>NC_137012.1:24488152-25103152 GCF_032717465.1 Coenobita brevimanus
GAGAGAGAGAGAGAGAGAGAGAGAGAGAGAGAGAGAGAGAGAGACAGAGACAGAGACAGAGACAGAGACACAGACAGACAGACAGAGACGGAGACAGAGACAGACAAAGACAAAGACAGAGACAGACAGATTTCTCAAAATTATGAAGGAAAAATGTGCTAAAAGAACCACAATTACAAGAATACCACCACTATTTGTACGGTAAAGCAAACACGAAATTATTGGACACAAATATAACAATTATAATAATAATAATAATAATAAACATCATCATCATCATCATCACCCTCTTTCCACAGATCAATGTTGGCATATTTCGCACCCTAATTATATTGATGACATACAGACTCTTCACACACACACACACACACACACACACACACACACAATGCACTAGGGGGATGCATATCAAACAAAACCGTCTCCTTTTCGCAAAAATAAAAAATAAAGCAATCGTACTGAAGGGCTAAGAATCACGAGGTAATATAAGCGGGAGAGAAAGTGAAAGTTTGAGAGCTGGAACACAGAAAATGCGTAAATGCGTAAACTCTGTGACGACTGTGAAAAGAAATATTACGACTGAAGCGTGAGATTCGCAAAACTAAATATTTGTACTTTACGATGACGCGAAGTTTGAAGTTATGCGCGGATGGCCGAGTCTGTGGGATGGATTGGGTGAATTGAGATGCCTTGAGTGTGGAAGGGATGGATATCTGCCCCATTTTTGCCATTTCTGAGAAGCTTGGAGTTGAAACTACTACTACTACTACTACAACCATCACCACCAGCAGCACCACTTCTACTACTGCTTCTACTACTACTACTACTACCACCACCACCATCACCACCCCTTCAGTAACAATATGAACGTCGTCCTTCAGTCTTGCAACCCAGTTATTATAGGCCTATTCCCCTTAATATTAACCCTTCACCGCATCCACTACGACGACAACTTCTGTGCTTCATTCTCGCTACCGACAGATGGTTTTAGGTCGTTCAAGTGACCCCTCGTTGTGAAAGGGTTAAATGATTGGTATCTATTCTCATTCATTAAGGAAGCTCCCTAACACCTCTTCCTAAGCGATTTACTTTGCTTATTACACTCTGCTCTCCTATTCTGTGTTATCTGAATCCTTCGAACGTTGCCATACTCTGCATAAATAACTTACAAAAGGATATTAACCAGCCATTTCCAAAAATAAATCGCTAAGGAAGAGGTGCTAGGTGCTCTACTGATAACTCCCATTTCCTTTTCTTAACCCCTTCAGCTCGAGGACGTCCTTTATAATATACGGGGTGGTCCGTATATAGCGCTCAATCAAATACCTGGAGACATCTTAAGTGCTGGGGGTCGGCTCAGTCTGCTGGTCTGGGCGCGCGTGTGTGGCAGTGGGAACAGGAAATGAGCCGTCCCCACCACACAAAGAAAATCGCCTGGACGAGTGGAAGAAGAGCGATTATAGACCATTCTTATGTTCTCTTTTGGGGAGGCTTCTTGAACTACACGGGTTAGTTATCGCCTTCAGTAACACCCCTACTACTACAAGGTAAAGATAAATGACGTCCTCGGGCTGAAGGGACAGAACGAAGGTTGATGACGATGATGAGGGTGGTGGTGATGACGACGATGACGATGATGATGATGACTATAACGATGACGATGATAATGGTGACGACGACCAGACACAGTCAGTTAGCCTCCACAAATAGCCAGTCAGCCAATGAATGTCACGGAGCACATTCGTTTTCCATTACGTAACAGCTGTAACGTATCTCAGTCACGAGACTTTATGTAGTGAACGTGAGGGTAACGGCGGGGTGAACGATGAAAGTGAGTGTGACTGGAACGGCGACCATGCATAAGCATTAAGCTCTCCCTCACACATTCGTTCGTATTTTTCAGGTACGGTTTCTATCAGTAGTTCCTTTGCACCGTCTGGTACCAAACCGTGCAAGAAGTTAAAGCGTGATGCTAAATATGCCATTATCAAGCCGAAATAGTGATAGCAAAGTTGTATTAAACATTTCAGTGACTTCACTGATTAAAGGTTTTTCATTAAAACAACCTATCTCGAACGCTACCGACATCTCCCAAACAAAATTATCAAATGGGTGTCTCTTCTTTCGCTCGAAAAGGTCGTTTGTTTCAAAACTGTACGTTTAATTCATGTGAACTCTGTCTAAATTTTGATATCGTCACTTTTGTGTACAAAATGAGATGACCAGTAATACTTAAATATGGAACCTCTCTTTCACCAGCTGGAAACCCCTTAACCCCTTCAGTCCGATGACGTACATTGTAAAATATTTTCTGCCGCTATACAGTTTTAACCAGCATAGAGAATTTTCGGTCTGAAGAGGTTAGATACTGCCTTCAACAGCCCCCCTCACTACTAATGGTCCTTCCCAAGTTGAATAAAACCGCCTGGTGACAGTAAGAATTGTTTTAAAAAGACGTCATTAGACTGAAGTGGTTAGGTGTGTTTTCATGTCACGATGATGAACAGTATTATTTCCATATGGAGAGAACAGATAAGGAAAACTTGAATATGAGGAAGAGTGAAATTAATGACACAGGTTGCGAGAAGAGATAGACAAAGAACATGGCAGGAGTATATGAGAAAGGCTATATAAAAGACAAGGCACTAGGGAGGACGGAAAAGATATAAACCAAGAACAAGAGGTGTAGAGTTAATGTGAGGGAACGTATGAGGAAGGGTGTGATGGTAGGGAGAAGTACACCAAAAATAAGATACAGTAATATCATGGAGAAGTGTACGACAATGAAACGACATGAGGAAGATTCAAACTGGACTAAGATTTGGGAGTAAATGACAGAGGGTGATGTGCCGTGAGAGAAGGGGCTATTACTGATGAGGGATTAAACATATACAAAAGGATTCTTGATTTGCACATCATTGTCATTATCATTGTCATGGGGAACACTGACGGTTTGAATGGAATGATAAGGGAAGTTTGGTCAAATTCATTGCAAAATATATTATATCTTCCACTTGCCTATTTTTCCCCTGTAGCTATACAAGATGACGATGATGAAGATGATGATGATGATGATGATGATGATGATGGTGATGATGATGTGAAGGAGGAGGAGATGAGAAACCTGACTGTAGTTGCTTTATATAGTGATATATTCTTATTCACAATTATATCAGAACTAATGTTGTGCTTGCCGGCAGTTGTGATGACGTGCCCCGCGTGCTCCCGCCTGGATGTGTGACGCAACATCGACCCAACAGACGCCACCCGGACTGCTGCCCCGTAGTCGTGTGCTCACCAGGGAACCCACTACAGAGTCCAGACCACGGAGGCAAAACACCGCCTGCCAAGTCCATACACCGCTTGTCGGAGGCACACGAAGGCGACAACCCCGGAGACGGGAGGTATAAACAGCGGATTCGGCAGAGTTCACAAGCCGCCCTGGTCAGCCGCAAGGAGTTGCCCTGGAGGGTCCCATCGATCTTTGATTCTCCAAAGACCAGTTCACTTTTCAGCCGACCCAGTACCACCCCGGTCACCAGTTCACCAACGACGAGAACAAATTATGATCAAGTCGGGACCACCATAACAAATAATCCAACCAAGACCAGGCCAATATACAATCAACCAAGAAATAAAGCTGCTTATAATCCACCAAGATCTCATCCAGCATATGACCAGTTTGGGACTAGCCAGGTGTATGAATCGGCCAAGATCACTCCAGACTATGAAAGACTGAGGACCAGGTCACCCTACAGTCGGCCCAGAACCACCACAACGAATGCCCCTCTCAAAACGAGTCCTGCATACAAGCAACCCACGACAGCATATGAACGACCTGAACCTGCAGATGAGCAACCTGAACCGGCATACAAGCGACCCAAACCAACGTATGAGCAACCGGAACCAACATACGAGGAACCAGAACCAACATATGAGCGACTTGAACCAACATATGGGCGACTTGAACCAACATATGGGCGATCTGATCCAGCATACGAGCTATCCGAACCAGCATACAAGCAACTGGAAGCAGCATACAAGCGGTTGGTACCAGCATACAAGCGACCCAGAACCTTCCCACCCACTCCCCATCCCCTTTACATGACGACAGAGATCATCTATGGCGAGGGGTACTCTGATCCCTGGATGCAATCAGGCAGGGACACACCTCGCCCACACCACCTCCATGACCTGACCAGGTGGCACCATGGGAATACTCCAAAACTTGAATCACCAAATAACAACATACAGAACTTAAACTTCGAGGACGACAACAGTTATGGTTATAATGTAGATGAGTCTGATTTCTACATCGGTGAAACAGGGCAGAGAAGTTCCACATCCTTCACAGGCACACCATACCCACAGGTCATAACAAGTGATAGTGTAGACCCACAGTCAGGGGTCTCTTACACTTACTTCACAGACCCAATCCATGTCAAGACTTCTCCAGTTCCCCGACATCAGCATTCAATGTTTCATCCAATAAGCAAGCTCTTTACCACAACGCCACCACAGAAAAGACCTCACAATCCAGAACTGTCAATGAACCTGGTAACTCCAAACTTAAATGGAAGAGAGACGCCGTGGAAGCCGATCATCAAGAAAACAACACCTTATCCGTTTACTACCAAGCCCCCATCAACCACGCCAAGCATAAACTGGTCAACTGCTAGTGCTGAAGTAACCATTCCATCATCCTCATCCAAAAGTCCTTACCATGAACTGACAACAAGGGAGAGCACAACAACCCCGATTCAACCAACCACATTTAGACCCCCAATAAAGATTCCAGCTCCTTCCTCCTTACCACCAGTCTCATCCAGACCTTCCAGACCAGGATACCGGTTCAGAAAAATCCCCAGACGGACCACTCCACATTACCAGGTCACTCAAAGACCCGAGATACGCAAGGTTCCAACCCCGAATCCAAGTGTGAACACCGAAATATCAACAACAACACCTTCGTCTTATGAGTTTGCAACGCCAAAATTAAATCCAAACGACCACGACATTCACGAGTTTATCCACTACACTCTGGATCCTTCCGCCTTGATTCCAGGCCATGATGAGTATGTGGAGTCCAAGAATAATGCTCTCAAGAAGTACATGGAAAATTCAGAGGAAGGTCTAGTCTCGAAGAAAACTCGGCGATCACTTTCTTACACTGAATCCACCCTGCCTTACGACCAAACCTCAATGCCTTCAGAACTTCTGGAAGGAGTGATACAGCCCTTACATCCAACAGTCAACCCTACGGACAGTGCGAGGCAAAAAAGAGGCCGTCCAGTCTTCTACATCCCCTGGCGAGATAACTTGGTCAACAAGCCATCAACGCGCACCACGCCGACTGAGCCAGCCCGAAGACGACTCGCTAACAAACCTTTTTCTACCTTGACATTCGAGACCTCACATTTTGACCAGCCAGGCGCAGCACCAGGAAAGCCAATTACGTTCCATTTACCCTCCAACCCTTTTACCAGTGTCAGCTTTGAGACAGTGAACTCCGATGAGACAGAAGCTGAACAAGTAAAATTACGAAATCAGGATAATCAACAAAAATCAGAGCTAAGTGAAAGAATGAAAAATCTACAACGAATTCAGGAAATTCTAAACAGAGGCACCGTCAGACCAAAAGGCAGTCTTGTTTTTCCAAATGCCCCAAAGTCCACTACAACAACGACGACAACAACTACAACAACAACAACTACAACAACAACAACAACCACGCAGAGGCCAACCACCACGAATCCACCCACGACACACGCCACTGTCACTTTCACTACACCTTTCACCACCACAACCACCACCCACCCTGATATCCTGAAAGAGAGACCCACGACAATAAAGCAAGACTCTGAGACGACGACGATTTCACCCTCAGCGCAGGTAAGAGGCTTAGACAAGGAAGTACATAATCTGAACATAATTCACCAAACTGAGGGAGAAAGAAGCAGTCAACCACCCCTCACGCCTGAAGAGGGATCCCAAAGCACATCAATCCACCCTAACCAGCCTCAGCTAGAATCCCAAGGCCACAAAGGAGAGAGTGAAGCAGCCACCCGACAATCTGACACTCGAAGCACGCGGAAAATTGTTTGGAGCCCTCCACCTTTCCGACCAAGTTCAAATCGATACCCGCTCTATAATGCTGGGGAGAACGACCGCATCCCAGTGCCTTATTATGGACTCTACCCTGAGACGTCTTACCTTGGAGCTCTTTCGTATGAATCTGAAAAGCACACAAGTCTTCCTTTATCAGTTACTCCTGACAAAGATACCACAAAAAAGGATACGGATGATGAAACAAAAAGTTCTGATGTCGTCACAACACTTCCTGTGGACTACCAATCAAGTGAAGAGATCCCGGTAAAGATGAACAAAAAATACGACAGTATAAGAAGGGAAAGTCAGTCCCAAACCACAGAGAAGGATTTCAGGAGTCAGTACAGGCCAGCAAGCACAAAACCCAAAGGGGACTTTAATAACCCCCTTGGTATTGACCTCTCTACCTACACAACCCACAGCAACACCTCCCACACTGTGCAGACAACCAAAGACTCTTACTATGAAGCAGAGGCCTATGAACACAACTACGAAACTTTTGCGGGAGGGAGAGGAGAGGAAACAGAAAGCGAGTTTGGTGGCAAAATCAGATCATCAGATTTCACAGAGCAAATAACAACTGGAAGCACAGACAACGTGACTGAAATACCTACGTCAACTACAGACCGTGCCAGAGTTTCTGATTTCCAAGCCACTCAGGAATCCCCCATCAGAGGATTGAGACGTAGACAGAGGGGACCAAACTTTGGAAACATAAATACGTCACTTAATCGATGGTTTGGGTCTAAATATGACGACATTCCAAAACAAAATACATCAAAAGAATCCAGCAGTTCTTCCACATTTTCTCAGGGTGAGGCCACTGATCAAAAACATGTCACAGAGTCACCACACGTATTCAACCCTCAAAAAGCACGTGATTCATCAACCAGAAGACTTATTACCAGAGAAAATTCCAGGAATAAAGAAAACAACACTACTGATACTTCATCCTCCGTCTCTAAGCGCCCAACTTCCCAAAGCGATGAGTCTCCTACAACACCCCACGTATTCAACCCTCAAAAAGCACGTGGTTCGTCAACCCGAAGATTTAATACCAGAGAAAATTCCAGGAATAAAGACAGCAGTGCTACTGATGCTTCATCCTCCACCTCTAAGCTCCCAACTTCCCAAAGCAATGAGTTTCCTACAAAACGCACCCCACATAATGTACCCCAGTCACTAACTCCAACACGGAACTTAAACAGACATAATTCCAGGAACAAGGAAAGCAAAGAGCCAAGCGAAGTAGTCCCCCCTTCGTCTGATACTGCCACCTCCAGCCCAGCACCTTCGCGGTTATACCCAAAAAGAGACTCTACAAGACGGTTCTCTGCAAAAACAAGAGCCCGGTACAGACCACGACTGAAAGCAACAAGAACGGCTCAGTCCACTGAGAACTCATTGTACACAACCACTATCACTCCAGAGGTTACCACGAAAACAGAGTCACCAGCAACAAAAGCCATCGACATTAGTGAAACTATACTCGAGAAGTCAGCAGTAACTCCAGAGCCTACTGTAAAGGAACTCAACACTGTCCCATCATCTTCTTCAGAAACATCACTAATTGCCAGTCAAGGGGAATCATCAACAACTCGCACACCTGTAGTCAGTGTGTCCCCTTCTTCCTTTACCGAGCAGGACGAGACAGAGACCTTGCAACGAACAACCCTGCGGACTCGTGGAACCATGCTCAGAACAAGGTCAAAGGGGCGACTTCCTCCTGTTGCGATAAAAAATAATCGAGTTCCACCCCGTCTGAAAGTTTCACGAACTAGGCAGCCAACCAGCGAGTCAGTCCAGCAGGCTAGGGCACTGTCGACCACGGAGTCACTTAGGGTTCAACTGACACAACTTCAGGATGAATCGACAGAGAAATTCAGTGTAGCCCTAAGCTCGACATCTACTCCTTCCACATCACCCAGAGTCGCCAGCTTTCAGTACAAGTCAATGATTCACACTCCCCACCGCCAAGAGGAGAAGACCACACGAACCACCAGGACTCAGAGACGCCGGCCCAATCATCGAGGAACTCAAACATCGCGCAGAACAAAGGCCTCATCTACAGAAGCCCCCAAACGTCGATCACAGCTTCAAGGGGGCTCATCCAAAAGCAGATCTCGAACATCCTCAGACATCCACCGAAGTTCAAGCTCTTCCCCAACATCCCAAGGGTTTCATTCAGATTCCCACAAAATTACAACCACTCTAAGAACTACAGGCTCTTTCCCAGATCTCCATGGATATCACCCTCTCAAAACTAGCACAACCCTCAGAACCCCACACACTTCTCCAGAGCTCCAAAGATTGCATCCCAACAACTACAAAACTTCAGGAACCCTCAGAACCACAAGCTCATCCCCAGATCTCCATGGATTCCATTCCTACAACACATCTACCACTCTCAGAATTCCAAACTCGGTCTCAGATCTCATAGGATATCATTCACATCCAACATCCACAACTTTCAGGACCCCAGGCCCATCCACAGAATTCCAAGGATTCCGCTCAGGCCACAGAACCTCCACCACCCTAAGAACTTCAAACTCCTCCCCAGATCTCCACGAATATCATTCCCACAGAACCTCTACCTTGAGAACTCCCAATACTTCCCCAAATCTTCATGGCTATCACTCACATAAAACATCTACCACTGTTCAGAATCCAAACCCTTCCCCAGATCTCACTGGTCACCATGCCCATAAGAGATCTACCACCATCAGTACCTTAGACTCGTCCCCACACCTCTTAGGATTCCAAAAGAGTACCACCACGTTCAGGACTCCGAACTCTTCTCCAGATCTCATTGGACAACATTCCCATCAAATTACAACCACTCTTCAAACTCCCGATTCTTCCCCTGATCTCACTGATTCCCATTCAGCTAACACCACCACTACAGTAAAAACCTCAAACTCGTCAATGGAACTCAATGGGCTGCAAAACATCACCACCAGTTCAACGCCTCCAGATGCATCCTCGGAACTCCATGGACTGCAAAATAGCACCACCACCTTAAGGCCTCCAAACTCTTCCCCGGAACTCCAAGAAATGCAAAATAGCACCACCACCTCAAGGCCTCCAAACTCTTCCCCAGAACTCCAAGAAATACAAAATAGCACCACCACTTTAAGGCCTCCAAACTCTACCCTGGAACTCCAAGGATCGCAGAGAAACACCACCACCACCACCACCACTGTTAGAACTCCAAGCTCATCCCAACAGCGCCGAAAAACCATCACCACCCTGAGAACTCCAAGCTCATCACAGCAACTCCGAAAAGCCATCAACACCCTGAGAACTCCAAATTCTTCCACACAACTCCGAAAAACCACCACCTCTCGGAGAACTTCAAACTCTTCCTCACAACGTCGAAAAGCCATCAACACCCTGAGAACAACAAGCTCGTCTCCACAACGCGAAGGATCTCGAAAAACAACCACCACTCGAAGAACTCAAAACACTTCCCCTAAACCCCGAAAAATCACCACCCAATCAAGAACTACAAACTCTACCCCACATCGCCGAAAAACCACCACCAATCTGAGAACTCCAAATTCGTCCCAGCAACTCCATGGCCACCGATCCAAAACCCACAAAACTTCCACAAACCGCAGAACCCCAAAACCTTCCCCACACACCCACACACGCGTTTTAAATCCGCGCCTTTCAAATACACGCATCTCAAATCCAAGCAAAACTCCAATGATTCGGAGACCGCAGATTTCAGGAACTATGAAACCTAACGTGATATACAGAATACTAACCACAACCCCAGAAGTGCCTGTGCCTAATACTGAGATTCCAGTCGCGTCCAGTGAAGCTCCGAGACCCACCATAAGGGGTCGGCACTCAACTTCCCGAGGAAGGGTATAAAGGCTACCAGGATGGCCGCGGTTGAGGACGACGACTTCCTTTCAAACTCTGGGCAAGCAAGACAAGGACAGAGGATAATGAAGGAATCTAGAGTAAATATACACGTTAGGACCAAATTGTGATACTGGGATTCAGTGATAAGTTCTCTAAATTATTTATTTATGTTGCATCATCTTTTGGTAACTGTTACACGTATCCTTCGGCAACTGTAATACAATGCATTATCGTTTAATATTTGTAATATGTATATAGCCTTTGATGACTGTCCTACATGTGATACGGTACATTTAATTACGATATTTAGATAAGTTTATGTATATACTGTATGTACTATGCAAAATTTTTATGCTCCTACTTGTTTATTGCTGTTTGTGTATATTTACCGTCTGTTAAATTATGGTATGTCTACACAACTGGATTTTATGAATTTAGGAATATACTGTACATTGTTCCCTGGAGTCAGGTGTAACAAAAATTTTATCCGCATAATGCCTGAGTGTTGTAAAAGGCGAGTATGCGAGGCCTGAGTGGGAAACTTGAAACTCCTCCTCCCCTTCTGTTTGAATGAGAGTAGGAATTTGGCGATCCTACTGTCCAGCACATGTGTTGTGGGCAGTCTCGTATCTCTTGTAGCACAGAGGAGATTGTACCTGGCGCTTGTTTTCTTTGCTGCGTGTCCCCAGTGAAATCAAACGGCCGTCGTAAAAGCAAGAAATCTGCGTTAGAGTGATTCTGAACTGTTTACCCAAGATACAGAAATATACCATACCCGTAAACTGGTGTGACAAGGGACGAGATTTTTGTACCATTCCAACACGTGTTTAACCTCTTCGGCCCAACAAGGTATTTTTTTAGTTTATCCTTGCAATCTTCTGACGATTTTGTTCAGCTTGGAGGAGAGTTTTTGAACTCTAGCCATAACTGACCCCTCCATTATAAATCTTCCGAAGTCGACTAACATCGTCTGTAGAGAGGAAGATTAAAACAAGAAAATACTTCACCGGACTGAAATAATTCAGCAAATTTTCACACTATTCAATCCTGGGATTCCTCTTTCTTGTCATTACTCTTTCATGCTTTTGTTTTATACTGACAGACAGATAGGCAGACAGACAGACAGATAGAGATAGAGATACAGATATAGGTATACATACAGATACAGATTCAGATAGAGATATACATAGATATAGATAGAGACAGATATACATACATATATAGATAGATACACATATATAGATACGCACAGATACAGATATTGATATACACAGATACAGATACTGATACAGACACGGATACAGACACAGGTATACATACAGGTACAGATGTAGATATAAAAAGATAGAAAAATAGATAATGTCAGTATTCTTAAGCTAAACTTGTCACCAGGACACCTGTTATCCTTAGTAACAATAATTACTTATAACCCCTTGAATTGTGTGACGTCCTTGTTTTCGTATAGTCTTGTTACCTCGAGGCGATGATGATGATGATGATGATGATGATGACGATTATCATTATGATCAAATTATTATTATTATTATTATTATTATTATTATTATTATTATCATCATCATCATTATTATGATTAAATTATCATTATTATTATTATCATCATTATTATTATTATTATTATTATTATTATTATTATCATCATCATCATCATCATCATCATCATTATTATTATGATTAAATTATCATTATTATTATTATCATTATTATTATTATTATTATTATTATCATTATTGTTATTTTATTTTAGTAGGGGTGTCTGGCAGTGTGTGTAGGGGGGGGGGAATTAAAAAACACTAATACCTTTGCTACGAAAGCTTTTAAAATGAATAAAAATCGTCAGGCGGCAGCAAGAACAATAAAAATCGTAGTGAAACGGCTAATCACTCCTATACTTCTGTTACGTCATGCAGCATAAAACGACTTAAAGCAACCGACGGCAACCTGCTACCTTCTACGCCTACGGTGCTACAATGAAATAACGTTAGCTTCTTGACGTCAAACCGCGTCTGTTTTAAATACAGGATGGACTGTCATTAGCGCTCCACAAGAAATTCGTCCTACGTGTTCCGAGGACGGCTCTGTCTGCTTGTGTGGGCGTGCGAGTGGCAATGGGAGTAGATGCATAAAAGATACAGGCTGATAAAGCTGACTGAACCGTCCCTACAAGACACGAGAGAACGCCCAGCGAAGGGGACGAGGGGCGCTGTAAATGAACCACCCTATATGTAAAAATAAATCTATCTCTATCTATATACCTAGGCTGCTTCCCCCAAGGAAAGGGAGGTAGCCGAGACAGGACGACTCACTCTCCATTTACTCATCCATTCAAACACATTCATTCGCATCTTAGCCCCAAAGGGGAGAACGGACAGATCCTCACCGCATCACACCGCACAAGGGTCAACTGCGCAATGCAAGCAGTGACATCCACAGCAGGGCCCGACAGCAGAACTGGTTTACCCCTGCCACATCATAACAGACCCATCCCCTTACCCGCACCTGACCTGACTAGCTGATCAGACCAAATGCGGGAGAATATCCCCTCAGGGCTGCGTCATCACTTATTCATTCACAATTTCTCTCCATTTATTTCTGTCACGCACAGCCACTCTTCCTTGCTCAACAGACATCCCTCTCGCATCCAGCGCTCTCTTCACACTGTCCATCCATCCTATTCGTGGTCTTCCTCTCAGTCTTACACCTCTCACATCAGATCTAGTTATCTTTTTCACCAATCGCTCATTATCCATTCTCTCCATATGCCCAAACCATTGCAACACCCTCTGCTCAACTCTACCAGCCATCTCCCGAACAACTCCAGTTCTCCTTCGCACTTCATCATTTCGCACTCGATCCATACGCGTCACTCCACACATACTCCTCAGACATCTCATCTCCATTACATTCAAACTTTTCCTCTCTGCTACACCCATATTCCATGTTTCAGCCCCATATAACGCAGTCGGTACCACAACACCCTCATACAGCCTTCTCTTTACATCCATTCTAAGCGAACGACATTTAAACACTTTTTTCATTCCTCCCAGCACCTTTCCTACTTCATTAATTCTAAACTTCACTTCTGCATCTATTCTTCCATCCACAGCAACATGTGACCCTAGATATTTAAAACAATCTACCTCCTCAAGCAACTCACCATTCAAAACTATATTCATCCCCCTACCATCTATCAACCTCGTACACTTCATCACTTTACTCTTATTCTCATTTACTTTCAATTTCCTCCCTTTCACACACCCTTCCAAACTCCTCTACCAACTGTCTCAATTTCTCCTCTGAATCAGTCACCAATGCAGTATCATCTGCAAACAGCAGTTGCTTCAGATTCCACTCTCCTCCATCAACATTTACCAGACTCAGACCACCTAAAACTCTTGCATTCACCTCCCTTACAACACCATCCATGTAAATATTAAACAACCAAGGCGACATCACACATCCCTGTCGCAGCCCCACTCTCACGGGAAACCAATCACTCAAAGCATTTCCCACTCTTACACACGCTCTACTATTTACATAAAAACTTTTCACCCCTTTTAGTAACCTACCATCAAGTCCATACAATCTTAAAACAGTCCACAAAGCCTCCCTATCAATTCTATCATACGCTTTCTCTAAATCCATAAATGCCCAAAACACATCCTTGCCTTTCGCTAAATACTTTTCACACACTTGTCTCACAGCAAACACCTGATCAACGCATCCCCTCCCTCTCCTAAAGCCACACTGCTCATCACTAATCACTCCCTCTGTACCCTCTCTAACTCTCATAATTAACACTCTACCATACACTTTACCTACAACACTCAACAGACTTATACCCCTAAAGCTAGTACATTCATACTTATCACCCTTGCCTTTATACTACGGGACCACACAAGCACTTGCCCAGTCAATTGGCACCATACCTTTCTCAAAGCACACATTCCAATAATCTTACTAACCAGTCAACAATAGTCACTCCACCACCCTTCAGGCATTCCACAGCACACCCATCCATACCTGCAGCTTTCCCTGTTTTCATCTCCTTTACTGCCTTCTCCACTTCCTCCTTCGTGATCAAAGAATCATTCAACTCTCCCAACACATTTATTCCTTGCACCCTTCTATCTGCCACAATCTCAGCCACGTTTTCCTCCTCTACATTTAACAATCTTTCAAAATACTCTGCCCATCTCTTCCTTACTGCATCCATCTCAATTAACATCCTTCCATCCTCTGCTTTTACTCGTTCTTCCTTCCCAGACTCTCCCTTTCGCACCCTTTTCACCTCCTTCCAAAACATTTTCTTATTCTGTTGAAAATTCTCTGTCAGCCGCCTACCCCACCTCTCATCTGCTGCCACTTTAGCATCACGCACAGCCCTTCTCGCTCTATTCCTCTTTTCCTTATACCTTTCATATGACATCTCATCCTTCCTCTGCAGCCACACTTCATATGCACGTCTCTTCTCAGCCACAGCCATACTTACTTCCTCGCACCACCATTCACTTCCTTTTCTTACACCACCACCCACACGTCTCACACCACACACCTCTTCTGCATGCTCCACCACAGCACTCTTAAACAACTGCCATTCCTCCTCCACACTGCCATTTTCCCGATCTTTCACTGCGTTCCACTCATCTTTCAATTTCTCCTGATACTCTATCTTTCTCTCTTTTATCCAACTCACTCACTTTCAAAACCTCCCTGCCACACCTAACCCTCCTAGCTCTCACCCATCTCTTACCTACTCTTAACTTTCCCTCCACCAGGTAGTGGTCAGACATACCTCCACCCTCCCCTCTCAGAACTCTCACATCCAACAATCTTCCTATTACATTCCTAGACACAACCACATAGTCCATCAAGGCTCTATCAACAACCCTTCCACCCTCCTGTCTCACCCATGTATACTTATAAATATCTTTCTTCTCAAACAGCGTATTCCCAATCACCATCTCTCGCTCAACACACATCGCTATCATTCGTTCCCCATTTTCATTTCTTCCAGGCACACCATGCATACCAACTACGCCTTCAACTGCTACATTTCCCACTCTAGCATTCAGATCTCCCATCATTACCACATTCACATTCGCTCCAAAACTCTGCAGACACTCATCAACATCATTCCAGAAAGACTCCCTCTCTTGTTCATCCCTTTCACTACCAGGCCCATATGCACTCACAAACACCCACAACTCACGTTCAAATTTCGCTTTCACCCACATAAATAAATAAATAAATAGATAAATAAATGTACCAAAATTTCCATCAATACCCAGGCGCCTTTAGTCACTCTCAATGAGATCGCCTGGCGGTAGTTGGAACAGAAAAGCTAAAATTGTCCCGATCATGAGAGGGTTAACAGTGACTAATTTACCACTCAAGCCCTTACACTCACTCAGCTGTATAAAATGCCTGTAGCTGGAATAGAACCCTAGAGTTATCCTTACCATGAGAGGGTTAAAGTAGAGTTGCAAATGGCAGCTTCATTTCTATACTATTCCACGCCTGTATTAGCTAACGTAGCTGTTTATTTTTTGTGTTTATTTTCGTGTATATATGTTCTGACTTGTAATTCTTCTGTTAGGGTGTAGTGACGTGCAGTGTATTGTAAGTAAAGACATAATACTCACTCCTGTTCTTTCGTTAAAATATAAATAAATGTTTTTCTTTTCCCTCTCGTATTTATCCATTTACCTTTCTTCCCGGTGCTCTGGTGGTGAAGTTCCCGCGCTACGGGTCGAAGCCTCCGCCACGTTACACCTATTCCTAAACGATTTATTTTTGCTTATCACAACTTATTGTCTTCTGTGTCACATAAATAACGTACAAGAGGATATTAACCAACCGTATCCAATAATAAATAAAAGGAAGAGGTGTTTGGAAGCTTTCTTTGCCGACGAGAATACGAGCACAAGGGGTAAAAGCGTTACCTGGGACGTAAATCAGTCGCCCCTCCTTAGTGTAAAAGGACGATATTCTACATGCCACAGGACTCTTCGCAGCATCTCGGCTTCAGCGATTTAATTTGGATACGTCCTGCACCATTTTATCCTCTCGTATGGTGCGTTACCCAGACATCTTGTATCGACACACACACACACACACACACACACAAAAGGTCAAGTATCTGCCTATCTATTTCCAGACGCCTTAATCTTGTAAGGGGTGGCCGCAAACAAATCGCCTCCACTTCACCCTGTCCTCTGTCATTTGGCTACCCTCCATCCAACTCATACACACACCCTCTTTGATATACAAGCATCTCTCTGTTCCATTTCTCCATTTCATCCTTGGTCTCCCCCTCCTCCTCTACCCCTCCACCAAAATCACATACACTCTACTAATCAGTCAAATGTACAAACGGTATGCATAATAAATCGCTCGAGAAAAAGGTGCTAGGAAGCCTTCAATGCCTCAAAGAATACGACGCTAAGGACTACCGCACCGAATCCTAACCTCGGGTCCCTGCACCTCGAAGGTAATACTGCAGAATTCATCACCATCGTTGTTTATCGTAATTTTATCGTTGTTTATCGCAATCAGAGTCGCAATATAACTGACAGGCAGCATCCAACATATTACCAAATGCCAGATAATAGGCAGCAGCTACGGTTAACAGTTCTTTTATGCAGTCTCGAAACAATGTCAAAACCTAACGAGACCTTGTTGAACTAACCAGAAATACTGTACACAATGTCACAGAACAGTTCAGACAGGTCTACGAAATTCAAAGACCGTTCACCTATGGCTTTGACACGTTATTCCATCTTTTGACATTCCCCTGTAATGAAGTGACGCTGTAACAAAAATGTTTGACAGATGATCTGATCATATAATAATTGACAAAGCACTAAGTAAACTGACAGTGACAATAAAGAAAATGGATGTGTAATGTGTCAATTTCCAGCTGGTACAATCTCAAACATTATCCGGACTGTCGGTTTGTTGTTCAGGTCTTTCTATTTCATAACGTAACAATCATTTCTGTTAGGTTGGTTGAACAGATATGTGACAGTGTCACTCGATATGTGTTCTGTCATTCAGTTATGAGGTATGTCATATACTCATATAGGTATGTAACTATGTCTTAGCAAGAGTGTGAAAAGATGTTCTGTATTTCAGTGGATTTCCAGGCTTCGAATCAGGCTTCATTACAGTTCTTTTACCTTTACGTTGGTCTAATCTCTCTCTCTCTCTCTCTCTCTCTCTCTCTCTCTCTCTCTCTCTCTCTCTCTCTCTCAATTTAATTTTTAACTTCTTTTGGTCATTAGTATCTAAACTCATAGTTCGAAAAACATGAAAAACTGACCGAAAGGAAAAAAATAATAATTACAATCCAAACCCTTCGTAATAAGCATTTTTGGAAATCTAACCTCGACTTTTGACCTTCCCACTTAATCCCTTCACGCTGATGTACTAGGCTATATCTTATTCGTGCTCTCTCCAGACGACTTTCCTCACCTTAAGCTATGAGTTTTCGAAAGAGGAAACACGTAAAGCCTTCATTTATTTCTCTCCTGGGGGCTCTCCTAAGCTGAGTGAAATCGTCTGGTGGCAGCAAAACTATAAAGGACGTCCGAGGGCTGAAGGGGTTAACATCTGGGACTAGTTATTTCCAAATCATCCTAGTGAGGTGATTTCAATCCAGTAGTGCAAATTCGACATATCAATTGCATTATACCTGGAAATCGCGTACCTGGAAATTCTCAGTAAATCTGGTTAATTGTTTGTCAACAGAAATTTGGCTAATGATAAAAATCTAGTTAATCACTTGCTGTCCACCCATGGTAATTTCGGAGAATCCTTACACGACAGTAACCCACTCCTAAGCTGAATGTCATAAGCAGTCGGTAACAAGAACAAAATGGCTGCAAATAATGTTGTCAGAGAGATGAAGCCTATTTTTAACCTCTTCACAACAGCGACCCTATTATATAGCTTATTCTTGCTGCCACCAAACTAACTTCGTCAAGTGTGGATGGAATGACAGTAGTGAAAGGTTTAATGAATTCTATATTTATCCCCTTCAGTTCGAAAAGCTTCTCACAAGCTGATTAAAGCATCTGGAGATTGCAAGAGTATGAAATACGTCCTCGGACTGAAGGGGTTGACCATAAAAAGACGGCAGATCACTCCTACACTTAATTTAATCACCTAGCTATAGGAAAACCGATCTGTTTGGCGAGAACGTCTTTGTATCTTTTTCCGAAATTTCGATGTACAGTTCCACTTCCCCACTACAGAAAATACACACACACACACAGTACCGTGTAATGAAACAGAAATCTGGTTCTATCCTCACCTCTGTCATAACCTAGGCGGTAATAATGTTCACACTATGCAAGCATCCTTCAATATTCTTAAACTGGGAAAAGAAATGAAATAAATCAACAGCAGGCCTGAAGCTGAACGTGAAGGAACATAGCAGTAAATTATACCTCACTTATTGATCATAAAATGACATGCCACAGCGTAAACTGAGTTTATACTGGCCGAAATGACCTAAAGGAGAGGGTTGTCGTTGGTCGTGCACATATACAGTAAAACAGAGCCTGTGTATCAATACTGTGGTAAACTCTTCCTTAAAAAAGGTAAACAACTGACATCCTTTGATGCAGCAGCAACAGTCACTGAGGGTATTTAAAAAAATGTCTAACTACATGGGTATGTTTACTAATATAGCAAATATTCCTTAACTAAACCAATGTTACGACAAATAAACTGTTTATTATAAAGATTCCTAATATTCTGAGACGAGAATCCTCTTCAAATTAACGATGAACGCATGCAAAAGTAGCAATAATATGACATGATAAAGTAATTGTAATAATAAGTGAAAAACAGAGGGTATTTATTTCCATTATCGCCGTTTCTTTAGCGGGCAATCTTACAATACCCAATGGATTTGTGCTACAATACAGTGTATGCCAGAATGTGTCTTCTTGTATGCAAATGAATATTACCTAATCTTGCTCAACATACTGAAATGTGGATTTCGTTTCCCAACTTCTCAACTGGATGCTAGGTTTGGTTAGGTTAGGCTGGGTTGGGTGGGTTGGGTTGGGTTGGGTTAGGTTAGGTTAGGTTAGGGTAGGGTAGGGTAGATTAAATTATTAGATACAGTTAAGCTGGGTTAGATTAGGTTTAGTTAAACACTTAGATTAGGCCCAAGATTGGCATAGTCATATTATGGTTATGATTCATTTGCACAAATGAGGCCTTAAAACACAAAAATGAACCATAAAAAAAAAAAAAAAAGTCAACTGGATGAAAAAAAACACCAAAAAATAGGAAACGGCAATAAAGGAAATATTTACAAAACAGAGTAACAGTAATATAACAAAAGGTAACGGTATCTTACAAAAACCCAGCAGTTCACCCACTTCCAAGTGATAATGGTTAACAGTATCTGACTGAATCTGAACACTTGTATGAAAAGATGTACCAATCTTTTTTTTTTTTTTGGGGGGGGGGAGGGGGGATCGTTTTCCCCTTTTTTCAAGGTCAGGATAATAAAATAATATTATCAAGTTCTCATTCACATTTGGAAAACAATGTTCGTTCTAAGCCTAGCGTCAACTCAAATCATTATCGCCCAGACTCAATCTGCCGATAGTTTTGACCAACGCAAAAACTAAGATAAATCATTGTTAAGTATAAGACAAGTGTGAGATATCATTGTGAATTCAATCAGTACCAAGTGATATGCAGTTCTGTTAAATATCGACCTAAGATCCTCTGACGTCGGCCTGTCAACAGAAAAATGATACAAACACAACGTACTCGCCCTTGCTGCAGGTCAGTCGTCCGTTCACCTTTTTCACTTGTGTACGAAATCATCTTTACAACTTCAGTAAACACACCGTTTGTAAAGTGACGAAGGCACCACAAAACAAAATAAACGAGAATCACTGGGCACCACACCTCTCACCCGTGTGTAAACAAAGCGCTCGTTCGCGTAGAGTGAGGCTTGTCTCAACCTGAGCTTCACTCATAGACAGTCTTTAACTGTGAAGATTATTATACTCTATTAACTATTTTGCTCACCGCTGCTGTTGCTATATATGTTCACATTATTATGAGTGATGTTGCAATAAAAAAAGAGCTATCGCTCCGGATACCGCAAGAGAAGTTAATATTCTGTCCAAAGTCTACATAATAACACGTCGGGACGCGCATTGGAGGGATGAGGGGGAGATGCAGTCGTGACGTCACTTGGCGTTAGCGCTAACTTACACAGCATAATACCCCCACGTGCTACAGACCGAGTCCAGGTGTTACCCCTGGGTGTATGGCTACATCAGTATGCATACATTATATATGTATCCATGCACATATTCAGTATGCGTATTTATATATGCAATACTGTATATTTGCAAAGATATGCTTATGTATACGTTTTTTTCCATAAAGTTCTCACCATACACAAAATAAAGTTACAAAAGAACAAAAACATGAGAGTTGGGCTTAGTTATGATGAAAAGAGTATAGTTGTGTCGTAATTAAGCTCTGTTTCTGCAGCAAAGACAAAGTAATGGAAGGGCTTAATATTCCACAATCTTGTTCTTCATTAAAAAAATAAAAAAATAAAAATAAAAAACAAAATAAAACTATTATTGGAGGAAATCTATCGTAAAATTATGAATCTTATCCCAGGATTTCACGTAATAGTACCGGTAGCAGTAGCAGTAGTAGTAGTAGTAGGGGTAGTAGTAGTAGGGTTAGTAGTAGTAGTGGTAGTAGTAGTAGTAATAGTAGTTGTAGTTGTAGTAGTAGTAGCTGCTGTTGTAGCCCCGGGTTCATCTGTAACGTGAACCCGGTGGACTGCAGGCTGAAGTACTGTTTCTTCAGCAGCCTACCATCCTCCTTTGGTGAGATTGGAAAGTAGCTGAGGGACTTTGAAATAACCAGACAGTTCAGCCGCCTGATTATATCGGTGCCACCACCTGGAGGCGTCCCTCTCCAGCATCTTCAAATTCTTAGATGATAGATATCATTCTTTTAACCTGGAACAATTTGCTGGCATGACGGAGTGTATGTGTACAGTAATGGGGATAAAGAAAAGCAATTATGGTTCAATGAGCAATAAATAAAGCAATAACATAATCAGGAATAACAAGACAACAGTAGATATTATAACAATAGATAATAACATTACCAACAATAACAACCATGGACAATTACAATAACAATGATGCCAGACAAAAATGAAACGCGTCAGTAACAACAACAGTACCATAATATATCAATACATAACCACACATATGAGAACAGCATATTCGTCAACATAGGAAGCTCCCCGGCATCTATTCCTTACTATTTTATTTATGCATATGGCACTGAAATACTCTCTTGTATATCATTTATGGTGATAATAATGATAAATAACACACAAGAAGAGCAGGGCGCATAATAAGTAAGGACGAGTTGCAAGATGGCGTCCAAAGCTCACGAAAATACAGCTCCATATTAACCCCCTGAATCCGATGAGTTTATTTATTGACTTATCTATTTATCTATCTGTTTATCTATCTATTTTTATTACTGCTATCTCCAGACATTGACCACGATCAGGGGAGGGATTTCTCTAGCTTGAAAGGGGGAGGGATTTCTCTAGCTTGAAAGGGTTAGAGCCAGCATTCTTTAACGCTGTCACTGCTGGAGTATTTTTAGAGACTGGATAAGATCGTCTGGAGGTAGCAAGAATGAAAACGAAACTTACGTCATCAGATGGAAGAGGTTAACAGCACGACAGATAACAACAGTAACAGTAACGGTGCCATAAAAACCACTAACAGACAGAAATGACGTTAAAAAGTTATATAAAACCCCTTCTGTTCGAGGACGTCTTTTTTTCAATTATTGTTACTAATAGACAATTTTAATCATCTGTAAGGAATCTTCTCGTAATAAAGGGGTTACACGATCTTCATTGGCCATTTTTGTACGGTGAAATCTTACAATATTCTTCCTATTGTCTGGTGGGGCTGTGTAACAAATTAGGTGAGGTATTGGTACCATCAAGTGGGGGAAGTGCAGACCTGTGGGGCAAAGTGTAGTGACTTGTGAAGGTGTGTAGCACGCAGGAGGACTACAGGGCTTCAGAGAACGGACCATCAAACCTTAAGTCCACAACAGGAAACAGAGAGAGAGAGAGAGAGAGAGAGACAAAGAGAGACAAAGAAGTTGCACCGAAATGAAATATAAATCAGTGGTACATCAGTAGTTACTTTAATAAATATCATAAGCAGACTTTGGCATGTATGCAATAGTTCCACACTGGACACACTAAAATAAAGGAATTGAGTAAAGTATGAACAAAGAGGCAGGAGAAAAAGTGGTACGCTCTTGCCCAGTATGTCTAACTTTGCTCCACTTGACGGTAGAGATGAAGATAATAATGTGATACAGGTGAAGGCGAGATGTGCTAAATGACTTGTGATGTGTGCTAGGTGATGTTATGTGGTGTTGCTCTGCTGTGTGGTGCTGTGTACTTAGTGGAAGCCTGTGCTAGGTGATAGAGAGATATATTTGTAGGAATGGTGACGCCACAGCCATTAATATTCCAGCTGCTGTCTTCGTCTTGTTGTCTTTCGTGTCACCGCCAGCATCGCATGACCCTCAAGAATAAACTTGTAATTCTATCCAACAAGAGAAAAAAATTGCTTCAAATAACTAATGATAATGTATAATCAGAATAACAGACCTCGACAATAATAATAATAATAATAATAATAATAAAAATAATAATAATAATATAAACCTCAGAGTTTGTGGTCTGTCAAGGTTCACTCAGTCACGGCTCAGCATTCAAGGTGGGGGCGTGGTCAGGTTTTGCCAATTTAAAATAACCGGACTAAAGGTGAGGCCATAAATTGTGTGCTAGAGTAGGTATCTGAGTTGCACTTAATCCCTCTCAGCTAATATTAGATCATATTATTTAGCCGTAAATACGAATAAAAACCTGAGTGTTAATATTGGTTCCATTAACCCTTTCAAAGTTGGGACAAATCTAGTATTCTATTACAGCTAAAGCCAAACCACTTGATTCAGCTGAGAGTGAGTCATAGGAGCCTGAATGTCAATAAAGGCAACGAACTCATTTCCAAAAGAGAATATACTGATAACTGAGATGCCGAAGTATGCGCAAGAGGTTACAGAAGGATTTGGTACAGTATAACTTATTAAAGATTTGGGTAGAAGAGCTAATTAACCCACTCTTTTTTTTTTTAGTTTAGTCTTACTAACCCCAAAGATTTTCATTAAACTTAAGAAAGACTCAGGGTGGTGATCGTGTGTGGTGATGCGGTGTGATGCTATATATAGAAGGCAGGGCATGGCGGTGTGCATGGGGCGTGCTAGGATCGTGGTAGTGAATTCTGTACTATAGTGAGGTGTGTGGTGTGCTTTGAAAGGTATGCCGGTTTAACTTTAGAAGTAACCAACGTTACCAATTTTCATTATATTACGTCCCTGAACTATTCTAACTAAGATTTACCTTTTAAGCCTAGTTTGAGTTGGGGGAGCAAATTTTGTAGGGGTAGTCATATAGTGGCTTAGGTTAGGCTATCGCTCAGTAGCGGATGAATGTCGCGCCATATTGGCTGGTGCAGGCGTGTACATTCGGTGTATGTCAGTCCCTAGGTTAGGCCTAGATTAGGTTAGGTTAGGTTAGGTTAAGTTAGTTTGGGTTAGTTTAATGCAAAATAGTGTTTTTAATTAATTTTGATCTTGATTTTGGGGGATAAACCCACTTTTGGAAATCTTACTCAAAATTCCAAAAGGGAGATTTTCCCCCGAAATTGAAGGTCAAAAGTAATTAAAACAGTATTTTGCATTGGAAAACATAAAAATAATAATAAAAGAAAACGTTGGTTACTTCTAAAAATTTACCGGTATGCCATTACTGTGTACATGAGCTGTTGTATGGTGAAGGGTGGTGGTAGTGATATATATTGCGGCGTATTGTATGATGAAAAGTGGTAACAGTAATTTCTGTACTTTGGTATGATGTGTTGTGTGTGGTGAAGGATGGTATTAGTTGCCTCTGTTCCATGGCGTGGTGTGCTATGGCAGGAATGCCATGAAGGTGTCCATAAGCTCTGATGTGGTATAGGGGCATCCCGGGAACGCTGCCTCACACATGCCGCCCCATTCACCCAGCTGCCGCGCCGCACCGTACGCCCTCACGCCGCCACCGCCGCCGCCACCAGCTTCCCCAGTCCTGCAACACAACATCACATCAACCCTAGCACAGCACTCAACGCCGTACTCACGGTACTACGGGCACAGTTCTCACCATCCAAATTCACCTCCAACAAGTACTCAATGCCATACTCACGGTACTACAGCCATAGTTCTCACCGTCCAAATTCACCTCCATCAAGTACTCAGCGCCATACTCACGGCACTACATGCACAGTTTTCACCTTCCAAATTCAATCCCAGCACAGTATTCAGCACCTTACGTTACTGCAGGTACACATGACAATTTAGGCACATTATTTTTCCTCTGAATTCAACCCTAGCACGGTACTCAGCAACTTACTCAGGATACTGCAGGTACTACTCACGATACTACAGGAACAGGAGGGGAGAGAAAAAGAACAGCATGTTGTTAGAGACTATATGTCTCAAAAGTGAACTGACCTGATCAGATCGAGGATGCCCCACTCCTCCGCGGTGAGGTCCTCTGGCGATAAGGAGGCGAGGTCACACACCAGCTTCATGCCACAGCCGGACACATCCTGCCTGCGAATGTCCTCCAGCGCCTGTTCCACGGCCAGAGACTCCTCCTTCAGAGAACGATGGTACCGGCGGCGGCAGGTGTGACAGGTGCGTCGGGGGTATTGCCTTCTGGCCTGGTCTCGGCGTCTTGAAGAAGCCATGGCGTACAGACCAGCCAAGCCAACCAGCCCAGCAACAGTGGCGGCACCCAGCAACAACGCCATCTCTTACACACACCTGGCCCTGGACACACAAACACACACTTTAGGAGAGCGTAAAAGATAAACACACACTAGGGAAAGCGTTAAAGAAACGCACGAGGGAGAGCATAAAAAGAAACACACACTGAGGAGAGTGTAACACAAACATACTATAGGCAAAGGTCACACAAACACACACTATAGGAACAACACACCAAGATGCACTTTACAGGAGAGCGTAACGCAAACACACTATAGGCATATGTGCTTTAAATAGTTATACAGAATTATTATCTACTGACTGGCTTAGGATAAATTTCTTGCAGGTAACAAACAGTTAGGCTCATATCATACATGGAAAATGGAATCGAATTTCTGCTGTCAGCTGTTCATTATCCCTCCATGAAAATCCCCCTTCACGGAACCAAGGATCTTAACTCAGCTCAGTTTCCTGTATAATGACACTGTCACAGTCATTAATGTTGTCATACGCTTGTATAGCCCATCTTTAACAGACATGTGCTCTAGTTTTAAAAAAAATGTTTAAGTAGAAAAAAACAAAAAAGTTTTAGTATCACATGTACAGTTAACATATGCAGTTATCATGTTGCTGGAACTCACTGTAAATCCTGCTGTATTTCAATAGTTGAATTCACCCCTTCAGGCCGAGGACGTCTTTTTCATTTTCATCAGGTTGCCTCCAGACTATAGGCTACTATTCAGCCTAGGAAAGATCTCTAATAATGAAGGCTTTAATGAAGGCTATTCCTAACCCCTTCTGTTTCTAAAAATATCACCTTAGCTCAGTAGAAATACGTCGTCGGACTGAAAGGGATGAAGCATATAGATAACAGAAAGAAATAGAACATACCTTATCCTCGTGACAAAAACCAGAAAAGAAAGTAGTGGAACATACTTGTACCTTTTTCTCGTGCCAAAAATGGGGTGGGCGAGTGAGATCTCAAGGCCAGCAGGGTAATACGCAGATGAAGCCCACGAGTGAGTGATAAAGGAGCTTCTTCTTGTATGTTTGTAAATCAGCTTCCAAACACTTTAGTTACCCGTATTGTTTGGAAGATGATTAGTTATGGGTGAATGCTGACGTGGTTATGCTTAGATTTTGACAGTTATATTTTGATTTTGACTTTGTTATGCTTAGACTTGACAGTTTCTATTTGATTTTGAAGGTTAAATTTCGATATTGACTCAGTTGTGCTTTGATTCTTACGACTATATTGAGTCTGACCTAATTTTTCAAGCTCAACTATAGAGGTAACAATCAAGGCTAGACCTGTTTGTTTTAGTTCGATAAGGCTATGAGTTTTACAGGAAGTTGAGTACAGGTGTCAGCACTACCAGGAAAAGCGACAGACTAACTCTCTCCCCAGTCAGCGCCCGGTTCTTATATCCCCGCTTGCCGACTGGGGCGCGATTACCGGTTGGGGAAGCAGTGCGAAAATTATAGTTCTTTCACCCAAACTAGCCGGATATTTCCATCCCTGTGCAGGTGGTTTCCAAACAGAATGAGACACTACCCACACAGCTCTTCCTCTTTTCCATAGCATTCATTCGTGACTAGCGCTAAGCTTTTGTGATAATCTCTAGTGACAGCTCGCCATTCTAGATATTCAAAATGGAGAGACTAGTTTTAGGCCATGTTAAAGTGCTTCCATGTTCAGCCAGGCTGTCTTCTGCTACGTGCCAGGTGGATTATTGTTCTATATTTCTCTCCAGTTTTGGTGTGGGTTTCTCCTGATTGCTCTTTTCGTGCCTGGGAAAGTGCAAGTTCCTTTGCTATATAAACGGTTTTTTGACAGTATTCACAGAGACGGAGAAAGCACAAGGGGAGGGGGGGTGAACGAAAGGCAACTCTGTGACTCTAAAGGAGGAGGAGGAGGAATTTGATTGTTGGGAGAGCCGGTGGTACAGTGGTATCGTATCCAGCTCGCAAGTGGAAGACCTCGTGTTCGATTCTGGAGCCGGTCAGACTACGAATGCTTTTATTCACCCAGCTGTACCATTGCGGATATGATTGTTAACTGGATTGCTGTTTGTCGCATTCCAGAAGGACTGAACTTAGAAAAAATAACGCTTGTGGAGAGGATAGGCAATATTTTTAACCATATTTCTTATTTTTGCTAGACTGATAAACCCACCTGCAAAAAACTGAGAAAGTTAGCGATAACAATAAAGACGAGGAAGAAGATAAAAAAACCAGTTAGAAAATATGGCGGTTTGAATAGGCCTACACGACGAGGGAGATAATTTACTGAATAGAAACTTGAAGAATGAACAAGGCTATAGATGAAGAATGAACAAGAATGAACAAGGCTTTAGATGAAGAATGAACAAGGCTATAGATGAAGAATGAACAAGAATGAACAAGGCTTTAGATGAAGAATGAACAAGGCTATAGATGAAGAATGAACAAGGCTATAGATGAAGAATGAACAAGGCTATAGATGAAGAATGAACAAGGCTATAGATGATGAATGAACAAGACTATAGATGAAGAATGAACAAGAATGAACAAGGCTATTGATAAAGAATGAACAAGGCTATAGATGAAGAATGAACAAGGCTATAGATGATGAATGAACAAGACTATAGATGAAGAATGAACAAGAATGAACAAGGCTATTGATGAAGAATGAACAAGGCTATAGATGAAGAATGAACAAGGCTATAGATGATGAATGAACAAGACTATAGATGAAGAATGAACAAGAATGAACAAGGCTATTGATGAAGAATGAACAAGGCTATAGATGAAGAATGAACAAGGCTATAGATGATGAATGAACAAGACTATAGATGAAGAATGAACAAGGCTATAGATGAAGAATGAACAAGGCTATAGATGAAAAATGAA
Source organism: Coenobita brevimanus (assembly GCF_032717465.1). Classification (NCBI taxonomy): domain Eukaryota; kingdom Metazoa; phylum Arthropoda; class Malacostraca; order Decapoda; family Coenobitidae; genus Coenobita; species Coenobita brevimanus. The sequence continues at coordinate 24,515,966 of NC_137012.1, forward strand.
CAAGGCTATCGATGGAGAATGAACAAGGCTGCAGGTGAAGAATGAACAAGGCTATAGATGAAGAATGAACAAGGCTATAGATGAAGAATGAACAAAACTATTGATGAAAAATGAACAAGGATAAGGATGAACAATGAACAAGGCTGCAGATGAAGAATGAAAAAGACTGTAGGTGAAGGATGAACGAGGCTACAGCTGAAGAATGAACGAGGCTGTAGATGAAGAATGAACACGGCTGCAGACGAAGAATAAGAAAGACTAAAGGTGAAGAATGAACAAACAGCATGGTCTTAACCACTTCATTCCGATGACGTATTTTGCATCTTATTCTTGCTAGTTCCGGACGCTTGAATTCAGCTCAGGACAGATCTGTATTTCTGGAGGAGGAGGAGGAGGAAGAGCAGGAGGAGGAGGACTAGGAGGAGGAGGAGGAAGAAGAGAAGAAGAGGAAGATAAGATGATGAAGAAGAAGAAACAACAATGACGCCAACAAACAAAAACGATATCAAGAACAAGAACAAGAAAACAAAAAAGAAAACAAAGAATCTCGAAAACAACATTCTACAAGATGCCAAGAATAAATTTTTAAATCCATGATAAAATTGAAAAGGTTGAAGATCACTTGGAGGTCAACTTTCGCCGAAGATGATACCAGGCGAAGCAGGTTCCCACACAGCAAGAAATTAAGGTCACGCCAGCAAAACATAGTGAAATCCCTCAGACTCCACCAGCACCTAACAGGTTTTGAAATATGTGTTTAAAAAAAAGGAAGAGAATGACGGAATGAAAGGAAAAGAAAGACGAAACGAAAGGAAAAGGAAGACTGAATGAAAGGAAAAGGAAGACGCAATGAATGGGACAAAGACGGAATGGATCAGTAAGACGGAATGAAAGGAACAGAAAGACGGAATGAAAAGGAACAAAGACGGAATGAAAGGAACAGAAAGACGGAATGAAAGAAGAAGAGTACTGACTTTTGAAGTTATAAAATGACAAAGCCAAAAAAGCAAGACATCGAGAGAAAACGAAAACTCCCAAGACTTTTGAAAATATAAAACAAAATTAAAAAAGGAAAGAAAAGAATGGAAGAACGAAAGAAAAAGAAAACTACACTGACTATCTTCTGTTCACCATCACGTCATTCACCCCTTGAATTTAAGGACGTGTTCTTTTAGTATATTCTTACAACTTCCGAACAGTTTCTTTTCTTGTGTGTGTGTGTGTGTGTGTGTGTGTGTGTGTGTGTGTGTGTGTGTGTGTGTGTGTGTGTGTGTGTGTGTGTGTGTTTAGCTAAGGCCATTTTTTAACTGAAAGGGTTTGATGCAGGCTTCATTACCCCCTTCACCACAAGGGTGTTCGCACAAGCTGAATAAAATCATCTGGTAACAACAATAATACAATATGACGTCACCGGCTTGAAAGAATTAAAATAGTATTCTTGCTGCCTCCAGACGATTTTATTCAGCTTAGTGGAGGGGTTAATGAAAGCTGTCTCTAACCCCTCCAATTCGAAAAGTCGCTCCTAAACTGACTTTGGGGATATCAAGAAATTAAAAATAATTACGAACCTTCTCAAGATCAGGACAACTTTAGTATCTTATCCGAGGTAACGCCAGACGATTCTATTAAGCTGAGAGAGAATATAACTGAACCCGAGAGTGTTATCTATAATTTATCAGCCTTATTATGGATCTCAGCTAAACCTAACCTAACCTAACCTGACTGAGGAAGCACATTGTTAGTAGTAGTAGTAGTAGTAACAGTAGTATTCATCCTCCTCCTCCCCCTTTTCTTCTTCTTTGCCAGCTTAAGACCTCATTGTCCTTTTGTTTTATCAGTGCAATTTATGTCGATATTAAGGCGATATAGGTGACGTACAGGAGAACAAGATGTAATATGCAAAATAAAACACCAAAGACGATGTGATACGCAGCTCTTGGGTATAGTTTCTTTAATATCCATAAGTAACGAAGGTCTTTCGAACTGGAGGAGTTAAGTAAAGACTTCATTATTTATTTTCCGATTACATAGGGAGCTAGTGAGGGACACCTTCACGTGATGGCACTGATATAGCCGGCCCTGTTATTCAAATATCCCTGGATTCCCTCCCCATCTCTGGAAAGGAGGAGGATGGGCTGCAGGAGAGGGTAAACTTCAGCCTGCAGTCAATCGGTTTTACATTCAGATGAACCTAGGGCTACATATACTACTTCTACTGTTACTGCTACTACATCCACCACCACCACAACCACCATCACTGCTACTGCTACTGCTACTACCACCACCTACTACTACTCCCTAACTGCACGAGAATACGTCCCTATGGAACTGACAAGCGATCGAGCTGGCTTGATGAATGATTTCATACGGAGAACATACCAAGGAATTTGCACCTATATCAAACCTTATAGTCGATGGATTGGCTATTTATGCGGATGATTAGGCTTGTGAGGTAGGTTGAGGACTTCGTGGACCACCAGAATGGTGAATGAATGAATGTCTGGCTCATTTCACAGGTCATGCTGTTGAGAGTTCTTCCTCTGTTGTGCTTTCTCGCTTCTTGGTTTCTGGAACCTACATCACCTCGTCCTCAAATAGGAACAAGAGAAGAAGAAGAAGATGATGATGATGATGATGATGATGATGATGATGATGATTATTATCAACATTAATATCAGTAGCAGTAATAGTAGTACTGTAGTAGTAGTAGTAGTAGTAGTAGTAGTAGTAGTAGTAGTAGCAGTAGTGTTGTCGCTGTTATAGGAAGAAAAAAGGAAAACCAGGTAATAATAACAGCAATAATAATAATAATAATAATAATAATAATAATGTAGAGACATTATGACAAGTGTGGGAAGGAGGTGGAAGGAAACTTACCTCTATTTCACCCGTGTTTCCTTCCACCTCTTTCCCACAATAATAATAATCATCATAATAATAACAATTACAATAATATTAAAAATGACGTTAACGATAATATGCACGTTTAACCATATGAACGCACTACGCAGAAAGCACAGCATCACCCAATGAATCTGAGCAAAAAAAAAAAAGTGAAAACCGCCAGCACCACTTTCTCTGCCCTCGTCTCCCCCCCCTTCCTGCACCGCTCCTCGCCCTCTCGAGTCGGAAGTGCTTCAAAATTCCGCAGGTTACTTTCTACGCTCGTTTCCTTGCCTTTTAAATCTTCCTGTTGGCTTTGGGACTTGACTTTGGGATCCCTCTGTTGACTTTGGGACCCTTCTGTTGACTGTGGGATCCCTCTGTTGACTTTGGGACCCCTCTGTTGATTGTGGGATCCCTTTGTTGAGTTTGGGATCCCTCTGTTGACTTTGGGATCCCTCTGTTGACTTTTAGACTCTCTCTTGACCTGTTTAATGGACTCTTTCTTGACTGTTGGATTCTCTTTTGTCTCTGAATCCTCTGTTAACTTCTGAATCCTCTGTTGACTTGGGGATCCTCTGCTGACTTTTTATTAGATCCTTTGTTAACTCTTGAATCCTCTGTTAAGTTCCGGATTCTCTGTTGGCATCCCTTTCAGCCCACGAACGTCCTTTGTACTTTATTCTTGTTAATAGCAGACAATTCATTCAGACGAGGAGATAATATTCCCTCGAGGCGAAGGGTTTCAATGCTTTCTTGAGTTTTAGGTCCTCTTTTGACTCTAAGATCCCTTGTTGCTGATGCTCTTATTTTTGCTATATGCCATGGTGATAGGTGGAGGCGCACACACTTTCGATGTAGTGATGCCTTCCGGTAACTCTACGCTTAGTGACATGCCAGACAGTTTCTTGTAAGCCAGAAACCCATTTAGTAGAGTGGGCTATAACCATAGAACAAAATGGAGCCTGGTGGCTTAGTGTGTTAGGGCGCTCCAACCGGATTGAGCATATAAGGGTTTACATCCGAGGAAGGGTTGGTTTTTATTGCTCACATAATACCTCTCAGGGAAGAATGAGGCTGGTCACCATCGCCTCAGATGTCGGGACTAAGTACACTAGCCCCGGCCTCCTACGCTCCTGAAGGGGCAAAAAAAAAGACTGGATGATGTATGGATGGATAGATTTTTTCCTGAAATGCATTGTCTTTTGTGCTGGTGAGATGCTTTGTCTGAATGCCATCACCATCACCATTATTATTATTATTATTATTATTATTTGTTTGCTTCTTTCTTTCTTTTATTTTTTCCTTCTTTGTCTGATTGTAGTTCTTGGCCTGCTTTCATTTCCGGTCCGCTCTTCACTGCGTGCTTGTGTCTTCGTCTGATTTGCAGCTAATTTCGTCTGTGGTTACCTGTCAATCTCCTCGCTGCTTTCTACGATACGATATGCTTTCATTCGCCGGCTGTTGTTTTTAGTTCATCATCTGCAGCGTCGCCTGAGGGTATTGTATCTGTTCCCGCGCTTTCTTTCTTTCAATTTTTCTTACTTTTCTTTCTTTCAATCTCTCTTACTTTTCTTTCTTTGTTTTGCCTTTCTCTCTTTTCTTTCTTTCTTTCTTCTTTTTCTTTCTTTCTTTCTTCTTTTTCTTTCTTTCTTTCTTTTTTCTGCATCAGTCTGCTTTCTATGAGGTGTGTTGTTTTTCTTCTGGTTTTTGCATTTGTGTTCTTTTTTCTTTGTATTTGTTCTTTCAGTTTTTTGTCTTCTGTGTATTTGATTCTTCCCCGCTCTCTCTCTCTCTCTCTCTCTCTCTCTCTCTCTCTCTCTCTCTCTCTCTCTCTCTCTCTCTCTCTCTCTCTCTCTCTGTATATAGATAGATAGATAGATTGATTAATTGGTTGATTGATAGATATAAATATATATATATATATGTATGTATATATACAACTAAATACATATCTGTCCATCCATTCATCCATCCAACTATCTGTCACTCTGTCTGTTGTTATCTATCTATCCTACCTGTCTGTCTGTCTATCTATCTATCTATCTATATGTCTATCTATCTATCGATCTATATATCCATCCATCCATCTATTTATCTATCTATCTATTTATCTATCACTTGCCATCTCTGAGCCCATCCACTTTTTCTGCAATGTTTCAGCTTCCTATCCAATTCCACATTTCCACACTCGCCCCATTGGATGCTCACTTCGTATACTCGTGGCTCACCTAAGCGTCTTAATCAGCTTATATGGTTCATGTGGCCTTTGAGACTGTTATGGGTGTTACCTTGTCGTCACGCGGAATAATAAGGAACCATCTTTGCAATATTCAAGGTCCCTAACGTCACCCTTTCGGTCCAATGACTTTCTATGAGAGAGCTAGCCAGATAGATAGATTGAGAAAGAGAGAGAGAGAGAGAGAGAGAGGGGGGGGAGGGGGAAAGTAATGATGCGTGGAGAGAGCTTGCTGTTGTGCGATGATGGATATGCTGAGGGTGATGGCTGACCTACACTTGCCGCAACACCTCCTCCACGGCGATTTATCTTGCTTAGTGTACATTTCATCCTCCTGTATTTTTTTATGGCAAACTTTATCGATACTAGAAATATCTGAATAAAATAAAAGAGAATGTCTGGATACAAAATACAAAATAAATCGCTACGTAAAATGTGCTGAGTGAGGTGGAGGGGGAGAGGGGAAGGGGGACACCAAGGATGAGATGAAGGGGTGGAATAAAGAGAGATATATGAGAGAGGGGTGTGTGTGATGGAGAGAGGGCAGACAAATGGCAGAGGACAGGGGGACGTGGAGGCGATTTGTTTGCTGCCACCCCTTACGGGATTAAGGTGTCTGGCAATAGCTAAATAAATAGGGAGGGAGAGAGAGAGAGAGAGTGAGAGATGGCCACCCCTCATGGGATTAAGGTGTCTAGCAATAGACAGAGTGAGAGAGAGAGAGAGAGAGAGAGAGAGAGAGAGAGAGAGAGAGAGAGAGAGAGAGAGAGAGAGAGAGAGAAACCTGTAATAGTAACTTTAACTTCATAAAACATAAAGCAATAGAGTTTGTATACCTGTGACATAACAGTAAAATCATGCGCTGAGAAACAATCACTTGATAAACACTTAGTATAGAATCGGCGTACTAAAAGAAAAAAGGTTAAAGATTTTCATAGTAACAAATAATAAACCCTTCAGCGCTAAGACGAATTTTATTTTTGAATATTCTACCACCAGGCGATTTTTTCAACTTCAAAAGATTCTCTGCTGGTGAAAAAAATAATTATAAACGTAGTTTGTACGATATCTAGTGCCTGCAGTTTGAAAATTCTCTTGGAAGCGGAATTAAATATGAGAGAGCAGGAATAACTTAATTAATACGCCAGTGAAGGAATTAAGGTGTTCGTGATTGCATACTTTTTTACTGAAGTGGAGTGGATACCATTTTCCCTGGAAGATGTAGGTTGATTTCGGTTGGTTTGTTAGGTGGCTTAGGTTAGGTTAGGGATAGAGGCAAGTTAAGTAAGAGCGATGATCCTAAAAACAGAAAACCTAACGCTCAATGGCTTATGACGTAAAAATGCCTACAGAATATATGCATAAAATATAAAAATGTCTGCTTCTCGGTCCTTGTCTCCTCCCAAATTTCCACACAGCAGACTGACTCAGCACCAACAAGCCCCCAAGGCCACGTATTTGGTGTTATGGGGCCTGGTACTCACAGCGCTTCAACTGTGGCCTCCATCGGGAATAACTTAGGTGGGGGAAAATAGTGTGTTTACGGTAACTGGCTGGCCTTGTTGTTGTTGTTGAACTTCCGTGTGCTGCTGTGTCCCAGTTATTTAGATTACATGCTCTAATGTGTATTTACTTTCCTTGGTCATCGCTTGCCTGTGTAACTTTTGCAGGCTATAACCACATTCGTAAGGATAAGCTTTCTGTCTAGAATTAATTTTGTTGTGAATGTTCTTCTCAGACATCGGAGATATCCGTTACTGTATTTTCTTATGCACTTTTATTAGCGATGACAAAAGCGTAGCTACTGTGATCGAGTTCGTTTCTATATTATAATACGCAAGTATTTGGGTATGTATGTTAACAAAATTTTTCGGGCATGCCAGATCCAGTTTGAGTTAACACTGTCACATACAATGTGTCTGGGTCTGGGAAGAAATGTTTCTATATCAGCGCAGATTGATAAAATAATAATAATAATAATAATAATAATAATAAATAAGATTACGGGTCATGGTCAAAGTTTGGACAAGAAGTTGCTGTGTTTTCTGAGTACTTTTGATCTAGGCATCATTCTTAATTAATACCCTCAGGCTGAGGGTATAATGTGCCATTTATTCTGGCCAACGCCAGAAGATATTAGTCATCTAAGGGGAGAACCTTCAGAGTGAAGGGGTGAACCGCTGGGAAGTAAATAATAGATTGTGTAAATACTCCACTACCCACGCTGGGTTATGCAATAGGCCTATATATTCACCTGCTTTTTTACGATCATAATATTTTTATTATATATCCATGACCATTACATGTAATTTCTCTGTCACATATCCACCACTGTAATTTCCCATTAAGTCGTCCCCAGTACTGCATACTCAGTCCTCAATGACATTTACTGATTTTTCCCAGACTGATGAATTTTGTAATGAATAAAAACTTTGCTTCTCAGCTAGTGTTTTAGCTTTGTCCATATTCAATAATACACTTTCAATAGCAGGTGCTTACCCAGTTTATGAATATAAAGTAGTTTCTTCATAATTACACCCGTGATTCGCATTGTGAGAGCAGGTGTTAGGTTTTGAGCGGTGTGTGTGTGTGTGTGTGTGTGTGTGTGTAATTCACCGGGTCGGTCAGGATCACTTGATGGTCGTGATCGTCAGCTTTTACCCTCCCGGAAGGGAGCTGAGAGCTCATATAGTCCGATCTAAGGGCAAGACTGTGACCTTCACCACGCACACACCCGTCCCCTTGCTCAAGGGGGACAGTAACCACCCACTTCGTCAGTGAAACTTTTCGCAACCTGAGCGAGGCGCGAACTCCCGTCCACCAGTTGTTAAGCGGGAACGTTACCACTGCACCAGTGAGCGGTGTGTGTGTGTGTAATTCACCGGGTCAGTCAGGATCACTTGATGGTCGTGATCGTCAGCTTTTTACCCTCCCGGAAGTGAGCTGAGAGCTCATATAGTCCGATCTAAGGGCAAGGCTGTGACCTTCACACACGCACACACCCGTCCCCTTGCTCAAGGGGGACAGTAACCACCCACTTCGTCAGTGAAACTTTTCGCAACCTGAGCGAGGCGCGAACTCCCGTCCACGAGTTGGCAAGCGAGAACGTTACCACTGCACCAGCGAGCGTGTGTGTGTGTGTGTGTGTGTGTGTAAATATACGAGTATAGAAAACCAATACTGTGTGGACAATTAAGTACAAGTGTAACATGATGATCATTCTATGTGTGTGGTTTGGTGTACAGTACTGGATGCTTTGTGTGGCTGCAAATCAGTCTTCGTGTGTGTGTGTGTGTGTGTGTGTGTGTGTGTGTGTGTGTGTGTGTGTGTGTGTGTGTGTGTTGTACGAGTACTTACATGTGTGACTTCATTTGGGTGTTTATGATGTATAATTATTGTAGGCCTGTGTGTGTTTTTCCTAATATAGTTGATCATATAAGTGACGGTACACACTTGGCAAGCATACAGTTTGACACCACGGACATTGACTATTACAAAATGCTAGATCATTTTTTTCCCATGATAGTAAACCTGCTTACATAACGAAGCCATATATCGCTTGCACGTGACATTTGATAGTCGTTATTGTTATTGTATGGATATTGGTATAATAACAGATTAATGTTTGGGGGATTTCACAGACTAATTTGCTCATTTCGGATACCATCGTACCCTTCCTGCACGATACTCTTTTCTAATTGATGTCTTTACGTGAGTGTAGTTGATGTGTATGTATGTATGTGATGTATGGTTATGGTCGGCCTGTGTGTGAATTTGTTAATATGTGCGTATGCGTGAGTGTAACAGTACGTGTGGGCTTGTGACGTATTGTTGTGGTCAGCCTGTCACTAATAAGGACACACACACACACACACACACACACACACACACACACACAGGACAAGGAAGGACCCACTAATATATAAGCCCAGGAAAGCCTAAGGACGCGACAGCTTCCATCCCGCACCGTCACTGTTTATACTCACCTCCGCTACAGAACCAGGTGAGACGAAGTACCCTATGCTGAAGTCCCATATTGTGGATGCCATGGGAGGCTTCATTGCATCTTCCACATTTGCACATTTTATCATTTTGTACGTTACTGAGGCACTATGTCGATGCTTAAATATATAAATACGGTACCATAAAAGAGAATATCCATATGTAGTAGGCACAAAAAACTGCTAAGAAAACATTGTAGCGAAGCCTATAATATCGCCAAGAATGAGGTCCTAAATCTGAAACTGCCAATAGTAAGGCAAGTCTTCAATTTCTAAAGATAAAATGGGGAACAGGTACTATTATCAAAAACGATTGATTTGCATCCTACATTGCAGAGTGTAGTCAGCAATGATGAAAAGAGTCCAGCGATGATATAACTTCATTGTAAACAATTGAGTCCTTCACTGCATCCCCCCTCGCACTCATACCGAATGGCTGCAGCTATGTAAACTAAAATAACAGGCCAAATTCTTTCCAGACTCGATGAATACAGACACTTACAGCAGTCAGCTGAATATTTGTGGAACTCTGCATTTCATTTTTTAAGGTTTACCGAAATTTGTAAGCACTAATTAACACATCTGAACAGAGTGGGTGTAGGATCGTTAAGATGGACCTAAGTAGTGTCTTAACTTTTATATTTTGTTCTGCAGGAGAGGAACACTTCTTTCAGAATTACGTTCAAAATTTTCACACGCGTGATGCTCGGGAGAGAAAAAATAATGATAATGAAAAAATCTAAGGATAGTTTAGTATGAAAAATTCACGGAATCAGTACTTTGAACACTTGGATGATGTCAACGTTTTGTGGATTTTTCCCTGAGCATGGTGTGTGATAGTTCTCTAACTTGTCCTTTCTTTATTTTCACACCCTACGTCATTTCAACCTTTTAGGGAACAATTATGTTTGGGCTGATGATGATATTTGCACTAAACACGGTGTATAGCGAGTGAAATGACAAGCATGACTCATCATATATGAAGCAGTCGTGGCTCAGTGGGTTAGAGCGCTCTGCTCTGACCGAAGGGTCGGAGGATCGAATCCACCCAAGGGTCATTGGTAGACATCAGGAAGGGCATCCGGTCATAAAATGCTAAACGTTCTAATCCAAAAGTCCTCTACCAAGGGGCAACGCCTTAGCCCTTTGGGGATACCTGGCGTAAAACCAATTTTTTTTTTTTTTTTTTTTTTTTTCATATATGAAGCAGTGACAACTTTCCCCCAGCATGGCCACCATAACCCTGGGCACGACTGGGCTGGCCGCCACGGGTCTGGGTGCTGCCACAGCGGGTGCAGCCATAGCAGGTGCCGCCGTTCTTGGCGTAGCCGCCGCCGCCGCCCTGGCCTCACGCGGACGCAGACGGGGTAGAGGCCACCGCCGAGGGAGGTCCCTGCAGCAGGAAAGCGAGGCCATAGAGAGAGTGATGGAGCTGGTGAGGCAGGAGGATGCATCGCGGTGTGGGCTGCGGCTGGCATGTGACCTGGGCGCCACCCCACGCCACCTCCTGCACGGGGACGCAGAAGCCATATTGGACCTGATCGGGTTTGTTTCTCACTATGTCTCAGCCTTACGTGCCGCCATTAGCTAACACATCCTTATGGTGCCTGTGGATGCTTATTCTGCTAAATGTTACCCGCGGACCGGTTCATATTTCCTGGGTGTTTTTCAGGACAATTAAAGTGATCTGGTATCTGTAATGAGGAGAGTTCGAGCTCAGACTTAGGCAGGGAACTGTCAAATGAAGTAAATTTTGTCCAACTACTTTGTACTGTTCTTCCACATGACCCACTTAAAACACCTCCAGTTATACCATTAAAACAGTAATGAATGAGACAGCCCAAGCATTTATTCAGTTTGGACGATGGGTATTAGTGTCAAAGTGGTGACATGTGAAGGTGTGCGACACGTAGGAGGACTGCTGGGCCTCATGGAAGGGACTATCGAGTATATACCCAGAGTCGGACTCAGAATAAAATAATAACAATAATAATAACTAGTAGCAGCAGTAGTAATAGTAGTAGTAGTAGGAGTAGTAGCAGTAATAGTAGTAGTAGTAGCAGGAGTAGTAGTAGTAGTACCAGTAACAGAAGTTGTAGTAGTAGTACCAGTAACAGGAGCAGTAGTAGTAGTAGTAGTAGTAACAAGCAGCATTCCTATAACAACTTGTCGTCACCTTACCTCACACTGATTTTCTTCCCCACAGCCCTGGTGTGGTGCCGGGTGAAGGTGTGTTGCCCCCGGGTGCGTCAGGGGAGTACAAGGCGGCCCTGGGGTTGGGTGAGGCAGGCAGAGACTGTGCACTGGCCTTCCCCACCTGTCCCCTCGACGGTACCCAGCTGATGCAGGTGGTGGCACAGTACCTACCATGACAACACCACTGACACCACCTACAAAGCCCATGACATCACTAAGCTATACGCGTCACACACCCTTCACAACATACGCTACACACCCATGACAACACCGACTACATTCATGACAATATTAATTGCAGTCACACATCCATGACAACACCACTGACACCACCTACACACCCATGACAACACAAGTAACACTAGTCATACTCCCGCAACACCAAAACACCAACTACACATCCCTGACAACACCAACTAACCTACACCAGTCACACGATTCAGCCTCTAAACTCATCACTATTTCCCATCACTCCACGCCACCCTTTCCCGTGTACTGCTCCCTTTCAGCAGACTCCCATCACTACAACCAGCTCTTCCTCATGTACGGCACACTCTGAACAAACAGAACAAACCACAAAAGAGAACTGCCATGACAACACCCACGTTACTTCGTCTTTCACCTTACTTTCTCAAGTTCCAAGAAACCATGAGAAAAAAGAACAGAAAAAAGAAAAGAAAAAGAAAAAGCATACTCATCCCTTTCACCGCTGTTCTAGCACCTGAGTATTTCATCATGGGTAAGAAAAGAAGATTTTATTCAGTTAAAAAATAAATAAATAACTCCTCGCAACCAGATGCCTTTAAAATTCTCGACTAACCTCTTTGGTACTAATTAGTACTGACAGGGTTACTGAAGGCTATATCTTACTCCTCCAGTTCGGGGGGAGGGGATGAATCCAAAGACATAATTATTTGTTTATTTTATCTAGCAGACGATTTCATTCAGCTTCATAAGTTGAATATCATCATCCAGAGGTAATAAAAATAATAATAATAATAATAATAATAATAATAATATTATTATTATTATTATTATTATTATTGTATGCAGTACTCAAGAGATTAAGGCGATTAAAATGGCGTAGAGATTAAAATAATTTTTAAATCGGAGTGTGGGAATTAATAATTTGATGATAATAATGATGATTATGATAATTATGATCCAGTCTCTGATGTATTATTGTCTTATATTCTTGCTACCACCAGATGGTTTTATTCAACTTAGATAAAAAACTCTAGTCACGAGGGGATTTAAGAGGAGCCTGTGGAGTCACGTGGAGAGACAGGCTGACGAATGAGGATATAAAGGAGCGTTGTGGTGTGGATGTGGATGTGATAGGAAGCGTTGTGAGGAACACACTGAGGTGGTTTGGCCATGTGGAGAGGATGGAGGGTGAAAGATTGACGAAGAGAGTGTATGTGAGTGAGGTGGAGGGTGGAAGAGGGAGGGGGAGACCGAGGATGAGATGGAGGGATGGGGTGGAGAGGTATATGAGAGAGGGGGGTGTGAGTTGGGAGCAGGGCAGTGAAATGGCGGGGGACAGGGCGTCTTGGAGGCGATTTGTTTGTGGCCACCCCAAACGAGATTGAGGCGTCTGGCAATAGATAGATAGATAGACGAGGGGATTAGGGAAAGCTGTACGTAATCCCCACAGTTCGGAAATCTTCTTCTTTTGTACTGAATAAAGTCGTCTGGAGGAGCAAAAAATTACAGAAAAATCATATATACGTCCTCGAAAAAAAAAAAAAAAAAGAGTCCATCACAATAATCCCAGGATGAATCTTATCCCCTTCACTGGTATGACGATATTTCTCATTATATTCTTGCTGCCTCCGGACGATTTTATTCAGTTTAGGGGAAACTTCAGGGGTAAATACGGGCTTCATAAATCCTGTCGGCTAGAGAGGTCTTTCCTATGATGAATGATATTAGGCCTATCTGGGGGCAGGAAGAATCAACTAAGAAAGACGGTCTCGAGTGGACTTGGAGAAGAGTGAGTTTTTAGTCAACTGGTTTAAATATTGTGCGAGTTGTTTTATAATTCATTCATTTTTGGTAAAATTTTCATGTACATATTGTATGATATAAAAGACCTGAATGCTATTAGTACGAAATTATGCCAGTGGAGCAGAAGACGACACTCAAATATTAGTCTTGGGTACACAGGCTGTGTATAATGAAACATCCACAACATTCTACAGGAAGGGGTAAATAACTGTAAATACAGGCAACATAAATTGTAAACTAATGAATTTAATCTTTCACTTCAAAATGTTTTCCCTCTAATTGTGGAGATTAAAATACAACTTGCATAGATTTGTGTATCATGGAAGTCTATCGTAAGGACAGTCCGTCATGATACCAGCTATTTTTCCGTTATAACTATACATACTCGAGCTGAAGAAGAAATCACGTTTGCTCAGAGGGCGTTTAGTATCCCACTACTGTACCCTCACGTAATACGATAACCTCATCCATCTTTTCCTGAATATTATTAAAGTGTCATTCAAGCCATGTGTGAGGTTTCCGAATCTTAACAGCTCTACTCTAGGTTTACTGTGACAGTCATTTATGGTGAAAACTTTTCTCCTCCAAACTCTACACTCTGTAAAAACAAGGCACAGACCCAGCAAGCCATCTTAAACTGTTGTGTTTACAATTGTCTGGTTATTGTTGATACTGCAATTGTTTCTGCTTTGCCAATTTTTCAGGCGTTGAAACTTCCTCCCCTGTTTCTCTCTCCGTAAAATTAAAATGCTGAAAATGTGGGTGAGACAATGATGTTTGAAATTATTATCAGGGAGCTATTCATTTATTTTATTTCATTTTATTTATTTAGTTAGAAGGTGAGAAGTGCATGACAAATAGTGACTTTGTATGGTGGGAGGGACGGGTGATTAGATGTAGTAATACAGAGGCCTTGAGAAAATATGGGATAAGGTTTCAGGAAATTGATGAATAAAACACGAGATGGTAAGAAATGCGGTATGTTATGAAGGTGTGTGTGTGTGTGTGTGTGTGTGTGTGTGTGTGACGGGGGTAGGGGTAGGGAGGCAATAGTAAAGTAAACAGTTGATATTATGTACGGTATGTTGTAAGCAGTGTGTAATTGGTGTAGCCTACTGGTGCGGTTTTCAGCAAAGATAAAAAGTTGGTACCATTATGCTGTATTATATATTGTGAAGGGTTTGTAAGCGGTGTGGCTGTTTGATTTCTGGTAACATCAATAAAAATGAGTTGGTATTATATGCTGCAGTGTATGTCATGAAGAAAATGTGACTGGTGTTAGTGGTGTTGTTTGGGGTGTATGATTGGTGTAGCTTAGTTGTATGGCCGGGGATGTGGGGCCGGTGTAATGGTATTGCTAGGATATATTGTATGTTATGAAGGGTGTGTGACTGGTATAGCTTAGTTGTCAGGATGTGTAGTTGATGTCATCGGTGTTGTCATGGTAGGTACTGTGCCACCACTTGCATCAGCTGGGTACCGTCGAGGGGACAGGTGGGGAACGTCAGTGCACAGTCCCTGCCCGCCTCACCCAACCCCCGGGCCGCCTTGTACTCCCCTGACGCACCCGGGGGCAACACACCTTCACCCGGCACCACACCAGGGCTGTGGGAAGAAAATACAGCGTAAGTTAACGGAGTGGATCCAACTACTGGTAAAGGGAACGCGGTGATGGTGGTGGTGAGGGGAGGTTCAAATATTTTTTACCTGCCCGACTCCATTCCCTACTCCAACTCATTACCGGGCAGCTTTGGGGGGAAAACTGCTGTCTTGCGAGGAAAATGTATTTTCGGGAACTGAGGAGTATAAGATTGCTGTGCACACAAATGTTTCATGAAATCTTTCGTAACGATTAGTATTAATCAAAAACCTAAACTATAAAAATATATAAGGTATCTACTGCAGTTTCTAAGTCTTGTTATTCACAGTATAACAAGAAAATATGGCCAATGACTGACCCTATAAAGTCTACGATGGCTAGTTCTTCAACAGTAAGGCTACGGGGATCGACGCCTCCCAGCTCACACACAAGACGTAGCCCACAACCAGTGACGTCCTGTGCCCGCACCAGCTCCAGCACCTGAGCCACACTGGCAGATCCAGCTCCCTTTTCTTCGCCTTTACCCGTCGCCACCGCCCGCCGCCTGCGATATCCACCAACGAACCCATCAGGGTGGCCTCCATCGTACCCACCATGGCCGCCCCCACTGCCAAATCCACCACCGTGTCCGCCACCGCCATAACCTCCACCACCACCGCCATACCCGCCTCCGCCATGGCCGTGGTGCCTGTGGGCGCCCGCAGCAGCTGCTGCCACGATGCCCAGGCCCACAGCACCCGCCACTGCCGCCGCACCAAATCCCAGCCCGATGCCGCCCAGAGTGAGGGCCGCCGCCATGATGCCACGCGGGATGCTTCTCAGGAAGGGTAGACAGTAACAACTTGAAATTACCATAAATTAATACATAATGCGACACTAATCTATGAGAATACTGACAGAATTAAACTATTTACCACAGAATGAAATACAAACCAATGACAAAGGTCAACACCAATCTAAAAGGCTTAATCACAAATACTCGTAGCACTGGCTCCATTATGGCTCATGGACATTACCGTTGCCTTCTGTAGGTAAATGTCTTCTTTTCAATAAAGTCAGTGGCGCTACACTTACCTTTTTCTTCCTCAGCATCGCCAGTGTTATGGTAATCAGCAATTAAAGAAAAAAAAGTACATCCAGAAAATTACTGTATATTTGTACTATCAGAGACACTTATAACTTACCTGTTGTGGTGATGAGGACAGAGGCGGGAGGTGAGGAGCGAGGGTGTGTGGCTTCCCAGGTGAGTCCCCAAATCCTGTGTCCTTTGTGCCTCCCCTGGCTTTTATCTCCCCCACCTGAGGCAACACGCACCTCAACCACGCTCTTTAGGCACACCCATGTCACGCTCTAGGCTGGGGGTGGGGAGGTGGGGAGGAGGTGTAATGAAGCAGAAAAGAATAAAAGGAGGATAGAACAGAAAATAGTTATCCTTACCTAATTTCCTACTTTCACGTAGGGTGAGGAAATCCAGGAAACAGCTCCTCAGATTCAGAGGGAACACGAATGAGGAGAGATACGAAAGTCAGGTATTGTTTCTCCTGTCCCTGTGGTGTAGGTGGTACGAGTCTGCTTGTAGTACAGGTGCAAGGCGGCTTCATACTTCTTACAACACCAGTGGGAAATGTATTTGCATAACCCAAGTTTTGGTCCAGCATCAAAAACTTTTCTATTAAAACTTTCTGTATTTCACCTAGCAATGAACTCCCTTTCATTGCAAAAGTAAGGAGTGTTGTGTGAAACTGAAGCTTACCTGTGTAAACTCAGTATGACCTAAGCCAGTGAATTCATCAAAACAACCTAATCTTGTAATGGTAAAGGTAAAAATGCTGTGTTCTTAATCCCCAACATCGATTAATTTTTCAGAAGTGAACTTAATGCACCAGGATTGCCTACGAGTAAAACGTGTTATCCGGCTTTGATTTTTTTTTCCTTTCTTTTCGTGGTCTGATTTGTTTGTCACACTTAGGAATATTATTCAAGATAGCATCGATCTCTTTTATGCAGCTTAGGGGAAAAATTTCAGAGAACGAGTTAATCAAAGCTTGTCCTAAATTCTCATGTTTCCTTGTTAGTTTCTGAATTATAAACATCTCACTAAACCATGAAAGAAAAAAGTTACTGTTGAGAGGACTGGATGGACCACACACTGAGATGAAATCATACAAAAGTCGTTTAATAAGTGCTCACCGGAGAAACATGGGCAAACGTTCGCACTAGTGTTATCATGTTGAAAGTTCGCCCAAAGTGAAAACGTCTCCCACTTTCCCTTCATCCGTCAAGAGAGCTGGTGATCTGACAACTTTCTTTGCCTTTGTCAGCCTGTTTTTGGTTCTCTGCGGGACCCGATTTTCTCCATTGAGTGAAAGTAACAGCCACAATTGCCTCATCCTCAGCTGTTCAAGGCTGTATCGGGCAGTGATGTCTAGATGCATCCATCATCCCATCAGAAAGGTATGACGCGGGACTCAGCTGTTCAAGGCTATATCAGGCAGGGGTGTCTACTGTAGATGCATCCATCATGCCATCAGGAGGGTAAGACCCGGGACGAGGCCAAGTAGTACAGACATAGCAAGGATAACCAGTCACAAACCCTGACTGACACCAAACACCATCCATACCTTGGACTATTATGGATCATATCCGGTTAGATGATTTCCAAACACTAATTCCCTGGTCATCTATTAACTAGTTTAATGGTTATCACCCACCGTAGTAATGGTTTCCCCGAGTACAGGAAACCATCTGGTGACAAGCTAACTGAATGTCTACACCTGAGGATAAGTTTCGTACTGAAAAGGGAAAATAAAATCAGTACCGCAATTCACTACCTCCACCACCCAGTGCAGGTGGGATTACAGCAAAATATAGATTTATATTAATCCCTATCGACTACACGAGGGTCAGCAAGGAAGACATTCATTTTTTGTTAAGTTCCAGTCTCCTGGCTATCACACGCAATCGTCAAATTCATAATCCAGGTCCCTATTCCAGTGCGGGCAGGTTGGAGTAAAGAACATAGGTAAGGACTGTGATGGTACAATGAACGAGGTGAGGCGCAGAGGCAGTGACGGTGCTGACTGGCACTACACCTGAGTCACTGTTTCTTCACTCTTGTCTCACTCTTACTGTTATAGTACAGTTACAACTTCTGGCTCACCGTAATTTGTAAAATATGTAAACTATCTGTCTGTTTGTCTGTCTATCTATCTGTCTGTCTAATCTATCTGCCTATCTACCTGTCTGTGTACTTATCGATCTGCATGTCTGTCCATCTAATTACTTATCTGACTATCTACCAATACATCATATTCCACGCTTGCTGTAAAGAAAACCAAAATACCAGCCTCCCTTGCTTTTTACCAGCAAATTTCGGAGTGTGTAGCTTGCAACATAGGCTCTATTAACGACCACCATTTTCCACCACGACATTTGCAATGGTAACTGTCTCTAATCTTAACCACCTCACTCCAGTGAAGTTTTTTTTACATTATATATTATTTATTTATTTCGGGAAAGCCCCTCATATCAAAAGTGTTAAGGACGGAAAGCTCATTCTACTCTCCCCTGTTTCAGTCTCTCTAATTCTACATCAAATTGTCTTTAATTAGTATGAATAAAACGAAATACATCACTGGATTGCGCGGGTTAATTTTGTTGTAATAGGGGTCATATTTTAATAACTTTAGGTGATATTGGAAATTTCGTGGAGTCTGTCTCTCTGCGATTCATTATATATATATATATATATATATATATATATATATATATATATATAAAAAACACCTTTCTTTCATCCTGAACGTTACTGAGAAAAATATCTGAATACTAGAAATATATAACCAAAATAAAAGATAATATAAAGATGTAATATATATAATAAATAACTTGAGAAAATGTGTTACGCAATCTCTAGATCCTCTTGATATATGCCTCAGAATAAAATGGCCAAATACGTCAATATTAAAAATATAAGAACAAAATAAGATTGCAGAGAATGTAAAATAATAAATAGCTAAAGAAAATGTATTACGAATCTCCAGATCCACTTAAAATACGACTCAAAGAGCAAAATGGCCACATCCTGAAAACATTACGCCATGAAAATAGTGTACCACGGTTCTGGTCTGCGCAGTCACATATGAGCCTCGAAGGACGAGGTGGGTGGAGGGGATGGATCAGGAAGAGGAGCTTGGTGTCGTATCCATTTCAGTAGTAGGCTACAATCGGCTACAGTTACGATACTCCTTCTGGTCTAACTTGGCCCAAAATAACCATCTTTCCATCTTGAAAGCGGAACCGTTGCCATAAATGAACGCTGGAATATGATGCTAGTCACGAGGAAGTTCAATGGAAAGAATGTAGCGTTCCAGTTTTGATTCTTTTTTAAACAATGCTACTTGAAATTAGCCGCATAAGAACGAAAATTTGGTCCAAGTGAAGGTGAAGAGAGTATTGTACTACATGGAGTGTGATACTACAATATTACTTCACTTCAACTAGGAGAAAAGTTTCTCTCTCTCTCTCTCTCTCTCTCTCTCTCTCTCTCTCTCTCTCCGGAAGGCTGAGCTACAACAAGAAACTGACTCCTGGATATGGCGCTAGTCACGAAAAAGTGCATTGTGGAGCTTGCAAGGCCGTAGTATTGTCACATTCTGCCCCTCAGGTATGGGAAATAAACTGCGAAAAGACGAAAATCTCGGCCAAGTTAAGGTGAATGATCTGTAGTGTATGTGCTTATGTCACGCGTATTAAAGAGGTAAAAAAACAGTAGATGTAAGACGTAAACAAACATATCGGTGCCACATAAGACAATTAATAATACAGTGGCCATGCATCCTTCTCATTGCGCTTTTCCATGATTAGCGCGATGTTCAAGTGTCAGTCTGTTGTTGTAGCTGAGCCTGAGAGAGAGAGAGAGAGAGAGCAATATTTCGCCTAATTATAGTGCCACACTCCCTGTCGTGGCCTACTTATACATGGAGGCTATTTTACACCCAAACGCATAAGCCATTGGTACACTGAGGGGAATACAAGAGGGGTTCAAAGTCTACCTGATATTTTACCTCGTCTGTTCCTCACTTTCCTCTGTTGGCTAATATTCCTAATCTGAGATACGCTAATGTTTCTCTGCCCATAGATGATTCTCGGATAAGGTGCATCAGGAAGTTAGTGACGGACAGGGCGTTAGTGTGATGTAGTGGACCAGCAAAGCAAATATTTACCCCTGAGTATATGATTAGTAGGATGTACCGTAAGTTTCTGTAAATTTTAGTATACGTAGGTAACTAACTTGAAGGAACCTCTTAACCCTTTCAGTATGGTGACGTCTTTTTTACAGATTATTCTTGCTACCTCTAGACGGTCTTATTCAACTCAGGATAGGTGTCTACTAAGTTAATGAATGCTGTATCTAACCCCGCCAATCTGAAACTTCCATACTAAAGTGAACATAATGCCCTGATATCAGCAAAAACAAAGTATATAATGCGTCTCCGGACTGAATGGGTTAATAGTGGTTAGACTATAGATCTCTTCCAAGTGACGTCACGAGTCCTGTGACTTTTGGCACCGTATGGACTGCAAATTTTCGGGCGTCTAGAGAGAGAGAATTGCAGAATCCACAATGATATTCCACCTTTGTGCCTTCGGCTGTACGACAAGGCAGAAACCTGGAAGTGGGGTACACTTCTACCGGTTTCTAGCCAATGAGGAAAGGCGACAGAAATGAACAGCTGCCGTGAAGAGGGAGACTTGGCAGCCAACGGCCTACTCCCGCCTCTGTAGCAAGCATTTCATATCAGGTGAGCCTATGAATTGTGAGTGGATATGGGCATATTTACCATTCTTAGCAGTTGTAGGTGTCATGGGATATCCTAATTATGTTAATGTCACAGAGCACAAGACCCACATGGCCATGTGTGTGCATGGGAAAAGAGAGGAAGGGTCCATGTCACAGGCCTTGCTTTGTTATTATTCCATAGTTTCACCCAAACCAATCGGACATAGCAGTGATGGTCAAGAATGTTAGATGCGTAAGTAAAACCGTTTAAATTACAGGTTAGGTCATACGTAAAGTTAGGTTACGTTAGGTATGGAGGTTAGGTTAGGTTGGGTTGGGTTAAAGCTTATATATTTTTTTTCAATGTTTTTCAGCGTGATTCATTTGAAACTGATATTTGTGTCATGGTGGATGATTTTAATAATAGTGCAGTACAGAAAATTGTTCAGCACTTCAGTATAAAACTGTTATATACCACTATGAGCCTGAGTGCGAAACAATGTTTCAATTTGCCTACAACTGAAGCATAATTACTAGTACTGTACTACTATTTATAGTTTTTTGTTTTATTTAGAAATGAATGTTGCTCCACACAAAGCAAAACTGTCAATACATGCTCCAGTTAAATGTACATTTTTCACTTACTACAAAAAAAAAAATTAATTACAAAGAAGTGGATAAATAATGTACTGTACTTATATCAACAGCCCCCTATATTTTACCAGGTATGTAGCAACTAAGATTTTTTTGTTAATATAAAATGTAAAATCTATCTATCTATCTATTGCCAGACGCCTCAATCCCGTTTGGGGTGGCCACAAACAAATCGCCTCCACGTCGCCCTGTCCCCCGCCATTTCAATGCCCTGCTCCCAACTCACACCCCCCTCTCTCATATACCTCTCCACCCCATCCCTCCATCTCATCCTCGGCCTCCCCCTCCCTCTTCCCCCCTCCACCTCACTCACATACACTCTCTTCGTCAGTCTTTCACCCTCCATCCTCTCCACATGGCCAAACCACCTCAGTGTTTTCCTCATAACGCTTCCTATCACATCCACATCCACACCACAACGCTCCTTTATATCCTCATTCGTCAGCCTGTCTCTCCATGTGACTCCACAGGCTCCTCTTAAATAACTCATTTCCACTGCTCTCACTCTTGACTAGTGTCCTTCCAACAACGTCCAAGCTTCACTTCCATACGTTAGAGTTGGTATCACAATACTGTCATGTAGTAACTTTTTCACTTCCATGCTCACTTCCCTGTTTCTTATCACTGCTTTCAAAGAACCAGCAACCTTTCTTCCCTGCTGTACCCTTTCAAGCACTTCACCCTCCAAACCTCCATCCTTACTCATCACACTACCCAAGTACTTAAACGTACTCACATTTTCCAGTTCCTCACCATCCAACCTCTCTGTACATTCACTGACTTCACCTCTCTCAAATGTAAAATCATTAAAAGTATATTGCTGAAGTCTTTTAGTTTTATGTTGTGGTACTCATCAGCATGAAATAAATGACCTTAATTTAAATTTGTGCCAGCGTCATGTTTCAGTTGAAATGTAAAAATTTTCTTCAAGAGTAGTTTTGACAGTTTTGGCATATACTGTCAATCATGCATTTTATGAAAAACTACTTTAAACATACAGTATATAGGCTGTGTGTATGTATCTAGGCCTATAATTACTGAAATTTCCCCAAATAAGTAAATTTTTTGGTAAATTTCCAGAATTACACCCAACTCACCTTGAAGCTTAAAATTTTCATTTTTTAATGTTTTATAGTGTGATTATTTTGAATCGGATATTTATTTCTGTTGGAAATTACTTTTTTTTTTAATTCCAAACCCCAACCAACCTAACCTAACCAAACCTAACTTAGGACCTAACTTGAAGATTAAGAAAAGAGGATAACTGTCGTAAGCCAATAGGCCCGTGCTAGACACCTCCCACAAGAGTGTGATTAATTTACCCTGCCTACAGTAGCCCATGCAGGCCCATGCTAGGCAGTTCTCACAGGAGTGTGACTACAAGAATGGCAGGTTTTGTATGTAACCCATACCAGTCATAATTATTCTTATCTAGCCTATGCTTGAAACTTTCTAAATAGGGGGCAGCAACTAGGGTACATCAATGGGAAACCTGTTCCATTCAATAGCTACTCAGTGTATACAGTCCTTCCCCCCTTGGCCCTACGTCAATAATTTACTGATTAGCTACCAAGACGATTTACAAGTACCATAATTATGTTAATTTCCAGCTATCTACATTGCGCATATACAATATGACATGTCTGTTTACGTTGAAGGATGCCCTGGTGAACTTTGACGGGGTATTTACCAAATAGTGATAGAGATCGCCATCTGAGATCTGGTTTCGGTCCCCAATCCTTGAAACTTGTGAATTTCTCTCTAGATATGATGTAAGGATCTAGCCTCAAACAATTTATCATGTTCTGTACAGATCTTGGTGGCGTTGATTCAGATTTCTGCATATAGGTATATCTGAGTTTCATCTCTGACAGCGCTGTCTGGACAGCCATTATTGTGAGGAATTTGCTATCCAATATGAGTTGTAAACAAAACCACGTGATTTATGTGACGTCACTGGAAAAGGTCTATAATCGTATTGTTGCGTATTCCCTCCGCACTTACAAAAGTTTATAGTTAAGTTTCTGTACAAGGAACTTCTGTTAATGGTAGTTATAGACGCTAGTGTTAAGTATTTCCTTAGTACTTAACTACTTACAAAGGTTGATAGTCAAGCCTCCATACAAGGAAATTCTGTTAATGTCTCAATACAAGGAACTTCTGTTAATGTCTCAATACAAAGAACTTCTGTTAATGTCTCTATACATGGAACTGTTAATGACTCTATACAAGGAACATCTGTTAATGTCTCTAAACAAGGAACTTCTGTTCATGTCTCTATACATGGAATCTGTTAATGCCTCTGTACAAAGAATTTCTGTCAGTGTCTCTATACAAGGAACTTCTGTTAATGGTGGTTAGACGATGGCGTTACGTATTCCCTTCGTACTTACAAAGGATGGAAGTTCAAGTTTCCGTACAAGGAACTTCATCACTGTACCGTGCTTGGCGCTGGGGAAAGTTTGGGTACAAAGAGATCAGGGCAGAGGTGAATGGGATGGGTATGAATGGACAGGTTAGAAGAGTCAGGTGGGGAGGAAGAGGAAAAAAGGAGAAAGCTTCGAATAAAATGCGTATCGACTGCACGCGGCAAACTGTTAAAATTTTAGCAAGTCACAACCCTCCCCTAGAATACGACACGCATCAATTGAATCTATATCCAGGTCCCCAATTTTCCTGATGGTTCATATATTGGGAAAAACTTAATCTACAGTAAGTCCGTCTAGCCCAAGAATCGAACTTGAGATCTTTCAGGTGCGACTTCAATAGGTTCTGGTTGGTAGCAGTAGTAGTTGTAATAGTAACAGCACTAGTAGTAGTAGTAACAGTAGCAGCAGTAGTAGTAGTGGTGGTAGTAGTTGCAGTGGCCGCCCAAGTTCGTCTGAAACGTGAACTCGGTGGACTGCAGGCTGAAGATACCCTCATCGTAAGAGGAGGTAGTTGAGGGACGTTTGTATAACCAGACAGTGAAGCCACCTAGTTATATCGGCCCCACCGCGTGAAGGCGTCCCTCTGCAGCCTCTGTCGGTGGAAAGTGCTGAAATGGAAAGGGAGCGTGACCAAGAAAACTCCAGCATGACCAATGGCGATGAAACTGGTCAATTGTTCCCGCCCAGCCACTTTCACCTCGCCCGCCCAAAGAGAAACTTGAAACCCAGACAGACTGTAGCCTTATAGTACGAACACCAAGACTGGCGGACACCAGAAATTCGCAGAGTAGTGACCTGCTGTCGGAAACTCTCAGCTTTCACGGACTCTATAACATGTCATTTTATTTCCCTAAGCTACAGTAAAACAGATTTAACTTAGTCAAATCGATGACGTACTATGTGTCTTATTCTATCTCCAGACAGCTTTATTCTAATCTGAAGAGACTTTTACTGCTGACGGGGTTAGATGTAAATTTTTCTAATCTCTTCAGCTTGAGAGGTCCTACTATACTCTATTCACTTTAACTTGGCGTACAATTACCATCTCACTATCTTCAGCACTGAGCTACGTTAACAAGAGTAACGTTAGAACAACACGAAGTGTGAAAAGGATGTTTAGCCGCAATATTTTCTCAGTCTGCCACTGAACTACATGAAACAAGCCGCAAAAAGGCGAAAATCGCCTACTTAAAATTACTGAATGAATTACAGCAATGAATAAAACCTTATTATCACTAGATGATCTATTCAGTTTATGAGACTCTTCATAGTAAACGAGGTAATCGATAAAAAAGGTAAGCCACCGATTTCCCTATACTATTCCCATGCTGAGGGTAGGAAATGTGTAAAGTGGGTGGAGAAGAGTGGGCGGAGAGGACTGACATTATATAGTGCTAGGCAGGATTAGTGCACCCTGTAAAGATGGGTTTTGTAGGCTAGTTGATTTGGCCTTAACGATGGTTTAGTGTTATTGGCTCTCCAAGCAGTACAATAAAAACTGGCAGAAGAAAGTAAGAGTGACGCGCTGTCATGCTTGGTATCTCACGCCATAGATATTAATAAACACAGAGTATAACCGAAGTGGCCAGTAAAAAGGGAAAGCTAATATTTTAAAGAGTAAGCTAATATTTTAAAGAGTAAACTAAATATTTATCTAAAAAGCTAAGAAAACCAGGATAGAAGTTATGACCGTCCAGTGAATGTGTGAGGCTGTGAATGAGAAAGGACTCCGCAGTGAGCGAGTCAGCCCCGCCAGGTTGTCTCGGGCGGAAAACAGGTTCGAGAAATCGGAATGCTGAATTTGGTGTCCCAAGAATTCAGTGATTTCAAACAGCTCAGTGCCAGTACTGTCCTGAAAGACACAACTCGATCTTCTTCAGTAATGCTAGTCTGCTATTACCTTTGGGTTTGGCTAATATAAGTTACCAGACGGTAACCCTATATCGATAAACATTAGGGAACTGCAGAACATCAAGGTTCCAGCCCATAAATACGAACCACTGGACCGAGTACTCGAAGCCTTCAAGATGACGCTCACTGCGACTTGGGGATAAAACTCGTAAATTAACTTCGAGCCGTTGTTGCTAACAGAGGGAACATTGCTTTGCTTTCATGAATTAAATATTGAGACAGGCAGAAGTATTCTTTGTTGTTAAGACAGGTAGAGGCAGATATTATTGTCTGATTGCTTTTCAATTTGTGTACAGATAGACGTACAAACGGATGGATAGATAGATAAATAAACAGACAGGTGTGTGTGTGTGTGTGTGTGTGTGTGTGTGTGTGTGTGTGTGTGTGTGCTTATCACAAGTGATATCCGCTTATTAAAGCAGGCAAAGTGTTTATACGGAAAAATATTTCATACACAGTACGTTAAGCTTTCATTCACATAACATCATCTATTCATTATATATTCGAAACCTTCATATTATCAAGTGACACTACTGTGATTAATCTTCTTCAAGCGTCAGAACTGCTAAAACAGTATGCTATAGAAGAATCTGTGGCGTACCATGGTGGAGATGAACAAATGAACGTACTCGTGAGGATGTGATGTGGAGGTTGATGCAGACCTAGTGGAAAAAATTAACACAACTACTTAAACTCCTTGAACCCGGGTGATGTCTTTTTCAGCTTATTCTTGCTGCTACGTAACGGCTTAACATAGGAAAAGACTGGTATATAGAAAGTTTTTATTAAGGCTACATCTAACCCGTACAGTTCGAAAAATCTACCTTGAATTGAGGAAAATCGTCAGGAGATAGTAAGAGCAAAATAAAAATGAAGTCCCTGAGCTCAATGAGTTAAGGTAGTTCGATCAATTGAGGTAAATGGAGAATGAAAGACCGAGAGTGTAGGAGGTTCCGGTGATCAGAAGGAGGGAAACACCATGACCAATGTATCAGTATAAATGTGAGGTAGGAGAGTCCATGAGGGAGGGCAGTGCGTCTGTACGGAATCAGCACTGAGTAGGGACTGAAAAGCCTGAAGAATCCTTTAGCCGATCCCACCTCTAACATGATGCAGCGACTAATAACAGACAGGCTTAAAAAACAGACATACAAGAATAACTTAAGTGCTGTGTGGTGAGAAAAACACCACTGCATTAAACGATAAAAGATCCTCAAATTTCGAATAATGAAAAACTCTGTAGACAAAAACTTAATAGTGGACTCTTCCCTGATTGCAAATTTCAGTCATGTGTCAGGAAAAAAAAATGATAAATACAAACCAGAACAAAATTTCTTCTATTTGTTCATAAAGATAAGTATATAAGTAATTCCGGTAGACTGAGAACCTGAGCATGAGAGGAATGGATGACTGGTAACTCGACATTGATACTGTTGAATAATTAACTGGTTATGAGTATAATCAGTAGTATTCTGTTGACAGATAAACGTGCCTATAGAAAAATCCTAAAAAAGGATGAAATGCAAATGAAACTGTGCATAAGTGAAAACTTGTTCACTTATACATGGACAACTGATTGAATATCATCCGTATTCAAGTAAGGGCTGATTAAAAATGCTTGATTTATCTTGTGGCATTTTTGTATGACATTTACAGCAAGACCTCTCTCAGTATGCGAAAAGGGAAACAAAAAAGACAAATCAACAGTAGAACAGATGAAATATGGAACCTAGAACACATGTAATTTCGTATACTGAGGCAAAAGGAAGGCAGTCAGAGATAAAATAGGGAGCACTAAATCCTAATTTTGTAGAAGCAGATGTAATAAATAACGGAAGTGGAATACATCTTGCTTTATGACTTGCTTACGTTGTAGATGCTCACAGCTCATGGCAGGTACTCCATGACCACTTGCATCAGTTGGGTACCGTCGAGGGGACAGGTGGGGAAGGCCAGTGCACAGTCCCCGCCCGCCTCACCGAACCCTCGGGCCGCCTTGTACTCCCCTGACGCACCTGGGGGCAACACACCCTCGCCTGGCTTAATCCCGGTCCTAGAAAAATTATAGAAACAATATAAATAAATAAATAAAAATAAATCATAAAAACATAAAAACGGTTAAATATTATGTCTAAAGCAGAGAAATCCAAATAAAATATACCAACAAGCAACCTACGGGTCGTTCTCAACCTGCTACTTCCCGTTCAGCCCCTTCCTCTGTCGAGACCGTGGTTCGAATCCAAGAGGTGGCTGGAGGGAGATTTTTTTTTTTTTTTTTTATTTATGTAAACGCTGTCAGTGGATAGGGCGTTTACCGGCGGTTTAAACGATCTAGACTACATTAGTATATCCCCGAGCACTCCTGGACCGAAGCGTACTATTATGGTACTAGTCATTATCGCCATCCCTTGCAACAGTTAAGTAAACAGAGTGGTTCGTTGTAGCGCTCTACTGAAAACCCACTTCGTGGTATCTTACGTGTTGCGAGGACGGCTCAGTCTGCTGGAGTGGGCGTGGGTGAGGCACTGGGAGTGGGAAAAAAAAAGTAAATGCTACAGGAGAGACATTAATAACGCTGACTGACCCCTCCCCTCAACACACAAGTGTTATAGATGGACCGTCCTACATAAAGCATTTTCAAACACTGGTACTGTATCCAAATTTTACTTATGTACAAAGTTACAAATTTCATTTTGATTGCCATCCCCGACGACGTCCCCGCTTCATTATAATTACATGAATAACCAAGATACAATGAGCGGGTAGACATGGTAACAGAACGTGGGTGTCTTTTAGTCTGGGCAGGTTCAGAGGTGGAATTATCTGAATGTATATTTATTCTGGTTATTAACAGTAACAAGTGTTTAATTTGATGCCGCGTTTTGTCGCAGTCATTTCATTTAATCATCGTCAATTCCATTTTTTGTCTCATTAGAAACGTAGGGGCGCGGGTCTAGCCTACTCAGTCCCGAGAGAGGGTGACCAACCTTCCTCGCCCCTGAGTCTTATAATGTGGCAACAACCTCCAATCATTCTTCGAATGTAAAACCTTACGGGCCCCATGCGGTTGCAGCAATTTAATTTACTGGATCGGCAAGCGTCATTTAGTTATATGGTTAACACTCAACGAAGTAAATAATTTTCTGGGTTACAGAAAACCATCCGGCTTGTCACTCACTGTAGAATCACTGGTTATATGTTTCACCAAGTCTGTCTGAATGTGAAGGTCGACCCTCTTGCAGCAGTGAAAGCAAAAGAAAAACTGAGCAGTGAAAGCTGGAAACGATGGGTAGTGAAAGCTGAGGAAAATTTGGGTGAAAGCTAAAGAAAAACTGGACAGTGTAAATGAAAAAAATATATATGGTCAGCGAAATCACTGGCATAGCTGGGCTTTGAAAGCCACTCAGACACTATATATATATATATATATATATATATATATATATATATATATATATATATATATATATATACTTTCCTGCTTAGGAGAGACTTTCAGAAACATGTAACCTTCATTATTCCACTTATTGCGAGAAGTCTTTGAAATGTTAATACCAGATTGCTTGGGGTCAGCACAGATAAATATAATATACGTCCTCGTAGTGAAGGAATTATTAACCTTCGCACGCTTTTACCCCTTTAGGCCGATTACTTGCTAGACCGATTTATTTATTTATATCAAGTTGCAGACCTCTAGTAAAAATGGGGTACATGACGGCCGTGTCTAACTTCTCCAGTTCCAAAAGTCTATCCTAAGCTGAATAAGTCTGGAGGTACCGGTAGCAAGAATGAAATACAAAGTACCTCATTGGACTAAAGAGATTAACGAACTACCTATAAACCGGAGACCTAGTCGACCGCGGATCTGCATCACACCTACAGTACATGTCCCCCGCATGGTTCCGTCTTCTCTAGTATTCTATTCTAGGTAACGTCAGGCGATTTTATTCAGCTGAGAGTGATTCCCATGAGCCTTTGACCATTGGCTGACTGTGTTTAAAATCGAAGCCTTTTATTTTTCCCTTATTCTCATCCGCTCCACAAAATTTGGTCTAAACGTGATATAACATAACATTTAATTGACCTAACCCTGTGACATTGACCTTTGACCTATTGTCCATAAAATAATAATAGGCTTGCCGTCAACAACAGCAGCAATAGGACGAACAGAAAGGAAGCTAGAGATGAAGGCACAGATGGGATGGAAACCGTACGAAGGCAGGTTGGAAAATAAAGATTTATGTCAGGCTCGATCGAAAGCCTTTGAGATTTCAAGTGCAATAGCAAAGCTTTCGCCAAAATACCGAAAGGAGAATGACCAGGAGTCCGAAAGGAGATAAGCCTGCCGGTGGAGCGTCCCTGGTGGAACCCATCCTGGCGATCGGAAAGAATGTTCTGTTGAGAGTAGATTCAAACACCTAAGAAATGCAGGATGTTACAACAATTGGGCAATAGTAAGAGGGCTGGGAATGGTTATCCTTCTTTGAGACAAGCTGAATGAGAGCAAACATCCAGGAAGAATGAAAGGTACTGGTCGACAGACAGACGTGAAAGAGTTAACCTAGGCAGGGTGTAAGCACAGAAGCGCAGTTCTCGAGGACAACAGGAGGGACCACATCGGGCCCATATTCCTTGTTGTATTGAGGCCAGTGAGGGCAGAAAGTACAGTAACTGATGAACTGATGAAATTTTAATGTCAGTCATGAGTGTCAGGGAAGTGATGGAGGAACAGCACCGGAATCGTCTAATGCAGAGTTGGAGGAGAAAAAGTGTTCTGCTTTTTCAACAGAAGAAACAGCTACAGAGTACAGAATCATCAATGCAGAAGAGGGAGGGAAGGATGACGAAGTAAAATTGTCAGAGAGGTTTTTGGCAAGGTGCCAGAAGGAGCGGGAAGAATTTGAGTCAGAGAGTTCAGAGCATGTAGAACGAACGAAATTGTTCTTAGCAGAGTGGAGAACAGAGTTAGCACGGTTCCGGGCAGACATGAGCTGAGAATCAGGGGGGTGGGGGTTGGCTCTGGTACCTTTAGTTGACCTTCTTATTGTGGACAGCACTGGAACAAGCGTGATTAACCAAGGATAGTTTGCATTAGTCACAGGATAAGAAAAAAGAATGTATACTTCCATGCCCGAGAGAACACCCTCTGTAATGCACAAGGCACATTCAGATGGCTCTTGGCCACAGAAGCAATAAATCATTCCAGAGAAAGCCAAAGAAGCACTGCCTGAGAGCCTCCCAGTCAGCAGCTCCAAATTGCCACAGCCGCTGCTTTTGGGAAAGGTCCACAAGTTTTACTGGAACAATAGGACAGGTTAAGTTGATACGGTTGTGATCGGAGGAGCCCAGCGGAAAGAAAAGCTTAACAGAATAAGCAGAAGGATTAGTTGTAAAGAAGAGGTCAGGTATGTTGGAACTCTCTCCATGGTGGTCAGGGATACGGATAGGGTGCTGTACAAGTTGCTGTAGTTCATTAAGACAGAAAAGATGTAGGCTTGTTCATCAGGTGGATCAGAAAATGAAGAGGAGAGCCAAAGGTGATGGTGAACATAGAAATCACCTAGAATGGAGATTTCAGAGAAAGTAGAAATTGATAGGATGAGTTCCATGTTAGAAGTAAGATGGTCAAAGAATTTTTCATAGTCAGTAGAATTACAGGATATGTACACAATACAAATATTTTCAGTCAGAGAACTACAGGATAGTCGAAACCAGAGAGTAGAGAATTCAGAAGATTCAAGTTCAGGAACACGAGAGCAAGATATGTTGTTGCATACACACACGCAACAGCCATCTTTGACTTCAGAATGAGTATGGAGAAAGTAGGAGAATACAGAGGATACAGAGTTTGGTACAAACTGAATCAAAACTGCTAGAGTTATAGGGTCAAACCTTTGACCTTGCTCTCTGAATTTGACATTTGAATGACTCTTCTCAAAATCGAATCGCTTCAACTTTGCCTTATCCTCAACTCATTAAGTTTGGTTTAAATCGAATCAGAACTGCTTAATCTGACCTAGTCCCGTGACCTTGATCTTTGACCTATTGTTCATAAAACAATTCGGCATCCCTTGCCCTGCCCTTAGTAGAGTGAATGATACATATCAGTTAATAATAAACACAGAAAATAAGAGACTAGCCATCCCATTTGATCTTCCTCATACCCTCACCCAACCTCTTGATCATTTTATTACAGACAGTTCCATGTCGACTCTCAGATTAATGACGGTGAAATACGGTACTTATTTTCAGTTCAACCTCACGGCTTGCTGTACCACATAACGCCTAATAAGCAGGTTGGTTGGTTTGCCTACTGCAAATATGATAGCAGTTATTACAAATGCAATGACTGAATTACACCTTACAGTCATTGCTGCATTATTAAAATTCTCATGTATAACGTTCTCATTCATCTACAATAGAAGATAAATTTCTAAATGAAATGAATTGGTAAAACTAGCTTACTCTCTTGTCTTTGACGTTCACTGTACCGTATGTAACTCGGGGTGCATGTTTCTTCATGAAAAAATAAATACTATTGTGACATCCATTCCTCCAGCACCCAGTCCAGTACTGTCCCATCAGCAGCGTAGGGGTCTGGGGCTGCACTTCTCGGTCCAGGTTTTTATGGTGAAAGTGGCCAGTTGTTTTTTCCTTACCGCCATTACGTGAGCAAAAAACCCTAACCACCCCGTGTATTAGACCCTTAAGGACCACATCCATTTGAAGCGCCTTAACCCACTAGACAAAGAAAAAACTGCATAAGGGAACGGAGCTAATGCACTACATCAGTCTACAGCACGAAGACCCACCCTTGATCATCCTGCGCGAATCACAAGTACTTAAGAGCGATCATACAAGTAAAATGCTACAGCTCACAGACTATGCAATCGATCAAAGTAACATTAACGTACGAATCTGTCTACGTACGGAAAAAGTTACACTCTCTCTCTCCCTCCCTCTCTCTCTCTCTCTCTCTCTCTCTCTCTCTCTCTCTCTCTCTCTCTCTCTCAACATTCAGTCCTAACATACACACCAAAATTAACTTCCTGTATCCCACTTCACACCTCAAAACAAACATCTGCGATTTTACACTTGCATCTCACATCTCACCGCATTATCTTTGCCAATCGTCAGTTTCTATGGAGTTAGTGAAAAGGGTAAAGGTGAAGTTAAACTGAGGGTGGGAGGAGGGAGAACACTAAGATCAGGAAGATGATGAGTGAATGGGGAAGGCAGATGTGTAAGAAAGAGGTTTGAATGTTGAAGCAACAAGTGAATTGTGGCCGATAGTAGTAGTAGTGGTAGTAGTGGTGGTAGTAGTAGTAGTAGTAGTAGTAGCAGAAGTGGTAGTAGTAGTAATAATAGTAGTAGTTGAAGAAGTAGTAGCAGTAATAGTAGTAGAAGCAGCAGTTGTTGTAGTAGTAGTAGTAGCAACCCCAGGCTCTTCTGAACTTGAACCTAGTGGGCTACAGGCTGAAGATATCCCCTTCTCCAGCAGTTCACCATCCTCCTAGGAGTTAGGGAGGGAGCTGAGTGACGTGGCGTGAGTTAGAAGAGGATGACTTAAGTATGTGTTGAGATGCCTGTGACAGCGTTGCACCTCTTTTTTTAATGTGACGCCGACGGAATTATCTCTGTGGGAAGTACTTAACTCAGTCAGTCCGATTACGTGTTCTTTTAGTCTTGCTACATTCAAACTATTTTATTCAACTGGGGGGAGTGGGCTTTCGAACAGGAGTGGTATGGTTTTCGTAAAACAGTTCGAGACGAGAAACCATTTATAAATGGAATAAAACTGTCTGGATGTAACAAGCATAAACTAAAAGTATACGTTATCGTAGTGAAGAGGTCAATCATATGAAGCACTTTCTTGCATTACAGGCGTGGCCACCAGATGGCCGGACAGTTTCGAAGCTTTGTACAGTGAGTAAATAAGTATGCTTCATTTGACTGAGCACTCTGGTAACAATTCTTTTTACTTCCCCCTCACCTTTTTTTTTTTTTTCCTGGAACCTCGTACCCCGTTCATTAGTGTGAAATGGAGACTGGATGAATATGAAGATAATGAGTCCCTGATTTCCACGGAGATGGCTTCGATCGTTTTAGACGTCAGCATGATTATTTTGTGTGGTACTGTCGGTCGACCAAAAAAAGACACAGGGCTCTACGGCTTCCTTATCTAATTGTAGGATTAGGTCTACTTAGGTTTCTGTTTGCTTCATACAGGGCTTAGATATGAATTTTCCAAATGTTATTATCATAAGGTCAGTTGTGATGTTATATAAACTCACCCAACAAGGTTAAGGATGGCCAGCTCCTCTATAGTGAGATGGTGGGGGTCGGCACCCCCCAGTTCACAGACTAGGCGTCGGCCACAACCCGTGAGGTCCTGTGCCCGCACCAGCTGCAGTACCCGCTCCAGTGCCTCGGCCTCGTCCTCACTTTCATCCAACACGTCATCCACATCGCCCTCCTCCGCCGCCCGCCTCCTCCTATGGTACCCGTAGCCCTTGTGCCCGCCGTGGCCGTGACCACCGTAGCCGCCATGATATCCATAGCCCCCGTACTTGCGGCCCCGTCCATGTATCGCCAGGCCAGCAAGCCCCGCCAGGCCTAGACCAACGGCGCCAGCCACGGCGGCGGCGGCGGCTAGTCCAGCACCCGCTGCTCCTACGGTCACTGTCGTCGTCATGCTTAACGTCGATGCAGTTGTGGGTTTGCAGTTGAATGCACTAACAGTGGTGGTGTGGGTGTGTGTTGGCAGCGACTACTGGTACTCCTTACCACTCACTCACTGTCTGTAAAAGAAGCACATATCAACAGTCCTTCATGACCCCATCATTATTCACAAACGCCTCACATAATTGAAGTTTGTTGAAATTAATAAACATGTACAGTTTTCGAAGTTCTCATTTAATACAGGGTACACAAACAGAGTCTCTGTTCAGCAGTACCATAACACACGTACTGTATGTTACTGCATGACTAGTAAAATACATGAACTAGCAAGACATTACCTGTGGTGGCGTGGTACACTGCGTGGTGGTAACGTAACGTACTGTGCTGTGTCCACTCACTCCAGGCCTTTTATCTCACTCCTCACTCTCTGTCATTCCCTCCCCACTCCCCCGCCCCTGCACACACACACACACACACACACACACACACACACACACACACACACACACACACACACACACACGTACGCACGGGCGCACGCGCGCGCAGTCTGTCACATATACAACCTCTTAAATTCACAGATCCTCTCCTCACGGGGTGCCCAGTTTCTACTCTACTACATTACGTTCCTGCCCAGAAAATTCATCAACACACGAACTTCTCTTAACTTTTACCGTCGGCAACCAGAGATATTTCACATTTGTGAGCATTTTGAAACACTAATAAGGGTGGAACCCAGAGGCGAATTTATATGTAGGTTTAGGAGGCTGAAGTCTCAGGCCCAAAGCTTTGGGGGGCCCCAGTAAATAGTAATTAAATAAATACATAAATTATATCAGTAAAGTTTAATCTGGGTACAATACCGTAATAAAAATATACCGATACTCTTGCTTTTTTTTTTTTTTTTTGAAATAACAGAACAGAGGACGGAAAAACAAATGAATAAAAAAAAAAAATCCATGCACCAGATTACTGGTGTCCGCTGTTCATAAAATATCTGTAACAATTAGAATTGAACAGCAATAGGTTGAAGTCTGGAGGGAAACATCTCTGAGCAGCGAGTTCCAGAGAGATGCAGTTCGGGGAATGAAAGAATTCTGATAGGCAGAAGTTCTGCAGTATGGCTCAGTGACATTCCAGTCACGAGCGCTGCCAGCTGCCCTTGTAGCACGAGGGAAGGTATGGAGAGGTGGCACCATGGACGCAACTTCGTCTGAGCATTTGCTATAGAAATATCTGTAAAATAACGCAAGGGAGGCAATATTCCTTCTTACTTGTAGGTGAGGTAGTTTATTAGTAATAGCAGGGTTATTAATCATTCTAACAGCTTTGTTCTGAATTTTGTTTAAATGACTAGAAAATGACTGGAAAATACTGTATCAGTATACTGGTACTCTGATTTTCTCAAATTTTAATGAATGAAAAATACGATGGCATCTTTTTCTTTATGTTTAGTGGCCTTGTGACACAGGAGAGGCTCATTAATATAGGTAAGTATGCATGTAAGTACGTGTGTACGTATGTATGTATACATGTATGTAAAGGGCCTGTCAGCAGAATTAACCTCAGGCCCCAACTACTGTTAGTCTGCATCTGGTGAAACCCTGAAGTATGTCCAGTGGACTTCAAGACGATGAGCCAATAGGCTGAGGGTTGTATGGTGAGTACCATCCACTTAAATCTCACGTTTATCATACTCAAGCAATAATGAGTTGGTAATCTACTGTATTTTGGATGCCCCATGACAGTATTATAAAACTAATAGAGTCCGCTGACAACACACTGCTAACCAGTATCATTAGCAGTAATGCCGGAGCTCCGGTTTGCCTAGTCTTAATACACCTTTTCATGTGCCGCTACCTGTGGCAATATCGAGAGAACATCAGAATCGATATACAGTATGAGCAACATCGTGACAGTTAAGTCATCGAAAGGGAGTACCTGTACTAGATAGAGTTGGGGGGTGAGGGTGGGGAATGGACTATTCCATTGTCCTCCTCGTACTGTAAAGAACACTTAATAGTAATAGCTGGACACATTCATCATAACAGTTACTAAGAGAACTAAATCATGAAAATCAGAGCCAAATGGTTTCTTGCATCCCTGAAACCCATGAACTATGTTGGGTGGTAATCATGTACCCCGATGGACGCCTGGTGGTCGAGTGAAGCTCCAACCGAATGTAGTCCATAAGGATTTACAGTACAGTCGGGGGCAACTGTTGTGTCAGATCGAGGTACAGTCGGAGTTAAAAGTTGTGTCACAGGAGTCAGCAATAATTGTGGTACGTAAATTGTCACCACTGACTCTCCAACACAACTTTTGACCCTGACTGTACATACGAGGGGCGGCTGGGGTTTATTACTCACATTATATGACTCAGGGAAGAGCGGCTGGTCACTCACTGTAAATATCTAGACAAGACTTCCAAGATCCGGGACCCTAAGCTTTCGATGGGTCAATAATGGATTGGATGATAGATTAGAATTAAGAAGAAAAACAATACTATCTATCTCTCTGTCTATTGCTAGACGCATTAATCCCGTACCGGGTGACCACAAACAAATCGCCTCCACGTCGCCCTGTCCCCCGCCATTTCACTGCCCTGCTCCCAACTCACACCCCCTTCTCTCATGTACCTCTCCACTCCATCCCTCCATCTCATCCTCGGCTGTATAGTATAAATCACAGGGACCCAAAGTAACAGAAGCTGTATGAGCCCCGCTGGGAGACAAAACCAATACCATAAAAAGCTTGAAATACAATGAAAACCTGAAGTGGCAGTGCTTTGATCAATCTTACAAACGCAGATAGTATAATCACAATTTTAAAAAGTAAAAACTCATATTCACAGCTTTCACAGAACTGAAAGCTCCGGTAGATAATGAAATGAATCATAATTAATTTGGCAGTTGTGATACACAAGCGAAATTACATTTTACTGCAGCTAATTATTATTTTCACTGTAATCAGTCATACATCACACAATCGAGATATTCGTCAAAACTATAAAATATTTTGAAGTCTTTCACTGGAAGAGGTTTCTCTCAGCTAAATAAATCATCTAGTTAGTCACGAAATTCCTATGTGTACCTTAGCAAAAGAAAATTTCTGGAATTGTAACACTCATTTTAATGTTACTACCTAAACACTATCAAAAAGTAGATCTGTCAAGATCGAAAGAAAACTGCTATATTGATAAGCTATACCGAGAGAGAGAGAGAGAGAGAGAGAGAGAGAGACGCATGTTTCCACCTTTTCCTCTTCAGTTATCCTCTAGCCTCAGTCGATATTTCAGTCCTCACATGGTACACGCTTCACTCACACAACCCAAAGTTAACACCCACACCCCCACGCAAACACTTCCTTTCATACACTGTCTCCGGTTACTGCTGAGTACCTGTCACTCTCTTACCCTTTCCTGCTGATCATCTTGCTCGAATCAGTCTCCTCGTGCATAGTGCTAGACATCAAAATTTTGGAAGTTCGTGCAACGACAAAAAAAAAAAAAAAAAAAAGTAGTTCACAGTTTCTGATTAATATTTTTACTATGATCAGTACTTATCCCCTCTACTTTCACCCTAACCAAGGTCACAAAAACGAAGGGGAGCTCAGTTATATCACGCCTGTGCCCTCTGACAAAGCATCTATGGAGGCCAGTGTAATTGACGATGACGAAGTGAAAGGTTAGTACTTTGAGGCGCAGACTACAACAACCCTCTCACCCAGCACTGACAACCTTCACAACCTTCACGCCACAGTCATCACCGAGGATGTTTGTTTTTGTGTCAAGTTGATATTTTATTCCTTCTTTAACCTTCAGTTCAGTAAGATTTTACTTTATTCTTCATACTTTAAGATTTTTTTTTTTTTTTTCGGTTAAGGAAAGAATTTTCAAACTCGAGAGTTGAGATGCAAAATTTCATTCGACCCTCCAGTATCATATTGAAGGCCTCCGCTAAGCTGATTACAGTTGACTGGTGGTTGCGTCAGTTATAAAAACAATACGTCATCGAAGTGAAAGGAAAATTGAACACTGTTAGTACTCCAGTAGCTAGGCTATAGTTCATTTATTATGGTTTTTTTTTTTTTTTTTTTTCATCGCAACAGTGGTAACACGATGAAACTCATGTCTTCATCAAGTGCTCTTCTTATTCTTACACTTATTTATTACACTTTTGACTCCTGCTGCTCGTATTGGTAAGATACTGGAAAGCATACTTCATTCAGTAATTGGGTACATGTCAGTTTTAGTATCTGCAAATGGGTGTTTCTCATTTCATTTCTTTTTCCCCTTGCTCTTGCCATCAATTGTCCTTAGCTTGAACGTGTTACAGGCGGCGGGTGTGACAGAAGGCTCGGGTAAGCCATTGTTCGTTACGCCCGATGTGAAAGTACTGGGTATTTCAGAAGGGTTGCGTGGCGTCAATGGGAGGTGTGGTGTAACGCTCCCATATACACCCCCTTTCTGTTGCAAAATTGTACCGCCGATTCAGTTTGGGGAAACTGCTAAACTCGAGTTTGCTCAAATTCTAGACGTCGCGGTAGTAAACTCTGATAAACACACGACCGCTCAAATTCTTGAAATCGAAGTAAACTGTGCTAAACTCAAGACTACCCGATTTCTTGCCGCAGGACTGTTAGTCTTGAATACTTGGCGTTGGAGATAAACTGAGCTACAATCAAGACGGGAACTCTTGACGTCGGTTCGAGTTAAGAGAAGGTAGATATAAGTCTAAGTAATTTTGAAGGCTCATAATGGGTTTTACGTAAGAACCGTAGCCATATGAAACTTTGAAACAAGTGACATGGAGAATTTATGCAGGTTCCGATTGCGCACTGCTGTATTACTCATTAACGATTTATTGTTCATATTAATGGTTTCCGTACACGAGATTAATAAAGACTCCGCTTCTGATTAAACTGTATGGTAGAAATTCCCGGTGTTATTTAGGGATCGGAAACCCACTTTTAGAAGGTTAAATTGCAAGAGATCAGTGTGGAATGAAAGTACAATGTCAGGTATTATTCTATATATATTACTACAGTAGGATGAGAAAACTTGGATAAGGGAACAGACAAAAGTGCGATGTTTTATCAGCAGCTGAAATGAAAAACAGACATGGCAAACCTCACCTTCGTTGATCAAAATAAATAACATATGGACAATCCAGCTGACGGGGTGGAAGACCAGAAATGGAGCTAGACACAGGTCTTGTTTTGGACTGTTTCAGGATGACGATAATGAATCCCTCTTCCACCAAAAGAGATCTTACTTGGCGAAATTAAAATTACGCCTGTCGACTGAAGCTGATAACCACTACGGGTTTTAATATTTGAGGACAGGAGGTTATTCAGCCTTCACTTCCGAAATCTTACGGTACGCTGAGTAGTTCGTCTGACGGGTAACTGAGAGTTCTCGCGAAAAGCCCGATTTTGTCACCTTTTGGCGTAGAAATAAAACAAGATCCATGATGTCATCTGCTACGGTGTTTGTCGTCTGATATGGTGGCTGCCTCGATCTGAATAGCTTTGTAAAGCTGCGGAGGCTTGATGATTGTTCCCACACCTTCACTCCGCCACTCTTGATCCACTGAAACAAACGTCCGAGAAAGTGTTAAAAGCGTCGGTGTAAAAGTATAAAAGCTTTCCGCTTACATGTTCCCACGGTGTTGCTAACTTTTCTCCATCTTTCCTCGCTTGTCGGAAGTGTCCCAAGCATTACGCTTGAAACTTACACAGCTTTTCTGCTGTCATTACATTTTGTGTGTAACTGAAGGAGTCTACAGAACTTTGATAATTAAAACTCTTCTATGTATTGTTAAGAAGACGGAATCACATATCAGTATGCGAATTAACTACACTGGTAAGGTTATCAGGAAGGTTACTCCCACATATTTCCTTCGTGTCGGAAAAGAAAATTAAAAGGTGACGTTAGCAGGGAGAGGGGTTGTATTGACATAGAACTGCAGCAAACTCTCTTGGCAGTTTTTGTTTCACAAACAAATTTTTACCTCATACGCTCTGCATCAGATGTGTGAATGGGGAGGGGGAGGGGATAAAAAAGAAATTGTAAACCTGGGGCTTCCTTTCTTGTCTGATTCATAACCACAGTAAATTCAAAGAGGTAGACTTTGGATTGCCCGTTCCCAAGTTGTCATCATCATTTTCAACTATCATTATCATCATCATCATCATCATTTTCAACATTATCATCATCATCATCATCATCATCTTCCTCCACGACAAGAAAGAATTCCCAGGTGTTTTTGTTCAACTGTTTAGGCCTACTCTTCATCTACTTCGTTCCACCAACACAAATGGCCCGTTTCATCCCTTCGTCTGCTTGTTTGTCCCTCAAGCAGCATTCCTTCTCTGTATTGCCACTCTCTGCATCTACTTATCAACCCCTTTACTATGATGGCTCATTATTCGTTTTATTAAGCAACCAGCAGACGATTATATTCAAATTGGGAAGGGCTTTTCGAAATGAAGGGGTTAATTGTTAGTTTCTTCCTTAAACTGCATAACACCATCTAGGGGTTAAAAAAAAAAATGTTCTTGAGGTGAAGGGTTGCTCACCGAAACAATAATCAACCAGTGCACATAACTTTTGCAATTAAGTGTTTTGTGCATCTTTACCGATTCTGAACTTCCGTCAAGGACGTAGCCAAGGGAGACAGAAGGGATCAGTCAATAAGCTTGGTCATACTATACTTGCTTTTTATTTTCTTTTTGACCAACGAAACACCCCAAGCCTCCCTGTTATACTTAAGTGGCCGTAACTGCAAACGGTAACTAACCTGAAATAACTCTTCTCCATGCTGACAAGGCATGAATGGGGACGGCGCAACTGTAGGAAGATTAATGCATGTGAAAGTCGAAGTGCTGTAGTGGCTGTGTTGACAAATGGGGATTCCCTGTTGAGAAAATATGAACCCCCATCTCCCTTCAATGGAAGTTCCTCATGCAAAGTGTCGACCCCTCATCAACCTCTCCCGGTTGAGAAAATCCTGTGTTCGTGCGTGTTCACGATTAACACGTTCTCTGCTCCTGAACTCTTTATTGTGTTGCTTAAGATAAGGAGTCAGTTAATTCAGCGCTTCGGACGTGTAGTGCGTTTATTCTGGCGCTTCAGTTGAAACGTGTTTTAACTCTTCAGTGTTGGTGGCTTCCCTCATCTGAAGTTATATGCTGGTGGTAGCCTGAATGAAGTCTTAATTAAGACATTCGGTCTGGTGATGTAACCTCAGTAAATTTTATTCACTCGATGAAAATTATTGTTGTGAATGGTTAATTGAGGGCGATTGCGATATCTAAAACCTCTAATTCGAACGTCTTTCGTGAGCTCAATGAATTATCGAAAACAATCAGACTGAGGGGATTAAGTGATTCAACTACGTAATAAAGAACTGCACAAAATGGGATGAACCTTAACTTACTGCAGTGAGTGCACAGTATGTATGGTAGTTCTTAACTCACACTTGAAATCGACTAGATGATTCGTAAACTGTGAATGCTGCAGCTTACAGTACATCACCCCAAGGTGGGTATAGGAGCATCACCCCACCACCCCAGACAGACCCCAGACTGTCCATTGTGCAGCTGCGGCGTCTGGCACG
Organism: Coenobita brevimanus; assembly: GCF_032717465.1. Taxonomy (NCBI): domain Eukaryota; kingdom Metazoa; phylum Arthropoda; class Malacostraca; order Decapoda; family Coenobitidae; genus Coenobita; species Coenobita brevimanus. The sequence goes on from NC_137012.1 coordinate 24,557,975, forward strand.
CTTACATTTTACCTTCTCATCCTCCAGAATTTTTTTTTTTTTTAATACCTGTTTTCGTCACTTCTAAGCAGCTTCATGATTACTGGTTGTCAAATTGTAGTTAATGACTAGAAACTTTCGTATCAGCATGTGGCGGTAAACGAACGTCTGGTAATTTTTCAATTGTAGGCTACATTCATTGCAGGAAAGTAAATGTTATGGTGGTGAAGTTAAAGGCTCCTTATATAACCATACCTATAGGTGACTAAACGAGGGGCTTAGTGTGTGTGTGTGTGTGTGTGTTGTTGGTGGTGGTGGTGGTGGTGGTGTCGCTCTTGCCTGGGCTGCACCGCTACTGTTGCAGGCGGCGAGTGTCTTGATTGGATGATCGAGTCCCCTCTTTTTAGCACTTTCTTCACCGTTTTACTGTAACTAGTGTTCCAAGATCGTTTTTCAATAGTTCCCTTACAGTTTCCCCAGGTTTTGTTGTCACCATTAAATCTGTGTAGGCTATGCATTTAAATAAATGAACTGTATTTTCTTCCTCCTTACCACAGATTTCACAAATCAGGTTATTTTTATATTTCTTTTGATAATTATTTTTAACGTCAGTCATTCTATAGTTAATCTTAAGTACATCTTTTGCATCCTCAAATTTCAGAGTTTCTATGTAATCAATATATCTTTTATCCACTCTCTTGATTTGCATTTAGTGCCATTTCATTTTCTCTTTCTTTAGTATTCTTTTCATTTCTTTTCATTTGTATCCTTCTTTTCCCTTCCTTTATATTACCCATTATTATATCTGTTTCTATTTCATATATACTCATGAGTTCTTTAGCTTCCTTTTCAACACTGCACTTTGTAACAATTCATTATTTTCACTTCCAGTCTGTTTTCTTCTCCATGATTTAGTTCCATGTAATATTCTGTTTTTCTTTGGTCTGCTTTGTGTGATATTTTAACTGATTGAGTTTCGTTTAGTAATGCACATTTGGGTGATGTTGGCGGCACATTGAATAATTTGCTCAGAAAGTCTATCTGAACAATTTTGTTCATTTTTTTTTTTTTTTTTTTTTTTTAGACTTCTGCTCCATACAATACAGAAGGTACTACACATGTTTCATAAAGTTGTAGGCCCTGTTGTATTCTTTTTGTTCTTAGTTCATTTCTGTTCATTAGGTTTATTAATCTTTTTGCTGCAGCTTTTCCTTTTCTTATCCTTTCCGTAATTCCAGCATCCTGTCTATTACAGTCCTTTATAATTTTTCCTAAGTTTTTGACGTTTTGTTCCGTCTATTGGTTTCCCATTCATCATTACTTCTTGTTCTTTCTTTCCTTTGCTCATCATTACTTTAGTTTTTTCTTTTTTTCATTAAATTCTACTCTCTTCATATTTCTAAAAACATCTGTATCGACATCTTCCTGAATTTTATCATTCTTGTTAATTGCCGTTATGTCATCTTGGAATATAAGTGGGTATAGCTCTATATCATATACTGTATTTTCCATTCTGATTTATTGGGTTTTAGCATTCTTGTGAGGGAATCTATTGTTAGTGCCCCCAGCACTGATCTTTGTTTAATCATCTCCTCTGCATTCATTCCATTGCATTTTCCCATGTCTGTTAGTGGTATAAAAGCACTGAGTTCTATAGATGGGTGCCCGTGCTACGCACGGCTCAATGAGAGCAGTAAAGCCACCACACAGCGACGGGAGCTGCCATTTGATTCCCATCTAATCCATACACTCGCGTGCATGTACGTGAAGAGGAATAATCACCTCAAGCTAGACCTCACTGGATCATATAGCCCTGCTAGGGTGACAGGAGGGCGCTATTCCTTCCAGCACGGCAGCCACCTGGGCGGGGCGCGAACTCTCGCCTTCACGGTCTCGAGCTCGGTCCTCTGTATACATGTGAAATGAGCACTGAAGAGTCGAGAAGTCGTTTTTCCGTTTTCTCTGAAAATTGGCACAACGATAGCAACCCTGTAGAACAGGAGTGGGGAACCTTTCTCCTATTAAGGACCATTAGGGTATTTTTAACATCATTCGCGGGCCATACAAAATTATCAACTTAAAATCAACTGTAGCCCAGTACATAATATATATATATATATATATATATATATATATATATATATATATATATATATATATATATATATATATATATTCGTTCATGAGTTTATGAAATTGCATTTATGAATTGCCTCGCGGGCCTGATCAAATGGTCTTGCGGGTCTTATACTGCCCGGAGGCCGGACGTTCCCCACCCCTGCTCTAGAATACATGTCACACCAAGTGAAGTCCCTGGGTGATGCTTTTAAGGAGGGTTATATGGGGGGCAAATGTATCAAAGGGTTAATATGATCACTTCAGAAAAGTTGAAAATCGAGTGCAGTTTATATACCCCAACAGTGCTTTAGGTACTGCCTTAGGTATTGCATACTGCTTTGAGACCACATGAGAAGTGATTCATTATGCAAAAACACAAACTAAATACTCATCATGCCCACTCACCCATGAAAAGCTCTCTCACAGTCCTTGAACTGTCTGTGCAGTTGATCGCTACACATGATGGCATAGTGCTGAATTATCTGATCCCCAAAACGCGTAAAATTGTGTTCGAAGCACACTCCAACACTATTCTACTCCGAGTACCAAGATGGCAGCAGCTTACATCAACCGTTGCCGCATCTATGTTTATATATGTCGATGCACTGAAGTACAGTTCATGCTCATTTTAGAAATCAATCTCCAGCTCTTACCTCTTTTATCCATCCACAGTTCCCTTATTACTTCATTTTAATCAGATTTATCAGAACACTTGCTGATGTCAAAAAATACTCCTGTGATATCATAATGTTTTTCTTCTATTTCATCCATAACCGTTCTTATTGTGAATAAGTGTTCTTTTGTTGATCTACCTCTCCTTGCTGCGCGCTGGTATTCCGACGTTTTCCAATTTTTCTGTTTCCTTATTCAATAGCATTTTCTTCAAACAGTTTATATATAAGTGTATTTAGGTGAATTCCTCTATGATTACTGATCTCTTTTGTCCCCTTCTTGGTACATACTGTGAAATACCGGCTCGGCGGAGCAAGCCAGGCGCCACCACCCTAGGAGGAGGGTACAGGGAGATGACCCACACCCCACAAGATGTCGGGGAGGTTTTTTTCACCTGCCGAGCCTTCCGAGCATAAACGACGTATCTTCCCCATGACCCGACGCCCCTCTCCCCGCCTCTCTCTTCGAAAGGGTGGGATCTGCTCCCCTACAGGAACCCCACCAGAGACCAGACCGGGCGAGACGTCCCCGAGGCCAGGTGTCCTGTCTCTGCAGTCCCGTCCTCCCCAGGTGCTGACGGACTCCGCCAGGGCGAGAACCTGCAGTCCAGTCCTGACGGCCTCCTCCCGTAGACAAGACCACAGCCCCCGGAGTCAGCGGGCCTCCCCCGACGCCTGCTGCAGTCGCCGGACCTCCCCTGGCGTAGGTGGCCGCAGTTCCTCCCTGACAGCCGCCTCTGCCGGACGTGACGGCAGCTCAGCCAGGGCGCCACCCTCCCCACAGCTGACCCTAGGCCCGGGCCGCACCAGGTCCGCCCCCAGGACCCCGACAACGACTAAGGGCCAGCTCCGAGCGGCGCGCCTCCTGGCCCTCTTCGGCCCTAGCACGGAGAGCCCCGCCTCCTGCCGGGCTGTCGCGGTTAGGGAGCTGCCCACCACGCCACCCACCAACTCCTCCAGGACTTTTGGCGACCACGCAGACACCCTACCCCTGTACTATACTCCGGACGGCCCACCCCCCACGCCCGGCCGCCACCTGAGGTTCCCGGCGTAGGCCCTCCAGCCACATGTGATCCGTGCCCTCCACTCCGCCAGTACCGTAAGAAACTCTAAGGTTGTGCCCCCCCCCCCCGTGCTGTTGTGTTCCCCCAGTGTTTGTGAACCCCAATGGACTAGCCCTTGCCTCTCTCCTGGTGGACCCAGTGTCGCCTCCCCCTCCCCTCGTGTGCAGTTGTGGACTCTAGTACTCATAACTGTACGCGCGGAGTGTGTGCCGCCCAACCACGGGTCGGCCCCAGATGTGAACCCCCCCCCCCCCAGTGTTACACACGGAACGTTTACACCCGTGCAATCCCCCCCCCCCCAGTGCTGCCCCTCCGCCCCAAAGCCCCAAAATCCCCAGTCCCGAATAATCCACCTTGCCACAGACCCGATATTGCCGTTCCCCCCCCCCCGAGTTCCCCCCCCACGCGGATAGATCCTAAGTGCTATATCCTCTCGTCCTATGTAACGCGCACGTAGCATAAGGATAGTTAGGATATCGTCCATGTCACGCAGATGTATATAACCAGCATAGGAATCCGTCTGTTACGCGATCATCTATACCAAAGGACTTGAGTATACCTGGCCGTCTATGTTACGCGTCAGATATATTGAGATATACTGAATTGTACTTGCTATATATTCGAAGCCCGATGCATCTGGTGTACCTGTGAAACTTACCCGTGACACTGTGTGGGAAAAACTCCATATCAGGGAAGGTATAATACTGTGTACAGGTTAAACTTGCTGAACAAGGTGGAAAGGAATTCTTGTAAGAGCTATTTTGAGTTACTGTATATTTCACAAGTTTTGCTTATAGAAGTATTGGTAATATACATGTGTGCCTTTTGACCAGTGGTGTTTGGGCTTTCCTTCCTTGTCTGTGACTAACCTGGTCGGGAACAAAGAACCCAGGGCTGCACCGTATCTGTGACCGAGAAGTCGGGACTCAGAACACGCTGCATAACATACTGTATACCTAATATGCCTTTTTCCAATCTTCAGGGATAATTTCTGTCATATGGATAATTTTCATCATCCTCATCACTGATTTAATCAAGCTTCTACCTCCATTGTTTAAAGCTTCATTACTAACTGCATCTGGGCCACTAGCTTTTAGAATTGTGGGGGAGTAGAGTAGCTCAGTAGTAAAGCGTGTGACTCTAGATCGCGGGGTCGAGAATTAGCGCAGCGCCCTGGTAGCTGCCTTTGCTGGGAGGGGTAGCGCTCTCCTGTGACCATAGATGTGATCTAGGTCTAGCTCGGGGGAATAATCCTGTTATGCTAGGCGTTTTTAGGTCGGCTTTCCGTCCTAATTACACCTAAGATATAGCTGGGTTCCCTTTCTAGACTGGAGCTTAGACAGTGAAAGGAACAGGGCATAAAAACACAGGGCAACAAACTTACACGTATATTACCAAATTCTGGATACAGGAAGCTACACTTTGTCCAAAGGCAAGAAACTGGAATGGACAGGTGTTTATAAGTTAGGTATCTCGCGGGATACCGACAGACAGACAGACGGACACTGCACTTGGAGAAGATTCGTTCTTTATAGTATTTCTCTATCTGTCCCGCGTTATACATTGGTTGTGTCCCTTCTCAGTTTTCACTATACTTCTGCTGCTTTAACACTGTCACTGTGCTTTATACTCGTGTAGTCACTTTCACTTTCATTCGCGGGCAGAAAAAAAATGGGAGAAATGGAGTTCCCCCGAGCTAAGCCCTGTATTGGACTATATAGCCCCGCTAGGGTTACAGGAGGGAGCTACCCCTCCCGGCACGGCAGCCCGGGCGAGGCTTGAACTTGCAATCCCCCGATCACAAGTCCAGCGCGCTACCACTGTGCTACCGCGCCCCCATTCGCGGGCAGAGAGATCACAGACACTATGGGGATATGGGGCAGGGGAGCGGGCCAACCAAGGAGGGGGGGGCCGGCGGCTCACAGGTGGCGGCCCAGGGTTGGCTACGTTCCCTCTGGTGTCCTCTCGTCGAGCGGCCACGGGACTGTCCGTGGGGGCGTCATCCTCCGGGATGGGCTGTGGTCAGGTGTGTTGAAGGGCCCCGCACTGGAAGGGCTTGGTATGGGGCTCTGGCCCTCGGGACTGGGGCTGAAGATTCTTTGAAGGCGCTCCTGCAGGCACCCGATGCGGGAAGGGCGTCGCTCCTCCTCCGGACTGGAGAGGTCATGCCCTGGGGTGTTGGGGGCGGCGTGGAGGACCAGTCGGCTGCAGTCTCACTCCTGCTGCTTCGCCGTCAGGGTGGGACTGCGGCATTGCAGGCAGCAGGAGTCCGACAGGCGTGGGTCTCCCTCTGGCGCCGGCTAGTTGGAGTGTAACCCTGGGGTCAAGATGGGTCTTCTCCACCAGTCCTGGATGGAAAGGTGCTCCTCCTGGAGGCTGCCTCGTCAAGGAAATCGAGGGCAGGACTTGCTCTGCCACCAGAGGGGCAGCTCGAACAGGGGTCTCCTTCAGGTAGTGAAGTCGAAGGGGGTGAGGGGCTTTTAAGGCGTCCCTCCCTGGCGCAGCTACCAGCCGTCACCGAGGTCCCTTGGGCAACGGGAGGAGGATGGCTACAGGCCGTCCCTGTCCCATCGGTGCAGCAGCTGGCCGTCAATGGGGCCCGACTTCCAGGGGTCTCCCTCGGGTTGTGGAGTCACACGGGGCAAGGGGCGTTTGAGGCACCCCTTCCTGGCGCAGCTACCGGCCATCACCGAGGTCCCTTAGGCAATGGGAGGAGGGCGGCTACAGGCGGTCCCTTTCCCGTCGGTGCAACAGCTGGCCGTCACCGGGGCCCGACTCCCTGATGGGACCACAGACGAAGTGTGGCTGCAGGCCATCACCTGCCTGCAGGCGCAACTACTGGCCGTTGCCGAAGTCCCGTATGAGGGGCGATGTGTAGGCGAAGGGCAGCTACCAGCTGTCCCTTGTCTACTGGTGCGGCTGCCGGCCGTCATCGGTGTCGTGCCCCTCGAGGCAACTGCAGAAGGAGAGAGGACGTACTGTTCTCTCCCCACGTGCAGCAACCGGTTGTCACGGGTTCTGCAGGGGAGGGGGTGAACAGCACTATGAGCGGCTACTGGCCGTCTCTTTAGGGCACAGCTATTGGCCTTTGCTTTAAGGGTGCGGCTACCAGCCGTCACTGGTGCACGGCTCCTGACTGTTGCAGGGGCACGGCTATAGACCGTTGCCTTAAGTGTGTGGCTACTGGCCGTCACTGGGGTGCTGCTTGGAGCTAGATTTCTAGCTCCACCCCGATCCTGACCCAGGGTGGGTCGGTGAAAGGGTACTGCACCTGGACTGAGGTGTTCACGCTGGGTGCATTCCGGGGAATAGGGGTGCACGGCTCTAGGGAACTTACGTCCATATCGCACGGACGTCGTGCGTGCCCTATTTACCCTTCCACTGTCGCCTCCTGGGGGTGTCGTGATGCCTTCTGTTGTCATTTCAAATTCCTTTTCCTGTTTTTTATTTATAGTGTGCTTGTCCTGTTCTCGTCTCTTAGATTTTCTTTTGTTCATAGTTGCAGCATTCTCTTATCAGATCTTCCCATTCCGCCCTGTATTCTTCATACTTTGGATTTCCCTCCTTCCTTATATGCATATCTTCATAATGTTACAAATTCTTGGTTTTCTCAGGACCTCTTATTCCCTGTTTATCATGTCCTTTCAACACGAATGCAGATTTTTGCTTTGCTTTTCAACTTTTCCAGTATCTCATTGTTATTTCTCTTTTCACAAAGCTTTTCTGTGATCTGTTAGTTTTTCCTCTTCATTTTTCTCTACTTTATTAGTTTCTTTATTGCCTTTCGTTCCTCAATTAACATCTTAATATTTCATCCTTTGTTTTGTTGTCTCCCTTCTTAGTTATCTTTTTGCTTTTATCAACTCCTTTTAACTTCCTTATTAAAATGCTGAATAGATTTGCTGAGAGCATCTCAACACCCCAAGAAGGAGCCTACAGAAAGGCAAACAGAACGCGACCTGACTCCGGGCGACAGGGATATAAATCCACCCAGGCCGCGCGCCCCTATGACCCAGAGCTCGCCCACCGCCACCATAGCAGGAAAAAGAGACTACCTTCCGGGCGAGCCAACTACTGACAGGATCGGGGTGGAGCTATTACTCTAGCTCCAGGCAGCACCCCTGAGACAGCCAGTAGCCGCTCAACCCTCCTACAGGAGACAGCCTGCAGTGGCTCTGGAGGTAAACAGGAGACGGCCGGTAGAAGCTCCCGCCTTCGTCAGGAGACAGCCAGAAGCTGCTCTGAAGGTGCCCTACAAGAGACAGCCAGTAGCCGCTCGACCTTCTTACAGGAGATGGCCAGTAGCCGCTCTGGAGGTAATCATGAGATGGCCAGTAGCCACTCCTGCCTTCATCAGGAGACGGCTGGTAGCCGCTCTGAAGTTGCCCTACAAGAGACAGCCGGTAGCCGCTCAACCCTCCTACAGGAGACAGCCGGTAGCCGCTCAACCCTCCTACAGGAGACAGCCGGTAGCCGCTCTGGAGGTAATCAGGAGACGGCCGGTAGCCACTCGAGGTAAGCAGGAGACGGCCGGCAGCCGCTCCGAAAGTGCCCTTGAGTTGGCCTGTAGCCACTTCCCCACACAGGCCACGGACAGTAGCCGGGCCTTTGCGACAACCGGTAGCCGCGCCCTTAGAAGGCCACGGCCAGTAGCCGGATCCTACGAGAGGAGACGGCCGGTAGCTCCTCCGTCAAGTGCTGCCTCCCCTCCACAATACTACAACCCAGAAGGAGGTTCCAGCCTGGAGGACTGCTAGAGGGGCCCTTAGCCACCCACAGCCCCGGACGAGAGAGGACGCCCCTACGAGTGATCCCATGGCCCCTGAATACGGAGGCCCCCGGCGGAACTCAGCCCCGTCAGTAGTCAGGCTGAGCTGTTCCCGCCGCCCTGGTACCTGACCGCCGCCACGCCCAGTCCCGATAGTGAATGACAGTGAAAGCACAGTGAAATTGATACAGTGACGCGAGGGCAGAACAGTGAGTTACTAAAAATACGGGAAGTCAGAAGTAAAACCTGTTTTAGACAGCCCAACAGTGATAACAGTGTCTCGGCCCCAGTGAACGGAACTCCACCTAACAGATAAAGTCTAGACTTCCCACGAGTGACAGTGCTTGATTTCTCTGCCCTAGGACTCCTTATCTTAGCTAACGTACTTTATATTCACTTTTGCCTGATCTTGTCCCAAATAGTATTCTGCGTGATACTGCTACCCACGATCTAGACACAAGTTTTATAATTGCCCAGAATAATTACTCTTGTGACATCTACCCGTTCCACTTCTACAGTAGAATTTAGCAATACACGTGTAAGGTTGTTGCCTTGAGTTTTTGTGTCCTGCCTCTTTCTTATTTGTCTAAGCTTCGGTCTAGAAAGAGAACCCAGCTATACACACTAGGTGTTAGAGGGACGGGAAGCCGACCCTAAAACACCTAGCATTACACTTATCAATCCCGATTCTTTGATTTACATTTACACGTATTTTTCTAAGCTACTGTACAGTGAAAAATGATTAAGTGTTGGGTATGTCTGCGTTAGAGAAGACATGCAGCCAATACAGCAGTGGGTCTTTCCCCTTGCTGTTTCTACTTTCTCCGGTTTTGCTTTGTTTTAGCTTTATTTTCTGTTTCTTTCCTTTACCTCGGGCAGGCAGGTACGTGTGCTAAGCTGAATGGTGATGGTGTGTAGAGCCGACCGGGAGACAAATTGTGTGGGAATGAAATGGCGAATTGAGAAAGAGGGGCTAGCGGTCTGCCACCTCCTCTTTCCCCCCCTCCTACCACACGCCCCTAGCATAAATCATCAAGGCAACGAGTGACAAGCTGTTCTGCTACCACGTAGAAATGTCACTTAAGTTTTCGTGGTGCGCTGAAAAGTAAGTCACCTGCTGGGTTTCCATGACTCGAGGGTTTAGCCACCATTAATCGTCATGAACGCTAATCTGTTTTATTGTCAACTTTCATGATTATAATGAGAGCCAAATTCTTGTATATGAAAAATACTCAACACATTCTTTTTAAGGCACTGTACTACGATCCTTGAGTAGTCTCTTTAGACATCCATTTTAATTATTAATGAGAAGGTACTTTTACATGTTCTACACACGTTCACAACGTAAAAGTGTTATGTCCTGATCAGTGTGTAATTCACCGGGTCGGTCAGTATCACTCGATGGTCGTGATGGTCAGCTTTTACCCTCCCGGAAGGGAGCTGGGAGCTCATATAGTCCGATCTAAGGGCAAGGCTGTGACCTTCACACACGCACACACCCGTCCCCTTGCTCAAGGGGGACAGTAACCATCCACTTCGTCAGTGAAACTTTTCGCAACCTGAGCGAGGCGCGAACTCCCGTCCACCAGTTGGCAAGCGAGAACGTTACCACTGCACCAGCGAGCGGTGTGTGCGTGTGTGTGTGTGTGTGTGTGTGAACAAGAAGTTATCCGATTTTAACCAAACGGTGGAAGGGATGAGTAAAGCCAAGGGGGGTGACCAATTATTTCCAGCAAAAGCAGAACCACTGCCATATCGCTATGGCTGCCTTGGCTAGATATGTCATGGAAGCAAGCCCATGGCTGCATGGAAGGTAGAATCTAGGGTCTATGAAGATCTGCCTAAGAGGTATTACCTCCAGTGTTACTTCAATTTACCATCCTCTGCAGTGTAGCCAAAACACTAATATGAGTTAGGAGGAGGCAACAACACTATCCAGCCTGTGGCATGGGTTGCCTACAGAAAGCCGACTGAATTAAACTGTCCACTAGGGATATCCTAGCATGACGTTAATGGACATGGCCTCAGAGCTGCCCAGCAAGTATCTACACAAAGACCCAACATCTCAGGATGTCTTAAATGTGGGAAAGTAGTGATGTCGGGATTAAGACAATGGACCTAAAATGGCCACCCTTAGCAACTAAGGGAAACTGGACAGGTCAAGGGCTGGCAGCAAGACTAAACGGATGGTGATAAAAATGGATATAAATTTCAGCAAGTGTATGGACAGCAAGCTCAAGGGTCTTAATGTGGTTTGCCAAAGCAGTAGGCATTCCCCAACTCAGGACATAATAACCACCTAGATACAGACAAGGGGGCAGTCACAAGACCTTATCCGGTTGTTGGCTGAGAATAACTGAAAGAGGCTGGCTGATTCTGTTCACCAGGGCTGCTCTAGTGAATGTGGGAGACATGGCATTACTAATTGGTCAGCAATCAGCAGGCATTTCCAGAATGTGCAGCGGATGGAAGATGGACACTTCCCAAGAGACTAAATAGAACCGGGGTGGATGTGCTTGTTTGTGAGGATTTGGATAAATTAGTCAGCTGAATGACATCTATTTGAAAGCAAGCTGTTATGCCTGGGAAGTGAAGCCAGGATTCCAAAGGCTTGAACTGTGTATGAAAGACTGTGCGACCCATTTCATCAGGCATGCTGCTAACAATTTCCTCACTACCCCCCCTGGAGATAGGGGGGGTTTTCAAGAATACTCCCCCAGTATCCCTGCTTGTCGCACAAGGCGACTAAAAGGGTTGGCGGAGGGTTAGTGACCCTCCCCGGAAAACAACTAACTAAAAAGACAAACAAGAAGCCTCGGACAAGGACTGACCAAAAGATGACGATCAAGGACCGGACAAAGGATATGGTAATCGGAACATGGAATGTAAGAGGTGCGAATGATGAGGTGAAAGAGAGAGAGATTGTCCAGGTGCTTGAGGGTGCGAAAGTTGATGTATGTGGAGTAACTAAAACTAAATGGAGAGGTGAGAGTGTGAGAGAATGGGAGTATGGATGGGGTATATGTGCAGGAGTAGGAGAGAATGAGAGGGCAAAAGAAGGAGTGTCCGAGTGTGTATAGTTGTGAGTAAAAGATGGAAGAACATAAGAGAGTATGGATCAGTTGGGTCAAGGATTGTGTGGGTAAGATTGAAAGCTGGAATACAAATGTGGACGATTGTGTGCGTGTAAGCGCCAACGCAAGATCGTGCAAGCAGAGTGAGAGAAGAGTTCTGGACGAACGTGGAAGTGTGCATGGAAAAGTTTGGAAGGAATAAGAGAGTGTTTTTGATCGGTGATATGAATGGTAAAGCAGGGAATCTGAAGGTGGATGGAATAGTTGGTGAGTGGGGTGTGCCTGCTGAGATAGATGAGAATGGCAGTGCGTTAGTAGACATTTGTGCTGGGAGGGGGTTGGTGATAGCCAATACCCTCTTCAGGCATAAAATGATCCACAGGTATACAAGGCGAGTGATGGGACGGGTGGGTGGTGAACTGAATGAAAGGAAGGCAATGACTGATTATGTGTGTGTGTGGATGAAAGGATGCGATGTGTAATGGATGCAAGAGCTTATAGAGGTTGGGGGAGTGGACTTTCGACCACTACTTAGTGGTGGCCAGAATCAAGATCCAAATAAGATGCAGAAATAGAAGAAGGGAAGGACGGGAAGAAGGAGTATTTGCAAGGAGAGTGGAAAGGTTACAAGACGATAAGAAAAAGGCAGAATGTAAGAGAAGTAGAGGAACGATTGGGCAAATATGAATTGGAGCAGATGGGGGACGTGGGAGGTGTGTGCAGGATATTCACAGAATAAATATGTGCAGCATGTGATGTGGTGTGTAGGATGAAGAGAAGACGGAGGGGGGTGCAAGGAACAGCGTGGTGGAATGAAGAGGTGAGACAGGCTGTGGCACAAAAGAAGAAAGCATACAATGAATGGATGAGAAATAGGGGCATGGAAGAAGGTGAGAGGCGGAAGAGAGAGTTATATGAAGAAAGAAAGAGAGAGGTGGAAAGATTAGTAAGAGAGAGTAAGAAGAGAGTGAATGAGGAATTTGGAAGGAATTTGAGTGTACTGTAAAGTGGAGGGACTGCAAGAAAATGTTCTGGAAAGAGGTGAAGGGAGTAAGACAGGGTGGAAGTGAAGTTAGCAGGGGTGAAAGATAAAAATGGTAGATTACTGGTGGAGAAGGGAGAAAAAATGAGCAGATGGAGAGAACACTTTAGGGAATTGTTGAACATAGAGGATGGAAGTGATATGAGTATTAGTGGCTGGGGAATGGCTGGGAGAAGGAGGGAGGTGAGAAGACAAGAAGAAATCAGTAGGATAGAAGTTGTGGAAGCAATGAAGAAAGTTAAATTGGGGAAAGCCCCAGGAATTGATGGAGTGTGTGGTGAAATGTTGAAGCATGGGGGAGAAATAGTAGTAGAATGGATGTGGAAGATGTGCAGATTGGCCTGGGAGGAAGGTAGAGTTACGGAGGATTGGAAGTCAGGTATAATTATTCCCTTGTAATGTACAAAGGAAAAGGGGAAAAAGAAGTGTGTGGTAATCATAGAGGCATTTGTCTTCTTAGTATAATAGGAAAAGTGTATGGTAGGATACTTATTGACAGAGTTAGGGAAATAACAGAGGAATTAATTGGAGAAGAACAGGGAGGCTTTAGGAAGGGAAGAGGTTGCGTAGATCAGATATTCATTCTTAGATCTGTAGTGGAAAAGTTTCTAGAGAAGGGAAAGAAATTGTATGCGGCCTTCATGGATTTGGAGAAAGCATATGACAGGGTGGAGAGACAAGGAATGTGGAAAGTATTAAGACTATATGGAGTAGATGGGAAGTTGTTGAATGCTGTGAAGAGTATGTATGATGGTGCTAAGGCTGCAGTGCATGTGGATGGTGAACCGAGTGAATTTTTCTCTTGGAAGGTTGGGTTGAAACAGGGATGTGTCATGTCTCCATGGTTGTTCAATCTGTACATTGATGGGGTAATAAAAGAGGTACAAGGTAGGGTAGTAGATGTTAGAGTGGCCCTGGTGAGAGAGGGTAGTTCGGAAACTCCCTGTACTGTTGTTTGCAGATGATACTGTGTTGTTGAGTGAAGACGAAGGGGAGCTGCAAGGCTTGGTGGATGAGTCTGGGAGAGTGTGTAAGAAACGGAATCTAAAGGTGAATGTAGGGAAGAGTAAAGTGATGGTCATTGAGAGAGGTGAAGTCAGTGAATGTACAGCGAGGTTGGATGGTGAGGAATTGGAAAATGTGAGTATGTTTAAGTACTTGGGTAGTGTGATGAGTAAGGATGGAGGTTTGGGGGGTGAAGTGCTTGAAAGGGTACAGCAGGGAAGAAAGGTTGCTGGTTCCTTGAAAGCAGTCATCAGAAACAGGGAAGTGAGCATGGAAATGAAAAAGTTACTACATGACAGTATTGTGATACCAACTCTAACGTATGGAAGTGAAGCTTGGACGTTGTTGGAAGGGCACAAGTCAAGAGTGAGACCAGTAGAAATGAGTTATTTAAGAAGAGCCTGTGGAGTCACATGGAGAGACAGGCTGACAAATGAGGATATAAAGGAGCGTTGTGGTGTGGATGTGGATGTGATAGGAAGCGTTAGGAGGAATACACTGAGGTGATTTGGACTTGTGGAGAGGATGGAGGGTGAAAGACTGACGAAGAGAGTGTATGTGAGTGAGGTGGAGGCCGAGGATGAGATGGAAGGATGGGGTGGAGAGGTACATGAGAGAGGTGGGTGTGAGTTGGGAGCAGGGCGGTGAAATGGTGGGAGGCAGGGCGACGTGGATGCGATTGCTGTAGTTTGTGGCCACCCCGACCGGGACTGAGGCATTTGGCAATAGATAGACAGATAAATAGATTTTGGATCCTACATTACCCTATCATTTTTAGGTGGGGATAAGTGATGATATCTGGTTCTAGAAATAACTTTTACTGTCTCTGAAGCTTCTGCATTGTCTGCTGGCTGATGCATGGGTAATAGCTATGGCTTTTCACTAGTGTTTGCCAGTCAGTGATCACTGACCTCCCAGGCATGACAAAAGGTTAATTTTTATAAAGAGCTCAGCTGTTGTACAAAAAACAGATAATCTTGAACTCCTCTCTGACTTGAAATTTACTGTCTTGGTATGGTGCATGAGACTTGAAATATATAACCAAGATTAATTTGGCAATATTTCAGTGGTTAACTATTTTTACAAATTTTCCATCCATCCATCCATTATCCAATCCTACGTTGCCCCATGAGGAACGTAGGAGCCTGGGGCCAGGCAGCTGGTCCTGACATTTAAGATGAGAGTGACCAACCTCACTCATCCCTGAGCGGCATTACGTGAGCAATAAACCCCAACCACCCCTTGGATATAAACCTTCACCAGCTCAATTCGATTGGAGCACAATAATTACCCACTAAAACACCAGGCGCCAAAATTTGGTTATATGGTTACCACCCAGCGTAGTAAATAGTTTCCTGGTGTACGGGAAACCATTTGGCTTGTCACTCCGTGTAGAGTCACCCACAGGCAGAAGAAAGAGGAAAGAATGAAGGAATGAAAGACAGAAGAGGGAGTGTAAAGTCACCCATTGGCAAAAGGATGAGGAATGAAGGAAAGAATACAAATTTTCAAGTACTTGAATCAGAGTTAACAGTTTGTTAACAGGTTGAAGTCATTTAATTAACCTAATCAACTAACCCAGCTCTGATGGATACACTTGTAAAGATCTATCTATCTATCTATTGCCAGACGCCTCAATCCCGTTCGGGGTGGCCACAAACAAATCGCCTCCATGTTGCCCTGTCCCCAGCCATTTCGCTGCCCCTCTCCCAACTCACACCCCCCTCTCATATACCTCTCCACCCCATCCCTCCATCTCATCCTCGGCCTCCCCCTCCCTCTCCCCCCCTCCACCTCACTCACATATACTCTCTTTGTCAGTCTTTCACCCTTGTAAAGATGATACATTATTATTAGGGTAATCAAGAATACTGTAAAATTAACTTGCCGAGCAGGTCATTACAATCCAAAAGAGGAACTAAGCTCATGACCATCTAACAAGAATAACAGAAAGCAACTCAGAGGTAGAAATCATATAAGCAGTTAACCAGAACAGAAATATGAGTGGCAATGAAGGCCTCAACGGCAAGACAAACTACCATTATGCACAATTTCCTAAGGCATTACGACTCATTTGCCTTCGGATTATGTATTGACGTTAGTCTCATAACAGCCAGTGTCTGCCACACCCTGCAATTTCTCAAATACTCCTACATCCCACCTACTCTCCTGCCAGTTATCACTGACTTTAAGCTCCCTAGTTTCTTATTTGCTAGTCTGAGTCAGTACTTCAGTGCTCATCTTGATTTTCTGGAGGACGGACACACTCTTTCCAGATATCTGTGGCTTTTTATTCCATGTACTCGATTTAATACCCCTTAGCACTCACTCATTCTAATATAACTAACTCCCATGAGAATCTCTCTCATTGCATTATGGTTAACTGTTTCAGCCTGTACAGTACTTACAATTTCATGTTACTCGTCACATTCTGCCCATTCCTGTCTAGCCTTCAGTGATTTAATTCTATGGAGATGAGGCTTTTAATGAATGGCAATTCATTTTTGTTTTTGAAGGCATGCTTGCATGCATCAGCCTTGATCACCTAATGGCCGCTCTCCATGCTGCTCGATCTCTGGCAGCCTCCCTGTTCAGTCCCTTGAAATTGAGGTCACACTTAATGACCTCATCCCAGGTCTAACCCTCATGTTACACTTAATGACCTTGTCCCAGGTCTTCTACCCCTCACAATCCCACCTCTAATATCAATGCTTCTCACTATCATCTCCCATTCTCTCCACATGTCCAGACCACCTCAATAAAGGACATAATCTGAAAATACACGAACAAGTGGGAAATAACACAAAGCCAGGAAATCACAAGATACAACACAACATTTTAAGTGCATAGGCAACACAGCACATAAAATTGGTAGTAACCAGTAAGCTAACTTCCAATATGCTAGCAAAAAACATGAATGATTAATAATCAAAATCACTGTAAAGATGCTTCACAAGCCCAGGAAACCTGGATGAGAAGGATGCTGTAAAGGTAACTATGATGGCCTCCTGCAAGCCAACGTATTTTTTTCTTGCTAAATTATGAGCATCACTGTAAAAAATAACAGTTTAAAACACTTACAAATGAGGTAGGAAACTCACACCTATCAATGGATAGAGAACTGGGGAGATGCTCACCACAAAACCTCAAAAAGAGGAAAAATAAGTGGAAAGATGGAG
The DNA here is from genome assembly GCF_032717465.1 of Coenobita brevimanus. Classification (NCBI taxonomy): domain Eukaryota; kingdom Metazoa; phylum Arthropoda; class Malacostraca; order Decapoda; family Coenobitidae; genus Coenobita; species Coenobita brevimanus. Next base: position 24,574,875 of record NC_137012.1, read on the forward strand.
TAGTTTAGTGTAAAAACGCATCCACCATAGAAGTGTGATGTCAAAGTTATCCTGTCCAGAGAAAGAAATGCATGGTAGGAGCTATCCAAGAATTGGGAAATTCAAAATGTATTGTATATGGGGCGAGGAATTTAGCAGAGCTGTGAACACTATCTTCAGCCACTTCACATCTAAGATGTCTCCCCCTCACAAACTTACCACTGTTACAATCACAAGAGAAGCAAATCTCTCTCCCTTACAGGTGTCTCCACTGAATTAAAGCTGGGGAAATATATTATTTTACATGTTATCTACATTACACAAATCAATATATGGCATCAACATTCATATATCTCAAGATAATGGTTTCAAATTTCAGTTACATTTTAGGGTTTAGTGTTTATAGAACTGCATTATTAGTCACAAAATTATCACATTACACCATTCAAAAATGTGTATATTCAGCTTCAGAAAGCTGAGTAGTGTGTTTGTTCCATTAATAACAATATTTGGTATCGATAATTATGCTTAATATCCAGGGGGAAAAAAAAAAAATAATGTCCTGGTGATGTCTGTTTCCCTTCTAGGTTCTCTCAGTATGGACTGGCATAATATTCTCTTGGATATTCTGTGCCTACATTACAGTCTCACTGTATATATGCACAGCAGTGGCAAATGTATGACATGAATGAACAGTTCTACAAAACATGTTCACACCATGTGTTATGGGTAATGACAGGCAACTGATCCACAGAGCTGAGGAACATTATTTCCTGTTACTGAGGAACTAACTTGACCACATAGTGCCACTGCCACATACAAACTGATAACTGCTTAATAAAGTTAATACTTATGCAACTGGTTTATTCAGAATGGTTAAATGGCCTTAGTATTCCATGCTGAAGACTGACACACACACACACACACACACACACACACACACACACACACACACACACACACACACAAAGAATATGAAAAAAAAAAAACACCCTTTACTCTGTTTGTTTATTTTCTATAAAACAATATACCAAACAGTTCACTATACAATAACTTCCACACTGACATCAGCACCTTGCACACTATGATATATACACTTAAACATTCATACCAACAAAAATAATTCTACACACACTTTGCACTGAAAAGTAAAAAAAAATAATAATAATAATAATACAATAAAAACATCCTCACAATGTTTTGCAAAAATTTAGGAAAAACTAAAGTACAGTTCTATCAATAGGATCAAACTGAAGAAATGACAGTTATAAGGCAGAGCAGAGTTTTGTATAAAACAAAAGATTCTTATACCATCTACTAGTCAAAGAAGCAATTTAATTGCTGAAATTTTTTTTAACAAGATAATCAAATGTTAAGGCAGTAAAACAGCGTAAGAGTATATGAAGGCCTAGTCTGACTTCCCCTTCTTAGTGCGCAGAACTGCTGTATATTTGGACTTGATGTTGTACCACATCATGAATGGCACCAGGAGTGCTGGGATCATAAGCAGTGCAAAGATCATCCAGTCGAACTGAGAAGAAATAAAATATTTAGATACTTTTTTATATCAAAATTATCAAAAATAATATTTCTGACAAGCAACTATGGAAGACCATTTCATTTCTAAAAGGCAATGGATATCAGGGAATAAAAGATTCCTTACCACATGAGGAGAGAATTTCCTGTCGTAGTCCCTGTAGGCAATGATTCCACCCTCACCTGGCTCAGAAGTATAACCAATTTGGATCTGTAAATGTTGATGAAACATCAATTTTATATTTCATATCCCATATTTTAAACTTAGTCAGTGTCAATAACAAACTATTGCCATTCAACTATGCTACCTGTATATACTCTTTAACCAATAGACCATGGCTTACAAATAGTTAAAATTTAAGCTTCTCCACTTCCATACATATTAATCAATGATCCTTCAAAATATAATACACAATAGACCCTCATAAATATGACTTGCTCAAAATTGTGACAATAATATTTTCTAGCAAAATCTCCAACTTAACACGCTCAGGCAAGAATCATTTATGTCAAATGCTTAGGAGATCTCTTTTATCTTCATCATTCAACTGGTGCTGGCCTTTTTCTCCATCCCTGAAGTATGGTCTTTCTCAATCTCCCCTCCCCCCAAAAAAAGGAAAATGCTGTTAGCCTATAAACAAACTTTTTTTTTTTTTTTTTTTTTTTTTTGCCTGTACTGTATTCTTTCAACTAACAATCAATCATCAACCCTTTCACTATGGGATGAATACCATTATTATCCTGACATAGCACAAACATAACAGCAATGAAAAGGAAGACCTTGTGTGTTATGGATGACAAGTTGTACACTGGTGAGAGAAAACAAATACGAAGAGGAATATCAGAATGAAGCAGGCATGTGAGGATAAAGTAGCTTTGTCATGACCAAACATCTGTTGGGGTTTCCTAGGAGGAAGAGGCAAGGATGATACTGATAAATCTGGAGAGGTTAAAGGCCCGTCCAGACGATCGAGCAATGCCCGCGGGCACAAGCGAGCAGTTTGCCTGTTGACGGGCTCACCGCTTGTGCTCGCGGGCGAATGTGTAAATTGCCACGGGCAATTTACGCATTTGCCCGCGGGCACAAGCGGTGAGCCCGTCAACAGGCAAACTGCTCGCTTGTGCCCGCGGGCATTGCTCGATCGTCTGGACGGGACTTTATGGACACTACTTTCAATCTTTTCCGGTCAAGAGGTGGTGGTGAGGAGGAGCCTACACATGGTGGCACTGTGTACCCTGGGTGTAGCAAAACAGCTGTGGCATCCACCCAGGAGCCATACCTCATATTTCCCTACAACATGCCATGGGGAAGGAACCTGGTCCAACACTGGCGAAACATTGTCTACCACAAGCGGGTGACAGTTCCCGGCACATCATATAAACTCACGTACAAGGATGGCCCCACATGCACCTGCTTACCTGCAGCTGACGGGTCTGCTTGGTCAGACAGGCGGATTACGCAACAACAACTACAAGAGGTGTCCCATGAAGAGAATAAAATCATATGGTACTAGTAAAAAGAATTTTTGTATGCAATGTGTTCATCAACCAATTCCCAATATATTCCTCAGAAGCCACATTTTGCACTAAGACATGGCTACTTATTTATTTAGCTATCATTTTTTTGTTTTATTAAACTGGGTGAAATACCTGTACATTTAAACTTGTGGCATAAGCATAATGACTTGTTCCTACTCGACAGCTTCTGCAAGTTGTTCATCACCCTACTCTAAGGCATACTGAGTCTTCTCACTTTACTGTTCATCCCATTTCATGGAAGAAACTACTCATATACTCAGTCTCTTCAAACACCAGTGTATCCCACAATGCTCATTTTACTGTACAATGCGGCTGATCTGAGTCATGAGTACGTACATTCTTTTTTCAAAAGCTTGAGTCAAATTCTGATCAACCAGAGCAATTGAAAATGAGAGAAAAGCTGGTAACATCAGAAAATGAACCATCACCCAGACAGCAGCAGCATACTAAGCTTCCATTTTCTCACAACAAACAAGGAAAGATTTTTAGCAACAAAGTTCTTACAAGGGAGAATGTCACTAGAGACTGTCACCAACCAGCTAAAAAAAAAAATTGGGAGAGCTGGTTGTTGTTCCTTAACCAGTTATACCTGGCCCAGCAGATGTTTCAAAATCAGGTAAATAACTGGCCACATGGGATCGTCCCATTGGTTCCATTCAGAACTGATGTGTCTGCATCATAGTGTACAGTACCATGTGTTTTGCAGGGCTCCATATTGATGCAAATGTTGTGCAGGCTTATTCTACAAGCAGGACACATATCATGTGATCCCACCCTACCTAAATCTAAAGCTGGTAACTGAGGCGGGCTAGGTGATGTCCTGATCTAAGCCAAGCTATGTTAACCCCTTTGTTACCGCATCCCCCCCACCCCCACTCAGCTACCCCCCCCTGCCAAACTGAATTTCCCCCAGGCGTGGCTCTTTTGTGGGGTAGTATTTATTTTATCATTACGTCATTTGTATTTGCTTTATATTATTTATTTTTGTACTGGTAAGTAGATATTGACCACAAGATGTGCTCATGATATGTTAAAATAATGTACATGACAATATTACATGTCTAACCAACTGATTTAGTAAACATACAATATACAGATAAATATAGTAGTTAGAGATATAAATCAATGATTAAGGAGGAGAATAATGATTGTATTATTTACCTAGTAAGTATGAAGAAGATCCATGAAGAATGAGGTAGGAGACAGGCAGGTTAAAAGTAGGTGGGGGTGAGGTGATGTGCTTCAAGGCCAAACTGATACCAGAATCAGTATCACTTTCCCCACTATTATCGCTCACTTCACCGTCATTCTCGGGCATGTACTCCTCATCAGAGTCGCTCACAATTAAGTCAGATTGTGTTTTGTTATCGTCAGACACTTCTAAGTCACTATCCAAGTCAGATTCATTGCTGTGGGACGCCATGGCACAGAAGTAAATCCAAAAGCACTGCCATGTTTGGCTGCTTGAAAAACACTACGGCGTGCTCTCACACACTTTCCCGCGGTACCACCACTGTTGCTAAGCTAGCGACAGTCCCCTTACCAAGAAGCATTATCTGGCTAGATTATATCATGTGTTATAGGGCATTATATATATCAAATTCAAAATATATAGGGTACAATGACCTACACAACATATCGGAGTTATTTTCATAAAACTATGCCCCATGGCAGGGGCATATGGCAGGGGAGTGTGGCATCAGTGACAAAATTGCCATATGTCATCACACATGGGATCACAAAGCACCCAAACCGAGGAAGAGGAAGCCCAATAGGCCCCTATAATGATCGTGAGTACCCTAGTACTCACGATCATATTCGGTTCCGCTGCAGACATTTCATTTTGAGTACGGGGGTACATGTTTCAGAAATTCGGTAAAGAAGGGGTTAATTGAATCTGCTATATTTATGGATATCTCTGATGGATGGGTAGATGGGTAGGAGTAGACTTAGTACAGTGATCTGATTTGGGTGATGTAGGACTTTTAGTACAGTGATCTGTTCAATGATGTAGGACTTCTAGTACAGTGATCTGATCTGGGTGATGTAGGACTTTTAGTACAGTGATCTGTTCAATGATGTAGGACTTCTAGTACAGTGATCTGATCCAGGTGATGTAATGTCCTGTGCATGAAATGTGTATGTAGGTGTTACTTCATTCTCTTATGTCAGGATGTGAGAAATTGTTGCAGTGGGATCTACTTGTACTAGTCTTCGTATGTTACCTCAGCAGAATCTTCAGAAGGTTGGTAGGAAACTTCTGCTGCAGTGAAGTTGAAGTAACCATACTTCTTGGGTTTCACCACCACAGTATGAGACACATTGGCATTGGGGGCAATCCTGTCAAATTTCACCTGTAGTTGACCTCCTGCAATTTCAAAATCTTCTGGGCTGTGAAAAAAAAAATAAATAAAATAAATAAATAAATAATAATAATGATGATGATGATGATTATTATGATGATACTACTACTACCACTATTACTAACAATAATCCATCCATCCATCATCCAATCCTACGTTGCCCCATGAGGAACGTAGGAGCCCGGGGCTAGGCAAGTCGTTCCTGACATTTAAGATGAGAGTGACCAGCCTCACTCATCCCTGAGTGGCATTACATGAGCAATAACCCCAACCACCCCTTGGATATAAACCTTCATCGGCTCAAACCGACTGGAGCGCCGCAATTACCCGCTAAACCACCAGGCACAATAATTTGGTTATGTGGTTAGCACCCAGCGTAGTAAAATGGTTTCCTGGTGTACAGGAAACCATTCGGCTTGTCACTCAGTGCAGAGTTACCCACAGACAGATGGAACAGAAAAGAATGAAGGAAAGAAAGATAAAGTCACCCATAGGCAGAAGGACGAGGAAAGAACGATGTAAGGAAAAACAGAAGAGGAAGGCAGGAAAGAAGGGAGGAGAGGAAAGGGCAGACACCTGAGAGCAGCACTACATTGAGTGAGTGGATAGTGAGTGCCCTCACCTACCACAAAATACTACTACTACTACTACTACTACTAATATTTATATGAAATAAATAACTAATACATAACCAGAGTCTCCTCAAGGAGGGAATCACACCAGCCACGAACCGATACATATCTAGTGGGGCTTGGCTAGATAGATAGATATATACACGTATGTGTGTGTATATATATATATATATATATATATATATATATATATAAGGTGGTAGGTGGGGGCGCTCACCATCGACTCACTCAAAGAAGTGCTGCTGTCAGGTATCTGCCCTTTCCTCTCCTCCATCCTTCTTGCCTTCCATCTTCTTCTGTCTTTCTTTCCTTCAGTCTTTCCTCATCTTTCTGCCTACGGGTGACTTTACACTCCCTCTTCTGTCTTTCTTTTCCTCATTCTTTCCTCTTCTTTCTGCCTATGGGTGACTCTACACTGAGTGACAAGCCAAATGGTTTCCTGTACACCAGGAAACCATTTAGTACGCTGGGTGGTAACCATATAACCAAATTTTGGCGCCTGGTGGTTTAGTGGGTAATTACTGTGCTCCAGTCGGGTTGAGCTGGTGAAGGTTTATATCCAAGGGGTGGCTGGGGTTTATTGCTCATGTAATGCCACTCAGGGATGAGTAAGGTTGGTCACTCTCATCTTAAATGTCAGGATCAACTACCTAGCCTCGGGCTTCTACACTTCTCATGGGGCAACATAGGATTGGATGATGGATGGATGGATATACATACATATATATATATCTATATATACAGTATATATATATATATATATATATATATATATATATATATATATATATATATATATATAATATATATATATATATATATATATATATACAGTAATCCCTCCACTATCCGATGTCATAGAGCCAAAGGCATGTCCAGAAAGTGGGCCATAGCCTCCTGGACTTGTACTTATGGACCCTAACCTACCCTGACTCAGAAAAACACCTATACAACTCTCTACTGACATGCATAGCACCTATTTAAGACCCAATTCACACCAATATGGTACATAAAAGACTGAAATAAATGCAAAAGAACCAGAGAATGAGGTTTTAGAGGTGAATATACACAATATTAAACATTCTGCGTACTTACAATAAGTCCCTGGCTCCTGGACTGGTTACTTACGGACCCTAACCTAGCCTAACTCAGAAAAACACCTCCCTACTGGACATGTATAGCACCTAAGACCCTAATCACACCAATAAGGGACATAAAAGAATGAAATGAGGTTTGAGAGGTAAGTATGGAAAATACAGTACAATATGAAACATTCTGGGTACTTAAAACAAGTCCCTGGCCATCTCGATGAATAACCCACCTTCTCTCAGACTGACAGTAAAAAGGAGTACCTAAAGGACCTGCAGTACACTGTACATGAAGTCTTGCACTGAACTTAGTCATTTGCACTCATAAATCCAGTCTCTTAACACTACACACACTAGTCTAATTTGTGCTCCATTGAACGTCAATAAAATCAGTGTTGCACTCTGCACTTAAGTCTTTGCACTCAGAATTCTAATTTCTTAACACTGTGCACTGTTTTTTTCACTGCACAACACTGTAAATTCCCGTGTGGTCTAGTGGCGAGTTCTTGCTGTTTATTCACTGTCAGAGTCTGAGAGTAGCTGATGCAGGTGGCCTAGGGGTGCGTCGCTGGGACGTGGGGATGGACTACCCACTGCAGACGACTCTGAAGAGAGGCACAAACTCACGTCCAGTGGCGACTCCACTGTGCCTGACATGCTGGGCTGTAGCTCGGAGGATGAGAGCCTGTCTTGGGGAGGCAATGGTGTGGAGCCAAGGCTGGGCACAGTGGGGGTCATGGGTCTGAAAATGCTGTCAATGGTTGACTGACGCAAGGAACGACGATTTTGGCGATTAATGATGCCCTGCCTGAAAGAGCGCACTTCCTCCACAAGTCCCATTAACCCCATCTCCCTGTCGCAGTCCGGGTGTTCCAGGTAGTCGAGAACGAACTCTACGTGTTCCCAGAGTGTGCTCAGCTTGGGGATGGCTGGAGTAGTGTCAGTCTGAGGGGAGTCTGCATCATTGTCACCAACCTTGTTGGAATCTTCAAGTTGGGTACTGACACCTGCAACTGAAGAAGCGATCTTGATATCAGACATGGTCTGATACCCAGGATCGCCCTCGTCGTCAACCAACCACTCACGCACTTCGTCCACATCAACATCGTCGCCATGCGCACGTGGATGTGCATGGAAGTTATCCATGTCAAGACTTAGGAAATCATGCTCCACATCCATTCCAAGAAGCAGACAAGACCAACCACATTCTAGAGTCTTGACAGGGACTTCCTTCCATGCACTGGCTCAGTTGTAGATTGCAGACTTGATGTTGTAGAGGCAAATGTTTTCCAAAGTCCGCTGGCCTCGCGTGTCCCGTCCCTCCCTGTCCTCGTCATCCTCGTCCTCGAGAACAACCATCACCTCGTCCAAAAACTTCCTTCAGTACAGCCTCTTCGTTGCCATGATCACTCCTTGGTCCATTGGTTGGATGAGAGCAGTTGTATCAGGTGGCATAAACATGCACCTAATGCGTCCATTCTCAGCCACCAAGTCCTTGTTCCACGGGTGGGCTGGTGCATTATCCAAGAGAAGGAGGGCCATTACCTGGTCATGTGGGATTCCCAGTGTCTTCGTCTGGTAATTGATGACCTCCTTGACGAAATGGTGGTGGAACCAGTCTTTGAAAATCTGGGCAATGAACCATGCCTTCACAGAATGGTACCAAACAACAGGAAGGACATCCATCACCCCACGAAGACATTGAGGCTGCTTTGCACGGCCAACAATAACGGGCTTGAGCCGGAGCATGCCGTTAGCACTGGCACAACACAAAGCAGATATCCGCTGCTTGCAGAGCTTACGGCCAGGTACATGCTTCTCTGTCTCCTCGGCTAGAGTGTTCGTTGGCAAAGAGTGATAGAATAAACCAGTTTCATCAGTTTTGTATACTTGACCAAGAGTGAGGCCCTCCCTGTCAATCAAGCCCTTCACCTTGTGCCGAAACTCCTCTACTCCACCCTCGTTGGCGTCCAAAATTTCGCCATGAGACTTACGGTTGGTAAGGCCATGTCGCAACTTGAACGCGAAGAGCCAACCTTCGGATGCCTTGAAGTCTGGGGCGTCGTGAAACCTTGTGAACTTCTCAGCAGCAGCCTTCAGCTCCTTGCCATGGACCAGCATACCAGCAGCACGTTGCTGTCGATACCAAATCAACGTAGTGCAGTTGACTTCAGCATACCAGGGAGTAAACACCATCTTCCTCTCCACGTTGCGTTTGTTCTTCGACGAGAAGTCAGCTGTGTACTGCATGAGTTTGTCACTGGATCTCCTGATATAAACAAAGTAGATCAGGCCAGGTTGAATTCATGGAGGATGCGTGAGGTTGACCATCCAACTACCACCGTGTCCAATATCTCCCTCTTCCTCTCCAGAGTCAAAAAACCACTCTCTTCCTCTTCTCAGGCAGTGGGGCCATCATCACACACACTGACAAGATGCAGGAAAGCCTGCAGCAAGTAGGGCACCACCACAAAAGCAAGCACATGGGCGGCCATGATGACGAGTGTGCACACACAACAAGAGACGGGCGGTAAGTGGGGAGGATGCAGGGGCGCTCTAGCAGACAGTGGCAGAACTACGCACCAAAACACAGCTGGTCCACACCGTGCGCGCCAAGTTCAAATTATGTGGGGGGGAAGAAAGTCTGATTTTTTTCTGAATTTTTTGCGATTTTTGGGCAATTTTGGGAATATTAAATCCCAGGACCAAAATATCCGGTAAGTGGGGTGTCCGGATAGTACAGTGATTACTGTATATATATATATATATATATATATATATATATATATATATATATGTATACACATACACGAGTAAATATGAATGGAAAAAAAGGGACTGTGAAGGTGGATGGAGTAGTTGGAGAGTGGGGTGTGCCTGCAGAAGTGGAAGAGAATGACAGTGCTCAAGTGGACATTTGTGCAGGGAGGGGGTTGGTGATAGCCATTAACTCTTTTGAAACAGGTATATGTGGCAAGTGATGAGAAGGGTGAGTGGTGAACTGAATGAACAGAAGGCAATGACTGACTATGTGTGCGTGGATGATAGAATAAGGTGTGTAATGGACACAAGAGGATACAGAGGCTGTGGGAGTGGACTTTCTGACCACCACATGGTGGTGGTGGAAGTCAAGTTTCTAATCAAATGGAGGAGTAGAAGGGAAGGAAAGGATGAAGTACAGTAGTCCATAAAAGAAGGAAGGAAAGGTTGCAAGGGGATGGAAAAAAATGGGAGAATATACAAGAGATGTGGAGGAGCAACTGGGTAAATACGATCAGGAGCAGATGGCGGACGAGGGGGGTATGAGCAAGAAATTCACAGAAGAAATCTGTGCAGCATGTGCAGTGGTGTGTGAGGTGAAGAGAAGACGAAAGGGGGTGCAAGGAACAGCATGGTGGAGTGAAGAGGTGAGATAGGCTGTGGTGCAAAGAAGAAAGTATAGTAAGTGGATGAGAACCAGAGGCATGGAAGTTGAGAGACGGAAGAGAGAGCTATATGTACAGAGGAAGAGAGAGGTAAAAAGATTAATATGAGTGAGTAAGAAGAGTGCATAAGGAATTTGGAAGGAATCTGAGTGTAACGTGAAGGGAATGTAGGAAAATGTTCTGGATAGAAGTAAACAGAGTTAGGCAGGGTGATAAAGTAAGTCGGGGAGTGAAAGATAAAAACTGAAGACTGCTAGTGGAGACAGGAGAAAAAGTAAGCAGATGGAAAGAACACTTCAAGGAATTGTTGAACAATGAGAACAAAAGTAATGCGAGTATAAGTGGTCGGGGAATGGCTGGGAGAAGGAGGGAGATGAGAATTAAGGAAGAAATCAATAGGATGGAAGTAGTGGAAGTAAAGTTGAAAGTCAAAATGGGGAAAGCCCCAGGAATTCATGAATCGTGTGGTGAAATGCTGAAGCATGGGGGAGAGACAGTAGTAGAATGGATATGGAAGATGTGCAGATCGGTATGGGTAGAAGGTAGAGATCTGGATGATTGGAAGTCAGGTATAATTATTCCTCCGTACAAAGGAAAAGGGGAAAAAGAAGTGTGTGGTAACCATAGGGGAATTTGTTTTCTTAGTGTAGTAAGAAAAGTATATAGTAGGATACTTATGAGAAAGTTAGGGAAATAATATGGTTGAAGAACAGAGAGGTTTTAGGAAACAGTGAGGTTGTGTAGATCAGATATTCATTCTCAGGTCTTTTGTGGGAAAGTTTCTAGAAAAGGAAAAAGTTGTATGCAGCCTACATGGATTTGGAGAAAGCATATGACAAGGTGGATAGACAAGGAATGTAGAAAGTATTACGAAAATATGAAGTAAATGTGAAGTTGATGATGGCAGTGAAAAGTATATATGACAGGGCTCAGGCTGCAGTGTGTGTGGATAGTGAACTGACTGAATTTTTCTATCTGAATGTTGGATTGAAACAGGGATGAGTCATGTCCCCGTGGTTGTTCAATCTGTATATGGATGGGGTTATAAAAGAGATACATGGTAGGGCAGTGGATGCTGGAGTGACCTTAATGAGAGAGGGCAGTGTTTGAAACTCCCTGTACAGTTGTTTGCAGATGCTACTGTATTGTTAAGTGAAGACGAAAGGGAACTGCAAGGCTTAGTGAATGAGTCTGGGAGAGTGTGTATAAAATGGAATCTAAAGGTGAATGTAGGAAGGGTAAAGTTATGGTCTTCGAGAGAAATGAAGCCACAGAATATGCAGTGGGGCTGGATGAGGATGAAATGGAAAATGTGAATACATTTAAGTAATTGGGTAGTGTGATGAGTAAGCATGGAAGTTTGGAGGGTGAAGTGCTTGAAAGGGTACAACAGGAAAGAAAGGTAGCTGGGTCTTTGAAAGCTGCGATACGGAACAGGGAAGTGAGCAAGGAAATAAAAAAGTTGCTGCATGAAAGTATTGTGACACCAACCCTAATGTATGAAAATGATGCTTGAACCTTGTTGGAAGGACACAAGTCAAGAATAAGAGCAGTGGAAATGAGTTATTTGAAACGAGCATGTGGGGTTAAATGAAGACAGACTGACAAATGAGGAAGTGAAGGAGCATTGTGGTGTGGATGTGATAGAAAGCGTTAGAAGATATACATTGAGCTGGTCTGACCACATGAAGATGGAGAGTAAGAGACTGATGAGGAGGGTGTAGGTTATGCAAGTGAGGTGGAGGGGAGGAGAGGGAGGGGGAGGCTGAGGATGAGATGGGTGGCTGGAGTGGAGAGGTAAATGAGAGAGGGGGGTGTGACTTGGGAGCAGGGCAGTGAAATGTCGTTGGACAGGGCAACACTGAGGTGATTTGTTTGTGGTCACCCCTTATGGGATTGAGGTGTCTTGCAAGACCTATGCAGTAATCCCTTTAAGACCCGGATGCCCAAGTCCCGGATACCCCAAGTCATTTTGGGATTGGGTAAAAAAAAAGTGTTCATCTATCTATCTATCTATCTATCTATTGCCAGACGCCTCAATCCCGTTTGGGGTGGCCACAAACAAATCGTCTCCAAGTCGCCCTGTTCCCCGCCATTTCACTGCCCTGCTCCCAACTCACACCCCCCTCTCTCATATACCTCTCCACCCCATCCTCGGCCTCCCCCTCCCTCTTCCCCCCTCCACCTCACTCACATACACTCTCTTCGTCAGTCTTTCACCCTCCATCCTCTCCACATGGCCAAACCACCTCAGTGTGTTCCTCATAACGCTTCCTATCATATCCACATCCACACCACAACGCTCCTTTATATCCTCATTCGTCAGCCTGTCTCTCCACGTGACTCCACAGGCTCCTCTTAAATAACTCATTTCATCCCTACTCTAAATTTGCCGTGCGGTGACAAACAGCTGTGTCTTGGCATGTAGTTCTGGCAACGTCTGCTAGAGCGTCCCTGCATCCTCCCCAGTTCCTGCCTACCTACCGTCGTGACTGGACGCTCATCGCCATGGCTGCCCATGTGCTCAATTTTGTGGTGGACAGTGAATAAACTGCAATACCTCGTCACTAGACCACATGGGAATTTACAGTGTTGTGCAGTGTTAAGAAATTAGAATTGAGAGTGCAAAGGATTAAGTGCAGAGTGCAACACTGCATGTTGCAGCTGGTGTGGCGCAAATAAGAACAGAATGTGCAGTGTTAAACAATTATATATCACAGTCCAAAAGATTAAGTGCAGCACAACACTGGATTACTGTATGTTCTTCATGTGCACCTTCACCACTATCAGAGCCACAGAGGAGGTGGGTTAATCTTCACGACGGCCACGGACGTGTCATAAATATCCTGTACACTGCTAAATATTTTCCATGCTCACTTCTATTTCTCATTCTCTGGTTCCTTTTCATTTATCTTATGGTTTCTGTCCCTTCTTTGTGTGAATAGGGTCTTAAATAGGTGCTGTGCATGTCTGGTAAGGAGTTATTTAGGTGGGTTTCAAAGTTAGGTTGGTTTGGGGTCTATAAGTACCTGTCCAGGGGCATTTTTCCCATGTCCCAGAAAAAAACCAAGTCCTGGACATGCATTTGGCTCTATTACGTTGGATCTTGGAGGGATTGCCGTACTTATTTTCGAAATACATTGGGAGACTGATCAAAAACTTGAAATCACCAGTATAAATAATTTTTTTAAAATTCATAACAACTACTGCTGCAACTAGCACAAGTAATTTCTGCCTCTTCAGTGGCATCTCCAGGCAAGGAATGCTGATGGGCTAAACCATGACAGAGAAAGCTAATTAGGCAAAGTTTTTATTCATTAAGGGAACTGTTGTGAGAAGGTTTTGGAACTCCCCAGGTGGTGGTCCCAGACTCATTTGAGCATGAACCAGATGGATTGCATGGCAAGGTACCCTTCTGCAGTTCACCAACCTCCTCTGGGGAGACAGGGAGAGGGGTAAGGGACATTTATGTAACAGACAGTAGTAGTAGTTATTCCCTAGGCAGTCTGGCCGAACAGCCCCTAGTCCCTTAGGAAGGCCATGGCTGAGACCGGGCTTTCCCACAGAGCTCTCAAAGAGTGTATGTTGTGTCGTTGGCGTAGGTGATTGTGTGCAATGCAGTCTTCCATAATGTGCTTAATAGTATGGGGTGCTGTGTTGCATCCTGGACAGGCATCAGTGACGGAGTCATCCAGCCTCTTCTGGTAGCTTAAGAGGGCTGGATGGTGCCCACATCTCAGCCTGACCAGGTGGACCCTGTCCTCAAGTGGAAGATAGGATTCAGAAGGGTGGATGTCAGGAGGCCGTGCATGCAGCTGTGTGTTGTCTTTAAGTGAATGAATGGAGCGGCGAGTGATCTGAGTGTGGATATGCTTCTGGAAGCTGGTCTGAGGTGGGCAAGGGGGGAGAGATGACAGTATTTGTGTATGGTATCGTGTGCTGGGTGTTGATGTTCCTTGGTGTGGGTGGATGTGCTGCCATGTACTGTTGTGGATGTTGTGGGTTTGTGGAGGCTGCAGCAAGAAACTGGGTGCCTCTCATGTCTAGGTGATCCTTGACTTTGAGGACTTTGGTTTCCTGATGTAGGTGGTCTGTGGGTGTGGTAGCTGTGCAGCCCGTGATTATTTTTAGGGCCTTGTTCTGTATGGTCTGTAGAGTGTTGTAGTGTGTTTTGGTCAGGTTAGAAGCCCAGGCAGGGCTTGCATAATTCATCACTGAACGTATGTATTGTTTGTATACTATGGTGGTGGTTTCTTTGTTGTGTCCGAATGTTGTATGGGCAAGTGACCTCAAAGCATTGTCTTGGTGTTATTTTATTTTTAATGTTTGTGATGTGTTGTTTAAATGACATTGATGTATTGTATGTTACAGTAAAACCACCTGGTTATATCAGTGCCATTAAGTAAAAGCATCCCTCTTCAGCTTAAAAGAAGGAGCACAATAAAATTTGTTCAGCACTAAATATGCCAAACATATGTTGGATAATACAGAGCTTTAACTGCTTTTCCATTTGAATACAAGAAAAAAAATATTCAAAGTTTACTAATCATACCTGAATCCTGCATCGGTGAGCTGTACATTAATTGCTGCAGCCTGACCAACATTGTGAACGGAATACTGTACTACAATGTCTCTTCCTTCCACCAGGTACAGGTTGTGAACTCTCTTGGCTGCCAAGAGCCTTGCACGTTCTTCACCCTCACCCTCGGACAGCACGAACCCAGCCGAGCATAACGCTAATACCATATACCACAACACTGTAAAACAAACCAAATATGTTTACTCAAACAAATAACAATAAATAAAAGTAAACACCTTACCATTAGTATGTCACACTTCCTAGGTAGTAAGAAAAATTCATCAATAAAATCCACCCCATGCAAAAATTTAAGTTCTCAATGTTGTGGTTCAACTTTTGAGGACACCAAAAAAATGGAAATATTCAAATAGTGATGATTCCATCACCATGAAAGCCAACAGCCAAGTTAAGTGCAAGGAATTGTTGAGCATAGAGAACATGGAAACAATGATGAAAATCAAAATGGAGAAAGCCCCAGGAATTAATGGAGTGTGTGGTGCAATGTTGAAGCATGAGGGAGTAATAATAATATAATGGACGTGGCAGATGAGCAGATTGGCCTGGGAGGAAGGTACAGCCCCAGAGGACTGGAAGTCAGGTATAATTATTCCCCTATGCAAAGGAAAATGAGAAAAACAAGTGTATTGTACTCAGAGGGGAAATTGTCTTCTTAGAGTAATAGGAAATGTATATGGTAGAATACTTATGACAAAGTTAGGGAACTAATAGAGGAATTAGTTGGAGAAAAACAAGGAGGTTTAAGGAAGGGAAGAGATTGAGTAGATCAGATATTTATTCTTAGAGCTTTAGTGGAAAAGTTTCTAGAGAAGGGCAAGAAGTTGTATGTGGCCTTCATCGATTTGGAGAAAGCATATGACAGGGTGGATAGACGAGGATTGTGGAAAGTATTAAGGATATATGGAGTAAATGGGAAGTAGTTGAATACTGTGAAGAGTACTGGTATGTATGAGGGTGCTAAGGCTGCAGTGCATGTGGGTGGTGAAATGAGTGAATTTTCTATTTGAAAGTTGGATTCAAACAGGATGTGTCATATCTCCATGGTTGTTCAATCTGTATATGGATGGGGTAATAAAAGAGATACAAGGTAGGGCAGTGCATGTTAGAGTGGCCCTAAAAAAAGGGCAGTGTTTGGAAACTACCTGTACTGTTGTTTTCACGATACATTGTTGTTCGGAGAAGACGAAGGGGAGCTGCAAGGCTTGGTGGATGAGTCTGGGAATGTGTGTAAGAAACGGAATCTAAAGGCGAATGTAGGGAAGAGTAAAGTTATGGTCTTCGAGAGAAGTGAAGTCAGAGAATGTACAGTGAGGTTGGACGAGGAGGAAATGGAAAATGTGAGTAGATGTAAGTACTTGGACAGTGTGATGAGTAAGGATGGAAGTTTAGAGGGTGAAATGCTTGAAAGGGTACAACAAGGAAGAAAGGTTACTGGTTCCTTGAAAGCAGTAATAAGAAACAGAGAAATGAGCATGGAAGTGAAATCGTTACTACATGATGGTATTGTGATAACAACTCTTAAGTATGGAAGTGAAGCTTGGACCTTGTTGGAGGGACACAAGTCAAGAGTGCGAGCAGTGGAAATGAGTTATTTGAGAGGAGCCTGTGGAGTCACATGGAGAAACAGACTGACAAATGAGGATGTGAAGGAGTGTTGTGGTGTGGACGTGGATGTGATAGGAAGTGTTAGGAAACACACTGAGGTGGTTTGGCCATGTAGAGAGGATGACTGGTGAGAGACTGATGAGGAGTGTATGTGAGTGAGGTGGAGGCCAAGGATGCGATGGAGGGATGGAGTGGAGAGGTATATGAGATAGGGGTGTGTGTGCTGGGAGCAGGGCAGTGAAATGACAGGGGAAAACATGACATGGAGGTGATTTGTTTGCGGCCACCCCTTACAGCAGGGGTGGGGAACGTCCGGTCTTCATGCCATATAAGGCCCACAAGACCATTTGATCAGGCCCGCAAGGCAATTCATAAATGCAATTTCATAAACTCAAGACCGAATATAAATATATATATATATATATATATATATACTGTATATATATATATATATATATATATATATATATATATATATATATATATATCATCATCATCATCAGCCCGTTTGAGTATCCACCGCAGGACCAGCCTATCCCAACAGAATATATATATATATATATATATATATATTATGTACTGGGTTACAGTTGATTTTGAGTTGATAATTTTTAATGGCCTGCAAATGATGTTAAAAATATCCTAATGGCCCTTAATAGGAGAAAGGTTCCCCACCCCTGCCTTACGGGATTACGACGTCTCGCAATAGATAGACAGATAGATATTTGTTATCACCCGCATTTTTTTTATTACTAATTTCTAGAGAAAACTGTGGTTGTTGCTTATGTGAACTCCCCCCTCCCCCCCAAAAAAATGCAAACCCTTTGTCTGCCTGTGCAGTACACCGAGTACATAATTCCAACTTTATTTAGATCATGGTCAATTCAATCCCACTAAGTATAGTGCACCCTCACATAATGCGAACTTACATGGTGTGAATCACCTACAATGCGAGGTCAACCCAGATTATGCTTATTTCTATCGAATTCAGAAGCAGCAAATCGAACTTCCCAACATGCGAATTGGCTGTATGATTCCAAGGCAAAAATGGACTTCTCGCCATTACTACAAGTGTCAGGCTGGACAATGCGAGTCAGTCACACAAAGGCAGGTGGCTGACAACGAGCCAGATTCAATACGGCAGGCAAGCTATCTGCATGCCATCTACCGACTTTCCTGGGTAAACGCACTTCTCCACATTGCCGCAAGAACACGTGTTGTACCTCACATCCTGTGGTCCATTTTAGCATCACAATGGCACCCACCTGTTCATCATTGTCTCCACTGCCGACTTTGAAGGCTTTATGGCACCTCCAGGAGACTTCAGCAGTGACAGTGAGAGTGACAACGGGGCACTCCGCCCCGCGGGAGATGAACAGATGCCCCAAGATTTGGATACCCATCCCCCTCCCTTTTTAACAAGCCCAGAAGCCACTTAAATAAAGGTAATGGTGTTCTATTTGTTGGTCCAACTAGAAGTACTATTAGACAAAGTGTTAGCAAGGTAGAGTAGGCTGGAAGGGGACCCAAAGACCAAGCCCTGGGTGGGCTGTCCACCATTTATCATTTTGCCCATAAGTTCTTTGGTTCACGCAATGTGAAGTCGTAGAATGCGAGGGTTCCTGCCGCCCATAAACTCACATTGTGTGAGGGTGCACGGTACTGTATATGAACAATATATATTTCTGGCAACTATAGTGACCAAGATTAACTGACTGGACCTTAATCCGTAGGTGGTAAGATTATATGAAGTGAAGCACAGAATAAATTCCTGCGATACAGTCTGTTAACCACAGTCACCCCCTTCTCACTGAAGGGCTGTTCTTATTGTGGTCTCCAACCATGATACCTGTATATATTAAATGGATGCTTGAGAGGGACCTGCATTTAGTAGCAAACAGAATACACTCTAAACTACCTATATTCAGTTCCTTAATCATATGGATGGGCTAACCTTGATGGGATGTGATCCTCGCTTTTTGGCCCATATGCCTGCACTGGTTTTGAATACAACTATCCTCCCAAGGATGATCACCTAGGCTATTAAGGTGCTGCGACATAACATGGTACTATACTATAAAATAAAAAAAATAATAGTCTTTAGAGAAAGTTACCCTGATGGGCTAGAGTTATATTAAAAAATTGCTTCCTATCGAAGTGCTGATATTGTAACAACCTACATGTTATCAAATGCAAGCATCAAACCACCCACTTGTTAACAGTCAGTCATAATAAAAGAATCGTATTGGTAACAGGCGCACTTACTTTTCACCGGTTTGCGAGCTGTTCTAAGCTACTACTGTCAACGTGAATAAGTGTGCACCACCTGCTGCCCCCTATCGGCCTGACTACAAACTTCCACACTACACAACACAGTGAACACACCTGTCACAGTGGCAGCCAGCCCGATGGTTCTTGTTTACTTTTTATTTGTTTATAGAACTTTGTATTGTATCCAGAGATTCATCATATTATATACTTAACAATATATACTCATGTCGTAATGATATAATTAGATACTATGTACACTGCACACGAGTGGCAATAAATAGAATTTATCTAAGTCAGTTGATGCAAGAACTACAATTTAATACCATGTGTATATAATTATCAGCATTTTGTCTCCATGAAAAAATAAACAATTGGACACATTGATTATTAAATGTTCAAACCCAGCACCTGCCCATCAGCTGATTTTTGGCGGGCCGTCCGCATCAACACAAACAATGAAGAAAATTTTGCTTTATATCTCAACAGGTATGCATCTGAAAGCGGACTTTCGGGTACATTGTGACTAATTTGGGTATGTTCTAATTATTTCCAATGTAAATGTCGTCCAAAATTGTGGGTAATGTTGTGGTCGATGTTCGGTGGACTGTATGCATATAGAATTCACAGTTTCCTTAACAATACTGTACTAGTAAGCAGCTGTCTTGCCTATAAAGAAATTAACCATTTTCAGCCATTCATTCACAAGAAGTCGACTCTGTTGGCAGGAAATCTAGTTCATTGAATACTGACTGGTGGCACGTTTTCTTTTCATAGGTAGTTGTAATAGGAGGGTTCAAATGGGGTAAAACAGTGCAAGTTACTGTAATTTACTTCTCTAAGGACTGTTTACTTGGTGTAGTTTAGGGGTCGATGCCTCATAGTCGTGGTGGTCCACTGCTGCTTCCGGTCCTGGAGTCCCTACATTTTAGCTCTACTTGGTCCAGTATGGAGCTGGAGGCTGTTTGACATGTTGCTGTGTGCAGATGTCTAGTCCCCCTTCTGTATGCAGAGCGGTTGCCTCTTTGATTATGTGATTTGGGCCAGATCTCAACATTTCAAATTTATCTTCGTTGACCTGCATGTTGTTCCCTGTAACCCAAGTGTAGACTATGTTGAGGTCTTCCTGCGAATAACGCACTTCTCCACTGGTAATGGTACGACTGATGTTGGTGTCGTTGGCAGTTGAGGAGAGGAAAGAAGAACCCATTTTATTGTCAGTGTCACCCACATGTGTCAGGAAGAGGAGGGGACCCAAGACCGACCCCTGTGGCACTCCAATAATTATGGTGGCTTTTTCTGACTTGTGCCCTTCTGCTGCAACTGACTGGGTTTTTCCTGTGAGGAAGCTATGTAGCCATATTCCCAGCTTGCTGTGTACCCCGAGGGACTTGATCTTAAGAAGTAGGATGCCGTGGTCAACCTTGTTGTAGGCTTTGGCGAAGTCTAAGAACATGACATTCACATTCTTTCCCTCTGCCAGGGTCTTTAGCAGCCAGTTGTAGTTTGCCAAGAGTTTAGACAGGCAGGACCTTCCTTTCCTAAATCTGTGTTGGGTTTTATTGAGGAGGTTGTTCACTTCCATGTGGGCAATACTGTAATTTTGTCTTACACATTTCTCAAACATCTTGATTATGTGCACTGTGAAAGCAACAGGCCTGTAATTTTGGAGGAGGCTTCTGTCTTCACCCTTATATATTGGACTCAAAGTGGCTTGCTTAAGTAATGTTGGAACAAATCCCTTGTCCAGTGAGCGGCGCCACACCTTGCAGACTGGCTGTGCTAAGATCTCCCTACACTTGTAGCAGGATGACTGGCACTGCATCTGGCCCAGCAGCCAAATTTGGTCGTAGTTCTTTTATGGCTTCCTTGATGTCCTCCACTGTAGCTAATTTGGATGTCGGTAAGGTGGTTTGACTGGAGCATGTCATGTGTGAAGAAAGATACCAGGTTTTGGACGATTGATTGTGTTCTTGGGGTGGTAAATATGCCGTTGTATTGCTGCATCACTAATTGACAAGTTTCTCTTGGGTCTTTTGTTATCATTCCTTGTTGTGTTTGCAGTGGCCTAATCTGTGTTTTAGTCTTAGAGAATCTATTACAGTAGCTGAAGAAGTATTTTGGGCTTTGCTTGATGTTCATTACTGCCCGATTTTCATCAAGTCTTCTCTGAGCTTCATGGGATTCTTTAAATGTCGCATAACCTCAGCTATCTTTGTTCTGATTGAGCGTTTCTGCTCTATGTTATCTGATTTACCTAACTGCTTGTTTTGAGAAGTTCTCTTCTTCATCATGACTCTCCTATCTCTCGGGATGGTGTTGTGTCGGATGTTTCTCTTTCTCCTCTTTATTGAGACATAGCCTAATTGTGACAGGTTTCGAGCATAGTGTTGAGCAGTGCTTGCAGTATGTCATTCTGATCATTTTCTGCTAAGATCAGGTCCCAGTTTGCTTCCTCAAAGCTTCAGTCTATGTGTTTCCAGTTGATTGAGTCACTGATAAAGTTGAACTCATCAAAGGGGGTGGACTCTGATGAGAACTCCTTTGTTTGCCCATCTCCAGCCTTTGAGTATGTGGTGTTTACGGTGATCAGGTTGTGATCAGAAAATATCATTTTTACCATTTGGTAGCATCTGATTGCCTCTTGACTGTTGCTAAAGAAGAGGTCTAGGATGTTGGTTTTTCATGTTTGGCCTGTTATATGTTGTAAGAGGAATATTTTATCAGTGGTATCCAGGAGGAGTCTGGCCTGTACTTGATCCTCCAGTGTGCCTCCGAAGATGATACCTTCGAGCCACTGGACAAGTTGGAAGTTGAAGTCCCCACACATGATGACTGGCATGGGTGTTAGCATGTTTTCGGTTATTTTGTTGATGTTGTTAACTCCGTTTTTTGTTTTTCATTTTCTCAGTCACACTGGGGTGGGTGATAACAATTGACAACGATTAGATTTGCTGACATGAATATAGAGCAATTAGTTCTACCTAACCATTAGAGTAAGAGAGTAGGGGTTTTGCGTCCTCATAAAACAAATAACTCAAAGTCAAATGGTCACCCCTTACGGGATTATGGTGTCTGGCAATAGATAGATAGGTAGATAGATGGATAGATAGGTCATTCCTTATTTACAGGTATACCATGACACCTCCATTACTTCTACCTTCCCTGCCTGCTCTGTACGGTGTGTAGCTTCGTACTGTTACTTTGGAATCATTCACCTCACTCGTTAAGTGTGTTTCAGTTAGGGCAACAAACACTGGGTCCTTTATATTGCTTTGGTTAGTTTTTGGGTAGAGACCTTGAATATTGCCCATAATGATATTTTCTTGTGGGAGTTGTATTGCAGTGAGCAAGGGCAGTTGCTGGCTGGGTGTCATCTGTGGTACCTAACTCATCTTGTTTTCTTTCATGAGGCTGGACAGGAGCATTGCCTGGGACTCGACAACCTTGGTTAAGACCTCCATGGCTGACTTCATGCCTATTACCATCTCTAAAAAAGGATCACCTTTCAGGTTACCTGACCTCAGAATTGGTACGGGTGGTGGTGCTGTGCTGGATCTGTCATAAGTTACTATGACAGGTAACATTATGTGTACCAGTAGGCTAAGGATGTTTGACTGGGTATGTCCGTTCAGGGTCTTCACATCTAATCTTGGCGCTGGAGGGAAACCTACCAGAGGTGGCAGCACTTCAGACAAGGAGGAACATCAGCAACTCCAGGTCTGGAAGACTTCCCCAACCTACCTTGCATTCTGCGAGGAGGACCTTTGTCAGCATGGTGGGCTGCCATCTCAGATGAGGGGGTGGCTGCTTCCTATGCTGTTTACTACACTAAAGGGAAATAACTCTGTGGCATTTATTTCCTTCCTCACACCTGTACGACTTTCTTTTCCATCATGGAAGAGAGAGTTATATGTAGAGTGGAAGAGAGAGGTGAAAAGATTAGTAAGAAGAGAGTGGATGAGGAATTTGGAAGGAATTTGAATGTACATTGGAGGGAATGTAAGTGTTCTGGAAAGAGTTTAAGTGAGTCAGACAGTGTGTTAAAGAAGTTTATTGGGGAGTGAAAGATGAAAATGGTAGATTACTAGTGGAGAATGGAGAAAAAGTGAGCACATGGAGAGAACACTAAGGAATTGTTGAAACTAGAGAAAAGAAGTACAGTAATCACTCTAATATCCGGACGCCCAATAACCGAACATCCCCACTAACCGAACCTTATCGTCCTGGGATCAAACATTCCCAAAATGGTCCGAAAATCCAAAAAAATTGGAAAAAAAACCGATTTTTTGCCGTCCGTAATTTGAACTTGCCGCGCGCGCCGCGTGAGAGCATTGTTTTGGTTCGTCATTCCTCCGACGTCCGATAGAGCGCCGCTGCATCCTCCCCACTTCCCGCCTGTCTCTCACCGCGACTGGACTTGCGCTCTTCGTCATGGCTGCCCACGTGCTCGCTTTTGTGGTGGTGCCGTACTTGCTGCAAGGCCTCCTGCTGCTCTCTGCCCTACTCTTAGTGTGTGTGATGATGGCCCCGCCTCCTGAGAAAAGGAAGAGAGTGGTGTAGACTCTGGAGAAGAAACGGGAGATATTGGAGAAGGTTGATGCGGGTTGGTCCTCCTCTCGCATTCTCCGCGAGTTCAACCTGGCCCGGTCGACTTTGTTTGATATCAAGCGTTCCCGAGACAAGCTCATGCAGTACACGGCTGACTTCTCGTCGAGAAGCAAACGCAACGTGGAGAGGAAGGTTATGTTTACTCCCAAGTATGCAGAGATCGACCGCTCCACGTTGATTTGCATCGACAGCAACGTGCAGCTGGTGTGATGGTACGTGGAACGGAGCTGAAGGCTGCTGCTGAGAAGTTTGCAAGGCTTCACGACGCCCTAGACTTCAAGGCATCCGAGGGTTGGCTCTTCGCGTTCAAGTTGCGACATGGCCTTACTAACCGTAAAGCACATGGCGAAGCATTGGACGCTAACGAGGATGGAGGGACGAGTTTCTGCACAAGGTGAAAGGCTTGATCGACAGGGAGGGCCTCACTCTCGGTCAAGTCTATAACGCTGACGAAACTGGCCTATTCTATCGTCGTGCCAACGAACACTCTCGCCGATGAGACGGAGAAGCGTGTACCTGGCACGCAAGCTTTCTAAGGAACGGATATCTGCTTTGTGTTGTGCCAATGCTAACGGCATGCACCGGCTTAAGCCCGTTATTGTTGGCCGTGTAAAAGCAGCCTCGGTGCCTTCGTGGGGTGATGGATGTCCTTCCTGTCGTATGGTACCATTCTTTGAAAGCATGGTTCACAGCTGTGATTTTCAAAGACTGGTTTCACTCATCACTTCGTCAAGGAGGTCATACATTACCAGACGAAGACACTGGGAATTCCTCGCGACCAGGTAAAGGCTCTCCTTCTCCCTCGACAATGCACCTGCCCACCCGTGCGACAAGGACTTGGTTGCTGAGAATGGCCGTATTAGGTGCATGTTTCTGCCACCTAATACGACTGCTCTCATTCAACCAATGGACCAAGGAGTGATCGTGGCAACAAAGCGCCTGTACCGTCGGAAGTTCCTGGACGAGGTGATGGTGGTTCCTCGAGACCCAGGACGAGCGCAGGGAAGGACGTGACACTCGAGGCAAGCGGGACTTTGGAAAACCTTTCGCCGCTACAACATCAAGTCTGCGCTGTACAACTGGGCTAGTGCATGGAAGGAAGTCCCTGTGGAAAACTCTTGAAAATGGTTGGTCTCGTCTGCTTCTCGGAACAGATGTGAGTACGATTTCCTAGGGTTTGACGTGGATGACTTCCATGCACGGCTACGTACGCACGGCGACGATGTTGATGTGGACGATGTTCGTGAGTGGTTGGACGACGAGAAGGGCTATCCTGGGTACTGACGTTGTCTGATATCGAGATCGCCTTCGGTTGCTGGTGTCAGTCCCGAACTTGAAGATTCCGACGACGAAGGCGATGATGATGCAGACTCCGCCCAGCAGGACACTACTCCAGCCATCCCCAAGCTGAGCGCACTCCGGGAACATCTAGAGTTCGTCCTAGACTACCTGGAACACCCGGACTGCGACAGGGAGATGGGGCCCTGGGACTCGTGGGAGGAAGTGCGTGCTTTCCGGCAGCGCATCATCAATCGCCAGAATCGTCGGTCCTTGCGTCAGTCAACGATTGACAGTTTTTTCAGGCCCGTGACCCCGCTGTGCCAAGCCCTGTCTCCACTCCGTTGCCTCCCAAGACAGGCCCTCATGCTCCGAGCCACAGCCCAGCACATCAGCTACAGTGAGTCACCGTCGACGTGAGTTTGCGGCTGTCTTCAGAGTCTTCTGTAGTCGGTACGCCATCACCACTACCCACCGATGCACCCCTTGGACGCCTGCCAGTGATACTCTCGGGCTCTGACAGTGAATAAACAGCAAGAACTTCTCCACTAGACCACACGGGAATTTTGAGTGTTGTGCAGTGAAAAAACGGTGTGTTGTGTTAAGGTTTTCAAGTTGGGAGAAAAGACTAAGTAGAAAAGAAATTTAACGAATTCTAACCTTTCTTTGTTTTGGCTTTGGAAACTTAAAAAAACTTGGGAAAAGTTAATGTGCAACACTTAAATTTAATGGAACATTATTTGGACTAAAGTGAACACTGTGAAAAGAACGGACTTCTGTGTGTTAGTGACTAAGTTCAGTGCAAGACTTCAGGAAGAGTGTAGTGCAAGTGCTTCAGGAAATCGTTCTTACTGTCAGAGTCCGAGAGGAGGCGGTTATTCATCGAGGTGGCCAGGGACTTGCTGTAAGTAGCCAAAATGTTTCATGTTGTACTATTTTCCATACTATATTTACCAGAATGTTTCATATTGTATTTTTTCCCATACTATACTTACCAGAAAGTGTCATACTGTACTTCTTTCCATACTAAACTTACCTCATGCATGTGCAGTAGGAATGGGTTTTTCAGAGTTCGGTTAGGTTCGGTTAGGTTAGGTTCGGTTAGAGTCCATAAGTACCAGAATGTTTATTAATGTATGAACATACTTCTAAACCCACATTTTATGTGTCTATTGCATTTATTTCAGTCATTTATGTGCCTTATTGGTGTGATTTGGGTGTTAAATAGGTGCTATGCATGTCCGGAGGGAGTTGTATAGGTGTTTCTCTGTGTTAGGGTCCGTAAGTACAAGTCCATAAGCTGGGGCCCAATATCCGGACAAAACCAATATCCGAACCTACCGATGGCTCTATTGATCCGGATATTGGAGTGATTACTGTAATATGAATACGGTATAAGTGGATGGAGAATGGCTGGAAGAAGGAGGGCTGTGAGAAGAGAGGAAGAAATCAGTAGGATGGAAGTTGTGGAAGCAATGAAGAAATTCAAAATGGGGAAAGCCCCAGGATTGATGGAGTGTGTGGTGCAGAGCTGAAACATGGGGAAGAGATAGTAGTAAAATGGATGTGGAAGATTTGGAGATTGGTCCGGGAGGATGGTAGAGTCCCAGAGGATTAAAAGTCAGGTATAATTATTCCCCTGTATGAAGGAAATGGGGAAAAAGAAGTGTATGGTATTCATAAGGGGCATTTGTCTTCTTAGTGTAATAGGAAAATTATATGGTAGGTTGCTTATTGACAGTGTTCGGGAAATAACAGAGGACTTAATTGGAGAGGAACAAGGAGGTTCTAGGAAGGGAAGAGGTTGTGTAGATCAGATATTCATTCTTAGGTCTTCAGTGGAAAAGTTTCTAGAGAAGGGAAAGTAGTTGTATGCAGCCTTCGTGGATTTGGAGAAAGCTTATGACAGGGTACATAGACAAGGATTGTGGAAAGTATTAAGAATCCGTCCATCCATCATGCAATCCTACGTTGCCCCATGAGGAGCGTAGAAGTCCTGGGCTAGGCAAGTTCGTCCTGACATTTAAGATGAGAGTGACCAGCCTCACTCATCCCTGAGTGGCATTATGTGAGCAATAAACCCCAACCACCCCTTGGATATAAACCTTCACCGGCTCAATCCGATTGGAGCTCCGTAATTACCCACAAAACCACCAGGCGCCAAAATTTAGTTATATGGTTACCACCCAGCGTAGTAAATGATATCTTGGTGTACAGGAAACCATTTGGTTTGTCACTTAGTGCAGAGTCACCCACAGGCAGAAGGAAGAGGAAAGAATGAAGGAAAGAAAGTATTAAGAATAAATGGAGTAAATGAGAAGTTGTTGAACGCCATGATGAGTATGTATGAGGGTGCTAAAACTGCACTGCGTGTGGATAATGAATTGAGTGAATTTTTCTATTTGAAAGTTGGATTGAAACAAGGATGTGTCTTGTCTCCATGATTGTTCAGTCTGCATATGGATGGGGTTATAAAAGAGATACAAGTTAGGGCAGTGGATGCTAGGGTGGCCCTAATGAGAGAGGGGAGTGTTTGGAAACTCCCTGTACTGTTGTTTGCAGATGATACTGTGTTGTTAAGTGAAGATGAAGGGGAGCTGCAAAGCTTGGTGAATGAGTTTGGGAGAGAGTTTAAGAAACAGAGTCTAAAGGTGAATGTAGGGAAGAGCAAAGTTATGGTCTTCAAGAGAAATGAAGTCACTGAATGTCAAGTGAGGTTGGATGAGGAGGAAATGGAAAATGTGAGTCCATTTAAGTACTTGGGCAGTGTGATGAGTGAGGATGGAAGTTTAGAGGGTGAAGTGCTTGAAAGGGTACAACAAGGAAGAAAGGTTGCTGGCTCTTTGAAAGCAGTGATAAGAAACAGGGAAGTGAGCATGGAAGTGAAAAAAGTTACTGCATGGCAGTATTGTGATACCAACTTTAATGTATGGAAGTGAAGCTTGGACCTTGTTGGAGGAACACAAGTCAAGAGTGAGAGCAGTGGAAATGAGTTATTTAAGAGGAGCCTGTGGAGTCACATGGAGTGACAGGCTGACAAATGAGGATATAAAGGAGCGTTGTGGTGTGGATGTGGATGTGATAGGAAGCGTTATGAGGAACACACTTAGGTGGTTTGGCCATGTGGAGAGGATGGAGGGTAAGAGACTGACGAAGAGAGTGTATGTGAGTGAGGTGGAGGGGGGAAGAGGGAGGGGGAGGCCGAGGATGAGATGGAGGGATGGGGTGGAGAGGTATATGAGAGAGGAGGGTGTGAGTTGGGAGCAGGGCAGTGAAATGGCGGGGGACAGGGCGATGTGGAAGCGATTTGTTTGTGGCCACCCCAAACGGGATTGAGGCGTCTGGCATTAGATAGATAGATAGATAGATAGTATGTTTACCAATATGGGTGTGTTGATGGCTTACTTAAAAACTTCTCCAAGAAGAAAAAAACATACACACACATGCACACACTGCATATGTTCATGTGGCTTTTTGAAGTGCAGGTTAAAATGTTTGAATAGGCACATGAATTGTACTAGGAAAGTTATGAATGAAAGGCAGGGTAGATATTTCTTGCTCCACTTGAAATTGGGCAAGTAGATGATGTGCAGTTTAGATATTTAATTCATCCATCTACCCATCCTTGGAGTCCCCAGGGGGGACCATAAATGCCCCCTCTCCCCGTGACGACTTGAGCTGCCTGGAACCACTGTCTGACTCTCTTCTTCTTCATTTCTGGAACATTCGCAGCCTTTTCCCTAGCTTTCGCTCTGTTGAGCACCACCTCTCCTTCTCTAAACCTCACCTTCTTTTTCTAACTGAGACTCAGCTGTCTGAGGCAACTGACAGCAGACCCTTTTCTGTATCCTCCTACTTTCTCTATACTCATTTCAAAGCCAAAGGTGGCCATTGTGTATATATACACAATGACTTATCTTGCTCTCGTGTACCTGAACTCAATTCTTCTGACTTCTCTACACTCTGGCTTTGGCTTTCCTGTCATTCTCTGACTAAATATATCTGCTCTGTTTACTTATCTCCTAATTCCACAAACTATCAAAAATTCTTCGACTATCTTACTTCTACGATGGAACACATTCTGTCCATTTCTCCTTTCTCTGAGATCTCCATTCTAGGAGATTTCAATGTTCACCACCACCTTTGGATCTCCTCTCCTTTCATTGATCCACCTGGTGAACAAGCCTACACCTTTTCTATCCTTAATGACCTAGAGCAGCTTGTACAGCACCCTACCTGTATCCCTGACTGCCTTGGAGAGAGCTCCAACATACTTGACCTTTTCCTTACAACTAATCCTTCTGCTTACACTGTTAATCTTTCCTCTCCGTTGGGCTCCTCCGATCACAACCTTATCACCTTAACCTGTCCTATCGCTCCTGTACGGCCTGTGGACCCTTCAAATAAACGTCTGTGGCACTTTGGAGCTGCGGATTGGGAGGCCCTCAGGCAGTACGTCATTGATTTTCCATGGAATGATTATTGCTTCCATGGCCAGGAGCCATCTGGGTGTGCCTTGCGCATTACGGAGGTTATTCTCTCGGGCATGGAAGCATACATTCCTTTCTCATATCCTTTGACCAATGCAAGAAACCCTTAGTTTAATCACGCTTGTTCTAATGCTGTCCGCAACAAGGAGAGGGCCTATAAAAGGTACCGGAGCCAACCCACCCCTGAATCACATCTTTTATACGTTTCTGCCTGGAATCATGCTAAGTCTGTTCTTCACTCTGCTAAAAATAATTTCATCCATACTAAATGTTCTCAACTCTCAAACTTGAATTCTTCTCACTTCTTCTGGCATCTTGCCAAAAACCTTTCTAACAACTTTACTTCATCATCCTTCCCTCCTCTTTTCTACTCTGATGACTCTGTAGCTATTTCTTCTACTGATAAAGCAGATTTCTTCGCTCAGACTTTCTCCTCCAATTCCACCTTAGACAATTCCAGTGCTGTTCCTCCATCACTTCCCCCCTCTGACTTCCTCATGGCTGACATTAATATTTCTTCAGTTGATGTATTTTCTGCCATCACAGGCCTCAATACTAACAAGGCATATGGGCCTGATGGAATTCCTCCTGTTTTTCTCAAGAACTGTGCTTCTGTGCTTACACCCTGCCTAGGTAAACTCTTTTGCCTTTGTCTGTCAACTTGTACCTTTCCTTCTTGCTGGAAGTTTGCTCTCGTTCAGCCAGTCCCAAAGAAGGGTGACCATTCCCAACTCTCTAACTATCGTCCAATTGCTTTAGGATCCTGTATCTCAAAAGTTTTCGAGTCAATTCTTAATAGAAAAATTTTAAAGCATCTTTCCCATCACAACCTGCTTTCTGATCGTCAGTGTGGGTTCCGTCAGGGACGCTCCACTAGCGATCTCACGTACCTTTCAGACTCCTGGTCATCCTCCTTTCGGAACTTTGGCGAAAGCTTTGCCATTGCACTTGACATCTCAAAGGCTTTCGATCGAGTCTGGCATAAATCTTTCATTTCCAAGCTGCCCTCTTACGGTTTCTATCCTTCTATCTGCACCTTCATCTCTAGCTTCCTTTCTGGTCATTCTATAGCTGCTGTTGTAGACAGCCATCGTTCTTCTAGATCCATCAACAGTGGTGTTCCTCAGGGCTCTGTCTTATCGCCAACTTTCTTCCTTTTATTCATCAATGACCTTCTAAGCTGTACATCTAAACCTATCCACTCATACGCTGATGACTCCACCCTTCACCTCTCGATTCGGTTCTCGCAACGTCCATCTCAGCAGTTACCTCAACAAACAAGGGATGAGGCTATGGCACACCAAATGTCTGACTTGGCTCGTACCTCTGACTGGGGTAAAAATAATCTGGTTGTTTTTAATGCATCAATGACTCAGTTTTTACATCTATCAACCCGACATAATCTTCCACAAGTATACCCACTAATGTTTAATAATATTCAGCTTAATCCTGCATCATCCTTGAACGTGCTTGGGGTTCATTTACTCGGGACTTATCTGGGAAAGATCATATTACATCTCTTGTAAAATCTGCTTCCAAGAGATTAGGTGTGTTAAGCCGACTCTGTTCCTTCTTTACCCCTGCACAATTGTTTATCCTATACAGGGGTTTTATCCGCCCCTGTTTAGAGTACAACTCTCATGTGTGGGGAGGCTTCCCACATACAACTCTTCTCAATAGGGTGGAGTCAAAGGCTTTTCGTCTCATTAACTCTCCTTCTCTTACTGACTCCCTTCAACCTCTGTCTCTTAGTCGCAGTGTTGCATCTTTATCTCTTTCCTATCGCCACTTCAATGGTCACTGCTCCTCTGAACTGTCTGCACGCATTCCTCCACCTCTATGACGGGTTCGTAGCACCCGTCTAGCGGTAAACTCTCATCCCTTTTCTGTCCAGCTCTCTAATGCAAGAGTTAACCGTTACTCCCAGTCCTTCATTTATGCTACAGGTCAACTCTAGAACTGTCTTCCTCTGTCTGTATTTCCTACTTCCTATGATCTCCAGTCTTTCAAATGCAGTGTGTCCAGGCATCTCGAAATGATTGGACCTTGAATTTGGCTCTCTCTTGTATTTGGTTTTTCTCTTGGAAGGAACAATAATTGCAGACTAGGGGCCTTTGGTTCCTTCTTCCTCGCATTAAAAAAAAAAAAAAAAAAATCATCCAAATCTATGCCACCCTGGGATTAGGCAAGTTGATCCTGACATTTAAGATGAGAGTGACCAGCAACACTCATCTCTGAGTGGCATTACGTGAGCAGTAAACCCCAACCACCCATTGGATATAAACCTACACAGGCTCAGTCTGATTAAAGCACCTTAATTACCCACTAAACCATGAGGTGCCATTATTTGGTTGTATGGTTACCACCCAGAGTAGTAAATGGTTTCCTGGTGTGCAGGAAACCATTTGGCTCATCACTCAGTGTAGAGTCACCCATAGGCAGAAGGAAGAGGAAAGAAAGAAAGAAAGACAGAAGAGAAAGGATAGCAGAGAGAAAAGGGCAGAGACCCAAAGCAGCACTACATTGAGTGGGTGGATGGTGAGTGTCTCCACCTACTGCTATTTATTTATCTTTTATTTTTTCTTTGATCTTTGACAGATTTATTGTTGTTGTGCAGAGCGTTTCTCTACATTCTCGTTGGTGTCTGCATGATTTCATTCTTAACCATACCGTACAGGGTTAAGATATTCTTGAATCCCTTATATTGATAAACTGAATCTCATCATCATCACAAACTGTCCTGAATTTCAGAATGTAAAAGCAATTTTATTCAAGAGGAATTAGAAGTAGCAGTCAAAATTATCAAGCAGAAAAGTGAAAACTTACATAACCTCTGCCACCCGGTGCAACTTGCTGCAGCAACAATACATAACGAGGAGAGTTTAGACAGAGAAGAAGATTCAGCATCCCCAGTCTGGATCGATTGGTCAAAGAAGGAGCCCTTACAAGAGTTCTCTGCATCTCGGGACAACTGGACTCAAGAAACTGCACATGATGAAGATCATTATTTTAGGTATTGTGGTAGTAGTATGTAGTACAAGTACAGTAAATACTTACAGCAGTTAACTCTGTATATGCATTGTCACACCTTGGTATGTAATGGCTGAGTATGCGACTGATCAACAGAATAATTGATGAAAACTTGTACCCAGTTGTGGGTTAATAATAGCAAAAATCATGTACAATTTTATCAGTGGCCAATGATGATGATTTCGTGCGGACACACGCCACCCACACAAGCCAACTGTCATATGTTTGAGCCAAGATTGCTGCCTATTGTGTACATGCACATCAAAACACCACCAATATGCAATATAATAGTGCAAGCACATAGCAAATACTGCATGCAATATTAAGTAGAGAGAGAACTTTTATGTGTGAAATACAGACTCTTGTGAGTTGGAAAACACCATATTGCTCTCCCTCAGCCTCAGTGGGGACCCTTGGTGATTATTTAAACTGGCTTAGGACACACTTCAATTGGGTGGCATTTTTTTTTTTTTTTTTTTTTTTTTTTTTTTTTTTTTAAGAGTTCAGGTTACCTGACCCTTTACCCCCTCCCTGTCACCATTGAACCCATGCTAAACTGACCTCGGTATGGAATCTGTTTACACTTGACATAACCCCATTACATACTAGAGTGTGACTGTACTGTATTCCTCAAAACCACCAGTTTAAGCAAAATTACTTTAGGTGGTGGCAACCATCATCCACTCACTTGATGTAGTGCTGCCTACTTCTTCCTTAGCCTTTATCATTCATTTTCTGTGCCTGCCCTCCTCTCTTCCTATTTCTCCCATCTTTCCTGTCACTTCTTATTCCTTTTCTTTCCATTACAGGTGGCTTTACATTGAGTGACAAGCCAAATGGTTTCTTGTAAGCCAAGAAACCATTTACAACGCTGGGTGGTAACCATATAACCAAACCATACGTGCTCCCTACGTGTCAGCAAGTGGGTTGGTGGAGGGTTAGTGCCCCTCCCTGTAAAACAAATAACTCAGAGTCAAATGGCCACCCCTTACGGGATTATGGCGTCTGGCAATAGATAGATAGATAGATAGACTTTTTGTAGACATGTTCTGTCATAGACAGTTATATTCTTATTTAAGTACAGTAAAAAACGTTCCAACTCAGACTGTTAGGGGGAAGGCTGTCTTAGTTATGAGATTGTCCAGGTTATAGCAGATGGATTTCTAATAGCCCCCCCAAAAAAATTTTTCACCTTATATGAAGAGTCAAAATGTTATGTATCTAAATAACCACACAGCACTAGCCTTGAAACCCTCATATTTCAGATGTCTAGGTTTTCAAGAGTTACCGGATCATTTTTTTCTCGGATAGGCAGGCACTTTTGTTTATGTTTGGGTCAAGTTTAGGCCTAGGGCTGAAAATCTTTTTGGATGATATCTTTCTTATATGTCTTAATTTGTCGGGAAAAAAAAAAAAATTAGTAGAAAAACCTTCTTTTAATGTACATATCTGAAATTGCTAGAGGTATTGTGTTACAGAGGTATTGTTTGAGGGGGTAAAATGACAAGAAAAATGCTTCAGCAGGAGAGTGGTTGTCTAAGTCATATGCCGGTTATTTCATATAACTTGTACAGTACCCTCGTGTCCAACACGGTAATATTGTCATGCCCGGGTCCCGTGTTGGACCAAAAATGTGTTGGACAAACAACAGACCTTATGGGGAAAAATGAATTATGTCAGCAACCCTAGGAAAAGTCACCC
This sequence comes from Coenobita brevimanus, assembly GCF_032717465.1. Classification (NCBI taxonomy): domain Eukaryota; kingdom Metazoa; phylum Arthropoda; class Malacostraca; order Decapoda; family Coenobitidae; genus Coenobita; species Coenobita brevimanus. The sequence goes on from NC_137012.1 coordinate 24,609,017, forward strand.
TAAATACCTACCATATACCTATACATCAGGGGTTCCCAACCTTTATTTACCCATTACCCCATTTTCCACACCTCCCTTCACTCATTACCTTTTATTGCTTATGTTTCCACAGTTGCATTTTAGCTACTTAACATTTTGATGCCTAGATTTTAGTTTGAATGTAGGACTTAATTAAAGGTTAGGCTAAAACCAGGAGAGTTATTGCAAGGAGTAATTTATTTTTATTATTAACACTGATACCAAATAAATATGACTTTAAACATTCATCTCTGAATTTTAGTATAGGTCTGAAAGTCTATCATAACTGGTATGATTTTTAGATTTTTTTTTTTTTTTTTTGTTACCTCCCCCATTACCCTTCACAAAAGACCAAATTACCCCACTTGGGGTAATTTACCCCAGGTTGGGAACCCCTGCTATACATGTATTGGTACTACTGTAATTATAATAAATGGAACTGTACTATGAATGATAACTAACCTTTTAGGCCCACCTCCGTAAGCATTCACTGCCGCCAGGATCTTGTCTTGGTTTTTTATTATGGTTCTCACGCTGGCTTCATTCATGTCGTAGGCCTTGGCGATGTCCACATTCCTCTCCCCTTTCTTCTTCCTTTCGATGATTTCTAGCTTGGTGGCCTGAGGGAGGTGCCACCGCTTCTTGAGGTTCTCAGAAGGCTTCCTAGGCATCATGAGCAGGGTAAAATGCAGTAGCAAGGGCAGAAAATGCAGCGAAAAAAAAGCACCGTCCAATTCGAATTATGTGACTGAATGGCGCTGTGGCGGGAGAAATTTAAACAAAACATCACGTGAGAACAGAAGCGTTTTTAATTGGGCGACATCACGATCACGTCACGATAGCAGGCGGGGGAGGCTACTTGATCGGAAGTTTTGATTGGCTGTCAGCGTCACGGAAACGTCCAGTATGACCGTGTTGGACTGGAGGTAATCGTGCTAGAGGCGAACTCTGCGGATTTCGCCCACTTCTCGGAGCTCCGTGCGTGTTATGCTAACGCACCCATGTTACAGTAATTAAATCATATTAAATCGTACTGATTTTTTGCTCTCTGTCCTGGACGCGAATCGTGCTGGACAAACACGTGTTGGATGCGAGGGTACTGTACTCATCCGAGTTACATTAGATTTGTCTGCCCAGGTTTTTTCCCCAAGTAACACTGAGTCTGAGTTAGAGGGGTCAAAGTTAAAGAGATTCTTCTGTATAGTAAAGACTGCAGAAAAGTATAAAAATATCAGTTGAATGTGATAAGGTGTACTATACCTCAGCATGTTTTAATGGTGAAGTCCAAAAGTAACTACAGTCAATAAATGGTTTATTGGAGTTAATGCCAATGTTAATGGCAGTTGGGGGCTGCCCACCATTAATTCATTAAGTGTAATGCTACCTTCAAGGTATACAGCACTGTGTGTGATAACCGTATAACCGGCAGATGGGTGCCTGTTAGTCAGTAGTTTAAGGCACTCACACAAGATATGGCCTTTATAGATGTAAGTTTGGGTGGCAATTGGTGTTTTACTGCTTACATACTACCTCTATGGTGAGTGAGTGGTCACCCTCACTTCAAATTATTGAGTGAATAGCCTTGCCCTAGTCCCTGACTAAAGAGAGGAGGAGAGCTTTTTATCACTGGAGAGAGAGATAATGTACCAGGGATGTTCTTTCTTTTATATCCCAAAAGACCCATGCTGTACATCACCCAGCCTTGTGTGACCATGTGAAACGTGTGGGATTCTCAAACATATTTGTGATCAGTTCCCTGTCGTTTTGTGGCAGGAAGAACCGGACTCATGGAAAGTTTGTACCCTTGTTTTGTTTTGTTTTTTCTTCCTGCTGCCATGGAAATACTGTATATACGTATGGTAATTTTCCTCTTATGAACAAGATTTATTTCTGTTGGAAGGACAAATGACATGGTAAGACTTTGCACTCTGCTTTCCATGTCCTTCCTGGGAAAACAAATCATACAGTAGTTACAGAAGGGAATTGGGCATAAGTGCATTTGTGAATCTCACCCAAGGTTAGTATGATGAGTGGGTTTTTTATTTTTAGTTGGTATATGTAAGATGAATGGATGGCATAAATTGCTGATAGTGAATTATGAAATATGACCTTTAACTCTGAAAATACTTTCAGGTATAATGACTTTTTTCTCCTGGCCAAGATCTTGCACAAGTTTGCAGATGATCACCAAGATGTGGGGAGCTGCCTTATTTATATGGTGTGGTGTGTGGATACTTATGCCCCAAATCCAAGGTAGGAGCTGTGAATATTGTGCTGCATAGAGAATTCAGTGCTGAATAATGAGCATCTGATTTAATTTTAGCAGCTATGGTTTTTAGATATGCAGTTTTCTTACTAGGCAGTTGCACTTTAAGCAAGAAATTTCTCTCTCAAAAAATACAAAATGTATCATGTACATCATCATCATCCGGACCTCCTTTCCCACCTTTGGGCAGGGTGAGGAGTAGCAATGTCCAGACGGCGAAAGTTTGCCCTGTTGAATGGGACACACTTCCATTCACTTATCATTCATCCGTCCACCTCAGTCTCTTGTCAGTCCCTTAGCCTCACCAACTTCCATACCTCTCTTCCTCACACACTCATCCACCTTATCCTTCCACACTCTTTTCGACCTACCTTGCCTCCTCCCTTCTTCAAGTTCACTCAGGTACAGTATACCATGTTCACCACTCTATGTCATCCATTCTCTCCACATGACTAAACCATCTCAGTACATACTCATTGATTCTGGTGTCCACAGACTTCCTCACTCCATATCTTTCACTTATCACATTATTCCATATTCTCTCCACTCTCTGTACTCCACATACATTCCTCAGCAGTTCCATCTCCACCATTCTTACTCTTGCCTTTTCATTTTCATGCCACACCATAGTCTCACATCAGGATGTTAAAGTTGGCACTAACACTCCATCATGTAAGTCTCACACAGCTGCAGCACTCAAGCCTTTGTTTCTTATCAAGGTCTTCATAGCACCAGCTACTTTCATTCCTTGTGTCACTCTGCTTTCCACCTCATTTGCAGATTTTCCTTTCTTTCCTCTCACTCTACCCAAGAACTTGAACTCTCACCATTTCCAGTCTCTCTCCATTCACTGTAACATCACACTGGGAGTCACCGTCTCTCTAAGTATCCATATTCACTGTAACATCATACTGGGAGTCACCGTCTCTCTCAGTATCCATATTCACTGTAACATCATACTGGGAGTCACCGTCTCTCTCAGTATCCATCATTTTCCTCTTTTCTACATTTACTTCCAAGGCATGACACTCACAGACATCTACAAAACTCTGCACTAGTCTGCCAAGCTCTTGTCCGGAATTTGCAAGTAGCACGGCATCATCAGCATACAACAGATTTGAGATACAATATTCTTTCCATCACCGTTCATTACCAACACCATCCCTCTCTCCACCATTCGTGTTTTTACTTCTCTCATCACATTATCCTTATATGTATTGTACAACCATGGGGACATCACACACCCTTGATGCACTCTTACATTGATTGTGAACCATTTACTTAGTTGCCCATTTACTCTTACACTTTCCTCACTACCATCATAAAAACTTGACAGCACCTAGCAGCTTATGACACCGTACATGCGCAAAATTTTCCTTCTCTGTCTGCTTTGTCGTATGCTTTTTCCAAATCCATTAAGGCCACAAATGCCGTATCATCCTTCTCGCATGCCTTGTACACTGTCTGTCTCACTGCGAATATTTGATCCACACATCCTTGGCCACTCCTAAAGCCACCCTGTTCATCATCATCACCCTAGGGCAGGGTGAGGAGTAGCAACATCCAGACAGCCCAAGTTTGCTCAGTCCAATGGGCCACGCTTCCTTTCACTCATCATTCAAGCCCTCGGAATCATGGCTTAAAATGATATGCCAAAAACTCACCACATTCTGTAACTTCACATAAACGTATCCATTAGAGTCTCTATAATAATTATTCAATATACCTTCCCTACAACACTCAGTAGACTTCTATTTGTGTATCTATTGCCAGATGCCTTAATCCTGTAAGGGGTGGCCACAAACAAATCGCCTCCATGTCGCCTTGTCCCCCTCCATTTCATTGTCCTGCTCCCAGCTCACACCCCCTTCTCTCATATACCTCTGCACTCCATCTCTCCATCTCATCCTTGGCCTCCACCACACTCACATACTCTCTCCTCATCAGTCTCTTGCTTTCCACCCTCTCCACACATCCAAACCATCTTAGTGTGTTTCTCCTAATGCTTCCTATCACATCCTCACCACAACACTCCTTCACTTCCTCATTTGTCAGTCTGTCTCTCCATGTGACTCCACAGCAGGCTTGGGTCCGAGTACATGGACTCGTACTCGTACTCGTACTTAAGTACACAGTATAATGTACTTGTACTTGTACTCGGGTTTAAAAGTACTTGTACTCGGGTTTAAAATTTCCATAGTACTTGTACTTCTACTTGTACTTGTACTCGGACTCAAAGTACTCGACAATTTTACAAGTACTTTCGAGTACAACCATGATATATAAAATTGGTGAGGGCAACAATGGTGTGTCCTTGGAGAGGCCAGGTGGCCTGGGTTGGTGAGTCACTGAGGTCAAGTGGTGTACAGCCACGCCCACTAACTCCTGATAAGCTGCTTGTAATATGTTAGCACCTTGGTACTAATTGCAAGGAGTGAAAAACAGCTGCCTGGACAACATGCACACACACACACACACACACACACACAAACACACATATATATATATATATATATATATATATATATATATTTATATATATACACACACACACACATTCACACAATAAACTGCTGAAAGCAATTGAGGTTAAATCAGTAAAATGGACTCGTACTTGGATTCAAGTACAGCACAAATGTACTTGTACTTGTACTTGGATTCGTGATACCGTAATGTAATCGTACTTGAACTCGAGTACAGAAAAATGTACTCGAAACCAAGCCTGCTTCACAGGCTCCTCTCAAATAACTCATTTCCACTGCCCTCACTCTTGACTTGTGTCTCTTCAGTAAGGTCCAATCTTCACTTCCATACGTTAGAGTTGATATCACAATACTGTTATGTAGTAGCTTTTTCACTTCCATGCTTACTTATCTGTTTCTTATCACTGCTTTCAAGGAACCAGCAACCTTTCTTCCCTGTTGCACCCTTTCAAGCACTTCACCCTCTAAACCTCCATCCTTACTTATCACACTATCCAAGTACTTACATGCGCTCACATTCTCCATTTCCTCCTCATCCAGCCTCACTGTATATTCACCGACTTCACTTCTCTTGAAAACCATAACTTTACTCTTCACTGCATTCATCTTTAGATTCCGTTTCTTACACACTCTCCCAAACTCATCCACCAAGGACATGTAACGTATTGAGAGAGAGTGGTTACACGTGTTCCATATGTGACAGCAAATGGATTGGCAAAGGGTTAGTACCCTCCCCGGAAAACAGCTAACTAAAAATTCAGTACAAACAAGAAGCCTAAGACCAGGACTGACTATCAAGTGACGACTAAGGATCGAACAAAGGACATGGTACAGCGTGGGCCATGGAATGTAAGGGGTGCAAATTATGAGGTGACAGTGAAAGAGATTGTCCAGGTTCTTGAGGATGCAAAAGTGGATGTATGTGGAATAACTGAGACAAAATGGGAGGTGAGACTATGAGAGAATGGGAGTATGGGTTGGATATATGCACAGGAGTAGGTGAGAATGAGAGGGCAAAAGAAGAAGTTTGTATTGTTGTGCGCAAGAGATGGAAGGAGAATTAAAGAGAGCATGGATTTGTCAGCTCAAGCATTGTGTGTGTAAGATTGAAAGTTGTACTGCAAATGTGCGCGATTGTGTGTATGTGCCAATGCAAGATCGTGCGAGTAGAGTGAAAGAAGAGCTTTAGACAAATGTGGAAGTGTGCATGGAAAAGTTTGAAATTAATGAGACAGTGTTTTTGACTAGAGATATGAATGGAAAACTAGGGAATGTGGAGGTGGATGGAGTAGTTGGTGAGTGGGGTGTGCCTGTGGAAGCGGATGAGAATGGCAGTGCTCTAGTGGAGACTTGTGCAGGGAGGGAGTTGGTGATAGCCAATACTCTATTCAGATACAAAGTGATCCACAAGTATACGTGGTGAGTGATGAGAAGGGAGGGTGGTGAACTAAATGAATGTAAGGCAAAGATTGATTATGTGAGTGTGGATGATAGAATGAGAAGGTGGGTAATGGATGCAAGAGCATACAGAGGTTGGGGGAATGAACTTTCTGACCACCAGTTGATGATGAAAGTGAAGGTTCAAATGAAATGGAGGAGGAGGAGAAGGGAAGGACAGGAGGTAGTAGTCCATACAAGGAGGGTAGAAAGGTTGCAAGAGGATAGAAAAAACGCAGAATATAAGAGAGAAGTGGTGGAGCAATTGGGTAAATATGATTTGGAGCAGATGGGCAAGGTGGAAGGTATGTGCAAGATATTCACAGAAGATATCTGTGTAGCATGTGAGGTGGTGTATGGAGTGAAGAGAAGACGAAAGTGGGTGCAAGGAACAGCATGGTGGAATGAAGATGTAAGAGGCTGTGGCACAAAAGAAGAAAGCATATGAGGCATCACGGGGAGTAGTCAGACAAGTGACAGTTTTTAAAAACTGCAGAAATTGAGTTTTCAAACATCAATAACTTTGTTAGTAACCAAGGTATCTACTTCATTTTTTTTTCATTTAAAAGCTTAGCTCAAACCGAAAATGACCCATGTGATGCATTTTAAATATTGGGATGAAAATTAGCATTAGTATGGTACTAATTTTTCAAGTATAAGAAGTATTAGTAGCAGAAGTTGTTGGTTTTGTAGAAATATTAGTACAGTATTAGCTGTAGCAGTTGATTTTTCATGTAGCAGAAGTAGTAGTAGTAGTAGTAGTTGGTGGTGGTGGTGGTGGTGGTGGTGGTGGTGGTGGTGGTGGTGGTGGTGTTGTTGTTGTTGTAACTGACAGACAGAGTAGTAGTAGTAGTAATAGCAGTAGTATAGTAGTGGTAGTAGTAGTAGTAATAGTAGGAGGAGGAGAAAAACACTGATTCACACACATAACAACCTGTAAACACTTCCCTCAATGTTCAAAAATCCTTAACAGTAGTATTACTGTATTACCTATTGGCATCATTATTATTAGTAGTAATAGTACGAAATAGTAGGAGTACTACAAGGGACGCCAGCATTATCCCCAGCACCACTGCATGTATTACTCTATCCAGCTGCTGTGTGTAATAAACACAAGAAAAATAAAATAAAATAAAAATAAAAATGCAGTTAATTTTTCGTTTGTGTATAGAAATAAAATCTATCAGTAGTTTGTTGTTAGAAACATTGAGCACAAAGCATAGGGTCTGGCAACTGTGGCGTCTTGGCACTGGAAGTGGTGGATGTCTGACTCCTCATCGCACTCACAGCTCTCACCCAGCCAGGCGAGGTGGCAGTGGAAGCCCCCTACATTTCGGAGGACTTTCTACCATATTTACAGTTGCATTTCCAGACAAGCGACTTGCTCAAATGAAGGGGGAAGGGTCAAAATAGTGGTGTATGCACCTAACTCCAAACTGGCAACTCTGTCGCCTGTCTGACTACTCCACGCGACGCCTTATATAGTGAAAGGATGAGAAACAGGGACACGGAGGAAGTTGAGAGACAGAAGAGTTATATGTGGGGAGAAAGAGAGAGGTGAAAGGATTAGTAAGAGAGTAAAGAGAGAGTGAATGAGGGATTTGGAAAGAATTTGAGTGTTAGTGAAGGGAATGTAAGAAAATGTTCTGGAAAAGGGTAAGGAGAGTTAGACAATGTGATAAAGAAGTAAGTTGGGAGTGAAAGATAAAATGGTATATTGCTAGTGAAGAAGGGAAAACAGTGAGCAGATGGAGAGAACACTTTAAGGAATTGTTGAACATAGAGAATGAAAGTAATGCGAGTACAGTATACATGACTGGGAAGTGGCTGGGAGGAGAAGGGAGGTGCAAAGAGAAGGAATCAGTAGGATGGAAGTAGTGGAAGCAGTGAAGAATGTCAAAATGGAGAAAGCCCCAGGAATTGATGAAGCGTGTTGTGAAATGAAGAAGCATGGGGGAGAGATAGTAGTATGAGTAGAATGGATATACTGTAGTAGTTGTGCAGATTGGCCTAGGAGGAAGATAAAGTCATGGAGGATTGGAAGTCATGTATAATTATTATCCTGTACAAAGGAAAAGAGGAAAAAGAAGTGTGTGGTACTCATAGGGGCATTTGTCTTCTTAGTGTAATAGGAAAAGTATATGGTAGGATACTTGTTGACCGAGGTAGGGGAATAATAGAGGAATTAGTTGGAGAAGAACAGAGAGGTTTTAGGAAGGGAAGAGGTTGTGTAGATCAGATATTCATTCTTAGATCTTCAGTGGAAAAGTTTCTAGAGAAGGGAAAGAAGTTGTATGCAGCCTTCATGGATTTGGAGAAAGCATATGACAGGGTGGGTAGACTAAGAATGTGGAAAGTATGAAGAATATATGGAGTAAATGGGAAGTTGTTGATTGCTGTGAAGAGTATGTATGAGGGTGCTTAGGCTGCAGTGCGTGTGGATGGTGAAATGAGTGAATTTTTACATCTGAATGTTGAACTGAAACAGGAATGTGTCATGTTCCCATTGTTGTTGAATCTGTTTATGGATGGAGTTGAGATACAAGTTAGAGCAGTGGATGTTGGAACAACCCTAATGAGAGAGGGCAGTGTTTGGAAACTCCCTGTACTGTTGTTTGCAGATGATGCTGTATTGTTAAGTGAAGACAAAGGCGAACTGCAAGGCTTGGTGAATGAGTTTGGGAGTGTGTGTAAGAAATGGTATCTAAAGGTGAAAACAGGGAAGAGTAAAGCTATGGTCTTTGAGAGAAATGAAGTCACTGAATGTACAGTGAGGCTGGATGAGGAGGAAATGAAAAGTGTGAGTGACTTTAAGCACAGTACTTGGGTAGCATGGTGATTAACGATGGAAGTTTAGAGGGAGAAGTGCTTGAAAGGGTACAACAGGGAAAAAAGGTTGCTGGTTTTTTTAAAGCATTGATAAGGAACAAGAAAGTGAGCGTGGAAGTGAAAAATTTACTGCATGTCACTATTATGATACCATCTCTAACCTGTGGAAGTGAAGCTTGGATTTGTTGGAAGGACACAAGTCAGGAGTGAGAGTAATGGAAATGAGTTAATTGAGAGGAGCATGTAGAGTTACACAGAGAGACAGAGGAAATGAAGGAGTGCTGTGGTGTGGATGTGGATGTGACAGAAAGCATTAGTAGAAATACATTGAGGTGGTTTGGCCATGTGGAGAAGATGGAGAGCAAGAGACTAACAAGGAGAGTGTATGCGAGTGAGGTGGAGAGGGAGGGGGAGGCCGAGGATGTGATGGAGGGATGGAGTGGAGAGGTATATGAGAGAGAGGGGTGTGAACTGGGAGCAAGGCAATGAAGTGGCATTGGACAGGGCAACATGGAGACAATTTGTTTGTGCCCACCCCTTACAGGATTGAGGCATCTGGGAATAGATAGATAGATCTATGCAGTATCATGACAGCACTGCATTTTATGGTTTCAGCCTAGTACATCATTTGATGCTGCTCATTTAATTTTTTTTGGTTTTAATTTGTTGACTAAGCCTGTACTGTAGCAGTAATTTTGCAAATTTGAGTTGTGAGTCTCCCAGCATTACTGTAAAAGTCCTCTCATTTGGCATCTGGTCATACAGTATTTCCAGTCTTTCGGTGGTTTTCGAAAAGAGTCCCATTATGAGAGTTCTCTTCTCTTCCAGCACATATACTGAACCGATTAGCCAATTTGGCACTGTTGGCGCTAAATCTAGCACTTTTCTTAATAATTTAGCAATTTTCATAATAATTTAATGCCAATAAATATTAGATTTACTTCTATATCTAGCACATTTTGAAGTCCAGTTTAGTGCAAAAGTTTGAATTGTTCATCTATAGCTTGGTGCGTTTTAAAGTTGAGCTTAGCACTTTTGAAGATTTCTGCTTGCCAACACTGCATGCGTCATTGACCATCATGATTCCTGAGTGTCTGGCTTTGTGAGCAGGACCTTTTGCAAGTTTGGAAACTTTACATGCTAGTTTACGGTCATCCTCTTGTTCTGGTGTTGCGCTATGGCCTCTGCTGGTGGAAAGCTTACTGGTGTTGTGAAAAAAATGCACCCATAAGATGCTGACTATCACCAAGAAGACTGAATTATTGAAAAAACTAGAGGCAGGTGTTCCTAGGAAGAAGGTAATGAAAGATTTTGGTGTGAGCTCTTCCACTATACAGTCACTACTCGTTTTACGATGGGGTCATGTCAGGTCATACCTTATCGTATACCGATTTTATTGTAAATCAGGAAATTGAAACCCATTATAATAGGGGGATTATGTCAACCCGACTTCCCAAAGTCACCTAACCAAGACTGAACCATAAATGACAACCCACCTTCATTCCTTCCTTTGTTGGTCCAAGCCGTTCCCCTCGAGACTGGGGGACAGCCTGTGCTTACAGGCACTAGTGGTCAGCCTCTGAGTCAGACAGGAACAGGTTAGGGGGAGGGGAATCTGGCCCATACCTGCACCAACCTTAGCACTGGGACCCATACCTGCACCAGCCATGGCACTGGGGCCTTCACTGGCACTGACCTTACCACTGGACATATAAATCCATGGAAGTGATTTCAGTTATCCACGAATTTTTTGTACAATAATGAAAACAATTATAGTGTTCAAATAAATAATTTTAATTTACGAGAGAAATAAATAAAATATAAAAATGCCTACCTGCTGCCTGTGTGCATGCATTGTGTGTGTGTGTGTGTGTGTGTGTGTGTGTGTGTGTGTGTGTGTGTGTGAGGTTGGTCTACCATGCACCACACAGTCAGTTTGAATCCGACGGTCGAACCATGCGTGACTCGCTAATTGTTATTTGTGTCTTATTTTTCTGCCTTCCAGTGATTGCTTGCCTTGTTTGCCAACATGGGGCCTAAGTGTAGTGCTAGTGATGCATGTGGTAACACACCAAAACGGACCCGTAAAGTGATGTCGCTGACAGAGATAGTTAAAGTGTTGGACAAACTTAGGGAAGGAATGTCGGCGACAATTCGCCATCAGGACGATTCCCCGTCATTTATTTACATACCAGTTTATTTAGCAAGTACAGTACACTAGTTTTTTACTTATATGAGTTATAAAATCCCCCTGAAAATTAGTTATTAAAGTATTAATCAATAATAAGTATATTTATAGAATAACGGGGAATTGTCCAGGGTGCGAATTGTCCTGACGGGGACTCGTCCATGTTTTGATGATGAATTGACTTGACGGTGAATTGTCTCCGAACCGTGTGTTTGGGGTGAATGAGTCAACTGCTCGTGCAATAAAGAAGACAGAACGTAGCGTATGGGAGGCAGTGAGGGCTAGTGCATCAGACTGTGCTAAAGTGTCTCCACCTACGCCTGTGCATGTCAGTTTTCAGTAAGTGTTAGGGATTACTGCATTGTAGTACGATGTTTGGCTGAGAGATGATGATAACAGCGGGGCACACATGAACAAGATGAAAAGACAGGGCTTTGAAGGGATGGCGGGACCTGAACTATAACAATGCCTGCACGCTGGGGCCGCCATCTTGCCTGAGACAAGTGACGGTCACCTTGCGTGTGCCTGGCGCTTTCTGATGGCAAAATTGTTATAGCGAGAAATTTATTGTAAATTGAATTTTGGGGTGGAACTTTTCTGTTATCGTTGTAGCGAATTATCGTAAACCGAATCATCGTAAAACAAGTAATGACTGCATACAGTATGACGTTAAGAAACAGAAGGCCTATTTAGTGCTTAGGGTTGACCAGTAATACTTCTTAGACACTGATTTCATTGGGATGACCAACCATAATTGCTAGAAATTTTCTGGCAGGTTTTCCAGGTAATCCGGCAGTTTCTGTCCTTTCGGCACCTGCATGTTCCCAAAGATGCCGAATGAGAGGACTTTTACTGTACAGTATTTCATTAGCCTTTAGTAAAATACCTGAAATAGGCAAAGTTTGAACTTTGGAAATGCCAGGTACCAAATATTTGAGGTACTACTGTTTTGTTTTTTGTTAGTATGTAACACCATTTATTGACATTTTAATTAGAGAAGCCCCCATTTCAATAATAATATCTGTTTCAGTGAGGTTCCTGAGTTTTATGGAGCTCTTAGAAGAATACAGCAGTGGCACTTTGGGGCTTTATACATTGTATGCAGAGATCAGGATGTTGTTCAGGAATGGCCAAGCTTTTTACCACTCCACATTGCCAGTGCATCATCAGAAGTGAGTTGAGTATGGTAATACTGTACTTTCCAGTTGCACTTTTGTCATTCATTCATTCATTCATCATCCAATCATTGTCACTGTTGTAAAGTACAAGTCCAGCAGTGTCACTATACAAGTCCTTTTAGTTTTTCCTCCATTGACTACAGCAGTTTTGGCATGTAGAGTATTTCTCACATTCACACCTGAGGATACAGTGATCTCCCTGTCATTACTTAGATATTGATTGCAAGAGCAACTTATGGGAAATTTCTGCACTCTTCTTTCCTTGTTCTTCCCAAAGAAGCATAAAATGGCTACATTTATAGTAACCCCTCCACTTACATGGACCCCTCTTGCAATTATTCCATTTACATGGTGCCCATAAGCAGTGTCAGAATTCAGCAAGGTGCTTCAAACTACTTTTTTCAGTGACACTTCAGCTGCCATCATGGCCATCAACTAGACATTTGTCAAAAATTTGAGGGATCTGAAGCAACTAGGAACCCCACAGTGGAGTTGAGGTCAAAGTGGTTTCTTAGGCAGCAGGTTGGAGTTTATCATGGCGAGATTTATCCAAAACATGCACTCACTCACTCACTCTCACACACACACACACACACACACACACACACACACACACACACACACACACACACACACACACACAGAAACTCTTCTTAATGTCACTGTCTTATGTCTACTTTACCTCTGTACAGTAGACTGTGACCATGGGAAGCATATCTCTAGTCCAGTTGGGGTCACAGGGTTTTTAGTGAGCAAGTTGGGGTGTTGCCGGAGACATGGTTAACACATTAGGTTTATCATATTGGGACCTATGCTGATTCCACATGCACAATCTGCTGGGTTAACACTTAGCCATGTAACAGGAGGTACAGCTGTGTTTCCATCTTGCATCCTAGACCTTGTACAAAGAAGAAGAGACTGGGGAAGAATCTGCACTCTACATTTGTTCTTCTTCTTGGGAAAACAGATAACAGCTGTGACAGGGAATTGATTGTGTTTTTGAGAATCTAGCCTCAAGTTGCTTACAACCACCACCAGCCACACTGAGGTCAGAGGGTACATCTCACTCTATCCACTGGCTAAGGTGTAGGGTGACTGAGAACTCCTCAGTTTCACCAAAAGGAAAAGCTTTCAGTGCTTTCTTCCAGCATGAGTGATTAGTCCCCAGCTCATGTGGACCTAACCTGCTCCTAGGCAATACAGCATGCCCTCGTTTTGTGATGAGGATGCATTTGAAAAAGTCATCGCAAAACAGTTTATCATGTAGCGTGTCAGTTATAATGTGAGTTCAGTGGGGATAAGTTTTTGACCAAGGGTTACCGACCCCACAAAATCCAAAATCAAGTTTCCAACTCACCTAAAGTGCTTGTTATTTCACTTTGTTGCACTTCACTTGTCAGTATCACCAGAAGTAAGTCTAAAAACAAGTTTTGAACTCACCCAAACTGATAGTTATTTCACTTCACTGCACTTCACCTGCTGCTTACCAGCAGAATTACAGTAAAAGTCCTCTCATTCAACATCTTCGGGACGAAGCAGGTGCTGAAAGAGCAGAAACTGCCGGATGGCTGGGAAAACCTGCCAGAAAGTTTCTAGCAATCATGGTCGGTCACCCCAATGCAATCACAGTGTCTAGCAAGAATTATTGGTCAACCCTAAGCACAAAATCGGCCTTCTGTTTCTTATGGCCATATATTGTGGAAGAGCTCGCCCCGAAATCTTCCTTTATCTTCTTCCTAGGGACACCCGCCTCCAATTTTTTCAATAATTCAATCTTCTTGATGATAGTCAGCACCTTGTGGGTGTGTTTTTTCACAACACCGGTAGGCTTTCCACTAATAGAGACCATAGCACAACACAAGAATGAGAGGATGACCATAAAAAAGCCAGACACTCACGAGTCATGATAGCTGACGGCGCATGCAGTTTTGGTAAGCAGAAATCTTCAAAAGCGCTAAGCTTAACTTTAAAACGTACTAAGCTGTAGGTGAACCGTTCAAACTTTCACACTAAATTGGACTTCAAAATGCTCTAGATATAGAAGAAAATCTAATATTTATTGGCGCTAGATTATTATGAAAAGCTGTATGTTGTTATGAAAAGTGCAAGATCTAGTACCAGCAGTGCCAAATTGGCAACTATGGGTGCAGCGTATGGGTACCAGTATGGATACCAGCGGCAAGCCGGCAACCCTGTCGCAGGTGCCAATCAGCTCACCATGTGCTGGAAGAGCAGAGAACTTTCATAATGGGACTATTTTTGAAAACTGCTGTAGGACAGGAAATACCATAAGACCAGATGCCGAATGAAAGGACTTTTGCTGTAAGTCTAAAAACAGTTTTCCAACTCACCTAAATTGGTAGTTATGTCACTTCGCTGCACTTCACTTTCTACTTGAGCTTCAACACCACACTACAGTATTGTTCCATCTCTGACACAAATACTCTATACCCAATAGTGATGAGGACAAAGGCTATCTTGGAACAAACAGATGACTGTAGACTTGCATGAGAGTGGTCATATAAGCAAAAATAATTATTCTGTATTGACTACAGTCGTTCTATTTTATCAAGGCAGTTTGGGTCGGGCTCTCTGGGACCTCACTCTGTTAGCTCTGTTGCCACATCGTCGCCACACACGTGCGCTCTCTCTCTCTCTCTCTCTCTCATATTATATATTAACTACTACTAATTGTATTTTCTTAATTTTTTCTCTTGTTTTCGACTTTTTTTTCCACACCACCCCTGAGGTAAAAGTCTATAGGTGGGTTTTTTTCTCTTTTTTTTTTTTAAATAGCTTCCATGGCGGGAGACTGACCGAGTATGACCCACTCACGCAGGGCTGTCCCTCGTGTCACCACCTGACAACGTCTCAAAGGCAACGCTGACAAGTCTTATCAGATGTATACTATACTACAGCTTTTTTATTGAATTACATCTATACAGAGTGTTTAAAATTCATTTATAAGTAGTTACTAGCTTAAAATAGGAGAGTGAGAGAGAGAGAGAGAGAGGTGAACACAAATAATTACACGTGTGTCGGCAGCGATGTGACAACAGAGCTAACAGTGTGAGGTCCCAGAGTGTCCCACCCAAACTGCCTTGATAAAATAGAAAGACTATAGTGAGGCTTTGAATGGGGTCATAATCATCGTATGAGCAAAAATTCTATTGTATATTGAAAAAAAAGGTCCCAACTTTTTCATCACCATAGAAGCAATTTATCTCATACCAGCTCATCATATAACAAGGGTCTGCTATATACTAAGGCAGTGCCCTATTTGCTTGCTGTGTGCTGTGTCACTGCATTTCTTCTTTTTATCCATTGTGCAGAATCCTGTTTCTTCTCCCTTAGCCATCCTTGATAAAAAAAATAGATTGTTGTTGATCCTACTTTAGCCTGAAAACTGCAGCATTAGGATTTTCCACCCTATCATTGGTGTGCCTTTTTATTTTTATTTATTTTTATACATGTCAGAAACCAGTTTAATCCCTTGATATGAAAGAGAACATGGTAAAGTTTGGGCATATCTAATAAAAAGTCAGTATTGTGCATAGTTTAGTCATTATTCAGTTAAGTTCTTGGGTTTTTGTCCAGTGTCAGAAACACTAAGCTGTTACAGTATTTTCCCCACAGAGTTTTTAGCATGATGGGATAAAAGATCATACAGTATTTTAAAGTATGGGTGTGCAGATTTTGAAATCATTATGCACCACAGTATAGCCAGGTGAATATTTCAGAGTTTAAATGTGTTGGAGGACCATATCAGAAAATACAGCACAAATAAGAGGGGATGGATAAGTAGGAATAGTGTCTGAAAAAAAGCTCCAGATGCCACAATATGATCTCTTTAAGTCATTATTGACCCATTTACACTGAAGCAAAGCATGTATACTTTTATTTTTTAGCCTGCCCCAAGTGATATGTCACATGGCCTACTGGGCATCAAAGTGGTATAAGTCATAGTTCTTGGGTTAACATAGGTTGTGGTCAGACAGATTGACTGTTGTTGAACCTGCTTTAACTAGGTTATGGTTGGGTGATGAACTGCATGTTCCTTTACACACACACACACACACACACACACACACACACACACACACACATGCACGCACGCACTCATGCATGCACACACACTGTCACGCATGCAGACAAACACACACACACACACACACACACACACACACACACACACACACACACACACACACACACACACACACACATACACTCATGCATGCACACACACTGTCACGCATGCAGACAAACACACACACACACACACACACACACACACACACACACACACACACACACACACACACACAATCAAATTATCTTTAGTTTAACTCCCACCCACTGGGGTTTTTCCAACATTGCGAACTCCAAGAGTTTGGAAAAAATATCCCTACTTCAGACCCTAATTTCTGCCAGACTATAATAGCTGGAGAAAATACTGAAGATACTTAAGACTCACCAACTCTTCCTCTTTCAAATGAAAGTATCCTCACGTCTCCAGGTGGTCCCATCAATGAGTAAGAATAAGTTAAAGATTACTGGTTTTCCGTGTTTTGGTGGGCTTATCCGTGTGCACGCCACTGCCAGTGACCTTGGATTCGCTGGCTAGCGTTGGCTGCACTGACTGGAGTGGTTATTGAAACACTGCCTGGCCTCCCAAAATTTTCCACTCATTCTTCGACTTTTCCTAACTCACCATCATAAAGATGAGTCATCACCCTGTTCATATGGCTTCTCATAGGGTTTCCCGCCCATTTCATAGTGCTACTATGCCCTGTATGTGTGTGGGAAAAGAATAGCTCTTTGATTTTCTGTACTCACTTCTTGCGTCAGTTTAAATAATTTCCCTCTACTGCGGCACTTATATTTGCACTTGACTTCACAGTCGCTGGTAATTGCACTTTGAAAAATAAATGCTCTGGCTGTTTCACGCAGTATGGTTGAGTATGAGGTAATTACTTGTGCAGAAATTGTGACTAATTTGTACTAATCAAGGGTAATGTGAAAATATTTCTAATGTTATACACAACTTACATTTTTTGTACTTCACATCACAAATATGCTAATTCTCGCATAGTTATTTACCATTACTGTATTTTGTGAGTAACAAGGTTATAAATTTAGTTACAGCCAACCAGGTCATTTTCTTTCTCACCCGTGCACTCATGGTGTTCTTTCATTGTACCAGATAGGGTTACTCAAGGTATTTCCAATCATTGTTAAATAAATAACCATAAACAGTAACATTGCAGTGCACTTGTAAAACTTATTATAAAACACTTAGTTCATAACACTTACTAGATATAACTTATAATATCTTACATTTCACTTATGTATAAAAAAAACACGTGCATACCTGTTTACTATTTACAATTTCCCACACACCTGCTCAGTCACTTAGCCCTTTCCCCGGCAGTAAGGGCAGAACTTCCACGGGGGTCGATGATGCAATTGGCCCTGCGCTGGGGGAGCAGAATCAGACAAGGAGGATGAGGAAGACATCACTCAACACTCTGCCAGTACCATGTACAGACTGAGCTGTGCGTCAGTGGGATACCTTGGGTTCCCACCTTCCCTATGGTTGTCATAGAAAATGGTCGCTGGTTCAAAGGGTGGCGGGATGATGCTTGTGACTATACAAGTCAACCAGCGGTGCTCCGCGCCCCAAATCGTGACGGTATAACACGGCAGCCGGTGCATAGGGGTTAATATTAACTGTTTTGATGGTAATATGCTTTCAGGTGGTGGAAGATATGACAAGTACGTTTTGGCGGGGTCACTTGACGTTGTGTGAGGATGGGACAGAGGACACTGTGGTGGTGCCTGAGTGTGTTATACAGTGTATCAGTGGACAGCCAGCTGTCTTCACAAATGCAAAGCAGGTACAGTATTATGTAAAGATACTGTAGATTTTTAAAACTTAGCATTAGTTTATAATAGAATATGTACTATACTACAGTAGTTGCATGATAGACTTTAGTTTCAAGGCACAGGATGGGGTGACTCTTGTGCTATGTGGAGGTATGAATCCTCAGTAGGAACTGCAAGTTTTTTAGTCTTATAATATCCCTTTTGACATACTGGCATAGGTAAGTAAACTAACTCCTTCAGCTTGTGGATGTCCATCTTGAGCTGAATAGAATCGATTGGCATTAACCTTAATAATATGTATTATGATGGGAAGCCGAGGATGAGGTGGAGGGATGGGGTGGAGAGGTATATGAGAGAGGGGGATGTGAGTTGGGAGCAGGGCAGTGAAATGGCGGGGGACAGGGCGACTTGGAGGCGATTTGTTTGTGGCCACCCCAAACGGGATTGAGGCGTCTGGCAATAGATAGATAGATAGATGTTCTTGATGTGAAGATATTAACATTGTATCTAACCCCCCCATCCCTGACATGTCATTCCTACAAAGAAGTTTGTTTGGCATGAGTAAGAATAAATAGGCATCCTCTGGCTGGCCTAGCTGCAGATCACAACTCCTCAAAGAGTATGATATGGGCCTTTTTTATGTAAAAATTTTTGCCCTTGTTTGACCACTTGAACATGAAAGGCTCACAGTTCATTGCTGCAGCACAAGATTCATCTCATCAAATGCAATACCTCCCTCCACCATGGTCAGACAAAAAATGAATAACATTTGTAATATACAGAGTGGTTCAGTAATATCATTCTTTCATTTCCTGCCACTGTGGTACACCAACACATGGTCACCACAGCCAGGCACATCTTTCAGCAAAACAGTATCCTTCATGAATTCCCACTTGATAATTATCCCACAGAAACTACCCTTCTCCAGGAGACAAGGTCACTTTGCAAGACTAATGTGGCCACCATCTTCTGTACATCAGTACCAGCACAAAACACATGCCATGCCCACACTGTAATGCAGCCCCATCACATCACAACACACTTACTGACTTCTTGCATCTCATTCACAAGTTTCACAGATAGACAAACTTTCAGCATTACCTCTACTTAAGATCAGGTTGTGCGACTAAAGTACAGCAACCCTCAATTTATGTGGACCCAGTTTGCACTTGACATATTTTGCATGGAAAGATAAACCCTGACCTGTCCCTGTAAATGTGGAGGAAAAACAGTTTGTGTTGGAAAATACCAGAAGTTGACCCCTGTCTGCAGCTGTTATACCCCCCTGCAGAATTCCACTGTCAGTCCATGTAGGTGCATGCTTGTCCCATTGAGAATAAACAGAACATTGTCATTTTCCATAGGATTTTGCTCAGACAGATGATCATAATTCACCCTAACTAAATTATGGAATGTAAAAATGGTATGCTCTCTCTGACTTCATCACTACCACTCACCAATGGTCAAATACAAGAGACCAGATATAAATACAGATACAAATACAGTAATTTGTCAAGAGGCAGATACAAATACAAATATTGATTTTACTGTATCTGCAAGTACATATACAAATACAAATACTGTACATTATTATTGTACTTGTCTGTATTTGAAACAAATATGGCAAGTTGTAGGATCAAATACAGTTACAGAAACAAATATTGATTTTATTTTATTTGCAAGTACAATTACAAATATGTAATTGGCCCCATCTGTGCTGTGTTTTTTTTTTTTTTTCTTTTTTTCATTCAACTAAGCATCTGAAGATACCCATTTCCCGACACCCAAATATCTCCATCCCATCATGGTAAGTGATACATATTTATCACTTTGTCTATGGTGTCTATAACCAGACACCTTAATCCTGTAAAGGGTGGTCACAAACATGTCACTTCCATGTCACCCCGTACCCTGCCATTTCGCTGCTCTCCCCCCAGCTCACACACCCCTCTCTCATATACCTCTCCACTCCATCCCTCCATCTTATCCTCGGTCTCCCCCTCCATCTAACTCACATACATTCTCCTCATTTGTCTCTCGCCCTCCATCCTCTCCACATGGCCAAACCACCTCAGTGTATTTCTCCTCATGAATTCCATCACATCCTCATCCACACTGCAATGCTCCTTCACTTCCTCATTTGTCAGTCTGTCTCTCCATGTAACCCCACATGCTCCTCTCAGATAACTCATTTCCACTGCTCTCACTCTTGACTTCTGTTCTTCCAACAATGTCTAAGCTTTGCATCCACACATTAGAGTTGGTATCCCAATACTATCATGCAGTACTTTTTTTTTTTTTTTTTTTTTTTTTTTTTTTTAAATCACTTCCCTAATTCTTATCACTGCTTCCAAAGAACCAGCAACCCTTCATCCCTCTTGTATCCTTTCAAGCACTTCATCCTTCAAACTTCCATCCTTAGTCGTCAGACAGCCCTAGTACTTAAATGGATTCACATTTTCCATTTCTTCATCATCCAACCTCACTGTGCATTCAGTGACTTCATTTCTCGTGAAGACCACAGCTCATTCTTCCCTACATTCACACTTAGATTCTGTTTCTTTCACACTGTTCCAAACTCAGTCACCAAGCCTTACATTTCTTCTTCATCTTTACTAAACAATACAGTATCATCTGCAAACAACAGAACAGGAAGTCTTCAAACACTACCCTCTCTCATTAGGGCCACCCCAACATCCACTGCCCTACTGTCATGAATTCGCCAAATTGTGTTTTTTACAAATTCATGTCATTCTGTAATTATGGGAACTCAAGATGCATTTGTGAAAAACTCAGAAATATTCACTCAGTTAACCGTCCCAACAGTGCTCCAATCGGGATTGTTCTCAAAACATTCTTTATTGTTTCACTAGTGATTGTTTTTATGCACGCCCAGCACATTACTGAATGATACTTTTGTGTATTTACCATTCCTCCGCCCTCCCTTTGTAACTGTTAAGCTAAGCGACGCCTACTTCAGGTGATCATGTATTGCTTTGTGGCTGGTGTGAGAACGTTAGTCAGTTGGTATATTGTTGCCACGGGAGGAGGATTCTAGAACAGTGCTGAGCAGTGAAGACCCCATCTTGTGGCTTGTCACCCAGTCTCTAGCAGTTCTACGACCCCCGCATCTCCCCACCGAATTGGTGATTGGCAATAGTGGACATCAGCAGTGGGATTTGCAATGGCCTGAGTAGCAGAGCTGCCCAGTCTCTTTGCAGCTATGACTCCATTTTCTCCACTGACTAGTATTTTCTTTCTAAGCTTCAGCGTATTAGCTAGTTATTTGATTGCGTGAATGAGTGATTACTCGTTTAAGTTATCATGTAAGAATTCATTTTGTTTGTAATTAATAAATTTACAGGTCTTTTCCATGGGCATGATTAAATGTAAGAATCATGTTTCATTTCTCCATATTGTGGTTACTTTAGTTTGCTACACCCAATTTGCACAAGCTTCTTATATTAATCACGACTGGTAGTTAAGCCATTTCTTTCATATTCAGTCATAAATCTGTTTGTGCCTGCCAAGAGTTTGCACCAGCAAGAATCTGTCTTTATTAGTATTAATTATCAGTTGTCAGGGGTAAGGAGACTTTCTCGGAGGCCAACAGTATCAAGAATTCAGCATTCGCAAGTGATTAGTCTCTGTTGTGTACTGTTGAGAGAGTTTATGATACTGTCGTCTTTAGAGAATCGGCAAAGTAAGCCAGAATAAAGTAAAACTTACTACTTTATTTCATAAGTTGATAGCCCTCGTGTCAGTGGTGACTTTCTTTTTTCTTCCATAAGTGGTGGCGATATATTCATTGTAAGTAAAACTTACTACTTTATTTCATAAGTTGATAGCCCTCGTGTCAGTGGTGACTTTCTTTTTTCTTCCATAAGTGGTGGCGATATATTCATTGTATTTCTTTTCCCACTGAGACATCTGATGACTTATTTGCAATTTATTCATATTTCACTTCCCCCCTTGACACCTGGCAACCTCATTCCAGGATGTTAACTCTTTGCATTAAAGTTACTAACGAAATACAGTAGTGATAAACTCACTCACAGTGAGTTATTAGTCATAATCATTAAAGTTTATAGGCGCTAGCATACTGGCAGTTTTGTTTCAGCTTTATTAATATTGGACAAGTCTTTCCCTTGCCATTTGTAATTTTTTTTTTTCTTTCCATACCAGTTTAACTACCTGTAGATAAAACTGGTCATCATCAGCCTGTGCCTATATTCTTAATTTTCAATTACCAGCATTGGACTGTGAAACATCATTACAGTCTTTAGGTCACTCAGTCTCAATTTGAGTTAGCATCATGGCTACTAATTCATACTTACAGGGAGCCAAAGATATGGTGCTTACCAATCCCCAGGAAATTGAAGACTATGTGCTCTCGCGATACACTCATAAACAGCACTGTGAGAGTGATGCATGTGAAGAACATAAAATTCAGGGCGAGGAATGTGAGAGAGAATGTGAACACTAGCGAGAATAGCTCGAGGACCATGAGAGAGAATGTGAACAGTATGAACACGAATGTGCCGATCGTGAGACACGTGAGAAACACGGAGTGTGAGGTGTTGAAGATCAAGTGAGACTCCTTGGCTTTGGGCACATCTGGTGCAGCTGACCCTAGCTCCATGAGTGCTCTCCCAGCACCTGTTTTGGCAACCCTGTACCTCAAGCTTCCTTCGTACAGGGAAGGTGAGCGAATCGAGCCATTCATAGATCGTTTTGAGGACATGGCGCAGCTGTACCAGCTGAACGAGACAGCTAAGCAGCTCCAATTTTCTTAGCTTGTTTGAGGGCCCTGCCCGCGATATTCTCCACAGAATTTGCGAAGACACACGCACTTATGAGGTGATGAAGGCCATACTCATCAAAGCATACAGTCTCACGGTTGACGACACCAGGAGTCAGTTGACAAGGGTGCGTCACCAAGAAAGGAGACTGCTATCCAGTTCCACGACCATCCCACCACTTACTTAGACAAGTGGATAGAGAAAGACAAGACCCCTCGCACTCGAGGGGATAATTGACCTTATCCTGCGTACACAGTTAGAAAAGTTGTGGCCTGCTGGGCTCATTGCTTAGTTAAAGATTTGTCAAGTAAAGGACGCCAGCCAGATGGTGGAGAAGGCTGATGCTTTCTTCACTGCATACGGGTACCAGACTTGTAAGCAAGGGCACTGGAACAGGAAAGGTAATGCCAAGTCTGGAAAGCCATCTCAGAGCAAACCCCAGCATCGAGGCCATTCTCAGAATGATGGCCACGGTCCAGACAAATCACAGAAAGAGGACCAAGGGCAGTATGTTCAGCAACCTGGCTGAAAGAGGTACAACAAGTACCCTAACCAGCAACAATAGCAGCCATACAATCAACAGTCGGGACAGTCTTTATCAGCACCAGCCCCTGTAATCGGAGGCAGGAGGCATATGCAGCCATCATTCTCCGACAAGTGCACAGTGGTGTCGTCCCTAGCAGCACAGGTCCTCCCTCACTAGTAACTAGTCCTCCTTAGACAGTGAGCCCTGCTCTACAGGTGGTCAATGCTCCAGCTCCCCAGATGGTGAGTATGATCCCTCAGACATCTAGTCCTCAGGGTGTCACATTCACAGATTTGTGTGTTATGTAGCCTTATCAATGGCTGGCCGCTTCCTCCACAGGCCCTCCCACTGGTAACAGTGCCTTCCTCATTTAGCTAGGGTTTGTGGGAGGTGTTTCTGTTAATGTTCAGAGAGACAGTGGTTCCTTGGGTTGCTTTGTCTGGCAGTCTAGTTCGGCATGAGGAGTACACAGGTAGACAGATCCAAGCTCATCTTATTGATGGATCTGTGAGATTGTATCCAGGTAGCATCTCCCTTTTACACTGGCCCGACAGTTGCTGCTGTCATGCCAGAACCTTTGTTTGACCTTATTATAGGTAACATACCAGGTGCTAAGAATAGTTGCACTGTAGATGTCGATACTCAGACTTCAGCTGCTGCAGTAACATGAGCCATGGCTAAGGCTCCAAACTGTGTCACCCTGGTGACTATTGCATTGCAGCAAGATCTGATTTGTAGTCAAGATGTTTTCTTGGAGTAACAGTCCGACCTTACACTTGCTGTTGTGTGGAAGAAATTAAGGGTAATGTGATTAAGTATTCACAGGGAGGTCAAGTTAGGTTCCTTTGTAAACAAGGATGTCTGTACCAGGAGATAAGCACCCCAGGGCGAGGTTTGACTGCAGTTTGTCGTTCCTGCAAAGTATCGCCAAGCAGTGTTCGAACTGGGTCATTGTTCAGCATCAGGAGGTCACATGGGCAAAAAGAAAACCCTTGACCGTATGCGTGCTGACTTCTTCTGACCAGGAATGAGATGTGAAATAGGTAGTCTTGTGCGTTCCTGCAATGTGTGTCGACATACCAGCAATCAGGGACGTGTCCTTCCTGCACTGTTGGAATCCATGCCCATAATCTCTGAGTCATTTGAGAGAGGGCAGTGGCAATGTGGGCGCAGACCTGACGTCTTGCTCGTTGGTCCCACGGGACACATTACGTCCTGGGCCTGTACATACATATGTACGGTACCGTAGGTTAAGAGGGAAGTTCAAAGACCCCCCAGAGGCAATATGAGGCAGTGTCTGACTTGCCTTGTGGTGCAGCTCGAACTGTGGGCCTTTCTGAGGATTCCCACGTGAGTGTTCACACCCACGCAGGATGTTAAAATGTGACTTGCCCAAGTTTGCATAGGGATTCTCATCTAACCGATATTAGTCGTAAGTATGCTGTTAGGACGTCCAAGTGCCTAGGAACAAATACCACCGGATAATACTTAGACAAGTAGCATATGCACAGATAGCCCCGAGTTAATGGTCACTACTCTCATTTTCGACCTGTGATGGGCTTTGGGTTATTATGGACCCTGTTAGTTAATCGGCACATGTTGGGATCTTTTTAACGCACTAGGGGTCGATACTGCTGGGGGTGGATCATCTGAAGTGAAGCATGGTTTCACAGATGAAAGAAGGAACTGGTGCCTGATTGACTGCTGTCTTCCTTGAAAGTGCCAGGCAAGGCTCTGGACTGCACCCCTTATATCCACACTGTGTCTATGCATTAACCAGGGAACACCTTGTTCTCTGGTTAATAGAGATAAAGGTTTAACCAGTGAACTACTGGCTGTTCTAAGCGATTTATGCGATCCAAGGACTAGTATGTTTCCTGGTTAATAATCTATCCAATAAGAAATTATTGGCAACCTCGAATGCACGAAGCTCTGACGGGTGCAAGAATTTCTCAGCTAGGGCATACCTTTTGTAGCATATGTGTTGAGTACTAGGCAGAGGGTAATTACAGTTTAATACAAATTGTCACATCGACACTATTGATGCTTCACCCTGATTGATTTTATCAGTACAGTTGGCGGGTGGCGCAATTTTGCTGTGTAGGTACAGCGATAGGTGAAGTAATTTTACCATGTGGGTCAGCTGATCATCTCTGCTGCACACTGCCGCCATATACTTTTACATGTAGGTACATTTACACTGCAGCTGTCACACCTACTGTACACCGTGTTTCACATACACCATGCTACATAACAGTTAGTTGTTAAAGTAAATGTAGCAAACTTTTGCTCAGTTTGATCTGACTGCAGGAATTTTCACTGTCATCACAGAGTTTTTTCACTCAAGCTTGCTTCTGCTAATGTAAATACGAGGTTTTTATGCTCATTGACGACAATAATCTTCCGTAGCAGGATAGTATACACACCACAGTGTGAATCTTGTGTGACTGAGTTAGGATGTACTGTATATAGTTCCTACTAAATTTTTTAGAAAAAATTTTAATGGGCCATAATGTCATGAATTCACCAAATTGTGTTTTTGTATGAATTCACGACGTTGTATTATTATCGGAACTGAAGATGCATTAGTGAAAAACCCAGAAATATTCACTCACCTAACCATCCCGACAGTACTTCAGCCTTCCTTGGCGTATTACTGAGTGATACTTTTGTGTATTTATCATTCCTCTGCCCTGCCCCTTTAGCCATTAAGCTAAGCCACGCCTGCTTCCAGTGACCATATATTGCTTTGTGGCTGGCGTGAGAATAATGTCAGTTGGTGTAATCCTGCCACGGGAAGAGGATCTCAAGAATAGTGCCGAGCTGTGAAGACCCCATCTTGCGGCATATCACCCAGTCTCTAGCAATTCTACGACCCCCGCATCTCCCCACCGAATTGGTGATTGGCAATAGTGGACATCAGCAATGGGCATTGCAATGGCCTGAGTAGCAGAGCCACCCAGTCTCTTTGCAGCCACGACTCCATTTTCTCCACTGACCAGTATTTTCTTTAAGTGTTTTCTAGGCTTCAGAGTATTAGCTAGTTGTTTGATTGCGTGAGTGAGTGATTACTCGTATAAATTATCTTGTAATGTAAGAATTCATTTTGTTTGTAATTAATGAATTTACAGATCATGTCTTTGTGCTTGATTAAATGTAAGAATCGTGTTTCATTTCTTCATATCATGCTTACTTTAGTTTGCTACTCCCAATTTGCACAAGCTTCTTATATTTATCATGACTGGTAGTTAAGCCATTTCTTTCATATTAATTCATAAATCTGTTTGTGCCTGCCAGGAGTTAGCACCAGCAAGATTCTGTCTTTGTTAGTATTAATTATCAGTTGTCAGGGGTAAGGAGACTTTCCCAGACGTTAACAGTATCAAGAATTCAGCATTTGTGAGTGATTATTCTCCAATGTGTACTGTTGAGTACGTTTATGAAATTGTCATCTTTAGAAAATTGGCAGAGTAAGCCAGAATAAAGTAAAACTTACTACTTTATTTCTTAAGTAGATGGCCCTCGTGTCAGTGGTGACTTTATTTTTTTCTTCCATAAGTAGTGGAGATATATTCAGTATACAGTGTTTTTATTCCCACCGTGGCAGCTGATGACTTATTTGCAGTTTATTCATATTTCACATCCCCCTTGACACCTACCATATATCTCTTTTATAACCCCATCCATATACAGATTGAACAGCCATGGAGACATGACACATCGCTGTTTCGATCCAGCATTTAGGTAGAAGAATTCATTCTGTTCACCATCCACACGCACAACAGCCTTAGCACCCTCATATGTACTCTTCACGGCATTCAACAGCATCCCATTTACTCCATATATTCTTAACCCTTGGATTGCACAATTACCTTTTTTTTATCCCACCTTGTGGTATGCAAGAAACGAAGGAAAAAAGTTTTTTATTTTTTTTTTATTTTATTTATTTATTTTTTTATTATAGACTTGAAGATAAACATCGAGGGCATCATCTGGTGAAAAAAAAATCACTCTCTTTCCGTCTTTGCGTAGGGCCATGCATAAGTTTACGTACGTCTATCATTCTATCTGTCTATTGCCAGATGCCTTAATCCAACAAGGGGTGGCCACAAACAAATTGCCTCCACGTCGCCCTGTCCCCTGCCATTCACTGTCCTGCTCCCAGCTCACACCCCTCTCTCTCATATACCTGTTCACTCCATCCCTCCATCTCATCCTTGGCCTCCCCCCCACTCTCTCCCCCTCCACCTCATTCACATACACTCTCCTCATCAGTGTCTCACTCTCCATTCTTTCCACATGGCCAAACCACCTCAATGTGTTTCTCCAAACGCTTCCTGTCACATCCACAACCACGCCACAACGCTCCTTCACATCCTCATTCGTCAGTCTGCCTCTCCATGTGACTCCACATGCTCCTCTCAAATAACTCATTTCCACTGCTCTCACTCTTGACTTCTGTCCCTCCAACAAGGTCCAAGCATCACTTCCATATGTTAGAGTAGGTATCGCAATTGTCATGTAGTAACTTTTTCACTTCCATGCTCACTTCCCTGTTTCTTATCACTGCTTTCAGGGAACCAGCAACCTTTTTTCTTTGTTGTACCCTTTCAAGCACATCACCCTCCAAACTTCCATCCTTACTCAACACACTACCCAAATACTTAAATGCACTCACATTTTTCCATTTCTTCATCATCCAGCCTCACCGTACATTCACTGACTTCGCTTTTCTCGAAGACCATACCTTTACTCTTCACTGCATTCACCCTTAGATTCCATTTCTTACACACTCTTCCAAGCTCATTCACCAAACCTTGCAGCTCCCCTTCGTCTTCACTTAACAACACAGTATCATGCGCAAACAACAGTACAGGGAGTTTCCAAACTCGGCCATCTCTCATTAGGGCCACTCCAACATCTACTGCCCTAACTTGTATCTCTTTTATAACCCCATCCATATACAGATTGAACAACCATGGAGACATGACACATCCCTGTTTCAGTCCAACCATCAAGTAGAAAAATTCACTCAGTTCACTATCCACATGCACTGCAGCCTTAGCCACCTCATACATACTCTTCACAGCATTCAACACCTTCCCATCTGCTCCATATATTCTTAATACTTTCTACAATCCTTGTCTGTCCACCTTGTCATATGCTTTCCCCAGATCCTTGAAGGCCGCATACAACTTCTTTTCATTCATCATTCATTCATTGCCAAACGCCATGTATCCCAAATGGGGTGGCCAAGGGCTTAGAGTTAATTGTTTTACAGGGAGGGGCACTAATCCTCCACCAACCCCACTGGACACATAGGGAGAACGTTATGCCAACAGCATATGGTGTTCCCAGGCGGTCACCCATCCAAGTACTAACCACACCCAACGTTACTTAACTTCGCTGATCGGACGGGGAAGCGGTGTACTCAACGTGGTTCTTTTCCTTCTTTAGAAAAAAAAGAAGGAAATTTTTTTTTTTTTTTTTTTTTTTAAATTATAAACTTAAAGATAAACATCCAGGGCATCATCTGGTGGAAAAAAAAAAAAATTTCTCCGCCTTTGCATAGGGCCGTGCATAAGTTTACGTGCGTGAGCAGTGAAAAAAAAAAAAATGTGTTTTTGTTCATTATAAACTTGTAGATAAACATCCAGGGCATCATCTGGTGAAAAGAAAAATATCTCTCTCTGTCTTTGTGTAGTGCCATGTGTAAGTTTGCATAGGGGTCGAGCTGTTTACGGTGATGCATGGCCAACACAGCCTGAGCTGTGGCTCGCAGTGCGATGCTACCTAGCTGGAGCTGTGGTTCGCAATCCACGGGTTAATATTTTCCACATTCCGTGTCTATCCACTCAGTCATGTTTTCTCCAAATCCATGAAGTCTGCATACAGCATCTTTCCTTTCTGTTGAAACTTTTCCACTAAAGACCTAAGGATGAATATCTGATCTACATAACCTCTTTCCCCTCATAAATCCTCCCTGTTCTTCTTCAGCTTAATCATCTGTTATTTCCCTAACTCTCTCAGTAAGTATCCTACCATATACTTTTCCTGTTGCTAAGAAGGCAAATGCCCCTATTATTACCACAAACTTCTTTTTCCCCCTTTTCCTTTGTACAGAGGCATAGTTATACCTGGCTTCCAGTCCTCCGGGACTCTACCATCCTCCCAAGCCGATCTACACATCATCCATATCCTCTCTACTACTATCTCACCCTCATGCTTCATCGTTTCACCACACACTCCAACAATTCCTGGAGCTTTTTCCCATTGTGACTTTCTTCATTGCCTCCACTACTTCCATCCTACTCATATCTTCCTTCCTTCTGTCCTTACCACTTTGTACACTGTAATTAACCTTTTTTTATTCCCAGTGTTGTTCCTAGAGTTTGTACTGTATGTGTATATGAATGAGTGTCAGGAAGTAAAATTTTTTCAAGAGAGGAATTTGGGAAATCAGAGGGATTTCACCAGAGTAGTTAGCCATATAACAGGAGTCTCAGTAGTGCAAATTCCCAGATTACATTAGCTGTGCAAACTGAAGATCTGTTGTTGCTAGATTTCTGCATTACTTGGAGCTTTTAGCCAGTTGAACTTGACATAAAAACAGTAGTTTTTCAGATACATACCGTATGTATAACAAGAAGAAAATGATGATTACTAGTTAAGGGTGAGTTTCATGCAATGACTTAGTATTATAAGTAAAGTATTAAGTGAATGAGTTGCATTCACACATGGTTGCTATTTTTTCAGGAAACCCTTTACTTCTTGCCAACCGCTGAGGTAGTGACTGACTTTGATATCGGCACACTGCCATGGGTGTACTTGCGTCATGGTGGTGTATACAGGATTGGCCCAGCAGTGTTCTCTGATGACGAAGACCAGGACGAGGCGGCAGCACTCATTTCAATGCTGACTGCTCATGCCGGAGTAAGTAATTTGTGTGTATTATTAGAAAATCAGAGTAGGACCAAAGAGTGTTGACTTTTCAGTACCTTCTTACTTTATGTGAAAAGTGTATTACAGTCACATACAGTATTGCCTTTGATTAATAAAAAAAATGTCTCCATGGTTCTTCAGTCTGTATATGGATGAGGTTAAAAATGAGGTACAAGGTAGACCAGTGGATGTTGGAGTGTCCCTAATGAGAGAGGGTACCATTTGGAAACTTTCTGTACTGTTGTTTGCAGATGGTACTGCATTGTTAAGTGAAAATGAAGTGGAACTGCAAGGCTTAGTAAATGAGTTTGGGAGTATGCAAGGCTTAGCAAATGAGTTTGGGCGTATGTAAAGATCAGAATCTAAAGCTGAATGTAGGGAAGAGTAAAGTCATGATCTTCAATGAAAATGAAGTAACTGAATGTTGTGGGGCTGGATAATGAGGAGATCGAAAATGTGAGTGCATTTAAGTACTTGGGTGGTGTTATGAGTAAGAATGGAAATTTAGAGGGTTAAGTGCTTGAAAGGGTACAACAAGGAAGAAATGTTGCTGGTTCCTTGAAAGCAGTGATAAGAAACAGGGAAGTGAGCATGGAAGTGAAAAAGTTACAGCATGACAGCATTGGGATACAAACTCTATCATATGGAAGTGAAGCGTGGACCTTGTTGGATGGACAGAAGTCAAGAGTGAGGGCAGTGGATATGAGTTGTTTGAGAGGAGCATGTGGAGTCACATGGAGAGACAGACAGACAAATGAGGAAGTGAAGGAGCGTTGTGGTGTGGATGTGGATGTGATAAGAAGCGTTAGGAGAAACACATTGAGGTGGTTTGGCCATGTGGAGAGGATGAAGAGTGAGAGACTGATGAGGAGAGTGTATGTGAGTGAGGTGGAGTGGGGGAGAGGGAGGGTGAGGCCAAGGATGAGATGGAGGGATGGAGTGGAGAAGCATATGAGAGAGGGTGTGTGTGAGCTGGGAGCAGGGCAGTGAAATGGCAAGAGGCAGGGCTACATGGAGGCAATTTGTTTATGGCCACCCCTTCTGGGATTAAGGCATCTGGTAATAGATAGATAGAGAGTATGTATAGATATGTATATTTTATATATATATACTGTATATATAAATATATATTATATATATATAATATATATAAATATATATACATATATAATATATATGTATAACATATATATATTATATATACATATATATAAAATATATATATATATATATATATATATATATATATATATATATATATATATATATATAATATATATACTGTATAAACATATATATCGTTTCATTTCATTTTTAAAGGCTCCAACATGCTTGCGTGTGTCGGCCTTGGTCACCTAATGGCGGCTCTTCACGCTGCATGATCCATTGCAGCCTCCCTGTTCAGTACCTTAACCCTGAGGTCACACTTTATGACCTCGTCCCATGTCTTTCTCGGTCTACCCCTCATAACCCCACCCCCAATATTAACACTTCTCACCTTCCTCACCCAATTATCATCCCCCATCCTCTCCACATGTCCAAACCATCTCAATCTACCTCTCCTCATCACAACACCAATACACTCTAGTCCCATCCTACCTCTCAACTCTTCCACACTGCACATCCACCTAATCATTGTCATTTCTGTATGTCTGAGCCGGCAAATATCTTCCTCCTTCACTGCCCAGGTCTCACTACCATACAGCATTACACTTCTGACACATGCTGCATACAAAGACCCCATAGCACGTAGGGAGAGTCCTCTCAATGTCAGGAGAGGCAAGAGCTCCCTGAACTTCTTCCAACCACTTCTCACCCTAGCCACAGAGCTAGCTCCAGCCCCACCTCCAGCACACAACATGTCTCCCAAATAACAAAACTCTTCGACACATATATATATGTAATATAAAATACATACTGTATATATATATATATATATATATATATATATATATATATATATATAATATACACATACACAGTATGTCACAGAAGTTCTTTTGGGGAATCATCATCATCATCATCCGGACCTCCTTTCCCAACCGAGGACAGGTGGAATCCTGTGAAAAATATTTGCCTCCAAGTTCATGAGATTATACTGAGAAACATTGGCTGATACTTGTTATAAAAGCATACAAGTCATGATCAGTCACCTTTTCTGTGATTCATATGCTGTCCCCCCCCCCCTTTTTTTTTACCATTATTTGTATTTATTTATTTTTTTTAGTACCCTGTTTACTTAACATTGGACCCAAGGATATATTATATAATATAAACTTACTGTATAACATTTTAATCATCCTTGCAGACATATGTAATGGTACTTGGGAGAAACCATTATTGCTGACATTCAGTGTATGTGTATGCAAACTAGTGTAGGAATGCATCGGTAAATGTATGAACAGTTGACCCTTCTCCAATGTGAAAGATGAATTCCTGGAGGTAGCATGTTTCAGAGGATCACATTAGAAGGAGTATGTACAGCATCATATGGAAAAATAGAGGTAATGTCTCCAGGCCTTGTGCAAGAGGAGAGAATCTTGGATCACAGAGTCAAATTTGGGCTGTATAAACAAGTCTAAAAGTACATCCCCATTCACAGCATAATTTTAACTAGAAACAAGATATAGGCACCACTAAATGACAGAACTGAGAATATTACTCTGAGAAAGATTTGGGATAGGAGATATTATGGAAGTGATGCAAACCAGTAGGTTTAAGATGGTTTGGACATGTCAAAAGGAGAGGGGAGGGGGACTGGTCAAGGAGGGTCACGGTTATGAGTGAGGGAAGACTTCCCAAGGGCAGACCAAGGAAGAAGTGGGGTAGGATCCTGAGTGGAGACCAGGTTAAGGGAATGAGTTGGCTGTTGGCTTAAGATTGTGACATATGGAGAGCTGCCATCAACTGATTAAACAAACCTAGCATTATCAGTAGTCTCTAAATGTAAGCATAGACAAGAGGCAACATACCCCCTCCTCAGCTGTTTTGAGTCTGGGGTGATTCCTCCCACTACAGTTTGACATGCTAGGGTGGAGAATATGCAGAGTACCCTACTTCTTAGTGGCTGAACCTACTTTTTAGGAATATTGATTAAAAAATGCGGAATTCTGTGTCTCGGCATGTAAGGGATTTTTAGTATCACCCAGTCACCTAAATCAGAATCCACAGGTGTAGATTCTTGTTTATGTAGTGATCCTTGTCCTTCTTATCATTATCATTATGGTCATCCTATCTCACATGGGGTAAGGGGGATCCCAAAATAGGGAAAAGCAAGGGCAAGTGTAGGAAAACAGTTTCTTTACTGCTCACTGAAGTACTTCATACATCATTTTATTTATTGATGAAATCTTCAAAATTTTCTGCTCTACTTCACAACCTTAATGCTTTACATAAATTTTGTACTTTATTGTGCTTGTGGAAAAGACCATTCCACTGGCTTTCAAGTGTGTCATCATACTATCTCACAAATATATTTTCCACAAAGTGAGGTTTTATTTTTTATTACAGCATATAAGCTAATGTGCGTCATTACATTATGCAGGTGGCAACACTGGTCCGTCTTCATTACTCCCCTTATCCCCCTTTGGTGGAGGGCCTGCGATCCTTGAACACAGAGGAGTGGAAGAGAATTCATGCAGAGGGACTTTTTGACCTTACACCTTCACTACAGTTCAAAGGCTTCCACCTCACATTCAATATGGTTATTTTGAGTGAAGGTGCAGAGAAAGGCCAGGTTAGTTCAGTATCTCTGTAATAGTGCAGTTCTGATGACATATTACATAAATACTTATTCATGTAACTATCAACAAATCTACAGTTTTTATTTTAAAGTGATGGAAAAATATACATATAATACCACAGGTTCCTGGTATTCATGGCTAATGGGGTGCTTTGGAGCCGCCAATGAAGTGGTCAAGCCTGCCATTGACAGTGAGCAGTTGCACTCTCATGAATCATTAATAATATATCTTTGTGTGGACTTATGATTCAAATTAATGTTTGTAATGTGTAGAGGAATTATTTTTTTCTCAAATAATTGAGAAGAAATGAAGGCAAACTACTTATTATTTTCATAGTAATACGTAAAAAATATTTATCCAGCTAGATTAGCATCAAATGAACTCCAAGATCCTCATTTATTTTGCATGAGTAGTCTTTTCAGTACAAAAGAGGTGGAGTTACATTACTCACTATTGGCTGGAACGAAATACTTTGTAATTGCCCTCTTCAAGTCGATTACTAGCCAATATAAGTAAAAAATCGGTACGACGCTCGTAACATCCCAAATATCGAAGTGGCACATGCGCATTGAAGGTACAGTCCCTGGGACAAGATAGACTCTGCTTTTGTTTACTAATATTGCGGCACCAAAGATTTTGTAATATTCACATTTGAGGACATCAAGATAATTTCAGAAAGGCTGTCTTAGATAAATATTTTTACAGATCAGCTTCTAACTAACTGCTCTATGCTGCAGGATATTACCAAATTCTTCTGTTACTGTGCTTTCATTTCACCAAAGATTTTGTGTGCATGTGGGACAAGGGGGATGTTGTTGATAGTGAGGTGTGAGTTATGACTGTGTTCTACCATAAAAGAGGCCATTCTGAGTCTTTTTGTAGTACACCAATCATGAAGTGTGTGTGGGAGTGTTAAGTCATCTGTGTAGGAAGCAGTGTGTACTTTGTGAGTGAAAGTGAAAAGCACATATTTATTTATATATATATATATATATATATATATATATATATATATATATATATATATTTTCTATATATATACTTATTATAGAGAATATATTCTATTCTGGATTCATTAGCCACTTTGAGAAATATATACATACTGTATATGACACTATATTATCCAAATTGTTTATTTTGTAATTTCATCATTCATAATCTGAGGAAATTGATGGCCACCCCTATTAATGCACAGGGGAACACAACAGTACGATCCTGACATTTCAGGTTCTCAGCGTGAGTCCTCTCGACTTCAGTCCAGCCTTCCGACCTCTCTCAGAGCAGGCAAAAAATGACTGTTGACCGTTCCTGGATTTGGGACGGTTTGTCAAAATCGTTGACTGAAGGCGAATTTAGGCACTAATAAATTTAAGTTAGTAAATTGTCTCAGAGGAGGAAAATATGACTTTCCTCATTGAAACCATATATTAAGAGATACAAATCTACTCATATCTAAAGAATTAACATAGAAAACATTAAATTATAAGGGATGAATGAGCTGACTAGTTGCTAGACTTGCCAGATTAGAATATTTTTACCTTTTTGTATGACTCATACAAATGAATAAGCTCTTGTTGTGTGTATTCATTGGAGAGTGTAAGTGGTTTGGTAAGTAGGAATGACATTAATCCTATCACAAGTGCACACAAACAAATGCAGCATATGATTCATGAGCATGCGTGTCCTACGACGTCTGTGGCAGGCTCGACCATGACGATTGTCAATTGTCTTCCACCCCATAAAGTACCCCATTGACTCTAGAGTTGGGATGAGAACAGGGAAATATTAAATACAGACTGGAAAATTATATGTTAAAAAAAAATTAAGTGGTTCCTACCATCCTCAAACTAACTCTTATTTTACCCTAATATTGCCACTTCACCAGAACTATCCATCATATGATATATGCAGTATTTCAGAATGTTTTAACCCCTTCAGCATGATGATGTAATTTTAACTTTGTTCTTGCTACTTTCAGGCAGCTTGTATACAGTATTCCCAAACAGTCCCATTTTCACTGCCGTAACAAAGCACTTCAAACAGATGTTTCAGTCTCACACCCATAATCCTTGAGCTGCTGTCAAGGCCTTTACATGCTATATAAACTAATTCTTTTATCAACAGGCCCTAATGGTGGCACTTCAAAATCCAAGTTCCTGTGGAGAAGATGTCATGAAATTTATCAGCAAAACCAGCTGTATCCAGGTAACTGTTCTGCTGCTTATTGGTATATTAGGTACTTTTTACAGTACTCAAGGCATAATGTTTGCAGACATCTACAAAACTCTGCACTAGTTTACCAAGCTCTGTCTGTGCATGTAGTGCCTTGGGAGTAAATATAGAAAAGAGTAAAGTGATGGTTATTGAGAGAGAAGATGACTCCCAGCGTTATGTTACAGTGAATGGAGAGAGACTGGAATTGGTGAGAGAGTTCAAATACCTGAGTACAGTGACAGAGAAGAGAGGTAAATCTGCAAAAGAAGTGGAACGTAGGGTGACACAAGGAAGGAAAGTAGCTGGTGCTACGAAGGCCTTGATAAAAAACAGAGCCTTGAGTATTGCAGCTATATGAGGCATACATGAAGGAATGTTAGTGCCAACTTTAAGATACGGATACGAGACTATAGTGTGGCATAAAAATGAAAAGTTAATCTATGGATTGTGCATTTACTTTTTTTTTTTTATCCCACCCTGTGGTGTGAAAAAAAAAAAAAATAATAATAATAATAATAAACTTGAAGATAAACAACCATTGCATCATCTGGTGAAAAAATATATATATATCTCTCTTCATCTTTGTGTAGCGCTGTGCATAAATTTGCATAAGGATGGAGTAGTTAGCGGTGATGCACGACCACTGGGAGGTTACCGCAGCCCGAGCTGTGGCTTTGCAACGTGGCACTTCCCAGCCTAATCTGTGACTTGCAATGCGCCACTTCCCAGCCTGAGCTGTGGCTTGCAACACGGCGCTTCCCAGCCTGAGCTGTGGCTCACAATCCACGCGTTAAGAGTAAGGGCAGTGGAGATGGGACTGAAGGAATGCATGTGGAGTATGGAGAATGGATAGGATACGGAATAATGTGATACGTGGAAGATGCGGAGTGGGGAAATCTGTGGACACCAGAATCAAAGAGAGTTTACTGACATGGTATGCTCATGGGGAGAGAATGGATGACAATAGAGTGGTGAAAAGGTTATATCTGAGCAAACTTGTAGGAGCGAGGAGGTGGGGTAGGCCAAGTAGAAGGTGGAGGGATGTGGTGAATGAGTGTGTGAGAGTAAGGGCTTTATGATATGTTGGGCTGCTTGGCAGCGTTATGGGAGAGCAGGGCCCTACCTGCTCCTGCCAGAATGTATCAGGAGACAAGTAAGGGAAGGCTAGGCACCTGCTATTTCCCTGAACCTCCTCCTACATGGCGCAGTGATTGGTCCCATCTATGTGCCTACCATGGCTACTCGGCTTCTACGCCTGCCCACTTCTGCTTCCAGGGCCTTCCAGGTCCTTAAATCTGGCCCAAGAGGCCATTTCCACATTGCAGCAGAGATTGGCATCGTTAGCATCCTGACAGCAACCCCTGCCTTAGATTCCTGCATTTGCTGCCCCGGACAAGTGTGAAGTGGAGATACCTCCAGCAGCCTTTCATTTGTGGAGGCAATCCGTGGAATGCTGGGAGAAACTCAATGGCTGGCCACCACCAGATGCGGTCCTGCATATACACCTGTGTTGCACCCCTGCCCTACAGTTCTCCCTAATGAAGTGGAACTCCCTATCATCGTTGGAGGCACTGGATGCCATCAAAAGGATTGTGCTCAAAGCATCAAACCAGGCAGTTAATAGGAGCCCCCACAAACTCCTAAAAGTTGCCAGTGTTCGCCGGATCACTAAATTGCGTTGGGTCACTACCCACTCAGAGCTGGTATACCTTCCTTTAAAAAAATTTCTGTCGGGATTATTACTCATGCATAAAGCATGATACCAGTATTATATTCATAGTAGATATTTTACTGATGCTGTAAATGAGATTTATGCCAAAAAGCTTTCCATGGAGTTTACTAAAAAGCATGAAATCTTATTGTGTGTTTTTGCATTCAGCACATTTTTACCAAGTGTTATGAATCTCAGTTGTTGGAAAAATATATCATACAGTTTCCAAAGATCGTAATCTTTCATCTGGCAAATCCTGACATGATTCTATCCATTATACACTTAATAATAGTATGACTTGTACGGCCGAAATTGTACGGGACCGAGATCAGCCGACCCGAATTTTTAAAGGCATGATATTCCTCTTGCTTTGAGAAAACGTCTCAGTTCTGCTACAGTCTATTTTTCCACATATATTTTACCTGCGCAGTGGACCATGACACTATATTTTCCGGAATCAGTGAGTAATTTCAAAAGGTGCAGGAGTCAGGTGTGGTGTATACACACCATCAGCGCCGTCCTGGGCCCCTGGCGGCGGGCGCACAAACTACGCCACGCTGCCCATGAGGAAGCGCCTCCATATGAGCTCAGTGGGTTCATACGATCTTTGATTGTGTAAGTACCCTATTTCCCTCATTTCTTATGTAAGATACAATTTCTTTATACACATTAACAATTTTTCCTTACAGATGTACATTCACCACCTAAGAAAATGACTGTGATCATTACCCAGGCAACATAATAATCGCATGTGGACTGTCCCTAAACTGAGATGGACGTAACCTTCCATTTCTATTATATTTTGGTAAAGAAACCATTTTTTCTCCAGTATTATATGTAGATAAATAAAAACAAAGTCCTATTTTCAGTAAAGTAACACAAAAATTGTATTACAGAGGGTAATTCAAGTTGACCCCACTTTTGCATTTTACATTAAGTTACCCGGCGAGCAGTGACATCTTTTTCCAGTTTGTGGGGGCTCCTATTGATGCAACTTTTTTAGTAGAAATCAGTTACCCAGTGAATCTATCAGTGTTTATTTTGCGAGATCCACCCAGAGTGCTGCCAACTGTGAGTTTCAGTGCCTCCATTGCAATGGTGATCTGTCGGAGTACATGCTTTTTGCGGAAAGTGTTTGTCGGTATGCATAATCCATTCCTCAAAAGAGAGGTGTTTCGGTTGTGTAATAATTTGAGTGATGCGGATACTTTGTGTAAATAATGCTCTACATTTGAAGCAGCCCACAAAGACGCCAGTGTTGGCAGGCTAGAGCTCAGTGGCAGGCGTCATGCCTCTACCAGACGCGCTTCAGAGAGACGAGACTCTGAGCATGGGAGCTCGCAAGCCCACTCCTGTGTCTACCCTATTCTAAATTCCCAGGGCCCACCCCTGTCCCAACTGCGGTGGCTCGTACCCACCAGGAAAGTCGTCATGTCCTGCAAGGCCCCTAGCATGTCACCAGTGCAGTAAAACCAGCCACTTCAAGAAGTTGTGTAGGAGCAAAGGTAGGCCACCAGGTGTTGGACTGCCGGCATTAGCAGGCGATACCTAAGAGGTTTGCGGGGCTGTGGTTGTCACTGGCACCAACTCATAGGTCCAGCCTGTGCTTTGGGTAACTTTTAACCACCAGTGTGGCAAGAAATCCCATTCGGTCCAAGTTGTGGCAGACACCGGGGCACAGGTGTATGTGGCTGACCTGGCACTCCTGGAGTCTCTCACCCCACAGCCTGTGCTGTTGCAATGTTGGGTTGGCTTAAAGGATGTGGCAAACATGCTACTACAGCCAATGGGATCTACCGTGTGCAACATACATTATATCAGCCTTTCCACTACCCAGGACGTCTGCTTTTTTGAGTCGGCCCGATAGTGTTACCTCTCACTTCCAGCGTTCAGGGAATTGGGTCTGGTACACCCTGACTTCCCATATCAGTCCTGATTGGTTGTGTCAGTTGCCGCAGGTGGCAGCAGCTCCCCAGACCTAGCAGACAACTTGCCACAGAGGCCTGACACCATGCCCATTCTGCTCTTGGAGGAAAGTGTCCCACCATTGGAGGCATGGTTCCACCAGGACTTTTCGGGGTCCACCTTCAGCACTGACAGGTGCCCTCTCCCAGACATGTCAGGCGAGCCACACAGGATACATCTGCATTCTGATGCTGTGCCATACGGCTGCCACACCCCTGTATCTGTGCCACAACACTGGGAGACTAAGGTCAAGAATCAGCTGGACGAGGATGTACAAAAGGGTGTGATTGAGCCATTGCTAATGGGGGAGGCAACCAAGTGATGCTCAAGGATGGTGGTAGTGGCCAAAAAATCGGGGCACCCGAGGTGCACTGTCAACTTCCTGAAACTCAATGCTGCTTGCCATAGAGAGAGACACCACATCCCCACGCCCTTCAATATGGTTTCAGGCATCTCTGGGCCTACCTACAAGATGATTGCCAGTGCACACTGGAGCTTCCATCAGGTGGAGCCTGAGGAGTCAAGCAGGAAGCTAACGACATATATCACCCCCTGGGGTCGCTACAGGCCCTTTGGTATCCCCCATGGGACATTGTGCAGCTCCTGACGCATACACCAAGAGGCACAGTGATGCCATCATGGACGTCCCACGAAAACTTAGATGCATCAGTGACATGCTACTGTATGATGCCTGCATTGAGGATGCATTTTGGCACACCTATGACTTGTTGGAGATGTGCACCAAGAATGGCATAACCCTCAAGCCTGAGAAATTCAAGTTTGGCAGAAGGGAAGTAGAGTATGTTGGCTTCCACATAGGCAGGGACTCGTACAAACCCACAGAAGAGAGCCTGGCTGCCATCATAAACTTCACTATGACTGCCAAACCCTCCTCAACAGACCTGCGGTCCTGGCACGGATTTGTTATCAGTTGGCAACGTTTTTGGCCACAGCCCTCATCATGGGGCCCATTAGGGAGCTATTGCGCAAATCCCAGGTCAAGCAGGTGTAATGAGATGACTGCCTTCAGGAGAAGTTTCAGCAGGCAAAGGAGGCAGTGTGTCAATTGGCCATGGATGGTCTCCCCTTTTATGAGAAGAACAGATCCATGATCACCATGATGGACTGGAGCAAGGAAGGCATAGGATTTGTGGTTCTTCAGCACTACTGCTCCTGCCTGTTGACAGAGTGTCCCTTTTGCTGCAAGAACAGGTGGCACCTCTCGCTCTGTGGCAACCGACACGAGACACCAGCCGAATAGGGATACGCACCTGTGGAGGGTGTGGCATTAACATTCGTAAGGTGCCTTTGCAAAGCCCGCTTCTTTCTACACGGATGCCTCAATTTAGCCCTAGTTGCCGAACATCGCCCCCTCGTCAAGCTCCTAGGAGACAGAGCACTGAAAGACATTGTCAACCCAAGGCTGTTCACCTTGAAGGAAAAAACACTGCTCTACTGGTTCCAAGTGAAATATCTTCTGGGAAAATGGAACTGTGCTGCCAACTTTCTGTCCTGCTACCCTGCCTTCCAGGCACGGCCAGACACCACAGATGATGACTTGGCCGATGACCTGGACATGGCCATACCTATGGCCACTGTTGCTGCTCTCAGCCAGGACAGATGTATCACCCTGGACAATGTGGTGGTCCTCCAAGCCACAGCCAACAATCCCATTCACCAATTATTCCAGGCCAAAGTGTTGGCAGGTGATTGGCACATGCAGAGATCACAGGAGACTGCTTGCCTGTGTCAGTTCTTCGGTGTCAGGGACAGGCTGGCAGTGCTGCAAGGACTTGTGACTTACGCATTCTACCAAGGGTCTATCCACCTGGTTATTCCTGAGGACTTTCATCACCAGGTGGCAGCCAGTCTTCATGCTGACCACTAAGGGCTCAAAAGCATGCTAAAAAGAGCAAGGCAGGTGTTGTATTAGCCAGGCATGGAGGGCGACCTTCAGTACTGCAGAGACTCTTGTGCCATATGAAATCCCCACACCCTGTCCCAGGCAGCTGAACTACTTATTCTTATGCCAGCACTGGAGTACCCTTTCCAACACACGGTGGCAGATCTGCTGCATACCTGGCATACACTGATAGACTCACGGGATGGCTGGAGATTGCCCTTTTCCAAACGACGTCACCTCCAACAAGCTCGTGGCCCAGCTTCGAAAGTACTTCCCACAGTGGGGAGCACCCGAGGGATTTCCACTGATGGCTGGAGGACCAACCTTGTTAGAGACGACATGTGTGCCTTCTTCAAGTGGTGGGGGGGTGGAGATGCGTATCTCTTCTACTCACTACCCCCAGTCCAACAGTAGAGCAGAGGCTGCTGTAAAGTCTGCCAAGAGGCTGTAACGGATGAATACAGGTGCCGGGGGCAGTCTCGACTGTGACAAGATGTCAGCAGCTCTCCTGCAATATCTGAACACACCTCTGTGCGGGGTCAACAAATCTTCAGCTCAGCTGGCAACAGGAAGACAGCTGTGTGATGGGGTACCCACAGCCAGGCAGAACTAAAAGGTGGATATACACTGGCAGCAGGCCCTCCATGACAGGGAGCTGGCAATAGCTAAGTCTCGTGGCGACATCATAGAACACCAGTGAACATCCAAAAACCTTCCCCCATTACTACTAGGCACCCAGGTATGGGTGCAGAACCAGTTGACAAGAGTCTGGAGCCTATCTGGCATCATTGTTGAGGCCCTTCCCTACCCACAGTATACTTTCAGGCTGTGTTGCAGTGGCCACCTGTTGCTACACAATTGAAGACACCTATGAGTCATCCGTGATGGGTCCCCCTCGACACCTTTGCGCCCGCCAAACCCCACTTGCACGCCTGACTCTCTGACATCACATTCACCACCCACAGCGGCCCCCACACCTGGCTAACCACACCCAGCACATCATACGCCCACACCTGGATCACCACACCCCACCCGTCAGCCTTTGCCATCTACTCAGCGTACAAGGAGAGTGTGCACACAGCCTAGCTGGCTCTCTGACTATGTGTAACATTTACCATTCACCATTCTTATTTTTTTGTAATTTACATTTATGTATCAGTGGAAAGTCCTTCCCCCCCTCCCCGTCTAACTGTCTTTATATGTATTCTGTTATTATTATTGCCAGCATAGCCCGTGTTTATGCCTTCTCTGTAATTTCATGTATATTTGCTGTATTCTCATTCATTGTCAGATATAGAACTGTTGTATACATTACAGTTATATATCTTAGAGTGGGGGGGGATATAAGGGCTGAATGATATGTTGGGCCGCTTGGCGGCACCATAAAAGAGCGGGGCCCTACCCGCTTCCACCAGAATGTATCGGAAGGCGAGTAAAAGAATGCCGGGCACCTGGTGTTTTCCTTAACCCCCTCCTACAGTGAGGAAGAGAGGTATGGCAGTTGGTGAGGCTGAAGGACTGACAAGAGATCAAGCAGGCTGGAGGAATTTTGTGTGAAGTGGATGACCATGGATTTAGCACCGCTTTCTGACATGACAGCATTCGGATTGGCTCTGTCAGATAAGTATATGTGAAGCTACAGAACATGTGAAATTTTTTTGGCCTGTCTGATGGAGCCAGGATTTTGAGGGCTTGAATGATGAGTGAATAGAAGCATGGCTCATGGACTTGGGCAACTTGGCTGTATGAATGTTGCTACTCCTCACCCTGCCCTAAGGTGGGAAAGGAGGTCTGGATGATGATGATTAATATACAATACTGACTGCATATGGACTCATCTGGAGAAGTACAGCTTTATAGAATGTAATAAAGGCGCTCCATTCGGATTGAGCCGGTGTAGGTTTATATCCAAGGGGTGGTTAGGGTTTATTGCTCACGTAATGCCACTCAGGGATGAGTGAGGCCAGCCAGTCTCATCTTAAATGTCAGGACCAACTTGCCCAGCCCCAGGCTCCTACGCTCCTCATTGGGCGACATGGGATTGGTTGATGAATGGATATTATATACTTACTTTGAAATGAAGTGTTTGATCTACAGTGGATTCTCGAATTTCGATGGGCATGGGTACCTAAAAATCACCGCGAAATTCAAAACATCGAAATTTAAACTGAACTTCTCATGGGAAAATTAGTTTGGGTCCGGGGTCTCCTAACCTAACTACATAAAATCATGATTTTTTGCCCACACCCCCTGTAAACTATAATTGTGGTTAGGTAACTATAGTTCTGCATTGTATTGCCATACTGTCAGCAAGTGTATACTTGGTGTATTTATGCCCTTTCCTGTATTGCCATTTCACCTTTAGCTGCGAAGACTTAGGTGCCAGGCTGCTCTTGTCCATTACCACTGCTGCCTGAAGAACCACTCTTGCTTGCCATCTTGAAACAGGTAAGTTGCGACGAAAATACAAAGAAAATACATATAACTAAATTGTAGTGAAATGCATGTCCACATGTGGAAGGTACAGGCT
Organism: Coenobita brevimanus; assembly: GCF_032717465.1. NCBI lineage: Eukaryota > Metazoa > Arthropoda > Malacostraca > Decapoda > Coenobitidae > Coenobita > Coenobita brevimanus. Next base: position 24,653,641 of record NC_137012.1, read on the forward strand.
GAAAGTGCGACACTTGGCTGTAGAGGGCTGGCTGCTGGCAGGACAGTCGCAAGATGGCCGCCGACAACTGAACATCACCTTGCACATGGCTTGTTGGTGGTGCCTACTCCCATCCGGGAGCTCTTGTCCTTAAACAACATTTTTTTTTTTTTTTCCTCAGTCTCTATCATTTATTTCTATGTTGCTCCTTATGTTCATAATTACTATACTTCTCTTCATTTCAGTATTCTGCCTACTGTATTTGGTACCACCTGTAATTCATTTTGTTTTAGTATTTCTATTGTTGATTCCTTTAATTTCTCTTGTTATATCTTCGAGTTATTAAAGAATTGATTAATTATGATACTGTAAGTATATTTATAGAATGACAGGGAATAGTCCAGGGTGCGAATTGTTCTGACGGGAAATTGTCCATGTTTTGACGGGGAATTATCTGACAGCGAATTGACTTGACGGGGAATTGTCTCGGAACCTTATCATTGAGTGCTGCATATATGAATAAATGATGTTGATTGTCATTCTCTTCTTGACACGTCACATACAATATTAGGTTAGGCTCATACTTTTTCTTACAATTTTCCTTCACTTCTAGCATTTTGGTTTGCATCAAAAATATTATCTTTGCTTGTTTTGGTTGGAGTCTGGCCCTGAGAGCACATGTCACATACGATATTAGGTTAGGCTCATACTTTTCCTTATAATTTTCCTTCACTTCTAGCATTTTGGTTTGCATCAGAAATATTATCTTTGCTTGTTTTGGTTGGAGTCTGGCCCTGAGAGCATCGAAATAAGTGACTTTGCAACGAAAAGTGAGGTAGGCAGACCACTCCAAAATGCATCGAAATTTGATTCATCGAATTGTAAACTGTCGAAATTCAAGAATCCACTGCACTTTGAAATGGATTGACTGATTTTGTTCTTTGATGTAATTACAGTACCAGCTGATTATGTAATTTGTTCTTATTTATTGGCAGAGATCTGGCAACATCGAAGAAGAGAAAAGAGTTTTGGAACTTTTACAAGAAACACCCAGTTTATCTTCCCTGCACATGGCAACACTGTCTCACCTTTCTTTCAACCTCCCTTACAAGGTAGAGTGCAGTCCCTTCTTTTTACCAGTAATGTCCCACACTCTACAATATCATGCCTTGTACCATAAACTGATTATATGAGGTCTGTCGAAAAAGAATCCGAACTTTTTAAATAGCTCATCAACCATCTAGTGTTGTGTGACTGTGATGGGAGAGTTGTGTAGCGACGACTTTAAGCTTTAGTCCAACTTTAGGTGCATCATGCCATGTCACTTAGTCATCAAGCTACACACGCTTGAGTGAACATATGTTTAGTACACTTGGCAAATTTTCTTCTATCTCTTCTGTTGTCTGAATTTGGTGACCTTTCAGGGTGGATTCCAGCTTTGAGAACAAAAGAAAAGTCTGCTGGGGCCAGATCCAGAGAGTAAGGTGGCTGGGGTGCAATAATAGTCTCGTGCATCGCCAAAAAGTCATGGATAAGGAGTGACATGTGAGCAGGTGCATTGTCATGGTGCTGCATCCAAATTCTGTTTATCCACGCCTCAGGCCTCTGCCTTCACACTGCTTCCCTCAAATGCTTCAGGATATTCAAGTAAAACTCTTAATTGGCTGTTTGACCACATGGAAGAAACTCAAGATAAATGATTCCCTTCCAATAAAAAAGATGACCAACATTACCTTCGCATTTGAGCGACTGTGATGTACTTTTTTTGGTCATGATGACTGCAGCGACTGCCTTTTTGTTTCGACATCATAGCTGCACACTCACATTTCATCACCTATTACGACATTTTCAGAAAGTTTTCATCAGCATTCGAGCAGTCAAACAACTTACTGACTGTGACATGGTTGTGTTTTTTTTTCTGTTCTGTCAGCAGACACAGCACAGGTTTTGCGGCAACATGATGCATCTGCAGTTTGGGGGTTAAAATCGTATGGCATGAACTTATTACAGATGCCTGCTTCTTTGAAAACTTCACGGACAGTCAGACGACAATTTTCATGGATCACCAGATGCACTTTCTCGGTGTGATTGCCGTCTGTTAATGTGGAAGGACGTCCAGATTTGGGATCATCATCAGCGGATGTACTTCCCGATTTGAACCACTGGAACCACTTGTGGCATTGCATACAGCTCAGACAATCCTCCCCAAAATCCTGTTGCAGCATCTGAAAAGTCTCCATAAAAGTTTTCCCGATTTGAAACAGAAGTTTACACAAACACATTACCCTTCAAGGTCTTTCATTGTTCAACTTGCAACAAATCGCCAAGTGCACTAAACGCACGTTCACTCAAGTGTGTGTACCTCGATGACTAAGTGACGTGGCATGATGTGGATAGTGTTAGACTAAAGCTCAGTGTTGCTGCTACACGGTGTTACCGTCACGATCATGCTTTGTTGGCTAGTTGGTGCACTATTAAAAAAGTTCAGATTCTTTTTGGACAGACCTCATAGTTTATCCTGAATACAAATGAAGTACCAGTAGCATTCCAAAATACTATGACTTTTCCATACATTTGGTTTTGTAAATTCGAGAAAACTGGCTAATCAACATTAGAAGCAGCAGTGGAACTTTAATGGGCAATTTTTCTGTTATTTGCTGTTATCTAAATAAAAGAGAACATAAAAAAGGTGACATATAACGAGGACTTTATTGGATTTTAATAATAAGCAAAGCCTCTTAGTGCTGTGCATTGATTTACCAAATCTATAATGTATGGTCATTTGTAGATTGCCTTGGATAGTGAATGCAGTGTTTGTTACTTTGGTTGTATATACATTGGACTCCATATGGTATAGTTTGAACCAGAGAATTTAGATAATTTGAGATTAAATTATCTTGCAATAATTCACTTGGGACCACTGGAGAAGACAGTTGAATGAGGGCATTGTCCAATCCTATCTTTCCATCAGTAAACAGACAGTTGAGAAGCTGGATTGCTAGCTAGATTGTCTTGGAGAATTCCCGATGTTTGTCATTGTCTCGGTACGAGTCAGAGTTGCCAGTTAGCCTGCTATTGTGAGTGTAGTACATTAATTTTTATGCTCTTTCTCAATAATGTTTTATCAGTCTGATTGTTTGTTAAATTATGTAATTTAAGTTTGCATGCTAAATAATTTAGAGTGTTATGCTGTGTAAAAAAACTTGGGCATGTTTTGGATGTCTCCGAGTTGGTAACGGTGGAAACCGTTGCTCCCTCGCGAATGCACCAGAATTTGTAGAAGTAATAGAATATTAGAATATAGGAAGCATATGTAAGGATGAGGAAGAGACTAGAGCAGTTTCAGTCAGTTTTCAGTTCAGTTTGAATGTAGTTCAGTGTCAGTGCAGTTTGTATATTTTCTGTACTTGTGAAAATAGTGAAGTGTTGTTGGCAAACAGTGAAGTGTTATTGCAGTTTGTGTATCTTCAGTGCTTGTGAAAATAGTGAAGAGAAGTTAGAAAGCATTAAGTGTAATTATCTGGAAACTAAAGACAGTGAACTTAAGAAGCCAGTGTTTAGTAACAATGCCTCAGCTGGTCACGTTGCACACTGAAAGGCTGACCATAGGAAGAACAACTCACTGGGCAGCATGCCTCCTATACTGAATTACTGCTGTTGGAGCCTGTGGCAGCGTGGAGTACGGACATAACATTGGTGCCAGGAGTATGGATTAAGTGCTGCAGCGAGTCACATCTTTGACATGGAGCAAGGGGGTGTGCAGACAAGATCCCAAGCTGGGCAGGAGGACGAGGTGTCATTGGCTGCAATCATGAAGTTATTGCAAGCACAAAGTGTCCAGTTACAAGCACAAAGTGTACAACTACAAGCATAGAATGAACTACAGGCACAGAATGAAGGATAGAAAGAACTCAAAGGACAATTACAGGCACAGAATGAAGGACAGAAAGAACTCAGCGAACAAATGCAAGCACAGAATGAACAACTAGAGACACAACGTGAAGAACGAATAGAATGATATGGACGACTTCAAGATGCATTACAGGAGCAACAGAGAGAATTACAACTGAGGATGCAAGGACAGCTGGATGCTTTCATGGGGGAAATGAAAGAAGAACAGCAACAGCTTAAGGAGGAAGTAGATGCCAAACTAGAGCAGGAGAAATACAAGGTAAGCAGTAATGTGATGGAGTGCAGACAGCATGTAGATGACCAGTTCAAACATGTACATGGCCATTTGAAGATAATTTGTGAGAGAATTGAGGCTGTAGAGAAATATTGCACTGCAGAGCCTCAGGTTAGTGTACAGGGAGCATATGAAAAAAATAAGACAGTGTATGGTGGATCTTGATGAATCCCAAGCATCTAAAGGTAGCATTACAGGGTTGAATAATCAGAAAGCCAAAGTTTTAAGTCCTGGACTTAATTGTGATGCCCCAGTTTTTTGGCCCAAAACCAGTGAAGTGCATGACTATAATGGGGGTCCAATTAAAAAGAAACCTTAGGAATTTGATGGCAGAGTATCTTGGGAAGCTTACCATGCACAGTTTGAGTTACTTGCTGATCAGAATGGTTGGGATGATAGGCAGAGGGCTGTGCAGCTTGGTACTAAGCTCAAGGGTGCCGTGATGGCAATTCTAGGCCAGATGTCAGTAGAGGAGAGGAACAGTTATCAGTCCTTAGTAGAAGTACTGGAGCACAGATATGGAACCATGTACCAGACCAATGTTTACAGAACACGATTCTGGACCCATGTACGGACTCGAGGCATATCCCTACAGCAGCTTGCTCCTGACCTGGAGAGTATGGCATACAAGGCATACCCTGGAGCAGCACCTAACCTGTTGGCTGTTCTGAGGGACCAGTTCATTGATGCTGTTGATAGTGCAGAGTTGAAAGTGCAAGTGAAGCAGGCACAACCCAGAATCATGCAAGAAGCACTAGCCAGGGCTTTAGAATTTGAGTCCTATGTCAGGTCCAGTACATCCTCTTTTCAGGCTGGTCGTAGTGCAGGATTCAAGGCAAGAAAGGGGCAGGTATGTGAAGTGGAAAATTTTGAAGAAAGTTGCTGGTACTTTGAAAAGCCAGGACATAGGGAAGAGGACTGCTACAAGTGGAAGAGGGGGCAGGAGAAGACTGGAGGAGGTTGCTGGTTCTGTGGGAAGCTGGAACACAAGAAGGACGATTGTTACAAATGGAAGAAGAAGCAACAACAGGGCAGTGCAGGGAAATCTACAAGTGTAACAAAAGTGTGTTGGACATGTAGAGAGGTGGGACAGTTCAGCTCTGAGTTTCCGAAGAAGAAAAAGGAGGCTAAGAAGAAGGCTGCAGAAGACCAGAAAGAAGTGGGAAACAATTGGAGGTTGGGGTTAAGCGGCAACCACCGGCTGGCTTTTCCCAAGTAGCCCCACCACCGAGAAAATGCAAGAGAACTGCAATCGACAGTGTGTGAATAGACAGAAAGAAGTGTTAACTGGTAATTGATTTGGCCTCAGAGCAGACTTTTGTGAGGCCTGCTGTACTACATCTGAGTCATCAGAACAATTGTGTGGCATAACTGGGCACTGCACAGAAGTGAGGGGACCCCTGGATGTCTGGATTTGAAGTGGCAGGGCAAGAGGCTGCTCTTCCAGTCTATGTGGCCAGCATGGAGGATCCTTGCCTTCTTGGTTTGGATTATCTGATGTCCATGGGATGTGAGCTGGACATCTGCTCCATGAACCTGAAGGTCTGAGAAAAGTCAGAGCCTGTTACAGCAGCGAGACATACTAGTTCTGGAGGTGAGATGAGGGCGCTTCACACTACAGTTATACCCCCAAAATCAGAACTATTGCTCTGGTACAAGGTGAATGGCTCTTTTGACAGCTGTCTAGGGGGTAGTGGAGCCTGATGTTTGGTGCAGGATGAAGGCCGGAGTGATGGAGAGAACTTTGGTGGAAACAGGTGCAGGTGAAGTGCCAGTTGTGGTGGAATTTCTCCCGTGAGCCACAGAAGATCAGCGAGGGAGAAACTGTGGGACTGTCCCAGGTGGTGAACCCTGAGTGGCATCAGAGGAAGGCCTGTAATTGGAGCATAGTTAAGGAAGATGGAAACCTGCCAGGCCACTTACAAGACCTACTGTACAGTAAAACCTCGATATAACGAGCTTCAATAGACCAGAATTCGCTTTTATCGGACTCGAGGAGCTACCAGACTAAATTCCCATATAACGGAAAAAGTCCGATAAAGCCAGAAGCAGTCCGGACTGCCTGACCACTTCAGCTATGTTCACCACATTAAGGTAAATAAAAGACATGTTTATCAGTGTACAGTACAGTATTATTATATATATTATACCATTTGATTAGTGTAGTGAAGTTATAACACAGTGCAGTACCGCAGTCGTAGTCAAAACAGTTTAAAAACCATTCATGCGATCCAGATTAATGTCTGATATATCAGAAAAAGTCCAGATTAGCAGGGAGAAGTCCGGATGTTGCTTTTATTGGAATTTCGCATTTTTCTGAATGGTTTGGGCCCGAATTAGTCCGTTATAGTGAGGTCTTATTGTATTTTCAAGGAGTTGCCAATGCCTGGATGGCTCACAGGTGCTGAAGTTGAGGCAGCTGCTGACGAAGTTTGCTGATGTCTTCTTCACTGGAGACCTAGATCTAGGGTGCACTGATCTGGTGGAGCATCATACTGTATAGACACCGGGGATCACCGCCTGATTAAACAGCCAGCACGGAGGATGGTGCCAACCCTTTGGCAAGAAATGGAGAAGGTGATGAAGAATCTCCAAAGTCAAGGAGTGATAGAAAAGTCTAACAGTCCTTGGGCATCAGCAGTGGTTCTGGTAAGGAAGAAGGATGGCTCGGTAAGATGCTGTGTAGATTATTGAGCCCAGAATGAAGTGACAGTGAAGGATGCATACGCCTTACCAAGAACTGATGACACCCTGGATGCTCTGTCAGGTCCCAAGTCATTCTCCACCCTAGACATGAAGGCAGGATACCACTAGGTCAATGTTGCAGAGAAGGATAAGGAGAAAACAGCCTTTTCGTATGGGCAGGGTTTATGGCAGTTTAAGGTGGTGCCTTTTGGCCTATGTAATGCCCCAGCTACTTTTGAGCTTAAATGGATCACGTACTGGAAGGCCTGCACTGGCAGATGGCTCTCATCTATCTGGACGATGTAATTGTGTTTGGACAGACTTTCGACCAGGAATTGGAGAGGCTGTCGATGGTGTTTGACAGGATCCGAGTGGCAAACCTCAAGCTGAACCCCAAGAAGTGGTACTTCTTTCAGAAGGAAGTGAAGTACGTGGGACACACTGTAGGCAAGAGCAGCGTCCGTACTGACCCAGAGAAGGTGGCAACTGTGGAAAACTGGCGAGTTCCAACTTGTGTGAAAGAGCTACAGAGTTTCCTGGGCTTGTGCACCTACTGTTGGCATTTTTTCAAGGACTTTGCAATGATAGCTGCACCTCTGCACAAGTTTTTGGGGAGGGGGCAGAAAGTTACAAGGACTGCATTGACTCAGAAGGTCTTCAGTGAACTCAGGCATGCGTTGGCAAGCTCTCCAGTGTTGCCTACCCAGATCAGAGTCAGCCATTTATCTTGGACTGTGACGCTAATGACTGTGGTATTGGTGGGGTCCTGTCGCAGAAGAAGGATGACAAGGAGTATGTGGTGGCTTATTACAGCAAGAAGCTCAGCCCACTGGAGTGGAACTACTGTGTGACCCATAAGGAGCTCTTAGCAGTAATGAAGAGCTTTGATTTCTTCCATCCATACTTGTACGGGTCCTACTTCATCATCAGGACTGGCCACGCGGCACTGAAGTGGCTGAAGACATTAAAGAATCCAGAAGGACAACTGGCACGCTGGCTCAGGAAGCTGGACCAGCACAGTTATGAGGTGCAGCACCGTCCTGGGCGGGTACATGTCAATGCTGACAGCCTAAGTCATCGGCCTTGTGACCCAGGTTGCCGGTAGTGTAGTAAAAAAAGAAGATCATAGCAAGAAATGCAGCCATACGTCAGTGACGGCCAGCATCAGATGCAGAAAACCTGAAGAGGATGCAGATGGAGGATGCAGATTTACAGTCAGCGCTTGAATGGCTTCAGCAGAGTTCAGTGCAACTATCTTGGGAAGAAGTTTCCAGGTGTAGACCTGCAACTAAGAGCTACTGGAGTCAGTTGGACCTTCTTCGTTTGAACAATGAAATTTCAGTGGGAGACACCCGATGGATCTGTGCAAGTACTGGCAGCTGATGGTTCTGAAGAAAATGAGGTCTAGGATCTTGAATGAGTCTCATAACCAGATCACTAGTGGGCACCTGGGAGTAAAGAAAACTCTGAGTCGGCTGTGACAGAGGTTCTATGGGATTGGCATGCGTCAGGATGTTGAAGAGTGGTGTCGGGCCTGTGATGTATGCTGTGCGAAGAAGGGACCCAAGAAACTTGGTTGTGCCCCTCTCCAGCTGTACCAAGTGGGTGCATTGATGGAAAGAGTTGCAGTGGACATTGCTGGACCTCTGCCTCTCACTGAAAGAGGAAACTGATATATATATGTGCTGCCATGGACTGCGTCACTAAGTGGCCAGAACCCTATGCTATCCCAGATCAAGAGGCTGCAACAGTTGCTCAGTTGTTGGTTGACCAGTTCTTCTGTCATTTTGGGATGCCACAAGAGCTACATTCACACCAGGGTAGAAACTTTGAGTCTGCTGTGTTCCATGAGTGCTGCAAGACTAGGACAACCCCACTAAGGCCACAGTCAGATGGGATGGTGGAGAAATTCAGCTGGACCCTGCGACAAGAACTGGCCAAGTACTGCATAGTTGGACAAATGAAATGGGACCAGAAATTACCTGCGTTGCTGATGGCTTATCGGTCTGCATCCCATGAGTGTACCGGCTACACACCTGCAAAACTGGTGTTGGGTCATGAGTTATGTTACCTGTTGACTAGTTAATGGGAAGACCACCTGGTGAAGAGCTGCCTCCAGACACCAGCAGCTATGCAAAGCATCTTCAGAAATGGCTGGCTGAGGCATATGATCAAGGACGAGGAGCCCTTAAGTTTTCAGGTGACGTGATGAAGTGCAAGTATGATGCCAAGGCAAGTGAGGTGAGCTTCTAGGATGGTGACCAAGTTTGGTTATACAATCCTCAGCGAAGGAAAGGACAGTAACCGAGGCTGCAGAGCCCTGGGACGGGCCTTACACTGTGTTGGACCGCGTATCAGATGATACATACCGGATTCAGGGAGGCTGGAAACCTCTCCCAAAGGTGGTACACATGAATCGTCTGTGGCAGTACCATGGGCCAGGACAGTACAGCTGGGACGTCTCTGAGGAATTGTGCTCTCCCGCAGCCGAGGATGTTGAGGAGGACCAAGGAACTGAAGTACAAGAAGGTGGTGACAGTTTCCCAAGAGAAAAGAAGTGCATCAGGAAGAGGACCAAGACATTCCAGGAGGAGTGGACTGTGTGGAGGAGCAGGGACATCGTCAGAAGCAGCATAGAAGAAGACCTGATAAGTTGAAAGAATATTTTGTGTATAGTTAGATGTTTCATTAGGATTAATGTTTATGTTTGTATACATTGTGTAGTTTTGTCAGGACAACAAAGGATTAGGGAGGGGCTAGTGTTGAGAAGCTGGATTGTTAGTGAGATTGTTTTGGAGAATTCCCGATGATTGTCATAGTTCTGGTGCGAGTCAGAGTTGCCAGTTAGCCTGCTATTGTGGGCATAGTTATTTCATAAGTTGTACATTACTTTTTATCTTTTTTTTTCTCAATAATGTTTTATTTATCTGATTGTTTGTTAAATCATGTAATTTAATTTAAGGTTGTATGCTAATTAATTTAGAGTGTTATGCTGCGTAAGAAAACTCTGGCATGTTTTGGTTGTCTCCGAGTTGGTAATGGTTGAAACCATTGCTCCCATGCAAATGCAGAGGAACTATGTAGAAGTAAGAGAACACTCTATTTTTGGCACTTGTGAAAATAGTGAAGTGTTGTTGGCAAACAGTGAAGTGTTATTGCAGTTTGTGTATCTTCGGTGCATGTGAAAATAGTGAAGTGTAGTTGGAAAGCATTAAGTGTAATTATTTGGAAAATAAAGACAGTGAACTTAAGAAACCAGTGTTTATTTACAACACCTCAGCTAGTCTTGTTGCACACCAAAAGGATGACCATAGGAAGAACAACTCACTGGGCAACGTCCTTCCTATAGTGATCAACTGCTGTTGGAGCCTGTGGCAGTGTGGGGTGAGGACGTAACAAGACGAAATTTTCCTCTCCCTTATTCCTCCTGTAGTCTCTTATTTTCTTTCCATAGATTACTAATGAGAGGGCAGTTCTAGAGCTTCTTCTGAAGGAGCAGATCTTTAGCTTTTCTCCACTTTGTGTGAACCATCAGAGAACAAGCTAAACTAGAGTGGGTTGTGGTTATGCTTTAAAGTCAGTTTTGAGCCAGGTATTTTAGAAACATTTTTCTGAATAGTGAGACATACTGTACTTAACCTTTAATTTATAATTTCTAGTACAGGTATATGGCAGTTCAGAATAAACAAAGAAGGGTATAAAGCTGGAATCCTGCAAAAAGTTGTTCTTTCCAGAGGAGATTAAGATAAAGAAAGCCAAAATCAGAGTCCTTTAATTATGTGATGCATTTACACATTGCTTATAAACAGCTGGAGGTCATAGGCACTGGGAAGTACAGATTGAGGAAAACAGTTCCAGAATTGGCTAGTTTTATATATGAAGGACAGAAGAACACTAGCAAACTCTCAGTGACAGCTTTTAACTCAGTTGTATTAGTTCCTCGATATCATTTACACATTGTGGAGCTAACTGTAGCAGTTTAGACAGAGCCACAAATCACATCCATACCTTTTGGCCACTCGCGCATCAACCTTCTTCCCCCAAAATCATTCCAGTGCCAGGCAGGGGAAGAATATGTCAAAGCCATGCTGTACCATAGCATCTTGGAGCTGTTATGATGCCCATGATTAGTCTTTATAATACAGCAGAAAAATAGACAAAATCTTTAGGTCCTATGTAGAATACTGCCAGCTAAAATATTGGTACTGTCAAAGAAACATATAGAAGGATAGTTTGTCTCAGTGTTCCAGGTACCTGTATTTTTTACCCAGTGACCTTCAAGCCGGGCATTGACAAGTGCCCCTGAATGATGACAGTTGAGAAAAGGCTGCCATTGGCAGAAGGCAAGAGATTTTTGGTATGTAGATACTAGATAGCCTGTTTACTCATTCTGTTACAGAGAGGAGGGACTTAAGATTTTAACTGAACCTTATTTCTCCTCCATATTGTATCCTGAATGACATCAAAGAGCCGTGCTTTGCATCATGTGGCCCAGTGTGAAAAAATAGGATACATCAAACAGTTATCATAATGAGATTATTGAAAATTATGGCTATCATATTAGCCTCTTGTAATGTTGATATAATTATTTACAGATTAAATCCCGTCTGGCCCAGGCAGGACATCTGATAAGTGAATTTAAGGAGTCAACAAGGCAAGACTTAGAGGCAGCGGCCAGTGAAGAATTGCTTCGTTCACTGCTTTTCATTCCTGCTCCTCCGTATTCCATCCCTACCATGACACATCCAGTCATTCCTGGTAAAAAGATCTTAAAATCTGTCTGTATCACATACTTGACAGTCATCAGTTTACTTGTGTAGTCATACAGACACTTCTCATTTTTTAATTTTTTAATTTCACATGTAGAGATTCTTCTGTTGTGACATTATCTCTTAACAAGCAGATGCTCATTAATATACATGGTTTAGAGGGAACGGGGGATCGTGTTGAAAGGAGCCTGATTGATTATGTGCTCATAGAGAGGTCGATGCTGGGAATGGTTGCTGATACGAGGGCCGTGAAAGGACAATGTGGAGGTCTGTCAGATCATATGATTGTGGTTTGCAAAATCAAGCTGAGGGGAATGAGGTGGACCAGGAGAGAGAGGAGGAGTCAGGGAGAAAGACTGAAAGTCGAGAAGCTGAGGATCAAAGAAATGGCAGAGGAATACAAGACCAAAGCAGAGGAGGAGTTAAAATCAGTGAATTGGAATGAAATGGATCTGGACAGCCTGCAGAAAGCATATAGGGATTGCTTAGTTAGGAATGCGAAAGTGGTTTGTGGTGTGGCAAGAGTAACAACAAAGAAGAAAGGTATGGCATGGTGGGAAGAAAGGTTAAGAGAGCAGTGGCGGAAAAGAGGAAGAAGTGGCTGGAGTGGTTACAGGACAGGGGTTCAGTTGAAATAAGAAATGAATATATTGAGAGCAAGAAGCACATAGACTAGTGATGAGGAAATAAAAGGAGGTAAATGATGTTCTAGGAAGAAAAATGAATGCAAATTACTCTGAAAATAGGAAGTCATTCTTGAAAGAGTTGCGGAAATGTAGAAATGACAGCGGAAAGAAATGTGAAAGTGTGAAGGATGTAAGTGGTAGATTATTAACCATGGGGATGAAGTAAGGACCAGATGGAAAGAATATTTTGAAAGCCTGATGAATGGGAATAGAGAGAGCAGAGCCATTGTGAACATGATTGATTTTGGGGATGTGCAGAGAAGGAATGCAGTGATGGGAAACATGACACCCGCACGGGTGAAGATCACTGTGAAATGACTGAAAAATGGAAAAGCAGCTGGAGTTAATGAGGTGTATGCAGAGATGATTAAGTGTAGTGAAGAGAGCGGAATGAAGTGCTTGTTGGAGATATGTAGGAAGTCTTGGATGGGCGAAACTGTGCCAGCAGAGTGGAAAAAGGCTGTGATTATACCCCTATACAGAATTAAAGGTGAGTGAAGTAAGTGCAAGAATTATCGTGGCATAAGTTTATTGAGTGTGGTAGGGAAGGTATATAGAATTATTACAGAGAAAGTAAGAGAGATATCAGAAGTCCTGGTGAGTGATGAACAGGGTGGCTTTAGGAGTGGCAGAGGATGTGTGGATCAAATATTAACAGTAAGACAGATTGTGAAGAAGGCATGTAAGAAGGATTACAAGGTGTTCATGGCATTCATGGATCTGGAAAAAGCATACAACAAAGTAGACAGAGAAGGATTATGGAAGGTTTTGTGTGTGTGTGTTTTTTTTTTTTAATGCGAGGAAGAAGGAACCAAAGGCCACGAGCCCGCAAAAATTGTTCCTTCCAGGAAAAAAAACAAAATACAAGAGAGGGCCAAATTCAAGATCCGATCGTTTCGAGATGCCTGGACATACTGCTTTTCAAAGACTGGAGATCATAGGAAGCAGGAAATACAGACAGAGTGAGACAGTTCCAGAGTTGATTTGTTGCATAAATAAAGGAGTGGGAGTAATGGTTAACTCTTGCTTTAGAGAGTTGGACAGAAAAGGGATGAGAGTTTGCTGTTAGACGGGTGCTACGCGCCCGTCATAGAGTTGGAGGAATGCATGCAGACAGTTCAGAGGAGCAGTGACTATTGAAGTAGTGATAGAAATGAGATAAAGATGCAACAGTGCAGTGAAGAGACAGAGGTTGAAGGGAGTCAGTAAGAGGAGGAGAGTTAATAAGACAAAAAGCCTTTACCTCCACCCTATTGAGAAGACCTGTATGTGTGACACCTTCCCCACACATGAGAGTTGTACTCCACACAGGGGCGGATAAAACCCGTGTATAGAGTCAACAATTGTACGGGGGTAAAGAAGGAACGGAGTCGGCTTAGCACACCTAATCTCTTGGAAGCAGATTTTACAAGAGATGTAATATGATCTTTCCAAGATAAGTCCCTGTGTAGATGGTAAGCAGCTAAGTGCCGTCAAGAGTTTTTATGATGGTAGTGAAGCATATGTAAGGGTAAATGGGCATCTAAGTGAATGGTTCACGATCAACATGGGCGTACGACAGGGTTGCGTTATGTCCCCATGGTTGTTCAATATATGGATGGGGTGATGAGAGAAGTAAAAACACGAGTAATGGACAGGGGAATGGCATTGGTAATGAATGGTGATGGATGGAATACCTCAAATTTGTTGTATTTATCTAATTGTGATATATAAATATAGAGATAGATAGATAGATAGTATTTTTTAAATTCATTTATTATATTTATATATACAGCAAGCTCTCACATAACACGCAAATATTGTCCCTGGAAGGTCCTGCTTTATGAGATTTTCATTTTATAGGGCCATATGTTTACATGTTAAAGGGTTTCATGGTACCCAAGCCAGCCCCAAGTTTGCCTGTTGGGGCAGTTTTCAGGGATTTCTCCCATACATTTACCTACCTAATAATAACTTCATTACATACAAACACTTGAGGATTCCTCACCTTGAACTGAATAGGTTGTGGGCGTCCTGGGGGAAGGGGAGTGGGATTCCGAGACAGGGTGGGACTCCTACTGGTCCCCAGGTGGCCAAAAAGAAGAGCAAATATAACACACACCATGTGTGGAACCAGAATGCAAGGAGAGGGTAGGCTCAAGTGGGGCAGGAGTACTCAGGGGACCGTGATGATACCCTGCACAGACACGTGACAGCCATACATCATTGGCTGATCCAACCTGTGCTATGACTACCACTGCCCGTGTTGTGTCTGTTCCCACCGTGTTATGACCAATTTTTTCATGTAATGACTGTTTAAACTATAATTTGTGTTCTTAGCCTGCATTATCCCTTTTTCGCAGTGTAGTACAGTTTTCGAAAAAATTGGCAGATGTTTTAACCCATGTTCAGTCATTTTCACATTTTGACCATTTCCCGGCCTCAAAAATTGCCTTTCATGTTATGAGAGGTTCATGGTCTCAGATCACGCATTAAGAGAGAGCTGATTGTATATATATATATATATATATATATATATATATATATATATATATATATACACATACATACATACATACACACACTGCACAGTGTGTGTGTGTGTGTGTTAAGGTGAATCGATTTCCCCCCCCCCCCGGGGGTTTTTTTTTTTTTTTTTTTTTTTTTTTTTTTTTTTTTTTAAGCAAAAGAAGGATAGTGATAAAAAGTGGATCATACATGAGAATATAACACCTGTAAAACCTGAGCTCCATAGAGCAATATTTTCTGTCTCCAAGAAGCCAGTGAAAATAAAGGTTTTGTATTGAAGAATGTAGAATATTAAAATTTTCAAATATTCCTTACATTGCCTCCCTTGCATTATTTTACTGATATTTTTATGGCTGATGCTCAGATGAATTTGCGTCCATTGTGCCACCTCTCCATGCCTGCCCTCGTGCTACACGGGCATCTGGTAGCACTTATGACTGGAACGTCACTCAGGCATATTGCAGAACTTCTGCCTACCAGAATATTTTCATTCCCTGAACTTCATATCTCTGGAACTCGCTTCCCTAGAGTTATTTCCCTCCAAACTTCAACCTACAGCTGTTCCAAGTCCAACTATTACAGATATTTTATGAATGGAGGACACCAGTAATCTGGTGTTCATTCATTCATTCATCGCCAGACGCCATGTATCCCAGACAGGGTGGCCAAGGGCTTAGAGTTAATTGTTTTACAGGGAGGGGCACTAATCCTCCACCAACCCCACTTGACGTAGGGATTATGGATTATTATTGTTATTTTTTTTTATTCATTCGTTTTTCCTTCCTCTGTTCTGTTATTTAATATATATATATATATAGTGCTTCTGCCTACGGGTGACTTTACGCTCCCTCTTCTGTCTTTCTTTCCTTCATTCTTTCCTTTTCCTTCTGCCTGTGGGTGACTACACTGAGTGACAAGCCAAATGGTTTCCTGTACACCAGGAGACCATTTACTACGCTGGGTGGTAACCATAGAACCAAATTTTGGCGCATGGTGGTTTAGTGGGTAATTATTGTGCTCCAGTCGGATTGAGCTGGTGAAGGTTTATGTCCAAGGGATGGTTGGGGTTGATTGCTCATGTAATGCCACTCAGGGATGAGTGAGGCTGGTCACTCTCATCTTAAATGTAGGGACCAACCTCCTAGCCCCGGGCTCCTACACTCCTCATCGGGCAATGTAGGATTGGATGAAATATAAATATATATATACTGTGTATATATATATATATATATACTGTATATATATATATATATATATATATATGACAGTTATTAGCGATAGCAATAAAAGACATGAGAATGGCCTCAAACAGTCATATTTTCTAGTGTATTGCTCTAAGTTGAAATCTTCTTCCCCCAGGAACTACCCCTAATATCAGAATAATAGCATTTTTGGCCTGTACTTAATGTATTTCAGACATTTGTAAAAGCTCCCAGAGATATTTGCGGTCCTATTTATATCAAGAAGTATGGAATAATGCTCGTATCAATTTTCTTAAATCTGCAGCAATATCTTCTGCCTCTAGGAAATGTCTAAATTTGTGTATCATCTGGTCCCAGGAAATGTCTAAATTTTCGTAAGCGCAGCAGTTGAAATAACGCACCTCTAGGGCACTGGTATGAATGACATACATACTAATGCCGTAGAGGGTATATATTGTATGTGACCCACAACTGTTGACTATTGCCAGCTGCACTTGTCTCTCGTAGTCTTCAGCTGACTCTCGACCGTGTTGATGGTTGGTTTGTGTGTGTCTTGCAACTTCGCATTCATGCAACACTAGCTCTTGGATTTATTGCTGGTTTGTTGTTTCATGTAGTATTTATTGTAGAATTCTATATCATAACTTAGTCATTAATATTTAAAATTCAGAATAACCAGAGAATCATTAGAGTGACCCATATTTGGTGCTGTAAAAGTTCTGATCTTGAAAACTCTTCCCACCTATGAAGAGGTGATGAGATATTACCATCATGTGAGAGTTGAGATGTAACAAGGAAAGAAAGCAGCTTTCATTGGCATTGCTGCAGTTGTAACAGAGAGATTAGAACATTTATGGAAATTAACTTCAATTCCGTTTCAAAGAAGCGTATTCATATGTTGAAATCCCACCTTAACAAAATGAACAGCATTATCAGGTCTCTGAATGCAAAAAAAGAAAGGTGAGCAAAAATGTTATCAAATGCTCAAAGATTCAGCCAAAGGAAAACTTTTATATTAGTGCACGCAAATGCTCCTGTCTTGAACATTGCAACAGCCTATGTGAACGTTGCTTCCCAGGAGAAGAATGCAGATTTCTCCTTACTCAGAGAAGGAATCATGCAGTGGCAGTAGGGATGCTTGATTTTTCAACAGCAAAAAGGAGCATGAAATGTTCTGTGAGGAGTTATGGTAGACTGAAACAAGAAGGGTACGTAACTGAACCATCAGCAGTTGAGACTGACAACAGTGAATCATGTATTTACATCATCATCATTATCATCATCATCTAATCCTGTGTTGCCCTATGTGGAGCATAGGAGCCCGGGGCTAGGCAAGTTGGTCTTGACCAGCCTCTCTCATCCCTGAATGGCATCACGTGGGCAACAAACCTCCGACCACTCCTTGGATATAAACCTTGTGCAGGTGTATATCTAAGGAGATATATCCAGTTGGAGTGCCTTAATTACCCACCAAACCACCAGGTGCCATAATTTGGTTATATGGTTACCACCCACCGTAGTAAATGGTTTCCTGGTGTACAGGAAACCATTGGCATGTCACTCAGTGTAAAGTCACCTGTAGACAGAAGGAAGAGGAAAGAATGAAGAAAAGAAAGACAGGAGGAGAAGGAAGGAAAGAAGATAGGAAAGGGGAGTCACCTGAGTGAGTGCCCCCGCCTAGGGAAAGTGAATCAGAAAAAACATGAGTGAATCACTAAGTAGGACTCTCACTGAGGCCTGGGGCTGCACCAGCATGTCAGATAGAGCTGCAGCACTTATAGCATCATTGGTGTTGCAGGATAATCAATGAAGAAGGGGCAATGCCGCGGGCTCATAGCCTCACTCACTCTCCGACTCCACCCACACGGGTCCCTTTGTGTAACCCTCCAGACAGTGACTAATCGCATCATCGGTGTTGCAGGATAATCAATCAATCAAGAAGAGGCAAACGCCGCAGGGCGCGTAGCCTCACTCACCCTCCGACTCCATCCACATGGATCCCTTTGTGCAACCCTTTTCCTCCTCTTAGTATCTCCCGACAGGAGTGATCAACCAACTCCAGCCATGAGTTATGTGACCTTCTCCTTGCCTTTTCCACCCTGGATTAACTCGTTCAGAGATCGCCCTGTGAGCAGGATCAGCCTCAGGAGAGCGGGCCACATGCCCATATACAATAGCTGGAGTTGGCATTGACGTATCATGTGGGTAATAGGCCTTGATTCAGTCTCAGGGAGTAGTCACTCATTACGCACCCGGTTGCACCAGGGTACAGGAACAAATAAAAGCTGACGATGCTATTGCCATCATAGATAGGAATAAAATAAGAAGAGCAAGGAAATGAAATAGCCCAACACATAAAAAACTAACAAGGTGCCATTCCCCCTGCACACCATTTTCTTTGACAGAAGGAAGTACAAAACCTCGACATTCATTCATTAATTCGTTCATCATCTAAGAAATTGGTGGGAGACTTCACGAGTGCACTGTGCCTGAAGAACACATTGTTTTGCCTCAGGAACCAGATTCCCGTTATGTCGGTCATTTCACTTCAGGAACAGGCTTTGGAATGTCTAAAGCAATAGATATCATGGAGTTTCTTGAACTGAATGAAAGAGAAACCAAAGATAATGTTGCAATCACCAGAGATGGTATGGTGGTGAACACAGGCAAAAAAGAAGGAGTCATCAGCCACTTCAAAAGACAACTAGGAACACCTCATCCACGTGTTAGATAGCAGAACCAGTGAACCAGAAGGCTTTACTGGACACATTGGAAAAGAATTTGCCAACTGTGAAGAACTGCCACTTGTAAAATTCAATGCCATTCCTTCCCATGAGGTAAATATTGATGGCAGTAAATTAAGCACTGATAAAAATTATCTTCTAGATATTTGTTGAGCTGTGTCGAACAGAGAGTGATCCGCTCACCTGGCAGCACAAAGCCCGGAGATAAGTCATTCGAGATGGCCAGCAGTTGCCAATAGGGTGCTCCATCTGTATGTTTCAAGGAGCAAACCATCCACTACACTGGAAGTAATTGTACTGTACATCATAACAGTATATGTTTCAGTATGGTTTGCTGCTGAGAATAATTCCAACTTCACAGACTAAGCCAAACATTTCTTCATGATGATGAAATCAACTCAAGCATTGAACAACAGAATAACAATCATCAACAAAAAAGTCCTTCAGAGTAATTTCTTCTTTACCCATCCCGAAAATGTTCTTCTGTCGATGATACATGATGATCAGCATCATGTAAGAGAGTTGGGATGGAGGAGGATCCTCAAATGCAGACATTTCACTCCAGAACATGAAGGGATACACTGCTTCACAATGCCCAGACTGGTTTTCGACTGTAAAAACCATTATGAGATGATCAACTGGCAAGAAGCTGATTCCAGCGAGCCCCTTATTTTGAAGACTGTACCCAATGATTTGTTGGACAACTGTATTAAGACAGGAAAACAGCCAATCGGACTTATCCCAATGTTCCCTCGCCTCACACAGGTGTTGAGAGGACAGTAAAACTGGTTACCAAAGCCTCAGGTAGTGTGACTGGATGGGAACAGAGTTTTATTCATTAGAATAAGGATGCACTTGGTGAAAGTTTGGAAAACACACACACACACACACACACACACACACACACACACCGGCCAAAGGAAAGATGGTTGGGGCTGGTTTAGGTGGTACTCAGTTTACAGATTCCTCCATGTGGTGAGTACTGAGTTGTTTGTTTTATATGTAGAGCAATATAAAATAAATAAGCAGAGAGCTGTATGGAGAATTTGTTATTCTTGATACAGCTCTCTGTTTATTTATTTTCCGGGAATGGAAGAAGGGTGGTAGCAAAGAGGAATATTTGGCTGCCAAGCGTAGGGCTAGGAGAGAGGTATACAGGGCAAAGTCTGAGTCACAGAGACAATTACTTGATAACCTAAATCATGGGGAAAGGAAAAATATATTTAGGGTGGCAGGTCAGGTGAAGAGGGATAATCGGGATATCATAGGTGAGCAGTGTGTGAAGAATGATGAAGGAAGGGTAGTGGTGAACAGTGAGGATATTAAAGATGCATGGAGAGAGCATTATAACCAGTTGTTGAATGAGGAGTTTGACTGGGACAGGGAAGGTTTGGAGCCAGCAGATCCAGTGTCTGGCCCTTGGCCTTTGATTGATACTGCTGCTGTGAGTGAGGCAATAGGCAGGATGAGGGTGGGGAAGGCAGCAGGTGTGTCTGGGTTGACTGCCGAAATGTTGAAGGCCTCAGGCGATATAGGGGTGAGTTTAGTCACTGACCTGATAAATAGGATTATTTATGAGTGTGTTGTCCCAGATGATTGGCTGAAGAGTGTAATTGTAAATGTGTATAAAGGGAAGGGTGATGCCCTGGAAAGAGGGAATTATAGAGGTATAAAGCTTTTAGATCAGATAATGAAGGTAATGGAGAGAGTTTTAGAAGGTATGATTAGAGAAAGAGTGAATATTGATGAGATGCAGTTTGGGTTTATGCCAGGTAGGGGGACCACTGATGCCATATTCATTGTTCGACAGCTTCAGGAAAAATATATTGGTAGGAGAAGGGATCTTTATTTTGTTTTTGTTGATTTGGAAAAGGCCTTTGACAGAGTCCCTAGAGAGGTGGTGAAGTGGGCAATGAGAAAGCTTGGCTTGGAGGAGTGGCTGGTTAGGGTGGTTATGGCCATGTATGTGGGTGCTCACACCCAGGTGAGAGTGAATGGAGATTTGAGTGATGAGTTTTCCGTGAATGTTGGTGTGCATCAGGGGTCAGTCTTGAGTCCCATGTTGTTTATCATGGTACTTGAAGCCCTTTCACGTGACTTTAGAAACGGACTCCCGTGGGAGTTGTTGTATGCTGATGATTTGGTGTTGATTGCAGAGAATGAAAGGGAGGCGGAGGAAAGGTTTAGGAAGTGGAGAGATGGTATGGGGCAAAAGGGTTTAAGGGTAAATGCAGATAAAACAAAAGTGATGATATCTAGGGTTGGTGGTGGTACTGTCAAAGACGAGGGAGAGTGGCCATGTGCAGTTTGCCACAAGGGCGTGGGAAGTAATTCCATCTTGTGCGGTGTGTGTGATAAATGGGTGCATAAGAGATGTAGTGGTATCAGAGGTAGACTGCGAGATAATGCTGATTTTATGTGTACGGCGTGCCGGGTGAGCAGGTGGAGATCGTCAGACGTGAAAGAATTGAACTTGCTGGTGAATCTCTTTAGTGTGTGGAAGAGTTTTGTTATTTAGGAGACATGTTGTGTGCTGGAGGTGGGGCTGGAGCTAGCTCTGTGGCTAGGGTGAGAAGTGGTTGGAAGAAGTTCAGGGAGCTCTTGCCTCTCCTGACATTGAGGGGCTCTCCCTACATGCTAAGGGGTCTTTGTATGCAGCGTGTGTTAGGAGTGTAATGCTGTATGGCAGTGAGACCTGGGCAGTGAAGGAGGAAGACATTCGCCGGCTCAGACGTACAGAAATGACAATGATTAGGTGGATGTGCAGTGCGTCCCTGCGTCCAAGGCCTGGAGGGGCTGGGTTTACAATGGAAGAGTTGAGAGGTAGGATGGGACTGGAGTGTATTGGTGTTGTGATGAGGAGAGGTAGATTGAGGTGGTTTGGACATGTGGAGAGGATGGGGGATGATAGTTGGGTGAGGAAGGTGAGAAGTGTTAATATTGGGGTTGGGGTTATGAGGGGTAGACCGAGAAAGACATGGGACGAGGTCATTAAGTGTGACCTTAGGGTTAAGGGACTGAACAGGGAGGCTGCAATGGATCGTGCAGCATGGAGAGCCGCCATTAGGTGACCAAGGCCGACACATGCAAGCATGTTGGAGCCTTTAAAAACGAAAACGAAAACGAAAACGATTGCTTTACACTGAGTGACAAGCTAAATGGTTTCATGTACACCAGAAAACCATTTACTACGCTGGGTGGTAACCATATAACCAAACTATGGGGCCAGATGGTTTAGTGGGTATTTAACCTCCACTGCGCTAATTCTTGATCAACCGGATTACCTTCTTAGAGTCATTTTTTTTTTTTACTTCTTATTTTAATATTAAGTTGATTATTTGTCATCAGATCAAGTGTTTCTGATCTCAGACTCTTCATCACCCTTGTCTTTTTGTAATTTACACCTCTTGGATGGGTGTGAGGGCGGCGATAATTCAACAGCACCGTGGGAGGTAGACAGGTGTGAATCTGCCATTGCTGGGCTACAAACGAGAACAGAATTGCTAAATATGTGGTATTTCGCAACTGCGGTGTGGCAGGGGGTGGCAACAGCTCTGATGGTGTAGAGGGAGACTCAATGTTCCCATGGAAATCACTGATGCATCCTCATGTTTGAAATTATGGCGCAGAGACCCATCACCTCATATTAGGTGATCAGCACGGCCAGGTGTGGCCTGCTTATCTGAATTACTAAACATATGGTATTCGGCAGCTGCAGTGTGGCAGGGACTGGCAACAGCTCTGATAGTATAGAAAGAGACTCAGCATTCCCGTGGAAACCACTGCCACTGACGTTTCCATGTGCATAATATTATGGTGCAGAGACCCATTGCCTCATATGAGGAGATCAGAATGGCAAAGGGTGGCCTGCATATTGCCTCATATGAGGCGATGAGTGTGGCAGGGGTTAAGGCACTCCAACTGGATTATGCCTGTGTAGGTGTATATTCAAGGGGTGGTTGGATTTTACTGCTCATGTGATGCCACTCAAGGATGAGTGAGGCAGGTCACTCTCATCTTAAATGTCAGGACCAACTTGCCTAACCCCGGGCTCTTACGCATCTCATGGGGCAACACTGGATTAGATGATGTATGAATGTATGTATGTAGCTAGTGCTGGGCATATGCAACTTTTGACTTTTCCCAAAGGAAAGAAGATATTGCTGTAGAAGTATGAAATTTTGTACAAGCATTACCGTATTTCATACAGTACTTCTGTTTTGATGTAATTCGTCCTGCAAATATTTCTGCAAACCTTTACAAATGTTTGAAATAAATTAAGTACAGGTCAAAAATGATGTTTTTCTGATATTTTGGGTAGTTCCCAGGAGCAGAAGATATTTTAACTTAGAGTAATGTACTGTACTTGAATTTATGACTGTTTGAGGCCATTCTCATGCCTTTTATTGCCATCCATAAACATTGTCATGTTAGTAAGAATTTTCAAAAAATTTTAATATTTTAAGTTTTTCACTACAAAATTTCTGTTTTCATTGGCTTCCTGGGTGGCAGAGAATGGGGGGCAGAGAATATTAATCCATGGAACTAGGATTTTACAGGTGTTTATACTATGCTAGGTGGTAACCATATAACCAAATTATGGCGCCTGGTGGTTTAGTGGGTAATTAAGGCGCTCCAGTCGGATTGAGCTTTTGCAGGTTTATATCCAAAGGGTGGTTGGGGTGTATTGCTCACGTAATGCCACTCATGGATGAGTGAGACTGGCCACTCTCATCTTAAATGCCAGGACCATCTTGCCTAGCCCTGGGCTCCTACTCTCCTCATGGGCAACATAGGATTGGATGATGATGATGATATATTCTCTTGCATGTGCCACTGTTTATCACTACCCCTCTATCGCTTAAAAAAAAAAGGAAAAATCGATCCACCCTGTAGAGAGAGAAAGAGGTAGATAGATAGATGAGGTTAAGAGAAAAATCAATACTCAGGTTGTGGAAAGAAGTGTGGGGATGGTGAAAGGTGGAGTATATCAAATCTAATAGCTATTTGCAGATGAAGCTGTATTGCTTGATAATAACAAATATTTAATGGCTGGTTCAACATTATATGAATATCTGAAGTAAATGAAGGCGATACAGATGGTTAATGAGAGAGGTGACTCACACTGATGTGTTGGTGGTGAGAGAGAGAGAGAGAAATTGGAAAAGAGAGTTAAGGCACCTTCATGCAGTAATAGAAAGGAAGGCAAAACGTGGTAAGGAAGTGGAGAGATGAGTAGCAAAGGGAAGAAAACTAGTTGGTATTATGAAGGTCCTGATACAAAACAGAGATCCGAGTATGGAGGCTTCAAGAAGATAGTGTAAAGGTTTATTTGCACCCATATTACCATATAGGTGTGAGACTTTGGTACGGCAAGAGTGCAGAAGTCAGGAGTAAGAGCTGCAGAAATGGGGCTAGTGAGGAGAGTGTGAGGGGTATGTAGAGTGGTTAGAATAAGAAAATGTGATTGCAGATGTGGAATAAGGAAGTCTGTTGATAATGATGTAGAGGAGAGTGTTCTTTGATGGTGTAGTCATATTTTTTAGAAAATGGATGTTGTGTATATTTGGTGGTGGTGGTTGTTTTGTTGTTGCAACCCCAGGCTCATCTAGATGTGAACCCAGTAGACTGCAGGAAGCTGGCCACTTCATCGAGTTGCTCCAAGAGGTCTTTTATTGAGGTTATGTTGAAAGAATTTCTGTGTTGTGATTGTGCAGTGCATGAGGTGAGTAATGTGTTGTGATGTGGGGGTTGCTTTGAAGGGTGGACACAGTGGATTGTGAGTTGTATTTTGTGTTGGTGTTGTAGCGGGGAAGGGCAATAACTGGATTGCCGTCTGGCTAGGTGTACTTGTTTCTCTTTGAGTAGGGTTTCTGAGGATGTATGTCTGGTGGTGGTTCAAGAAGAATGCTGTGTGGTTGAAAGTTTTGGTGGGTGTGGTGATTGTATGTTTATGTGTGTGTTTCTGAAGTGAGGTGTTAGGTGGAAGAGGAGGAGGAATGTTACTGAGATAGTCCGTGTAGTGTTGGGTGGATGTTAATTTTATGTTTGTTTGTGGAAGGGAGTGATGCAGCTCTGTGCCTTTCATATACATATGAGCTTTGATTGGAAGTGTCTGTTTCTTGATGTAGGTGATATGTAATTGTGGTCTTAATGTATCATGTTAATATTCTTAAGTCCAAGCAAAAGGTTGATCAATATTGTAAGAAATGTGTGAAAAAGCAGATAAGCAGGTATGAAAGTTGATAAGACTAGGGAATTGATTGGAGATAAAACTGCTTGGATGAAGTATGTACAGAGAAGTTTATAACAAGAGTTGGGCATCCTTTTGTTAATCTGATAGGCATTGGAATGGCTATTTGGCAAGTTCAGTTTGTTGGCTGGAATGAGGATTCTGGGGTGCTTGAATATGTGAATATTGTGTGGCTCATTTTGTGGGCATGCTGGTGACAGCTCTATTTCTTTTGTAATATCTCTTTACTTGTTTCTAGATCATGTCATATCCCATCTTGTGGTGGGAAAATAGGCCTTGATAATGATGATGATTAATAATGTATCACCACCAGAAACAGCAGTAAGCATGACAGAGTGGCCAGAGTATGTGGCTCTTGCCAGACTGGAGAACGCAGTACAGAAAACAGCACAGTCACATTGTACTTCAGGTAAATGTATTCAGTATACCAGTTCATATAATTGTTGTCGATACAAGTACTGTAAAACCTGCCTAATCTGGACATGTTTTATCTGGAATCTTGCTTAAAATGGAGTGGCAAACCATTTTAGTATTTACCTGCTTTTACCACAGAAGAGTCTCGATGCAGATTCGTTCATTTTGAGGCCCTGCGTGGAGTATGATACACAAGCTCCATCCCCCTAAAAGTCAAGATGATGCTATTCCATAGTCCCTCAAAGTACAGGCATACCCCGATATCCAGTGGTGTTGTGTACCGGTGGGAGTGTTCAGAGAGTGAGTTGCCAGATATCAAAGCAATTTTCCCCATAAGATACTGAAAAAAAGCCAAAGATGCATTCCAGGCCCAGACCCAAACTCTCATATACCTTACTCAGTCAGTGGAGAGTGACATCCTCATAAACAGTACTATTGACAAATAATGAGACATCAGATGCAACAGACACAGTGTGAGAGTGGACAAGTGCTGGCCAGGCAGGTAGTGCACTAAGCAGGGGTGGAGGACGGCAAGGGGACGGGGAGGGTGACATTCCTGGCAGTGCTGAGCGTGGTGGGGAATGGAGGAGAGATGGCGGAGAGAAGTGAGAGGATGAAGGGAGGACAGAGAGAGCCTTGCACCACATCTGCTTTCAGACGTGCGTGTTTCAAACCTAGGAAGTGAACTAGTGAATCAGCAGCCAATCGGATTGTGGGAATATTCCCCAATTTCTTTTGTTCAGTGTAGCGAGTGTTCGGTTATTAGGGTGCCAGATATCGGGGTATGCCTGTATGTACTTTCATGTGGTATAGGAACCTTTCTTATTAGGCTGTGTTTATTATCATTGTACAGTTACAATAGACGTCCCAGTATTATCACTGTACTGTGATGGCAGACATCTCATGGAGCGTCTACAGAGAGTCCTCATTACCCTTGAACTGTTTAATTGCATGTTAGAGAAGTATTGCCACCATATGTTGATAATACAGATAACAGTATGTTCACCTTGTGAGGATTATAAAGATACCAGTGCTGCTCACGGTCCGATGATAATGACACCTGTATCATCACCGCACAGTGATAATAGTAACCTCATTATTTTTACGACACACTGATAATAGTCACTCCATTCTTGTTATTTATATGATTTTATTTGAATTATTAAATATTAAAGATTGCACAGTTGCATGAAACATAAAACTGCTATGTCTAATGTTTTTTAAAATTAACGGGAAAAATATCAGAAATAATAGTTTCTTTACCAAAAAGTTGTTAGATATTGTGGAGATGTTTAGCTTTAAAATGCTGCAACCAGCATCATCCTAGCTATAATAATTTTGGCGTTATCGCTCATCAAATGTTAAAAACTTTTTGACTGCGTTTTTTGGCACTTTTAAAAAATGGCACTTGTATATCATACTTCACGCAGGGCCTCATATGTGGTTGCACTTGCATGTACTGTAACACTTTTAAATCACAAACCTGCAACATAATACTTGATGAGGGTACTGAAGATTGCATACTGTACTGAATACAGTAGGGCACCAAGCTTTGCACTTAATAGGGACCGTGAAAAGTGCTGCCCAAGTTGATTCCGCCAGAGCTGGGGTATTGACCTTATTGGAAGTGAACTAATAGGGACTGGGCCCATAAGAAAACTCACTCCCCTAGTGTATATCCTACTTTAAATACGTCCTAAAGTTACCTGAAATGTTGCTATTAACACATTAAATCACAAAGTAACATTAACAATAAAACATAAAGATACAGTAATACCTCGATATACGATACCCATAGATGCAATACCTTGGCTTAACGATGGGGATAGAAATACTACCATACCCTGCCTAACAATGGCCAAACCTCAGTTTAATGATGGGTTTTGATTTTTATTTTATTATTATTATTTTTTTTTTTTTTTTTTTTTTTTTTTACCAATTTTGATGATAGACTAAAATTGTGTGTTTTGGTTGATTTATAAACTGTTTTTAGATTAATGTGTTTTAGCCATAGGTGGGGTGAACATTATCATTTTGGGGTACAGTTTACTATGCTTGATTTTTTCCAGACGTATATTTGACGATTTTCAATTTTTTTTTTGTTGCTTTTAGTGAGTTATCTACAGGTATTAGTCTTGAGTTAGCTTCCCTGACAGCTGTTAGGCTATTTAGGTTGCCTTTAAACCAGTTTTTGGGCTCATCTGGGTGGGTTTTGGACTTGGTTTGGGAGGAAACCCAAGGTTGGTAAATGGTCCACATTGAAATACATGTTAAAAGTACCCTGATATACGATCCCCTCTAATGATGGGGTTTTACCTAACCAATTGCATCGTTAAACCGGGTTATCCTGTACTGTAGCCAACCCCACGAAGCAGTGAACTTTGGGGGTGATGCAGTGATACGTTTCTTTGCAACGACATCATAAAAAAGGCAGGCCTGGCCTTGGATTTTGCGCCCTGAAACACCAACGCCTTTGCGGGTCCTCCCATTCAACCACTGTAACAAATAATGTTCAACCACTAGCATAATTGAGCTGTACCTGGTCAGTGTTTTCACTTGTCTACCTCCGGCGCTTGGTTCAGAATACTTCTTCACAAGGGCTAGATTGTCTTTAAGTTCACTCAGCTGTTTTCTCATGCTATGCTTAGTCGACTCTGGCACATTATACATTTTGCACATTTCAGAGTTACAAGTACCTTTCTCCATTTCCGCCATGATTTTATTTTTTCTTTCGTCATCACACCTGCGTTTTGTCACTCCCTTGTGGTAGTCATGCTTGGCCTTCCTTTTACCACCTGCTGTTCCAGTTTATGCCTTCTCATGCCATTTCCACTGTCATCCAGTCCACCCCCGGCTTCACTTGAAGCACAAGATGACATATTTCTGTCAATTACTGATCAAGGATGCGAGTGTAACACTCAACTTGCGGACACACTGAACACCTGTGGGAAACATGCCAAAACCTAGTGTTGGCACTGGCATTGGTGCGGCGAGAATCTGAAACTCGTGGTGCCAGAGGGCACGAAAGTTCATTTTTATAGTCGCAAATGAGCAGTCATGGAAATATTTGATGGCTGTCACTGAAGTGCATTTCTCCAATCTGGATGTCATGAAACTTGGTGCCCTACTGTATTAGAATTCATGCACATAATTTACATAAACAAGTCACATGACCTACACAAACACAGTATAGCCATGGAAGCACTCGTGTACTCATGTGGACTAGTCAGAAGCATTGTCTTGCAAACAAAGACTTGTATAATGGTTATTATACTATGGTATATTAGTTTTATTTTTCTTTTACCTAATGTTTTACTGTTATGCACAAGTGCCACAGAGTCTTGGTTCATATAAATTAATTTAAAATACTGTTATGTGCACGTCCCACACTGCCACACGCTTCATTAGCAATAGTACAGTATAGGAAGAACGCTGCCAAGTAAGTTGTTCTTCCTATGGTCAGCCTTTCAGTGTACAGCACACAACATCAGCTCAGGCACTGCAAATAAGCACTGGCTTAGGATCACTGTCTTTCTTTTCCAAATAATTACACTTAATGCTTGCCAACTTCACCTCACTGTTTTCACAAGTACCTGAGCTATACAATTTGCACTGACGCTGAACTAAACAACACCTGAACTGAAACTCGTATAGTCCCTTCTCCATACTTATATAAGCTCCCTGTGTACTAGAATTATCTACTGCAGTCTTGGGAAAGCAACAGTTGCCAACTTGGAGACATCCACAATATCCAGAATGTTCTTACATTAGTAACACTCTAAATTATTAAGCATACAAACTGAGATAAAATTACACAGTTTAACAAGCAGTCAAATGAATAAAACATTATAGAGAGAAAGCATACAAAAATTAATGCATAACTTAACAAAATAACTCCACTTACAATTAGCAGGCTAACTGGCAAATCTGACTTGTAGCTGAAAAATAAGAGAAGTACAGAGAACTCTCCAGACTACCTAACTAGCAAATCCCGCATCTCAACAATATAGACAGTTGAGAAATTTTCAGAATGACAGTTATGTACACAACACATATCTCTAAGACAATGCACACCACAGATGTTAAGATGAAGCATGCCATTAGCTAAGGCTAGAGCTAGCTACAAGATGCTTCATTGATGTGTAATGCATACTTAATGTTTTGATAATTTCTTCACTGTCTGTATTATAAATTTATTAAGAATTAAGACTTTGTGTTATAAGAAAAATGATAACTGTACAGTATATTGTGCAGCACTGGACACTGTCCAAGTCTGTGTTTTCAAGACTTCTTCAGTCATCTGGTTAGTGATGTGTGTATACCTTCCCCAGAAGTCTAGTTTATCCAGAAAACTAATTAATGTAGAGTGGCTTTAGCTTCATTTAGTCCAGATTAACAGGGTTTTACTTTACTACTGTATTTTTTAATTCACAGTAGAGCATAATTTGTGTTAGGTAATGATGTCAAATCATTACTGCATTGCAGTGCCCTGACAGATCATAGTGGAATGTTATGAGTATTTTAAGGTCAAGGAAGGGTTCATGAAATTGTGTAAAGTTGAAATAAGAACTTGTCAGATAGTGTAATTGCCATCGTGGGTGGACTGTTAATATTGGACATACGACCGTACTGTAATAATGTTAATTGCAGTGCTGTACTTTTCTCATTTAGAATTCTTTATAGCTTAAAATTTTATATCAACTAGGTGATCTGCTAGGGGGGCTAGCTCCTCCTCCTCCAAGTTATGCCATCCTCTCCCTGGAGGCGGGCCAACTCACAAAACTCTTCACCAAGACTGGCCAGCCTGTTGAGAAAATCAGGCACAAGTTGACAAAACTCAGTATGTTCCTGATTTTATTTATATCTGTATATCTATCTGTCTAATATGTGAGGTGTTTAGTCAAATAATGACGAATGTGCCAAATATCTAAAATTAAGATTTAGGCCGCAACACACTCATCTGCTATATTTCTGTCCAGTGGAAATGTTTCACGACATATTCATCTTTACAACATGGTCGAAAGTTCTGTACAACAAGATGGATTCTTGTCCCAACATGCTGCAGGTTGGTACACATTGCCCATGTCTCTCCCGAGGAAAGCTGTAGTGGAAGAAAGACAAACATGTCAGCAGGCACTCCTTCAGGCAGCCAATGAGCGGTGGGTCTCGTGATGACATCACACTCAGCCAATTAGCAGCTGTGTTTTTTGGGTGTGGCCAGATCCTGCCTGTCCCAGTTCTGTTTACATTGTAAGTCACACAGATATGCTTTTGGTTTACTACATTATTTTCACCTCAGATTTACAGTGATGTACATCGCAGCATGAGTGACGTACAGTATATAGTGATGATGACCAGGAAGTTCCTGAGCATACATGGAAGTGAAAAGTGAAAACGTGATCCATCTTCTTGGAAACATGCAGTTGCCAAGCAAAAACGAAATGGTGGGAGAGTATACATGAGTTATAGCACTAAAAAGGAAGTGCTGGCAAAGGAAAATCAGTCCTCCTTGTAAGTGCAGCTGCTTTAACAACTTGGGCAGTGATAAAGTAAGTGATCTATTTACAGCTTTTTGGGCAATGAGTGATTATAACTGACAGAACAGTTACATTGCCAGTCATGCGAAAAGTGTTGCTATGAAGTGGCCTCGTGTCAAGGGCCATAAATTACGTATTGTGTTAAGTACGCCAGTGTGACTTAGGATATTTGTTGATCATCATTCCTCAGCATTCACGGTGTAAGTGAGCATAAAGTTTGTTTTGTGCCTGACAAAGTGACTGTAACTTGATCACTGGAAACTGACAAGCAAGACAGTGGTCCCAATCTGAAACAAGTTGGTGATGAATGAAAGGCACTAGACCGATGATATACAAGACTACTGTTAATCCTCACACCTCCCACAACACTTAACGTGTGGATTGCGAGCCACAGCTCAGGCTGGGTAGCGTCACATTGTGAGCCACAGCTCAGGCTGTGCTGGCCATGCATCGCTGTAAACAACTCGACCTCAACGCAAACTTACGCATGGCGCTACACGAAGACAGAGAGAGAGAGATTTTTTTCTTTTAACCAGATGATGCCCTGGATGTTTATCTTCAAGTTTATGATAAACAAAGACTTTCTTTATTTTTTCATATTTTCACTACTCCTATACGTAAATTTACGCATGGCCCTACGCAAAGAGAGAGAGAGAGAGATTTTTTTTTTTTTTTTTTTTTTTCCAGATGATGCCGTTGATGTTTATCTTCAAGTTTATAATAAACAAAAACAAAAATTTTTCCTTCGTTTTTTGCCCATCACGGGGTGGGATAAAAAAAGATAATTGCACAATCCACGGGTTAAATACATGCAGCACTACCCCCTAGAGGTAGGGTGGTTTTTCAAGGATATTCCCCCAGTATCCCTGCTTGTCGTACAAGGCGACTAAAAGGGTTGGCGGAGGGTTAGTGCCCCTCCCCGGAAAACAACTAACTAAAAAGACGAACAAGAAGCCTCAGACAAGGACTGACCAAAAGATGACGACCAAGGACCGGACAAAGGACATGGTAATTGGAACATGGAATGTAAGAGGTGAGAATGATGACGTGAAAGAGAGAGAGATTGTCCAGGTGCCTGAGGGTGCGAAAGTTGATGTATGTGGAGTAACTAAAACTAAATGGAGAGGTGAGAGGGTGAGAGAATGGGAGTATGGATGGGGTATATGTGCAGGAGTAGGGAAGGATGAGAGGGCAAAAGAAGGAGTGTGTATAGTTGTGAGTAAAAGATGGAACAAGAACATAAGAGAGTATATATCAGTTGGGTCAAGGATTGTGTGGGTAAGATTGAAAGTTGGAATGCGATTGTGTGCGTGTATGCACCAACGCAAGATCGTGCAAGCAGAGTGAGAGAAGAGTTCTGGACAAATGTGGAAGTGTGCATGGACAAGTTTGAAAGGAATGAGAGAGTGTTTTTGATCGGTGATATGAATGGTAAAGTAGGGATTGTGAAGGTGGATGGAATAGTTGGTGAGTGGGTTGTGCCTGCTGAGATAGATGAGAATGGCAGTGCGTTGGTGGACATTTGTGCTGGGAGGGGATTGGTGATAGCCAATACCCTATTCAGGCATAAAATGATCCACAGGTATATATGGCGAGTGATGAGAAGGATGGGTGGTGAACTGAATGAAAGGAAGGCAATGACTGATTATGTGTGTGTGTGGATGAAACAATGCGAAGATGTGTAATGGATGCAAGAGCTTATAGAGGTTTGGGGAGTGGACTTTCTGACCACTACTTGGTGGTGGCCAGAATCAAGATCCAAATAAGATGGAGAAGCAGAAGAAGGGAAGGACGGGAAGAAGGAGTATTTGGAAGGAGAGTGGAAAGGTTACAAGAGGATGAGAAAAAGGCAGAATATAAGAGAGAAGTGGAGGAACGATTGGGCAAATATGAATTGGAGCAGATGGGGGATGTGGAAGGTGTGTGCAGGATATTCACAGAAGAAATATGTGCAGCATGTGATGTGGTGTGTGGGATGAAGAGAAGACAGAGAGGTGTGCAAGGAACAGCATGGTGGAATGAAGAGGTGAGACAGGCTGTGGCACAAAAGAAGAAAGCATATAATGAATGGATAAGAAATAGGGGCGTGGAAGAAGTTGAGAGGCAGAAGAGAAAGTTATATGTAGAAAGATAGAGAGAGGTGAAAAGATGAATAATAGAGAGTAAGAAGAGAGTGGATGAGGAGTTTGGAAGGAATTTGAGTGTAAAGTAGAGGGACTGTAAGAAAATGTCCTGGAAAGAGGTGAAGAGAGTAAGACAGGGCGGAAGTGAAGTTAGCAGGGGAGTGAAAGATAAAAATGGTAGATTACTAGAAGAGAAGGGAGAAAAAGTGAGCAGATGGAGAGAACACTTAAGGAATTGTTGAACACAGAGGATCGAAGTAATGTGAGTATAAGTGGCTGGGGAATGGCTGGGAGAAGGAGGGAGGTGAGAAGACAGGAACAAATCAGTAGGATAGAAGTTGTGGAAGCAAAGAAGAAAGTTAAAATGAGGAAAGCCCCAGGAATTGATGGAGTGTGTGGTGAAATGCTGAAGCATGGGGGAGAGACAGTAGTAGAATGGATGTGGAAGATGTGCAGATTGGCCTGGGAGGAAGGTAGAGTCCCAAAGAATTGGAAGTCAGGTATAATTATTCCCTTGTACAAAGGAAAAGGGGAAAAAGAAGTGTGTGGTAATCATAGGGGCATTTGTCTTCCTAGTATAACAGGAAAAGTGTATGGTAGGGTACTTATTGACAGATTTAGAGAAAGAACAGAGGAATTAGTTGGAGTAGAACAGGGAGGCTTTAGGAAGGGAAGGGGTTGTGTAGATCAGATATTCATTCTTAGATCTTTAATGGAAAAGTTTCTAGAGAAGGGAAAGAAGTTGTATACGGCTTTCATGGATTTGGAGAAAGCATATGACGGGGTGGATAGACAAGGATTGTGGAAAGTATTAAGAATATATGGAGTAGATGGGAAGTTGTTGAATGCTATGAAGAGTATGTATGATGGTGCTAGGGCTGCAGTGCGTGTGGATGGTGAACTGAGTGAATTTTTCTCTTTGAAGGTTAGGTTGAAACAGGGATGTGTCATGTCTCCATGGTTGTTCAATCTGTACATGGATGGGGTAATAAAAGAGGTACAAGGTAGGGTAGTGGATGTTGGAGTGGCCTTGGCGAGAGAGGGTAGCGTGTGGAAACTCCCTGTACTGTACTGTTGTTTGCAGATGATACTGTGTTGTTGAGTGAAGACGATGGGGAGCTGCAAGGCTTGGTGGATGTGTTTGGGAGAGTGTGTAAGAAACGGAATCTAAAGGTGAATGTAGGGAAGAGTAAAGTGATGGTCTTTGAGAAAGATGAAGTCAGTGAATGTACAGCGAGGTTGGATGGTGAGGAATTGGAAAATGTGAGTGTGTTTAAGTACTTGGGTTGTGTGATGAGTAAGGATGGAGGTTTGGAGGGTGAAGTGCTTGAAAGGGTACAGCAGGGAAGAAAGGTTGCTGGTTCCTTGAAAGCAGTGATAAGAAACAGGGAAGTGAGCATGGAAGTGAAAAAGTTACTATATGACAGTATTGTGATACCAAGTCTAATGTATGGAAATGATGCTTGGACGTTGTTGGAAGGACACAAGTCAAGAGTGAGAGCAGTGGAAATGAGTTATTTAAGAGGAGCCTGTGGAGTCACATGGAGAGACAGGCTGACAAATGAGGATATAAAGGAGCGTTGTGGTGTGGATGTGGTTGTGATAGGAAGTGTTAGGAGGAATACACTGAGGTGGTTTGGCCATGTGGAGGGGATGGAGGGTGAGAGACTGACGAAGAGAGTGTATGTGAGTGAGGTGGAGGGGGGAAGAGGGAGGGGGAGGCCGAGGATGAGATGGAGGGATGGGGTGGAGAGGTATATGAGAGAGGGAGGTGTGAGCTAGGAGCAGGGCAGTGAAATGGCGAGGGACATGACGACATGGAGGCGATTTGTTTGTGGCCACCCTGAACGGGATTGAGGCATCTGGCAATAGATAGATAGAGACTAATGTACATGTGTTGCGGCATGTCCTTTTTTTCATTTTTATGGTTATTTTCAAATTATTATTATTATTTTTTATTTATTTTTTTAATAGAGGTGCTGTGGTATTGGATTAATAACTGAACAGCATTATAACCTGATATATATACAGTATTGTATTTTATTCCTATATGTCCTAAAGTATTTTACCTGCTCTATTTTTTGAAACATGGTTTATTGAAATCAGGCTACTGGTTAATGAGTTACAACGAAACAAATTTTTAACCCCATTAACTGCTCTATACAGCCAAGGCTGTTCCGAGTGCAACTGCTTAATACAGCTCTGGCCACACGGGTGCATTTTGAATATAGCGCCACGGTGACCAAGGCCGACACATGCAAGCATGTTGGAGCCTTCAAAACCGAAACCGAAAATGAAAACGAAAACCATACATTCCAATAGGGTATCAGACACTTCGATGTTCTTCCACGGCTTTACCAAGGTAAATGTTGAGCTAATATTTCGTTACTATGTACTTTGGCATGTATTCTCTCAATTCCTAAGACAAAATTTGGCATTTGGGAAGTTTCAGTTTTACCTCTATGTCTGAGCACCTCAGACACCTCCAAATGTCAGCCATGAGCAGTTAACAGGTTAACACCTTTTATCTCAAAACACTGATTCGGTCCATTCGTCATTATTTGACTAAACTCCTTATATATATATATATATATATATATATATATATATATATACTGTATATGAATTGATTGATTGATCCTGTCGGATACATTTGTATGAAGCTACAGATTGTGGTGAATGTTTCTGGCTTATCAGATAGAGCCAGGATTCCAGGGGCTTGAATCATGAGTGGATGGAAATGTGGCCAATTGGTCTGGGCAAACTCAGGCTCTTTGGATGTGCTACTTCTCTCCCTGCCCTAGGGTGGGAAACGAGGTCTGGATAATGATGATCAAGATAATATATATATATATATATATATATATATATATATATACACACACACACACACACACACACACACACACACACACACACACACACTCAAACCTCGATGTAAGGGACCTCCATGTAAGGGATTTCGGATTTAAGGAACTCCATATTCTACCTGACAAATGGAGAACCATTCAAAAATGATACAGAATGTCTAGGTTATACACTATCTATCTGTCTATACCCCGACGCCCTAATCCCGCAAAGGATGGCTGCAAACAAAACGCCTTCAAGTCGCTCTGTCACCCACCATTTGACTACCCTCCCCCCAACTCACCCCCCCTTCCCTCATATACCTCTCAACTCCATCCCTCCACCTCATCCTCGGTCTACCCCTCCCTCTCCCTCCCTCCACCTCACCTACTTACACCCTTTTAGTCAGTCTTTCATTCTCCATTCTCTCCACATGTCCAAACCACCTCAGTGTATTTCTCCTAATCTTGTCAACCACATCCACATCCACCCCACAACGTTCCTTCACTTCTTCATTCGTCAACCTGTCCCTGCATGTCACTCCACATGCTCCTCTCAAGTAACTCATTTCCACTGCTCTCACTCTTGACTTGTTCCCCTCTTGCAAGGTCCACGCCTCACATCCATATGTCAGGGTAGGGATCAAAATACTATCATGCAGTGACTTCTTAACTTCCATACTCACCTCCCTATTTCTCATCACTGGTTTCAGTGAACCAACAACCTTCCTTTCCTGCTGTACCCTTTCATGCACTTCCTCCCTCAGAGTTCCATCCCTGCTCATTACACTACCCAAGTACTTGAATGCACTCACATTCTCCGTATCCTCACCATCCAACCTCACTGTACATTCTGTGACTTCATTCCTCTCAGACACCATAACTTTACTCTTGTTTACATTAACTTTCAGATTCCTCTTCCTACACATTGTCCCAAACTCATTCACCAAACCTTGCAACTCCCAGTCATCTTCACTCAACAATACTGTATCATCAGCAAACAGCAACACCGGAATCTTCCAAATCTCACCCTCATTCATTAGAGCCACCTCCACATCCACTGCCCTACCTTGCACGTCCTTTACAACCCCATCCATGAATATATTAAACAGCCATGGAGACATCACACAACCCTGTTTCAGTCCCACATTGAGATCAAAGAACTCACTCGGCTCACCATCCACTCGCACCGTAGCCCTACCTCCTTTGTCCATACTCTTGACAGCACTCAACAATTTCCCCTCTACTCCATATATTCTTAATACCTTCCACATACCTTGCCTATCTATTCTGTCATAAGCTTCTCCAAGTCCATGAAGGCAGCATACACTTTCTTTCCCTTCTCTAGATACTTCTCCACTAAACATCTTAGAACAAATACCTGATCTACACACCCTTTTCCCTTCCTAAATCCCCCCTTGTTCTTCTCCAACTAGCTCCTCTGTCATATGCCTAACCCTATCAATGAGTATTCTACCATATATTTTTCTAGTCACACTAAGAAGGCAAATACCCTATGGTTATCATATACTTCTCTCTCCCCTTTTCCTTTGTATAAAGGAACAGTTATACCTAGGTAATTCACGCACCCGTAAAATAATAATCATAATCATGTAAATAAATAAGTGAAACGATCATTGTATTTCATAATAAGATTGTCTTTATATGTGATAAAACAATGGACATTTTCAAGAAAGGGACAAATTCAAGTAAGGGACAAGTTGATTACCCATTTAGTCCCTTAAATTGAGGTTTGAGTGTGTGTGTGTGTATATATACAGTCGGCGCAATGGAAGTCTGGACCCTCTAATTCGCACCATATATTTGGTAGGGTCCAAGAAATATTATAGGAAAATTCCTGTAGTTGGTGGATTTTTTTCTGGTGGTTTCTAGCGACTTTACAGGCTTACCACCATGTGCTGTGAGTTTTTGAGCTCAATTCCTGCCTGGCTTTAGATGGGAAAGCACATCAGATTTTCTTGTCCTGCTTGGCCTTTGTTAATTTCAAAGCTCTCATTTTCACACCCTCCTCTGCCTTAGTGAATCATTGAAGATGGGTCCCAAGCCACTAACTGATTTAGAGAAAGCCCAAGTTTTAACTATGAGAGAGGGAAATGTAAAAATTAAGGATATTTGTATTCAAACTGGGTGAGGAAAATCTACCGTTATGTCACCCCTTGCTGCTGCCCGCCACCTGCTAAAAAACACAATTCCCCAACATCAAGACAGGCTAGGACCTAAAAGGAAGACATCACCAATTACAGACAGGTTACTGAAGCATGCTGTGATAAAAGACCCACGTTTGACTGCTAGACAACTGAAAGATATGTACCCACAATTGCTGAAAGATGTGTCTGAAAGAACCATACATCATCGACTTCATACAGACTTCAAGATCCCCAGCCGTACTGCTGCACTGAAGCCTCTCCTTAATTTTTACATTTTCCTCTCTCATAGTTAAAATTCAGTCTTTTTTTACATCAGTTAGTGTCTTGGGACCCATCTCCAATGATTCACTAAGGCAGAGGAGAGTGTGAAAACGAGAGCTTTGAAATTAACAAAGGCCAGGCAGGACAAGAAAATCTGATGTGTTTTCCCATCCACAGTCAGGATGGCACTGAGCTCATAAACTCACAGCATGTGGTGGTAAGCCTGTAATGTCGCTAGAAACCACCAGAAAAAAATCCACCAACTACAGGAATTTTCCTACAATATTTTTTGGACCCTACCAAATATATGCTGCAAATTAGAGGGTCCAGACTTCCACTGAGCCGACTGTATATATATATATATATATATATATATATAAATAAATAAATATATGCAGTATATCTATCTAATCTGTCTGTCTGTTTGTCTGTCTATCTATCTATCTGTCTATCTATCTCTACCGTGTGTGTGTGTGTGTGTGTGTGTATATATATATATATATATATATATATATGTATAATTATATACAGTAATCCTTCCAATATCTGACATAATAGAGCCATAGGCAGGTCCGGATAGTGTTCCTGTCCGGATATTGGGCCCCAGCTTCTGGACTTGTACTTATGGACCCTAACTCAGAAAAACACCTATACAACTCCCTCTGGACATGCATAGCACCTATTTAAGGCCCAAATCACACCAATAAGGGACATAAAAGACTGAAATAAATGCAAAAGAAGCATAAAATGAGGTTTTTGAGGTAGGTTCATACAATATTCAACATTCTGGGTACTTACAAGTCCCTGGCTCCTAGACTGGTAGTTATGGACCCTAACCTAGCCTAACTCAGAAAAACACCTTCCTACTGCACATGCATAGCACCTAAGACATAGCATATTCACACCAATAAGGGACATAAAAGAGTGAAATGAGGTGTTTGAGGTAAGTATAGTATGGAAAATACAGTAGAGTACAGTATGAAACATTCTGCCTACTTACAGCAAGTCCATGGCCATCTCGATGAATAACCGCCTCCTCTCAGACTCTGACAGTAAGAAGGATTTCCTGAAGCACTTTCAGTACACTGTTCATGATGTCTTGCACTGAACTTAGTCATTCGCACTCAGAAGTCCATTCTCTTCACAGTGCACACTCTTGTCTACCTTATGCTCCATTGTAACTTAATAAGTGTTGCACTCTGCACTTTAACTCTTTCCACTCTTATAGCCATTTTCTAAAGCAAAAACACACAAGTCTATTTACATTAAATTTAGTTAAAAAATTGTTTGTCTTTTCACTCACAACTGTAAATCCTTAACACAATGCACTTTTTTTCACTGCACAACACTGTAAATTCCCATGTGGTCTAGTGGAGAAGTTCTTGGCGTCTGTTCACTGTCAGAGTCCGAGAGTATCACTGGCAGGTGACCTAGGGGTGCGCCACTGAGTCATGGTGATGGCGTACCCACTGCAGACGACTCTGAAGACAGACGCAAACTCATGTCGAGTGGTGACTCCACCGTGGCTGATGTGCTGGGCTGTGGCTCGGAGCATGAAGGCCTGTCTTGGGGAGGCAACGGAGTGGAGCCGGGGCTGGGCACAGTGGGAGTCACGGGCCTGAAAAAACTGTCAATCGTTGATTGACGCAAGGAACGACGATTCTGATGATTGATGATGCGCTGCCTGAAAGCACGCACTTCCTCCACAGGTCCCAAGGGCCCCATCTCCCTGTCGCAGTCCGGGTGTTCCAGGTAGTCCAGAACGAACTCTAGGTGTTCCCGGAGTGCGCTCAGCGTGGGGATGGCTGGAGTTGTGTCATGCTGAGAGGAGTCCGCATCATCGTCGCCGTCCTCGTCGGAATCTTCAAGCTGGGTACTGACACCTGCAACTGAAGATGCGATCTCGATATCAGACAGGGTCTGATACCCAGGATCGCCCTTGTCGTCATCCAAGCACTCACGCACATCGTCCACATCAACATCGTCGCCATGCATGCGTAGACGTGCATGGAAGTCATCCATGTCAAAACCTAGGATATCGTACTCCACATCCGTTCCGAGAAGCAGACGAGACCAACCATTTTCTAGAGTCTTGACAGGGATTTCCTTCCATGCACTGGCCCAGTTGTAGATTGCAGACTTGATGTCATAGCGGCGAAGGTTTTCCAAAGTCCGCTGGCCTCGCATTTCCCGTCCCTTCCTGCGCTCGTCCTCGTCCTCGAGAACAACCATCACCTCGTCCAGGAACTTCTTTCAGTACAGCCTCTTCGTTGCCACGATCACTTCTTAGTCCATTGGCTGGATGAGATCAGTCATATTAGGTGGCAGAAACATGCACCTAATCTGGCCATTCTCAGCCACCAAGTCCTTGTCGCATGGGTGGGCAGGTGCATTGTCGAGGAGAAGGAGGGCCTTTACCTGGTCGTGTGGGATTCCCAGTGTCTCCGTCTGGTAATGTATGACCTCCTTGACGAAATGGCGGTGGAACCAGTCTTTGAAGATCTGGGCTGTAAACCATGCCTTCAAAGAATGGTACCAGACGACAGGAAGGACATCCATCACCCCACGAAGACACCGAGGCTGCTTTGCGCGGCCAACAATAACGGGCTTAAGCCGGTGCATGCCGTTAGCATTGGCACAACACAAAGCAGATATCCGTTCCTTGGAGAGCTTGCGGCCAGGTACACGCTTCTCCGTCTCCTCGGCTAGAGTGTTCGTTGGCAAAGAGCGATAGAATAGACCAGTTTCGTCAGCGTTGTAGACTTGACCGAGAGTGAGGCCCTCCCTGTCGATCAAGCCTTTCACCTTGTGCCAAAACTCGTCAACTCCATCCTCATTAGCGTCCAAAGCTTCGCCATGAGCTTTACGGTTGGTAAGGACATGCCGTAACTTAGACGCGAAGAGCCAATCCTCGGATGCCTTGAAGTCTAGGGCGTCGTGAAGCCTGGCGAACTTCTCAGCAGCAGCCTTCAGCTCCGTACCACGTACCATCACACCAGCAGCACGTTGCTGTCGATACCAAATCAACGTGGAGCGGTTGACTTCAGCAAACTTGGGAGTAAACATCACCTTCCTCTCCACGTTGTGTTTGCTTCTCGACGAGAAGTCAGCCGTGTACTGCATGAGTTTGTCTTGGGATCTCTTAATATCAAACAAAGTAGATCGGGCCAGGTTGAACTCGCGGAGGATGCGGGAAGAAGACCACCTTGCATCTACTTTCTCCGATATCTCCCGTTTCTTCTCTAGAGTCAACACCACTCTCTTCCTCTTCTCAGGCGGAGGGGCCATCATCACACACATGAAGGAGAGGCACGAGAGCAGCAGGAGTGCCTGCAGCAGATAAGGCACCACCACAAAAGCGAGCACGTGGGCATCCATGACGACGAGCGTGCACTTGCGACGAAAGACAGGCGGAAAGTGGGGAGGATGCAGGGGCGCTCTAGCTGACGTCGGAGGAATGACGCGCCACAACAAAGCTGTCCCGCGCCCCGCGCGCCAAGTTCAAATTACGGGCGGGAAAAAATCTTTTGTGTGTGTGTGCGGTTTTCGGACCATTTTGGGAATATTGGATCCCGGGACGATTATGTCCAGTTAGTGGGGATGTTCGGATATTGGGCGTTCGGATATTAGAGTACACCGCTTCCCGTCCGATCAGCGAAGTTAAGCAACATTGGGTCTGATTAGTACTTGGATGGGTGACCGCCTGGGAACACCAGATGCTTTTGGCATAACGTTCTCCCTACGTGTCAAGTGGGGTTGGTGGAGGATTAGTGCCCCTCCCTGTAAAAAACAATTAACTCTAAGCCCTTGGCCACCCCGTTTGGGATACATGGCGTCTGGCAATGAATGAATGATGAATATACATATATATATATATATATATATATATATATATCCTCCTCCTCCTCCTTCTTCTTCTCCGAACTGGACAGAAAAATGGAAAATGAAATTCAACACAGAAAAATGTAAAGTACTTCATATTGGAAGTAACAATGTCCATGCAAATTACAAAATGAACAATATCCAGTTATCAAGTACAGACAGTGAAAAGGATCTTGGTGTGATAATATCAAATGACCTAAAACCAAGTAAGCAGTGCACCGAGGCAGTTAAAATTGCAAACAAGCTGGTGGGTTTTATTGGAAGAACTTTTGAGTTTAAATCGGAAATGGTCATACTTGCCTTGTACAACTCGCTAGTGCACCCCCATCTTGAATATTGTGTGCAATTCTGGTCTCCGTACTACAGAAAGGACATTGAAAAATTAGAGAAAATTTGGCGAAGAATCACAAAAATCACGACTTAGAAATAAACCATACGAGGAACGTCTTGAAGAACTTAAATTATTTAGCCTAACGAAGTGCAGGGGGACCTTATTGAAGTTTTCAAAATCGTGAAGGGATATGACAACTTAGACTTGAATAAATATTTTGATATAGACCGGTCGAGTCAACCCAGAAGTAATGGCATCAAAATTATGGGAAAAGCGTTTCCAAACCCATGAAGCAAAATACTTCTTCTTTAACAGAGTTGTAAATATTTGGAACAGATTACCCTCAGATACCATAAACAGTATCTCAATTGAGACATTCAAAAACAAAATAGACAAGTATTTCCACGAGAATCCTCAGCTGACTCTGTTTCTGTCCAAATAACTTGTTTTTATAGCTACGTGTAAGTTCATCCCCCTTTTGTCTACAAGACACCCCATAAACAATGTACCCGTACATAGTGCCACGTCACGTCATTATACATTTTTCAATTTATTCAGTGCAACTAAAGTAATATAAGCACAGATTAGGATCTGCACAGATAGCCCTGAGTTAACGGTCACTACTCTTACTTCCGACCTATGATGGGCTGTGGATCACTGAGGGTTCCTGTTAGTCAAGTGACCACCATCGGGATTTTTTTAATGTACCAGGGGTCACTGCTTAATGTACCAGGGGTCACTGCTTAATGTACCAGGGGTCACTGCTTCAGGATGAAACTTGTGTACTTGTCCCACATGGGAGAGTTCCTTGTCTCAGTGGAGTGAACAGAGCTAGGGCCTGATTGACTGCTGCCTACCCTAAAAGCGCCAGGCAGGGCTGCCACACCACCCCTAAACATCCACACTGTGCAGTCCCCTCATGTCTACAGGACACCCCGTAAACTTAACATAGCGTCGCGTCATGTCATTATACATTTTTTGATTTACTCAATGCAAATGAGGTAATATACAGTAAGCACAGATTAGGATCTGCACAGATAGCCCTAAGTTAACGGTCACTACTCTTACTTCCGACCTGTGATGGGCTGTGGATTACTGAGGGTCCCTGTTAGTCAAGTGTCCACCATCGGGATTTTTTAAATGTACCAGGGGTCACTGCTTCAGGATGAAACTTGTGTACTTGTCCCACATGGGAGAATTCCTTGTCTCGGTGGAGTGAACGGAGCTAGGGCCTGATTGACTGCTGCCTCCCTAAAAAGCGCCAGTCAAGGCTGCCACACCACCCCTAAACATCCACTCTGTGCGTTGTACATCCACACTGTGCACTGTGCAGTCCCCTTTGTCTAAGACACCTGTCTTATATATTTTTCAATCTCCCTAGTGCAAAGAAAGTAATATAAGCACAGATTAGGATCTGCACAGATAGCCCGGGGTAAACGGTCACTACTTTTGACCTGTGATGGGCTGTGGATCACTGAGGGTCCCTGTTAGTCAAGTGACTACCATCGGGATTTTTTTAATGTACCAGGGGTCACTGCTTCAGGATGAAACTTGTGTACTTTTCCCACATGGGAGGGCTCCTTGTCTCAGTGGAGTGAACGGAGCTAGGGCCTGATTGACTGCTGCCTTCCTAAAAAGCGCCAGGAAAGGCTGCCGCACCACCCCTAAACATCCACACTGTGCATTGTGTAGTTTCCACGTTATGTCCACAGACTTCGCATTAACTCAATGTACCAGTTTATAATGTCATGTTATAACTATTAGTTTATTTGATTAGTTTCTCTTTCAGGTTACTCAGTCGGGTAGCTTATAGACAAAGTATTATAGAATGTGACTTTTCCTTTCCAATATTTCCTATGAAATTTC
This sequence comes from Coenobita brevimanus, assembly GCF_032717465.1. Taxonomy (NCBI): domain Eukaryota; kingdom Metazoa; phylum Arthropoda; class Malacostraca; order Decapoda; family Coenobitidae; genus Coenobita; species Coenobita brevimanus. The sequence goes on from NC_137012.1 coordinate 24,698,081, forward strand.
CATGTCAGTTTTTCCATGCTGCATGGTGGTTTTTCTCACGTTTTCCTGGAGGGTTTGGTGGTGGGGGGAGCCTTCTTGCTTTACTATCCTTATCCTTCAGCATGTAGAGTTAGATCTTGTAGTCATAGTTTTCTCTGTAACAAGCAGCCTCGAAAGGAACAAAGGTCTGTTGCTGTTTGCTTTCCTATGTAATCCTATGTAATGTAATCCTCCTCCTCCTTCTTTCTTCTTCTTCTTCTTCATCTTCTTCTTTCTGAACCTTATCCAGCCAGTTGGTCTGTTGGAAATAAGGTTAGAGTGATGATTGTAAATTTATCTACAGTAGTGCTTGGAGATACATCCCACTAATGTGTTTCAGCTTCCACTGGCCAGTACCCCTTTAAAATAAAATCTTCCTTGGAGAAAGTGAAGCCTCTCACCTGGCCTGATGCCCTTTATGCCCATCATCATGGTATTTAGTAAGTACCTACTGCTTTTGTTATGGTATCGTGCAAATTTTGTTTGCTTGCTTGAGCAAATTGGAAAACTTATTTCCGAGTTACTTCATAGCAGGATTTACTATTTAACTTTTTTTTTTTTTTTTTTTCCAAGTTATATCTCTCCCAGCTTCCATTCAGTTGTTGTTGTTGTTGTGTACCCCAAACTGCCTGGCCAAGCAGACCCATCAATCACAGGCAAACACCTACCCCTGTAGGACCATCACTTGCAGTGAACTGATGTTCCTTTGTGGCAGAAAGTGCCTCGCCACAGCAAGGCGTAGGGAAGTGTGTGGAGGTTTGGTTCCCAGATGGATGACACGTATGTTTCTCTCCACGTGGTTAACAGAGGCACCATAGCAGGCTCAGCATCACCCTGTTATTTGGTTATATGGGTACCACCTACCATTGTAAATGGTTTCCTGGGTTACAGGAAACCATTAGTCTTGTCACTCATTGCAGAGCCACCTGAAGTGAAAAGAAGAGAATTCAGAAAGTGACACAAAGAATGGGAGAAAAGGAAGAGGGGAGAGCAGACACAGAAAAAGCATGATAAAGGTGAAGGAAGAAGTAGGCAGCACTACATTGCTTGGCTGATGGTCACCAACACCTATCACCACCATCATTGAATGAAAACACCCTCAAGGTGTAGAGGTTATCCCTGTCGAAAAGCATCTCCTGTGTTTTGTGGAGCTTAGGGAGACTCCACTCAGGCCAAAGAAGGCTGAGGCTAAGGAGTTCACAACGTTGCTGAATCTCATTTTAAAAGCAGTGAAACCACTACAAAAATGTCTTAAAATTTTTGTATGGTTGGGTCTTACCTTGAGCTGGCATCCTCGAATGAAAACCAGTGTAATATTATACACAAACAGTGCAGTTATTTACCCTCTGTGCTTCTTTCTCAGTTATTATAACATTTTTGTTGTTGCTGTGATAAGTCCTCTTCCATTTCTCTCACCTTTGACAGTTATAAGTTTCCCAGCTTGTTATAGGTAGGTTATATTATCTATAGGTAGTTTATATTGGAGATGTGCAGATTGGCCTGGGAGGAAAGTAGAGTCCCGGGGGATTGGAAGTCAGGTATAATTACTCCCCTGTACAAAGGAGAAGGGGAAAAAATAAGTGTGTGGTAATCATATGGGCATTTGTCCTCTTAGTGTACAGTGATAGGAAAATTATATGGTACAATACTTATTGACCAAGTTAAGGAAATAACGGAGGAATTAGTTGGAGAAGAACAGGGAGGTTTTAGGAATGGAAGAGGTTGTGTAGATCAGAGATTCATTCTTAGGTCTTTAGTGGAAAAGTTTCTAGAGAAAGGAAAGAAGTTTTATGCAGATTCATGGATGTGGAGAAAGCATATGATGGGTGCATAGACAAGGAATGTGGAAGGTATTAAGAATATATGGAGTAAGTGGGAAGTTGTTGAATGTCGTAAAGAGTATGTATGAGGGTGCTAAGGCTGCAGTGCATGTGGATGGTGAACTGAGTGAATTTTTCTGTTTGAATGTTGGATTGAAACAGAGAGGTGTCATGTCCCCATGCTTGTTCAGTCTGTCTGTGGATGGGGTAATAAAAGAGATACAAGGTAGGGCAGTGGATGTTGGAGTGGCCCTAGTGAGAGAGGGTAGTTTGGAAACTCCCTGTACTGTTGTTTGCAGATGATACTGTATTGTTAGGTGAAGACGAAGGGGAGCTGCAAGGCTTGGCGAATGAGTTTGGGAGTGTGTAAGAAATGGAATTTAAAGGTGAATATAGGGAAGAGTAAAGTTATGGTCTTTGAGAGAAATGAAGTCACTGAATGTGCAGTGAGGCTGGATGAGGAGAAAATGGAAAATGTGAGTGCATTTAAGTACAGTGCACCTTCTCACAATGCGAGTTTATGGGTGGCAGGAACCCTCGCATTCTATGATTTCGCATTGAGTGAATCTAAGAACTTATGGGAAAAATGGTATATGGTGGACAGCCCACCCAGGGCTTGGTCTTTGTGTCCCCTTCCAGCCTACTATACCCTGCTAATACTCTGTCTAATAGTACTTCTAGTTGGACCAACAAATAGAACTCCATGTACCTTAATTTAAGTGGCTTCTGGGCTTGTTAAGAAGGGAGGGGGGTGGATATCCGAGGCTCGGGGCGTCTACTTATCCCCTGCGGGACGGGGCGCCCCTTTGTCACTCTCACTGTCATTGCTGAGGTCTCCTGGAGGTGCCATAAAGCCTTCAAAGTCGACAGCTGAGACGATGATGAGCAGGTGGGTACTGCTATGATGCTAAAACGGACCACAGGATGTGAGGTACAACATGTGTTCTTGCGGCAATGTGGAGAAGTGCGTTTACCCAGGAAAGTCGGTAGATGGCATGCAGATAGCTTACCAGCTATATATATATATATATATATATATATATCCATCTAACTCAGGAGAATACTGAATCGCATTTGCCTCTACCTTTTCTGAAATGCCACTACACATGGACATCTGGAGGGGGGGTCAAAGGGGGAACAGTTGCCCCCATTGGAATTCCAAAGTGCTTCAGTTCTTGTTCATGGATGATTGAGTGATTTTAGTCGATTTATGCATTGTCACTTTATGCATCTGATGTAAATCATGTAACTCACGTAAGTATATGCCTATGCCTATTTGAAGTGTCTGTATTTTGATATAACCGCACATATATGTATAGTTTCTTTTGTTTTGGCCCCCCTTACAAAAAATCCTGCGGATGCCCCTGCCACCATAAATAATTTACTGCATAACACAATACAGTAAACCCTCAAAGATCCGGACTAATTGGGGCTATAACCCTGTCCGGACCTCGAAAAATCCGGATCTTCCAGAAATTATATAAATTTGCTCATATGAAAGAAAACTTATGTTGGTTTAGGTATAACTTAATGCAAAATAAAAACAAACAGTTATTTTTTATATTCACCTTGCCAATACAGTATAAAATTAATTGGATAGTATAATAATGTGTACAAATATTTTTTTCGTAAATTTTAATTAATAAATTGTGTATCTTGTAGCCTATGTTTTAAATTGAAAATTTGCCAAGAAATGGTCCGGATCTTCGCAAAATCCGGATCTTTGAAGTCCGGATCTTTGAGGGTTTACTGTATAATTTTAGCAAGTTTTACACTCAATAAAGTCAAATGTAACACACGCAAGAAGATATTTTCATACATGAAAAGCATCATGACCACCATCCTGCTTCACCCCACCAGGTCCTAACCCGTGGCAATATCCCAGTTTCCTCTTAACTTTTCTCAAATGCCACCATTAATAATTCATTGCATAGCACAGTAATTTTTAAGCAAGGCTTGGACACAATAAAACTCATAAGTAATAAGAAAAAATCTTATGTAATCATTCCGACTTACTTGGCTCATCCTATTCCCCCCACCCCCCACCCCCCCACCACCACCAGCTTGCCGAGTGTTTATCACAAGTCAGCACCTGGTGAAGGATCCTTCAGAGCAAATCCTTCAAAATCATTACCCATTATCTTAAGGGTCACCATCAAGGAACAGTGAATCTTCTGATTGTCGTCACTGGCAGGAGCTGAATCATGGACGGGAACTGGAGGTGTAGCTTGTACTCGTACCTTGCATGCCATGTGGTGTACGTAATTTTAAGCACTTTTTAAATACAGTACTGTACTGTACACTTTATATACCTTATTTTGTAGGATCTTACGAACTAAAGATGTTCACTTTGTGTGTATACAGTAGTCCTTTAACATCCACTGGGGTTAGGTAAATGAAACACCCGCGTATGTTAAAAATCCATGGATATCTGCTGCCCCCATTAAAAACACCCCTGGATCCACCTTAACCCTTTGGCTGCAGCGGCTGTGATGACAATGTACTGGCTGTGCTCATTGCTGAGCTATAGGAAAAAAATTATATATTTTCAACTCGTGTTTTAACCCACTTATCGTTAATCTTGAGAGCTAAAATTTTTGTAAGACAAACGTCAATCTTTCTACTATTTTTTGCAACAAACTGCATGTCTGTAGGCAATCCAAGCACAGAGAACGATTTGAGATAATACAAGGTGTGTTTTGACTGATGCAAGAAATAGCCCAGAGAGGTGGAAATTTCCACCAAACCACTAGATTTTTTCCATACAAAATAGGGTTACAGCCACGTTACCTCATCACAGTAATTGCAATAATAATAAAAATAAAACACTTCCGGCCAGTCTCCTATGATTTTGTTACGATATTCCAGTGTTTACGGTAGACTTTAGGGAAACAGTAACAGTTTGAGGAAAATCATTACAAACTTTATCAAACTTAATGAATGACTTTTATTACCACATACTTTTATGAAGCTTATTGATATAATGTCATGAGGCATTTCATAGCATTGCTACACAGTTTGCAACCGCAAAAATGTTCGCTAGCAAATGCGCTTAACATCATGAGTTCTCTGATTATCGCAAAAATATCACTAAATCACTTGTATATTATCACAGTAATTCACAATATAATATAAAATAACACTTTTAGCCACTCTCATATGATTTCAGTGCAATTTGGGTGCATATTGCTTCGTATTACTTACGGGAGAGAGGGGGGAGGGCAGCATGCCAGTTTAGCCCGGCTCATCGAGGGGGACAAGAGAGAGAGGGAGGGGGGGGGGATGGCAGCAAACCGGTTTAGACCAGCTCATCGAGGGTATATGGAAGAAAAGAAATACTCCCAGCCTGTCCTAACTTTTCCCCTGATGAATTAATGGCATTAATAAATGAAATGGCCAAAAGGAAGAGTGTTAAATTTGATTCACTGGCTAATGCCATCACTAAAATAGTCATGAACTGTGGATGGGATAATGTTACATTTGCAGTGAACAGTGTCAGCAGAGTTCAACGAGATAAAATGCCATAGTAAATCCAGCCCTGGTACTATATCCACCTGCGGATATTTAAAACCGTTTATGTTTATATCCACCTGTGGATACAGTATTTACAACCGTGTATGATAAAAATGCTGATGTTAAGGGATGATTTTATTTTACTTATCACTTGTCACCCTTGAGCAGTATATCAGGGGCTTCCAGGGAAATGATGTGGGTCAGACTGAGGCTGACCATGGGGGGACAGTAATGATGCTGCCAGCCCGCCACCAACCGACTCAGAAACACACAAACTGCTTGGACAATATGGCCACCTTGGCCCGAGGTTAGGCAATCCGGACTGCTTCTAGCTTTTTCGGAATTTTCCCGATATGTAAGAAATTATTCCAGTTGGCCCCTCGACTCTGAAAAAGCGAATTCCGGTCTAGTGAAGTCCATTGTAGTGAAGTCATACTGTACTGTACTTGCATTTACACTAGTTTTGTGGTGATTATTCTACTAAAACAGTTTCTGAAATTTTAACAGAGTTTTATTTTTACCAGCTACAATGTTAATGAGCGGTATGAGAAGTTCATTGAACTGTGTAACCAGGTCAAGAATCGGTACATCCAACAAGAGACAGCAGCTACTTGCACTGTCTTCCAGGATAAAGAATCTGCCTATGTCACAGTTGCTTCCCACAAGCTCTCAAGGTACTGTACTGTATTATAGTACAAAGCTTTACACATTGGGAGGGAGGGACACTGCTAGCACCTGATGTTTATGGCTGCAAATAGATCCAAACACTTTTTATTTTGATTTCTTATGCATGGAAAATTTGGCCATGATTAGAAGAGCATAACCAGATTCACAGAGGTATCTGAACTTGTTATCAAAATGTGTTAAACACTACAGACATAAATCCCTAGAAAATTGCCAAGAAGTGAGCAAAGTTGCTAGAATATTTGGTAAAGATTAATAAAAACTAATAAACATCAGACCTAGCTTTAAAACCAATAAACTGACAATTCAGAACTTAGGATTTTGACATTTATTTATTTATTTATTTCCAGCAAAGACAAAAATGACAAGACAAAGTCAGACAACAGTAATCTGAAACCTGTGAGGAAGATTGTGCGAAGCAGCAAAGGACGGGCATTGCTAGGTGGGGAGGAAATGGACAATGTCAGCTTAAAGAGTGGGCACAGCAGCAGACTGGTTCAGGCAGCACCCAGAAGATCCCCTCGTAAACACCCAGTAAAGCAAGATCAGTTGAAGAGGTAAGGAAGATTGATTACCCAGGTATCTACATAGTATGTTGTACAGTATGAAGTACATAGTTCTGCCCCTTCAGAACATTCCTTTTCCTTGTTTTCTAGGTTCCACTGCTCTCACTCTTGACTTCTGTCCCTCCAACAAGGTCCAAGCTTCACTTCCATACGTTAGAGTTGGTATCACAATACTGTCATGTAGTAACTTTTTCACTTCCATGCTCACTTCCCTGTTTCTTATCACTGCTTTCAAGGAACCAGCAACCTTTCTTCCTTGTTGTACTCTTTCACCCCCTAAACTTCCATCCTAACTTGTCACACTACCGAAGTACTTAAACGCTCTCACATTTTCCATTTCCTCCTTATCCAACCTCACTGAACATTCACTGACTTCTTTTCTCATGAAGACCATAACTCTACTCTCCTACGTTCACGTTTAGATTCCGTATGGCACACCTAATGTCTGACTTGGCTCTTATCTCTGATTGGGGTAAAAATAATCTGGTTGTTATTAATGCATCAGAGACTCAGCTTTTGCACCTATCAACCCGACAAAATCTTCCACAGGTATACCCACTTATGTTTAATAATACTCAACTTAATCCTGCATCATCGTTGAACATGCTTGGGGTTTCATTTGCTCGGGACTTGTCTTGGAAAGATCATATTACATCTCTTGTAAAATCTGCTTCCAAGAGATTGGGTGTGCTAAGCCGACTCCATTCCTTCTTTGCCCCTGCACAATTGTTGACTCTATACAGGAGTTTTATCCGTCCCTGTGTGGAGTACAGCTCTCATGTGTGGGGAGGCTGCCCACATACAGCTCTTCTCAATAGGGTGGAGTCAAGGGCTTTTCGTCTCATTAACTCTCCCCCTCTTACTGATTCCCTTCAACCTCTGTCTCTTCGCCGCAGTGTTGCATCTTTATCTCTTTTCTGTCACTACTTCAATGGTCACTGTTCCTCTGAAGTGTCTGCATGCATTCCTCCACTTCTACAATGGGCACTTAGCACCCGTCTGCAGCAAACTCTCACCCCTTTTCTGTCCAGCTCTCTAATGCAAGAGTTAACCGTTACTCCCAGTCCTTCATTTATGCAACAGGTCAACTCAGGAACTGTCTCCCTCTGTCTGTATTTCCTGCTTCCTATGATCTCCAGTCTTCAAACGCAGTGTGTCAAGGCATCTCGAAATGAATGGATCTTGAACTTGGCTCTCTCTTGTATTTTGTTTTTCTCTTAGAAGGAACAGTTTTGCAGGTTCATTGCCTTTGGTTCCTTCTTCCTCGCATAAAGAAAAAAAAAAAAAAAGATTCCGTTTCTTACACATACTCCCAAACTCATCCTCCAAGCCTTGCAGCTCCCCTTCGTCTTCACTTAACAACACAGTATCATTTGCAAACAAGAGTACAGGGAGTTTCCAAACACTGCCCTCTCTCATTAGGGCTGCTTCAACATCCACTGCCCTACCTTGTATCTCTTTTTTAACCCCATCCATATACAGATTGAACAACCATGGAGATATGACATCTCTGTTTCAATCCAACCTTCATGTAGAAAAATTCACTTAGTTCACTATCCACATGCACTGCAGCCTTAGCACCCTCACACACAATCATCATGGCATTCAACAACGTCCCATCTGATAATAAATATAATTATTATTAATAATAAAAATATTAGCTTAATATTGTTTAATATTAATAATGTAATTATTTAATATTGATAAATATTCCCCTATGATTATTAATAATTATGAGTTTTTCAAGATATCCACATAACAGCCGCATCCATGGTTGTGGATGTGGATGTTGAAAATGATGCGGGGCCGCGGATGCGGATGCAGATATCTGGTCCACCTCTGATAATTAGTACTGAATTATTTTCCTCCTTTTGATGCGTACTTGTATTTTTTTCTCAGATGGATAAAATTGTCATCAGGAATGGACCAGTGCAGAAAAACGACCCAAGGAGATCTTTATTTTATTCTTGTTACCCTCACATGATTTATTTAAGTTTAGAAGCTTTTTGAACTGGGCAGGGTTATTTGCAACCTTCATAAACTCCTTTACTACTGGAGGTTCTTCCAAAGGTGATCAAAATCAGTGATGGTAGCTTGGTTTAAATGTCATCATAATGAAGTGGTTATGCAGAAATGTATAGAAGTTTATCAGTCCTTAAAAATCTCCTTACGTCAGAATAATAAATTTTTGTGTATCAGTTAACATGTTTTTCTCCCATATGGTGGGGAGGCCACAATCCACTCACTCTGTAATGCTAATTTTAGGTGACTACAAGGCACTGAGTGACTAAGTGGTTCCCTGTAAAGCTATTACTTTGTTGTGTGGTAACCAAATAATTTACTAATGGATGCATGGTGGTCTGATTTGCTAAGGCATTCTAACCAGATGTGACCCATAAGGATGTTGGGTTGCGTAGCCCAGGGTCTCAGTACAGTACTTCTGATAAGATTGGGGTGATGGATGGATGGATGCAGATTGTGAAGGCAGTCAAGGCACTTGGCTGATAAGTCAGCAGCTAAGCCCATCAGTACAAGACAAATGCAAATACCAAAATTCTCTCTCCTCTGTCTCTCGTAATGACTAGGAAATGTTTCATTGCCAGTCCAGTTTCTGTATATGTACGTTGTCTGTACACCTGCCCCTATAATTATATACAGAAATAACTACTGCTACTGTATTTGTGTCCAGTTTTACTTGAGCCCCAGTGTTAGTCGACATGATAGTCATCATTATCATCATCATTGTTGTCATCATTCCAGCAATCATCATATTTCCCACCAGTATATGTTGGTAGGATTCACAACAGGAAAATCTGTTTCTGTATCAGAGTGGCACACAAAAGTAGAGCAATCAATAATGTCTAGTCAGATGAGCCCTTCGCCCATCATTTAGACCTGCGAACTTTTTTTACTCCACTCTCTCCACGCAAGGAAAAAAAGAATTATTTATGCAAAAACTTGTCATGATAAAAAATATGTATACTGTGTATTCCATTGTTCTGTTTTATACTCACAGTCTGAGTTCAGTATATGACATAAAACTAATGCAGTTACAATGATTTTTTTTTTTTTTTTTTTCAATGTAGATCCCCTCAGAATGGTGAGAATGAAAAGATGAATAAGAAGAAGAGCCAGAGTGACTTGAAGCCCTCTGACCTTCTGCAGCCAACATGGAGCAAGGCAGCAAGAAACAGAACAGCTGCAGTAACCAAGCAATCTCCAAAGCCAGCTGATCTCAGTGATGTACATAAACAGGTAACAGTATGGTTTGTGTGTGTGTTCTTACCTTATTGTTCTTACATAATTGTATCTTTACAGGAATGAGTCAGGCTCGTACTGTCCCGTGTATTAAACCATTTTTATCATACATATCCTTAAATTTATTAATTGTTTTGGCACACACTATTTCATTCAGTAGTGCATTCCACTGATCAGTTGCCCTATTTGGGAAACTGAATTTCCTTAAGTCTTTATCACCTCTTTTTTTATGCAGTTTTTTGCAGTGTCCTCTTGCTGTAGGTGGTGGCGACCATCATCCACTCACTTGATGTAGTGCTGCCTACTTGTTCCGTAGCCTTTATCATTCTTTTTCTGTGCCTGCCCTCCTCTCTTCCTATTTCTCCCATCTTTCCTGTCACTTCTTATTGCATTTCTTTCCTTTACAGGTGGCTTTACATTGAGTGACAAGCCAAATGGTTTCCTGTAAACCAAGAAACCATTTACAGTGCTGGGTGGTAACCATATAACCAAACAATACGTGCTCCCTACATGTCAACAAGTGGGTTGGTGTGGAGGGTTAGTGCCCCTCCCTGTAAAACAAATAACTCCAAGTCAAATGGCCACCCCTTACGGGATTATGGCATCTGGCAATAGATAGATAGATATAGATAGTCCTCTTGCTGATGCTTCCTCATAGGTTATATACTCATTTTTATCTATTTTCTCCTTCCCTGATATGAATTTATATATGTACTGTATTTAGATTTGGATAAAGCCTTTGACAACGTACCCCACAAGCAACTAATGTGGTAATTGGAGCACATAGGAGGACTGATGGGAAACCTCCGGGAGTGGATAAGAGACTTTTTGAAAGACAGACAAATGAGGACAGTAATAAAGGACAGGATATCTGGATGGAGGGAAGTAACAAGTGGAGTCCCACAGGACTCGGTGTTAGTGCCAGTAATGATCCTGATTTATGTAAATGATATGGTAGATGGAATGAACAGTCATGCAAGTCTGTTTGCTGATGATGCAAAGATCTTGAGGAAAGTTGAAGTTGAAGAAGACTGTAAAATGCTGCAGGACCTGGGGGTGGATTCTGAAAGCTCAGAAATCCTCGCTAATCCACCATCTTTGGGCGTAAGAGCAACTTTGCACTTAAGTGCATATTCTGGAGCCCTAGAAAACGAGCACAAACCCTATGCGGCATTGTCAATTCTCCTCTTAGAGTTGCGCCATGTGAGGGGCAGCCCTAAGTACATCGTAAGCCTTATAACTCTCCTATTTTTACAAATGTCATAGCTCAAACATCCCCCAAATCCTCAGAATTAAATCATGCATCAATTAATCCTTAAGTGCATACAACTGTTGCGATTTTTCAAAAAATAATAAGTACAAGTGGCACAGACCGTCATAGACGATGCCAGAATACTAAAACGGAGCAAGTACTACTTCGACATACGTGGTAAAACTAGCATTGTCGGCCAATATTGCCTTTACTACAAACAAATTATAGCCTATTGATGTAATGTTCACAAAAATTCGATTAAACAAGCCAGTGTTAAGAAGAAACTCATGTAAAATATGGTGATAGCTTACATGACACAATGTCGAAGAAATTATGAATCAGCGCACTTATTTCTTCCTCTAAGTTCACTGCCCCTGTGTACATAATATTTTGGTGGTCTTCCACTGCTTCAATACTGTCTTGGAAATTATGACTGGCGGTGTGGAAACATCGTCTGCTACCACTATGATGTCATACCCTGGTGTACTGTGATTGGTTACTCAGGTTTAAATAGAGAAACTTTCCGCTCCTTGATTGGCCAACACTTGCGCTGGCGCAACCTGGTGTTGGTCTTAAGATTGTCGTACAACACTCACCAGAATACCACTTGTCAAAACCCCGTATGCACATCGCAAAAGTTCTCGCAGATTTTCTCGTAACCCAGAAACCTTTCAGAATCCGCCACCTGGATAGGATTCATGATTGGAGCTGGATGTGGGAAATGAAAATCAACGCAAAAAAAATGTAAAATATTGGAAATGGGTAAAAGTACCAAGAGGCCATCACTGAATTATCTGATGGGTAATGAACCAATCACAAAAGCGAGAGAAGAGAAAGATTTGGGAGTGCTGGTCCAGGATAGGTTGTCACCTGAAAAACACATTAACAAGAGTTAGAGAGACGTATAAACTCTTGACTAATATGAGAGTAGCATTTCATTACATGGCGAGAAGATGATGAAAAAATTGATAGTGGCTATGATCAGCCCCAGGTTGGAATATGCAGCAGTAGTGTGGTCCACACACAAAAAGAAAGATATAAACAAGATTGAGAGAATACAAAGAACAGCAACCATGATGGTCCCTAGCCTGGCAGATCTGCCGTACAAAAAGAGACTGGAAAAGCTGTATCTGCCTTCCATAGAAGAAAGGAGAGAGAGGGGTGACATGATTGCAGTGTTCAGGGCCATGATGGGAGTAGATAAAATTGCCAGAAAAGATGTGTTTCTGTGGGATGGGAGAGTAACAAGAGGACACTGAATGAAACTGAAAAAGCCAAGTTGCTTGAAGGATATCAAGAAATATAGTTTTCCATATACAGGTAGATGCACAGACCTGTGGAATAGCCTGGACAAAATGATCGTCCAGTCTAAAAACTTAAACAAGTTTAAAGCAAAATTTGACATATTGAGAAACAGAGACAGGACCAGGACCTCACGAATGTAGCTCATTTCCTGTATATCACAACTAGGTAAATACACACACACACATACACGCTTGTAAACATATTATATATATATATATATATATATATATATATATACAGTTGTGTTAACATTATGAGGATAAATAGATAGATAGATAAATGTAGATATAATATGTAACACAAGTATATATATCTATCTATCTGTCAGTAGATACATAGATAGATGCGGATATAATATGTTACTAAGTGTATACGCCATAGATCTTGCCCAAATTTTCTTGCACGGATGGTCACCGGCAATAATACTCCCAGAGAGTCAAACACACCTGCAGTTATACTCAACACCTCATGTTTTGTCACTACTGTGGGTGTACGTTCGTGTCCCTTGACCTGCAACATATCCATATCAGTTAGGTGAAAGAGAGAGAGATTGTCCAGATGGTTAAGGGTGCGAAAGTTGATGTATACGGAATAACTGAAACGAAATGGAGAGATGAGAGTGTGAGAGAATGGGAGTATGGATGGGCTATATGTGCAGGAGTAGGTGAGAATGAGAGGGCAAAAGAAGGAGTATGTATAGTTGTGAGTAAAAGATGGAAGAGTATAAGAGAGTATGGATCAGTTGGGTCCAGGATTATGTGGGTAAGATTGAAAGTTGGAATACAAATGTGGGTGATTGTGTGTGTGTGTGTGTGTGCCAATGCAAGATCGGCAAGCAGAGTGAGAGAAGAGTTCTAGACAAATGTGGAAGTGTGCATGGAAAAGTTTGGAAGGAATGAGAGAGTGTTTTTGAATGGTGATATGAATGGTAAAGAAGGGAATGTGAAGGTTGATGGAATAGATGGTGGGTGGGGTGTGCCTGCTGAGATAGATGAGAATGGCAGTGCGTTAGTGGACATTTGTGCTGGGAGGGGGTTGGTGATAGCCAATACCCTCTTCAGGCATAAAATGATCCACAGGTATACATGGTGAGTGATGAGAAGGGTGGGTGGTGAACTGAATGAAAGGAAGGCAATGATTGATTATGTGTGCGTGGATGAAAGGATGCGAAAATGTGTAATGGATGCAAGAGCTTATAGAGGTTGGGGGAGTGGACTTTCTGACCACTATTTGGTGGTGGCCAGAAAAGGTCCAATTAGGATGGAGAAATAGAAGAAGGGAAAGACAGGAAGAAGGAGTATTTGTAAGGAGAGTGGAGAGGTTACAAGAGGATGAGAAAAAGGCAGAGTATACAAGAGAAGTGGAGGAACGATTGGGCAAATATGAATTGGAGCAGATGGGGGACATGGAAGGTGTGTTCAGGATATTAACAGAAGAAATATGTGCAGCATGTGATGGGGTATGTGGGATGAAGACAAGACGGAGGGGTGTGCAAGGAACAGCGTGGTGGAATGAAGAGGTGAGACAGGCTGTGGCACAAAAGAAGAAAGCATACAGTGAATGGATGAGAAATAGGGGCGTGGAAGAAGTTGAGAGGCAGAAGAGAGAGTTATATGTAGAAAGAAAGAGAGAGGTGAAAAGATTAGTAAGAGAGAGTAAGAAGAGAGCGGATGAGGAATTTGGAATGAACTTGAGTGTAAAGTGGAGGGACTGTAAGAAAATGTTCTGGAAAGAAGTGAAAAGAGTAAGACAGGGTGAAAGTGAAGTTAGCAGGGGAGTGAAAGATAAATATGGTAGATTACTAGTGGAGAAGGGAGAAAAAGTGAGCAGATGGAGAGAACACTTTAAGGAATTGTTGAACTTAGAGAATGGAAGTAATGCGAGTATAAGTGGCTGGGGAATGGCTGGGAGAAGGAGGGAGGTGAGAAGACAGGAAGAAATCAGTAGGATAGAAGTTATGGAAGCAGTGAAGAAAGTTAAATCAGGGAGAACCCCAGGAATTGATGGAGTGTGTGGTGAAATGCTGAAGTATGGGGGAAATAGTAGTAGAATGGATGTGGAAAATGTGCAGATTGGCGTGGGAGGATGGTAGAGTCTGGGAGGATTGGAAGTCAGGTATAATTATTCCCTTGTACAAAGGAAAAGGGGAAAAAGAAGTGTGTGGTAATCATCGGGGCATTTGTCTTCTTAGTATAATAGGAAAAGTGTATGGTAGGATACTTACTGACGGAGTTAGAGAAAGAACAGAGGAATTAGTTGGAGAAGAACAGGGAGGCTTTCGGAAGGGAAGAGGTTGTGTAGATCAGATATTCATTTTTAGATCTGTAGTAGAAAAGTTTCTAGAGAAGGGAAAGAAGTTGTATGTGGCTTTCATGGATTTGGAGAAAGCATATAACAGGGTGGATAGACAAGGATTGTGGAAAGTATTAAGAATAAATGGAGTAGATAGGAAGTTGTTGAATGCTGTGAAGAGTATGAATGATGGTGCTAAGGCTGCAGTGCTTGTGGATGGTGAACTGAGTGAATTTTTCTCTTTGAAGGTTAGGTTGAAACAGGGATGTGTCATATCTCCATGGTTGTTCAATCCGTACATCGATGGGGTAATAAGGTACAAGGTAGGGTAGTGGATGTTGGAGTGGCCCTGGTGAGAGAGGATAGTGTTTGGAAACTCCCTGTACTGTTGTTTGCAGATGATACTGTGTTGTTGAGTGAAAACGAAGGAGAGCTGCAAGGCTTGGTGGATGAGTTTGGGAGAGTGTGTAAGAAACGGAATTTAAAGGTGAATGTAGGGAAGAGTAAAGTGTTGGTCTTTAAGAGAGGTGAAGTCAGTGAATGTACAGCGAGGTTGGATGGTGAGGAATTGGAAAATGTGAGTATGTTTAAGTACTTGGGTAGTGTGATGAGTAAGGATGGAGGTTTGGAGGGTGAAGTGCTTGAAAGGGTACAGCAGGGAAGAAAGATTGCTGGTTCTTTGGAAGCAGTAATATGAAGCATGGAAGTGAAAAAGTTACTACATGACAGTATTGTGATACCAACTCTAACATATGGAAGTGAAGCTTGGACGTTGCTGGAAGGACACAAGTCAAGAGTGAAAGCAGTGGAAACGAGTTATTTAAGAGAAGCCTGTGGAGTCACATGGATAGACAGGCAGGCAAATGAGGATATAAAGGAGCGTTGTGGTGTGGATGTGAATGTGATAGGAAGCGTTAGGAGGAATACACTGAGGTGGTTTGGCCATGTGGAGAGGATGGAGGGTGAAAGACTGACGAAGAGAGTGTATGTGAGTGAGGTGGAGGGGGGAAGAGGGAGGGGGAGGCTGAGGATGAGATGGAGGGATGGGGAGGAGAGGTATATGAGAGAGGGGGGTGTGAGTTGGGAGCAGGGCGGTGAAATGGCAGGGGACAGGGCGACTTGGAGGCGATTTGTTTGTGGCCACCCTGAACGGGATTGAGGTGTCTGGCAATAGATAGATAGATAGATAGATAGACTTTCACCTTGTTCTGAACTTCAGAAGCCAAACCCTTTAGCTAGAGTAGCTTCCGCAATTTCACACTGTTTGTTACCCACTCTCTGATGGACAAATTGGCACTTGAAAATACTCTCAGGGCATTCCAACATAGTTGTTGTAGAGCATCCTCATCTTCTTCGGTCCCCTGCAAATTGTCAATATACAACCCTTTCCTTAATTTATCAGTCAAGGGTTTATCCTCCTTAACCACTGATAAATGTTTTTGTATGGTGGCATTCAAGAGGAATTGGGAACAAGTGGCTCCAAACAACACTGCCTTGAACCTATATATCAAGTAAGGGCTATTCAGATTTAAAGGTTCAACAGGCGTAAGAAATCTAGTGGCATCCCTATCCCTTTGAGATAACCCCACCATAAGAAATGCCTTCTCGATGTCACTCACCCAAGGAAAATGATGACACCGAAAGTGCAACAATATCTGTGTGAGGTCATTAACCAAAGATGGGCCTGCATGTAAGCAGTCATTCACACTGTATGCCTTTTCATGCTTTCTAGCTGAACAATCAAACGCTACTCTAATTGGTGTTGTTAAGCTATCTTTAGTGACACCATGGTGAGCTTGATAGTGTACAGGATGGCCTACCAGACTCTTGTCCTCCACCTTTTCTATGAATGCACTTTCTACCTGATCCTGGATGACTTTACTGTATTGTTTGCAATAATTGGGATCCTTTATGAATTTATACTGCAAACCTCTTAATCTGCCCAAGGCTAACTTAAAATTATCAGGTAACTTATCAACATTTTCTTTCCATGGTAATTCCACAAGATATTGCCCTGTTCTTTGGAATATTGCACCGTTTCATAGAAGTTACCTAATACCTTCTCTCCCTTCTTATCGGTCTCACTGGGACTAATACCTATGTGATCTAAGTCCTATAGAGCTGTCAGATCCTTGATTTCTGGAGTAGTATTCCTGCCATCAATATTTGCTAACTCCATTATCGTATCTACTGCCAGTTTCAGAACAGTTACCAGCTCTACATGAGTACCTTCTTCTTCAGACCAATAAGTGCCACTCAGTGTATTACCATAAATTGTGGGTAACAAAATTATGCCTCCCTCCCTTATATAGCCAGCGTGTACAAAGTGATAATAAAAGTCCGCCTCAATCTTTAGTTTGACCATATCCCCACTAGTGACACTTGGATCTGCAAACTTGTAGCCCTGAGCCTTCAGATCCTGCACATTATGTTGCAGCCCTTCCCTGGCTTATAGTTAGGTAGTTCGTCTACAACCACCACCCTCAACTTGCGCACCTTTCTGCGTTGGCAGTAAAACAACTCCACTACCTCATACTCATCACTACCCTTAGAGCCAGTAAATCCTTGCAGTTGTAAACGTTCCTTTCTCATCTTGTTTACCTTCAAGTTTGCTAAACTTGATCTTAGAACAAAGGTACATTGTGAGCATTGATCTAATAAAACCCTAACCTTGTTCTGCTGGCCCGTTTGAGTAACCAATGGAATCTGAATCGTTGGCAGCAACACTGCATTACGACTGGATGCCACAGCCATTGTCACTGTTGGTTCTTGGGTTAATGTTTGTTCATGGGGATCAGAACGAGAAGTCGGACACAAATAGTTGTAGTGTTTTTGTTGGCAATATCGACATGGCCTTACTTTGGGATTTGTACAACCCTGACTACCATCATCTGTCAACAGACACCCGACACTTAGCTTCAGTTGCTTTGCTGTCTTTAATTTTGCCTTCTTTGTTTTATACTTTGCACACTTAGCCCAAAAATGTCCTGGTTTAAAACACAATTTGCATCCATTCCTCTGGGTAGGTTCAGTGTGTTTCACTTGCTTCACTGCATATGCTGCCGTAGCGGTCGCACCAAAATGTTCCAAGGGATTTTGTCTACCTTCAATATTACACACCTCCGTCTTTAGCACACGAACGTAATCATCTACATCCAGCCACTTCTCTTTAAGTTCACGTTTGATCATTTCCGAAAGTGTACTAGGGAGTTTATTATGCAGCAGAACAGCACAAATTTCACTTACAGTCACTCCCATTGCATGTAGTGATTCTAACACACATTCAAAGTAAAATGCCGGGTTTGGGCTCCGGAAACAACACAACACCCCCAGAAAGAGCCCATGGAGAGGTAGACAGTGTGCGGTCCACCTCTGTGCGAGAGGTATGTAAGTCCGCCCGGGCCGCGCGCCCCTATGACCCGCAACTCTCCCGCCGCCACCATAGCAAGAAACCGCAACTACCTTGCGGGCGACCTGACCCTCAACAACATCGGGATGGAGCTGTTTCTCCAGCTCCTGCCAGCACCCCTGAGAGCCTGTAGCTGCTCAACCCTCCTGAAGGAGACAGCCTGTAGCCACTCTGAGGGAAATAATGAGACAGCCTGCAGCCGCTCCTGCCTTCACCAGGGGACGGCCTGTAGCCGCTCTGAAGGTGCTCTTCTCGAGACGGCCTGTAGCCGCTCTGAAGGCGCCCTTCTCGAGACGGCCTGTAGCCACTTTGAAGGTGCCCTTCTCGAGACGGCCTGTAGCCACTCAACCCTCCTGAAGGAGATGGCCTGCAACCGCTCCCGCCTTCGTCAGGAGATGGCCTGTAGCCGCTATGAAGGTGCCCTTCTCGAGACGGCCTGTAGCCACTCTGAAGGTGCCCTTCTCGAGACGGCCTGTAGCCGCTCTGAAGGTGCCCTTCTCGAGACGGCCTGTAGCTGCTCTGAAGGTGCCTTTCTCGAGACAGCCTGTAGCCGCTCTGAAGGTGCCCTTCTCGAGACGGCCTGTAGCCGCTCAACCCTCCTGAAGGAGGCAGCGTCTGGCAATAGATAGATAGATAGATAGATAGAAATAACCATATAACCAGATTATGACGCCTGGTGGTTTAGTGGATAATTAAGGCATTCCAGCAAGATTTAGCCTGTGTAGGTTGATTTCCAAGGGGTGGTTGGGGTTTATTTTTCACATAATGCCACGGGGGGATGAGTGAGGCTGGTCATTTTCATCTTAAATGTCAGGACCAACTTGCCCAGCCCTGAGCTCCTACGCTGCTCATGGGGCAACACTGGGTTAGATGACGATGATGATGATGATATACAGTACATACATATATATTCTTTGGCATATCATTACTCCTTTGTGCACCACCAGACCCCATCATAATTAATATTTGCTTTGCCCTCACCATTCTCACTCATCAGCTTTAAAAGTAATCTCAGTATCTGCCATAGCTCCTTTCCAGTGTGGACTCTTCCTTAATGATTGTTAAACTTTTTTTTTCAGTAATATGTTTGTATGTATTGTAATGGCTGGTTTGCACATGCCTAATGTGGGTGACAGGACTACTTGATATGTTCAAGCTGTGTTTTACAGGTCCCGAAGGGCAACTGATCTGTAAGACTGTGGAACACCATTTATTGACACTGGAGTTGTGACCCACTCCTTCCCAATGCTTCACATATAGGTATACAGTAGATGTGGAAGGCTTGTTGGGTTGTACGGTGAGAGGTGCATGGGGAAATGTGTTGGGAAGTTGGGGAGTGATAGTTTGTATATATCGAGAACCCTGACAGGGTGCAGACATGTGAAGACATGATAGAACACACTGCCACACTTTTTTACCAGTAAATGTCTGTCTTCAGATTGGATTTGACCCAAGTTAAGAGAATAGTAAGATTCCTGCACTACTTACCTGGTTCCCAGACCCTCTTTATCAATAATACAGTACAATACTGTATATAATTATTTAATGAAAACTAATACTCCATTGTATTCTCATCACCAGAAACTGAGAGTGGCAGTGGTGGAGGCCCTGGAAAAGGAGGGTATGAAGATGATGGCACCACTCTTCAAACTTTGTTTCAAAAAGCTGTTCACTGTCTGTCGTCCCTTTGCCCTGGACATGATTGGTCAAGGCTCCACCAGTAAGAACATGGAAAAAATCGCCAAAGCACATGTCAGGCAAGTCATAGAATTTGAGAGACGCAAAGCCAGAAAATAGCTATAAGTTGCGTGTACTGTTGAGGTGATGCAGGAGAAAGGCAGCTTCATGTGATGACACCAATATAACCAGATGCCTCTACTGCCTGCATGTACTGTACAAACCCCTCAATTCTTTCCCTATCCCCTGATAGAGGGATGGTGGACTACAAGTAGTGGCTGCTTCAGACAGCAGTCTACCAGGTTGAGATTCAGATGAACCTGGGATTACAGCTACTACTACTGCTTCTGTTGAGGAAAATCCATTCATCCATCAGCTAATCCAGTAATGTAGAGGCCTGGGGCAAGGCTGCTTAGTCCAGGTACTCATATTTAAGGTGAGAGTAACAGGTTGCCCTCCCCGTAGGAGTGTTATGTGAGCAACAAATCCCAACCACCTTTCTGAATAAGACCTGTATATGCTACACCCAATTGGAGTGGCTCCCACTAGGCTTGTAATAATTGTATATGGGTAATGGTGCAAATGCAATTTAACAGTGCACAATTTGAAAGTCCACCTTTGACTTCCTTTCATGCATCATAGAACTGTCCCATAAAGGGGAAATAACTCTGCAAGAGAAGGTTTAGGAGAGAACTTGAAGTGGCTGTATCTGAATTAGAAAACAGAAAATATTCCATTAGTAACAGTATAAAGTTATGGTGTTTGAGAGGAATGAAGTCACAGAGTGTGCAGTGAGGTTGGATGGTGAGGATATGGAGAATGTGAGTGCATTCAAGTACTTGGGTAGTGTGATGAGTAAGGATGGAACTTTGGGGGATGAAGTGCGTGAAAGGGTACAGCAGGGAAGGAAGGTTGTTGGTACACTGAAAGTAGTGATGAGAAATAGGGAGGTGAGTATGGAAGTTAAGAAGTCACTGCATGATAGTATTGTGATCCCTACCCTGACGTATGGAAGCGAGGCGTGGACCTTGCAAGAGGGGAACAAGTCAAGAGTGAGAGCAGTGGAAATGAGTTACTTGAGAAGAGCATGTGGAGTGACATGGAGGGACAGGTTGACGAATGAAGAAGTGAAGGAACGTTGTGGGGTAGATGTGGATGTGGTTGAGAAGATTAGGAGAAATACACTGAGGTGGTTTGGACATGTGGAGAGAATGGAGAATGAAAGACTGACTAAGAGGGTGTATGTAGGTGAGGTGGAGGGAGGGAGAGGGAGGGGTAGACCAAGGATGAGGTGGAGGGATGGAGTTGAGAGGTATATGAGGGAGGGGGGGGTGAGTTGGGGGGAGGGTAGTCAAATGGTGGGTGACAGAGTGACTTGGAGGCGTTTTGTCTGTGGCCACCCTTTGCGGGATTAGGGCGTCGGGCTATAGATAGATAGAACAATATTTTCTTAAACATTAACTGTTGTTGATGCTACAGAATGCAGGATGACAGTTGGATGTGGAAAAATAGAAGTGTGAATGTTGGGGGTAGGGTTGCTAGAGGCACACTAAAAAAGACCTGGAACAAGGTCATAGAGTGTGACTTCAGGGATAAGTGACTGAATAGGGAGGCTGCCAGGGATTGAGCAGCATGGACAGCTGTCATCAGGTGACCAAGACTGATACATGCAAGCATGCTGGAGCCTTTATAAACGATAATGATACCAACAGTTCTTCATGAGATGTGTTCAGACTACAGCATAGATCCTCAAAACAAGTTCATACATTTTTATAACTAGATACCAGTATTGCAAAGGGAAATGACCTGAAAGTAATGTAAGGTAAATAATGGGTTATTGGATTGGATGATGGTGGATGGATAGATGCACCACCTCCAAGAACTGTGCACTTGGGAAACAAATTTTAATCCATGAGCCAAGGATGGAAAAAAAAAAATGACAGAAATAAAAATCTTTTTTAAATTCAGATTATTATCAGGATGACAAAATAAATATTGTAACATGGCTGATATCCTCACTGGGTAATATTATTCTGGAAAGAGTTGCCAGTTGGTAACTGTTAAAAAGAAACGTTAGTAAAATCATGGTAATCACTTAAATACATCTTATTTAGTGAGGTAATATTGTTGTGCTTGAGGTTCATTTTAACATGAACCCAGTGGACAGCAGGTCAAAGTTGCCCTTCTCTATTCTACCATCATCCAGGGTATTGAGGGACACCCGTATCATCCGGCATTGAAGCCTCCTAGTCATATTTGTGACACTGCACAAAGGCATCACTCTTCAGCACCAGTAAGGTCATAATAATGAATAATGAGACTGAGTTCAAAATATAATGGGTGGTTGGGGTTTCTTGCTCATGTAATGCCACTCAGGGATGAGTGAGGCTGGTCACTCTCATCTTAAATGCCAGGACCAACTTGCCAGGTTCCTGTGCTCTACATGGGGTAACACAGGATTAGATGATGATGATGATGAGTACAAAATACTTGTAACCCTGTCACTCAAACATGAAAACAGAATGGTAAAAAAAAGGCAAATGCACTCGATAAATATACCAAGCTGATACAATATTCTTGACCAAGTGTCAGGCTGTGGGACTGGTCCAGTACAACCGTCCAAGTTGTGCTTCAAGAGTCATGAGTAAATCCTGCACTGGTAGGTGTTGTGTCTTAACTGTGTTGTTACTAGAGTTTTAGATGATAAATACAGTAGTGACAGAGTTAGCAAAGTAGTGTAAAAGTATTTAACTTTCTAGATTATTGTATTTCGAATTCAAATAATTTCTTATTGTAATCAGTGTTTTTTATTCTCTAATTATAATCAGTTTATATTATTACAATTTTAATAGTGGTAGGTGGGGGCACTCACCAGCCACTCACTTGATGTAGTGCTGCTCTTGAGTGCTTGCCCTTACCTCTCTTCCTTCCTTCCCTTCCTCTTCAGTCTTTCTTTCCTTCATTCTTTCCTCTACGGGTGACTCTACACTGAGTGACAAGCCAAATGGTTTCCTGTACACTTGGAAACCATTTACTATGCTGGGTGGTAACCATATAACCAAATTATGGTGCCTGGTGGTTTAGTGGGTAATTAAGGCACTCCAGTCAGACTGAGCCTGTGTAGGTTTTTATCCAAGGGGCGATTGGTGTTTATTGCTCACATAATGCCACTCAGGGATGAGTGAGGCTGGTCACTCTCATCATAAATGCCAAGACCAACTTGCCTAGCCCCAGGCTCCTACATTCCTCATGGGTTAACACAGGATTACATGATGATGATGATGATGATGATTGTATAGGAAGCCATATGGTTTCCTGTACACCAGGAAACCATTTACTACACTGGGTGGTAACCAGATAACCAGATTATGGTGCCTGGTGGTTTAGTAGGTAATTAAGGCACTCCAGCCAGATTGAGACCAGGTAGGTTTATATCCAAGGGGTGGTTGGGGTTTATTGCTCATGTAATGCCACTCAGGAATGAGTGAGGCTGCTCACTCTCATCTTAATATGAGAACCAACTTGCCTAGCCCCGAGCTCTTACGCTCCACATGGGGCAACACAGGATTAGATGATGTATGTATGTATACTTTTTCATGGCAATCCTTCCAGCCACAGAAAGTCATAAGATAGGGACAAGTTCATTGTTTGGTAAATAAATACTACACTCAGTTTAGTTGAAAGTGAGCTTTCTGTGCCTTCTGTCTTCCATTGAATCCGCCCATTTGTCGTCCGCTCAGTATGAGATGGTATCGTTTTCCCCTCTACCTATGACAGGTGCATGTGGCTCATGGGAGAGTAATAAAGAAGAGGAGGCCTAGGGATCCTTAACCCCTGGGCGCCAGGTGTTTTCTACCACCCCCAGCCCTTCTGTCCAGGCAAATTTCCCAAAATTGTATGTTTTCAAACCTTAATATCTTGGAAAGTACAGCAGGTAGAGAAACAAATTAAAAACCACATTACTCACCAACTCGTCTTGTGAATGAAAACATCCCCAGGTCTTTAGGTGATCCCACTGATGAGTAGGGATGTAAAGAATACAGGTTACTTGCGGCGCGTGAGTCGGGATGTGTCCGACTTGGAGCACGCAGCCTAGACTTTGGTCTCAGCATCCGCATGCTGGCCAGTGTTTGTGACACTAGACTTCCCATGGAGAGTGGTGTGTTTGTAATGCTGCCCGACCTCTCGCCATGGAATTTTCCATTTAGTAACCAAGTCATCCCCACTTCCCCTACTCACAGCTATGGGTATGAGTCATCACCCAATACATGTGGCTCGAATATATGGTTTTCTGGCAGTAACAGCATTGCACTTTGCCAAGTTTGTGTGTGGGAGAAGGTGAAGGATACAGTACTTACCCATTTTGCCCTCACTGTCTTACAACTTTGCACTTTGGAAACACTTTGAGAGGAACTTTCCTTCTTTCCATGTCATTTTCTCCACAGATAGCACTTACTGATATAATGAATACCCTATTCTAAACCATGAGGTAGATGATTGTACTATTGGTTAGGCTTTCTGGCACACTTTCTTGGCATTGGGCTAATGCTTTTCCCATTAATTATAGTATGTTAAATATTATTCTATTAGCACTTCATCTCGCATGTAAGGAGCATATCTCACATTTTCCACAATAAAACAAGGGCAAGAAATGTACGTAAGTGCTACCACAGAAAGTACTGTAATTTTCTACAGGTGTGCACAATATTTTCTTTTATAAGATGTAGGGTAACTCAACATATTTACAAGCACTTCACATCAGCTTTGGACATGTTATTTAAAAAAAAAAAAAAAAAAAAAAAAATCCGTCTTTGTCCGCTGTTTACATATATGCTTCCACACACCTGTGCTTAGAATTCACGTTCATGGTGGAACAAGAAAAAGTGCACTGGAAAAAGTGCAACCTTGGACTCCTGACACTGATAGGCCATTTCCTTGTGTACAAAGGGCCGACGTTTTGTCGTTGAACACACACGACAATGCCTGAATGTCATGCACCCTGCAGGTGTTTGGCCCAGATGGACGAAATAATGCCTTCCCAGGTACTGTGTGCTGGCCAACCTATCAGCTGGTGGCACCTGGTGCACTTGCCTCCTTCCACTTGCAACCTCAACAGTTCCATACTTTTCAAGGAGCTGCCTTGCCAGTTCTTTCTCATACTTACGTAAGGAAAGACTCTTACCCACAATCTTGTTGTAAAGTTCGTTCGTTTGTAGTTTTCCCCACCTGTAGTGGGGGCCGAGCCATACATTAGCCCGGTTGTTGTAAAGTATAACTGGCCAGAATACCGATATCCAAAAGGTGCACAAATGCCTTTTTTTTTTTTTTTTTTTTTTTTTTTTTTTTACCATCCGCAAGACTTCCAAAGGAAATCTATCTCTCCAATCTGCATTTCAGATTTATCCACGAGCCGCATGTTGATATTGTAATCATTGACGGCATCTGGCTTTAATAATGGTTGCCTGGTCCTGTAGTCTGTCTTGCAAAACCCCACAGTGAACTGTCGAAACCCAGTGAATGGCCAACATGTTACCACATTTCTGGGTTAACTGGGCTTCTCAGTCTTTTTTGGGAATGATGGAAAATTCCGTCTATGGGCATGAACAGTTCTACAGGACCCAGTCCCATGTTGAATTAAATACTGCATCAGTCCCGAAGTGTATAGTAATTGTCTGTACAAGATGTGGTTTTTGTGGAAGTATCTGTCCATCAGGACTTTCACCACTGCAGCAGAAAACCAATGGGGATCATGGCTGGGTATATCCACATTTGTAGCCAAGTACACTATCACGTCAAGCGCATATCCAATCTTGCTATCGAGTAAGACAAAGAACTTTAAGTCAAAGCGATGTCTGGCAGGCACATACTGAATAAATGCTAAATACCCCCAGAATAGAACAATCGACTCATCAATGACCACTTTCTGAGATGGCTGGAAGAGCCTGATAAATTATTTCTTCAGCATGGTAAGAAGTGGCCTGATCTTCCACGACTTATCATATGGGGCTGGGCCATGTCGAGACCAACTGCCTAGCCCCGGGCTCCTACGCTCCTCATGAGGCAATATAGGATTGGATGATGGAGATATATATATATATATATATATATATATATATATATATATATATATATATATATATATATATATATATATATATATATATATATATATATATATATATATATATATTCGTATTTTTAGTTAGTTGTTTTCCGGAGAGGGGCACTAACCCTCCGACAACCCACTTGTTGTCACGTAGGGAACGTGTTGGTTGGTTATAAGGTTACCACCCTGCATTGTAATTGCTTTCCTGGTTTACAGGAAATCATTTGGCTTGCCACTCAATGTAGAGCTACCCCCAAAACAGGGAATCATTACACTAAGTGGGTGGATGATGGGCGCCCACACCTACCACAATGTAGGGAAGAGCAGTGATGGTCATCGAGAGAAGTGAAGTCAGTGAATATACTGTACAGTGAGACTGGATGGGGAGGGAACGGAGAATATGAGTGCGTGTAAGTATTTGGGTAGTGTGATGAGTAAGGACGGAAGCTTCGAGGGTGAAGTGCTAGAAAGGGTGCATCAAAGAAAAAAGGCTGCTGGTTCCATGAAAGTAGTGATAAGAAACAGGGAAGTGAGCATGGAAGTGAAAAATTCACTGCATGTCAGTATTGTGATACCAACTCTAACGTATGGAAGTGAAGCTTGGACTATGTTGGAGGGACAGAAGTCAAGAGTGAAAGCAGTGGAAATGAGTTATCTGAGAAGGGCATATGGAGTCACATGGAGAGGCAGACTGACAAATGAGGAAGTGAAGGAGTGTTGTGGTGTGGATGTGATAGGAAGCGTTAGGGGAAACACATAAAGGTTGACTGGCCATGTGGAGAGTGAGACACTAACAAGGAGAGTTCATGTGAGGTGGAGGGGGGTAGAGGAAGGGGGAGGCCGAGGATGAGGTGGAGGGATGAAGTGGAGAGGTATATGAGAGAGAGGGGTGAGCTGGGAGCAGGGCAGTGAAATGGTGGGGGAGAGCGACATGGAGGCGATTTGTTTGCGGCCACCGCTTACGGGATTAAGGCGTCCGGCAATATATATATATATATATATATATATATATATATATATATATATATATATATATATATATATATATATCGCGGAGATCGGGTTTGAATTTCCCGCCCACGACAGCACATTTCTTTGTAAATAAATTCTTGTAGTAAATAATCTGGATAAGATATTATTTATCACTGAAGATAAATCTGGTCATGGAGAATACAGCATATTTAGTTATATATTCAGTAATGATAAGTTTCATTTAATTTACTTTGTGCACGAAGCTGTTCTCCTTGCCTCAATGCCACTAAACGGTTCAGTTCACTCCCTGCTTCCAGAGAGATTGGGTGTCCTCTTGCAACCAGGCAGTTTAGTTCTTTTCCCGCAAGTGGACGCTCAACAGCGATCAGCCATCATTCTACACTTGTTACATCGGCACTACAGCTAAGAACTCAGCATATTTTAGGCCTTCAGATATTTATACTGAGTACTGATCAAAACGCCGTCCACATACAGTATATAATGGTGAGTTGTTCCGCTTTGTTATTTGATAATTAAGACCCCCCTACAGTGATAATAAGTAACATAAATTGGTGCCGTAACCAGGATTATATCTAGTGATAAATAATAGGGAGCTATTGCGGGGTGTTTCTGCATTTGCTGTCATCTTTCACTTAATTGCCTATCGTTAAAATGGATAAAATAAGATCTTTAAGCAGGCTTAGAGCAGCCAAAAAGAGAGCAATCACTAAACTGATCACTAATTTGACAATTTATAGAACATGAGGCAACCGTTCATGACATCAAAGGTCTGAAAGTGACGGTCGAGAAGATCCTTGCAGAGATAAGGCGTAATTTTGTCGTCCAATCTGAAGCTTGGGATTCGAAGCGCGTCTTGGGGCGCTTGGTTTCTGTCCGCAAAAACAGTCCAGCGTACAACCAAAAAATTACGTGCCAATCGCCAAGTTATCAGAGGGGTTCGCCGAAGACGATCTTTTGACGAATGTGCAACTTACATGTAGCCGTTATTTGTACTGAACTGGCTCTATATGTCGTTAATATTAGCCACTTGCACCCTAATTTTTTTGTACATAATGCTAATTTCATTATATTTATCATTTATGTGTCCTTGCTGGCCAATCTCACTCTCCCCAAGCTACACTAAGACTGCTCCCGACCATGCTTGGGTGAGAATAGATACGAAGACGGTCTTGGTTTCGATGACAGTCGCTTGGGACGTCGTCTTATCACTTTAGCTGACAAAAACGGTTTCACCGAAGATGGCTTCGAATCCGATCCCTCAGCTTGGACGACAAAAACGCGGCTGTTGAGGAATTGTATGAATTATATCCTGATGAAGACCTGGAAGAAGAAGTGGTCAGTGACATGGAATTTGTTAATAGTGTCAACAGACACTTGGTAGAATTAGAGAGTGCTATAGAATTACCCGCCAAGGACTCGGTAGTACAAGAACAGACAGAGAGTCGGAAAACAACGGGAATTAAATTACCGTCTCTGAAATTGCCAATATTTGATGGTGATCCGATTCAGTGGCTAGGTTCTTGGGAGCTATTTGACTGTAGTGTGCACTCCCGAACAGATCTGACAGATATCCAGAAATTTACGTATCTTAAGGGACTCCAAATTATTAGTGGATTCAGTTTGGTAGCAGCTAGTTATAAATCAGCAGGCACAGTTTTAAAGAATACCTACGGTCAAGAAGGTCGCATTAAGGCTGCTTACATTGCAATATTATGTAACTTACCTCCTCCAGCTCATGAAGTGAATGAACTATGACTTTTCTGCATCCTTTGTGTAATGCTAGATGTTTTAGGGGTCGGCTTCCCGTCCCTTAAGTCAGCAGACAGATAGGGCTTGGTGAAAGTTTATCTCCTCCACCGGGTACTGCATAATACTGGTTGTAATGCTGTGTTTTTAAGGCGACTTCTCGTCGTAAAAACACGAGCACTGGAACGGGGTCCTTTTACTAGACCGGATGTAATGCATAAAAATAGGCAGTATACCGTATCACATCTATTGCTTAGGTCCTACTCATTACAGTGTACATACAATGATATTTAGCATATAGGGGAACAGACATACAGGATTACACTCGGCTTCACAGAATGATCACATATATATTAACACTATGGCACAGGGAGATCGCGGATATTCTTTAATGTCACCTGGAGGGAAATTATGCAACTGGGGTTGTTCGTTTGAATTAATTATTATGTCACTTCAAGATAATAATAAACTGGGGCTGTTCACTTTAGATCACTGAGATTGGGAGTCTGTTTCGGGGAAATTACCATAATAGAGGTAGGGTGCGGATAGCGACACTCGACACTGTCACCAGGTCGCGGGAACACATACACTTGCCTTTCGGCTCACTCGCGCACCTACCTCTAGATTCACAGAAAACTCCCTGGTTCCTTGATGCGGGGGGGGGACTGAATTATTTATCAATAGACACTCCTTACCCTGATTGCACGAGTTTCTGTTAGGCCACTGTTTAATATATTTTCCGTGTAAGCACTGTCACTGTACTCTGGATCACTGTCACTGTCACCGTCTTACCCTTGTTTCCTGGGTTGTCAGATCACTGTTTCACTTACTGTCAGGGAGGCTCACCTGTCTGGGGCCTCGACCTGAGGGGTGGCTCCTATCTTAGGGCCGCGCCGGTGGGGTGCAGGGAGGCCCTGTGGTCTGGGGGCCTCGACCTGATCGGGGGCCCTCGGGACTAGGGCCGAACAGCCGGAGCAGTCGGGCCTGCTTCCTCTGCCTCCGGGGAGTGAGGGAGCCTGGATCTCCGTCGTTGTAGACTGCGGCGGCGGGCCTGGGCGTCCTGGGACTGCGGGTGCTCAGGGGGAGAGGCGCCGTCAGGGCTGGGCTGCGGCAGCGTCTCCTGCTGCAGGGCTCCGGCAGGGTCAAAGAACTCCCGGGTGTGGGCGGTAGGTCCGTTATTGGGCCTTGCCACCACTCTGGTGTCTCTTCCGGGCCTATAAGCCTGGATGGCGACGAAGGGCTCCCTGAAGGGAAAGAGGCTAGAGGGAGACTCACACTCTTCGTGGTCCCTTGAGTGTGTCTATAGGTCTGAGTCGGGGCTCTCCTTCCCCTATTGTGCACCTTGGCTGTAGCCGTGAACTTGCCCGGCGTACGGGGGACACCTATAGGGTGATCGAGGTCGCCCTTTCGCCGTGGCAAGGTACCGCCAGCGTGGTGTTCCTCCCGCAGTAGGAGACAAGCCGGAGTGAGGGGCTCAGAAGCCGCATTCTCTCCAATACGGACAGATCCTACCTTCAGGGAATTCTCCACCCTGGTACGTGCCCCGGCCGGAGCCGTGTGTCTGCCCGTACGGAAAGCAACTAACGGGTGAACTGGTTCGCCCGTCCGTTGCGGCAAGATACCGACCCCGGGACGCCACGTCCGTAATTGGGTAGCGCTACACGTACGGTAGCAGGGTCTCTCTACCCTGGACCGTATTCTGGCCGTAGCCAAAGAGCAACTGGAGAGGGATGCACACAGGCAACTCTCTCTCCTCAGTGTGTTAAGGCCGGAGCCTGGGGTCACCTTCCCCTCTACACACTCTGTTAGGCCATAGCCTATGTCTATCACTTTCTCTTTCTTTAGGCCGTAGCCTTGGGCCTCCTGCCCTAGAGGGTATAACAAGACCGTCAATACGGTGTTACCTGGGACTGAACTCTTTTCAGTCCCACCCCTGGTCTGACGATCACTACCCCGCCCGCACAGTAGTTCGGTTTCCCTGAACACCTGGGGTTGGGGTACTTGCGGGGAATAGGGGCTCAGGGCCGTGATGCCCTGATGACCCTCTTGCCCAGGGTCACTAACCTCACCGGTGTGTCCTCCCGGGGTGGTGGTGGGGTGGCGGCTCGGGGGTGGTGAGGTGGGAGGTTCTGCGGCGGGCATGGCGGGCATTTTATGTCCTCCCTGCAGGTGCTCCCTCCGAACACCAGCCCCTGTCTCAGCAAAGGCAGTTAGGGTGCTAGATTGTGGTGATGAGGGTCGTGGCGGGGAGGGAAGGCAACCTTCTTGCTTGGAGCATGGTGGAGAGATGTGGCACGGCATTTATGTAGGACGTGACAGTCACCACCATCTCCTTAACTTTCTACACTTCCTAGCACATCCTCCTCTTCTTCATTAACAAGTGCATCACTTTAGTATGCCTCCCCAGCCTCCAGAAACACTTTCAGATCCTAAATTCCTTATCCAACGTGTCAGAGAGAGCAGGGGTGGGCGCACGTGACACGTTGCTCTGAACATAACTTTCTTCATTTTCTAAAGAAGTTTCTCCACTCCCTGCAGGAGTGGACACAGTATCATCAAGTACACATCCTATGGCAGTGTCACTAAGCCCATTCCTCGCATCCTTTGACAGGAGTTTGGCTGGTGTGGAAGATGCAAGAGGGTTGCAGGCAGTGGGGACAGATTATGACATGGAGGATCCTGAAGACATTATACTGTACTACACCTGGCCAGGGCGCAGGACAGACTGACTCACGCTCCAGTGCAAAGACAAGAGTATGCTACCAGTCTTTGGTGAAGAGATAAATTGGCGACCACTTCAAACAGTGGCGTAAAAACAACTGTGACTATAGCGGTCACCCGGCGTCCCCGAACCACAAACTTTGCGTTGGCTATAACCATCCCTCCCCGGCCGGGGGTTAAGATGGATAGCCTGATATCTCTCTTGTCTTCTGTTTGACAGGACAAAAAGTTTTTTAACTCTGAGCTGCCTTGTTTGGAGACATTGTTCTGGAAGAGGCTTGAAGACACATTTGACATCACACAGGCATTACAAATGCTGACATGTGGGTCATGAGGCATTGGCCTCCCTCTAATAACTACTATATGTTACGTTATCAGCCCTTAGATATTCATAAGACTGTAGCAGCCGTGGCTCAGTGGGTTAGAGCGCTCCGCTCTGACCGTAGGGTCGGAGGATCGAAGCCACCCAAGGGTCATTGGTAGACATCAGGAAGGGCATCCGGTCATAAAATGCTACATGCTCCAAACCAAAGTCCTCTACCCAGGGGCAACGCCTTAGCCCTTATCCAAAAAAGGGGTACCTGGCGTAAAACTCACTGACTGCATTGGGTGTGGCATAATACTCTTTATGGATTCATGCTGGGATAGCCAGTGCTCCTTCAGCCTTGGATGTCCTGCTCAGCATTATGCTTACTGCAGGCATATTTCTTAAGCTTATTGGCCTACCCTTTTTTGCAGACTCTGTGCCTGTGTCTTGCAAAGCTGTACTTTCCAGATTGTCTGTGCCAGCTGAATAAAAGAAAAAGTGCTCTAATGAAAATGTCACATTAGGGATGGTAGAAAGAAGAAGGAAGTCAGGTAAGGGATAGAAATGTAAGAAATGCAGATATTGATTGAATGGTGGTGCAGTAGTGTCATTTTATAGGTTGGAAAGCTGGTGTTGTTTTCATATACCATCACAGACTTGGTATATCTGTCAGAGCTGGAGAGGATTCCCTTGGACAGTAGAAGTTATCCAAAGTCTTTATTTTTTGTGATACCTTAGGAAATATTTATTATTCATCTGTCCATTATCCAACTCGTTTCTGCTTCATCAGTAGTGTAGGGACCGTGAGCTACGCTAATCAGCCTCAACATTTAAGGTGAGAGTGATCAGCTTCTCATGCTTCTTGCTTGGCATTATGTTAGCAGTAGCACTAACTCCAGTGTAAAACAATGCAGGCCTATCTGGATGGAGCCCCTTAACAACCCACTAAACCACCAGGCATCATTCAGTTAAACAGCTACCACCCAGTGCAGTAAATGGTCACTTGAGTTACAGTAAACCATTTGGCTTGTCACTCGGTAAATAGTCATCTGATGGCAGCACTACACGAACCGAGTAAATGATGGGTCTGGACTTTGAAACACTTCCAACTCCACAATGCTTGGTGGTAGTTACAAGCAGCTTAAGTAACTTTCTATGGTTGGTGATTTAAAAAAATATATAGTCTGTGTACAAGTTGCTCACCTAACAAAAAAAATTTGTGCACAATTTGATAGCACATGTCTGATCATATCAATAATTACTTAGTCTATTGATGCTTGGTAATCTAGTGGTTCAAAGCAGCTGTCTGAGTGATAGCCATGTATCTTGAGAATAAGGGTACAATCTCCAAGAGGTAGCTGGAGGTTCATTGGACTGCAATTCCTCCAGGAGCACAGACTGTTCATGCTGGACCATGGCAGCCTAGTTTCAGGACCTTGCACATCTATTTCATCCTTCTCTACTGTATATTGTTAGGACTGAACATACTAGGATTTTATATAAATAAATATTTTAATGTACTGCACTGCATCACAGGTTTTATCTTAATATACACATATGACTAGAAAGGTGACTAGTTAAAAGCAAAAACTGTTCAAATATGTGGTGATATGGTTGCCATAAGTACTCTGTGCATAGCCATTTCAATCCTGGTCTTTATTTTTTAATGTATTTATTTTTTAAACATGATTGGTTTGTTTAGTTAAAATGAAATGTCCCCAGGCTAAACAACTCCTTCAACCTGGATACAATATTTATATTCATTCTGGCTTACGCCAGAATTTTATTCAATCTAGAAGAGTCTTCCAGGCTGTAGGGGTTAATAGTGCTGTTCCAGAGTAGGTCTAAAAAGAACTGAAATATTGGAATGGGTGTGTGTAAATAAGGAACTTACAGTACTGCAGTTAAACATATACTTTCCAGATGAATAGCTCTGTGCAGAATCAAGAAGTTTTAAGTTACTGGGTTAACGAGTTGTAGAACAGTATAACCTCCACAAGTCAGAACCTTTTTAGTCGGAATTATGCTTAATTTGGCAAAGCGTATGATACTGTTGAGGAAAATAATTTAAATTTTTCGGCAGTGGGGGGTGGTGAACGTCATAAAAATCCCAGAAAAACTCCCCTAAGTCGTAAAATGTTGTCTAATGGAAACCCAATCTCGGCATGACTCACTAGGTTCATCATGTTTTAGCCAGTGAATCAACATGTAGCCTCCTATGCAGTGTGTCCTCAGAGTTGCCTGCACAAATTTTCTGCAGTGACCCTGATAGTGATTAATTTTGCATACAACAGTGCTTTACAGTAGTGATTAAGACCTGTATATAAAGTGTAATAGTATTCTTAAGGTCCTATATAAAGTGTAAGGTCATGCAATTGTGATTATGGTTAGAAAATGTTGCATAAAGTGAAAATGTTGCACAGAAGTGATTGTGTGCCCCCCTGACACCTCTATATCCAACCAAAAGCAAACATGGTAAATGATTTTTTTTTTTTTTTTTTTCCCTGGTTAGTCAGGAGGACTCACACTTTCCATAAGTCAGAATTTCAGTGATGTCAGGATGGCCTCAGTCCCTATTACTCTGACTTAAAGAGGTTTTACTGTACTGTTTATAATATCACTAACATTTCCCTAAATTATCATCACAATCAGTCATTTAGATTATAACATGCTCCTTCTTAAAAGAATCCTCATACTGAGATTGGCCATGGTATATAGGTGGTTTTTTCCATGGAACTAAATGAAGTGCCAAAACTAGCAAATTAGTCACTAATATGTTAAAAAAAAAAAAAAGAGAGAGAGAGAGAGAGAGAGAGAGAGATTCGTAATAAGATCTGTTAACAGTGTGAGAGTCTTGGCTTGGACCCTGACTATATGTATGTGTGGCTGAACATGTCCTGCCAGAGAATGATGATTGTTAATACCAAACTTGCAGCCACTTTTGCACACTCTGGGTAGTACCTCCAAAGGTTGGTGGTAGTCACTCACCTACAATAGAAACAAATTAAAAATGTACCAGTATATTCCATACCATATTAAACATCATATCATGTCATTTCAGTGCTGCTAATGGATCAAAGACTATCAGGAATAGATAGCCAAGACTGAAGAGAGAGAGAGAAAGAAAATGCACATGTACCATAACTATTTTTACACTATTCTTCCCACTCAAACATGTGGGCCATTTATGGACACTGCTTTTCAACTAATTTTCTTATGAGCAGTAAATTAATTAACTCACCATTATCAAACATGCTATTGGAAATTGTACCCCATACTGGGTAGTCCCCCACACCAAGCTGTGACAAACTTAAGAACATCTTGACATTCTGGTGAACTTGACATTTTAGTGGCCATGACAAGTTTATTCCAGTCCTCCTTGTTTGCTGCTTGTCCTCGTTTCAAGTCTAGACGATTGCGAATAACAGGGTAGCCTGAGATGACACAAGGTGGATATGCAGTGTTGTCGCTACTCACGAGAGATGCCTCGTACACCATACGCTCATCCAAGGGCAAAATCTGTTTGGTAATTATAAAAAGAATGTTATGAATGAATAATAAGGGGCATACTTGTTAATGAGATCAAATTCTTACAAGAGATCATTGCACTGCTGTGGTAATTAAGTGTGAAATTCTTATGCCCCGTCAACAAGAGCTGTAGTGCCTGCCTACCGAGCGTATATCCCTTGCTTCTATAGCAGTGTTACCAGATCGATCAGTTTCCGGTGGGCTGTGGCCACTACCAGGCACACCTACTTTGTTGTCCACAGACAGACTGGGTAGTGGTTGGGCAGTCAAAGTCAGGCAGCGGCCAGAGTAGGTGCTTGGCAGAAATGAGTGCAGTATGACAACATGGGTTACAGTAAGAACCGTCGCAGGACAGTTAAAGCTAAAAGTATGGTGTTGTGTGGAACGTGATTTGGTAACAATGTTTGCCCATCGGGCACTGCTCGCTCGTGTGGACGGGACTTTACAAGAGATCATTGCACTGCTGTGGCAGTGTATCCCAGTGTTTGTGAAGCTATATTGCAGTTCACTGTTGGGATTGAAGTATTCCTCGCAAAATCTCCAAAAGCCAGTACTGTGAAGTATCAGCTTGACATTCTTTCCAAATACTTGACAAGGAGGCATGTGTGATAGGGGAAATATAATAATAATAATCATCATCATCACCTGGACCTCCTTTTCCACCCTAGGGCAGGGTGAGGAGTAGCAACATGCAGACAGCCAAAGTCTGTCCAATTCAATGGGCCATGCTTCCATTCACTCAACATTCAAGCCCATAAAATCCTGGCTCCATCAGATGGGCCAAAATAAATTTCACCATGTTCTGTACCTTCACATATACCTATCTGACAGTCAGTTCGAACAATGTCACATTAAAAAGGGATACCAAATCCCTGGTTATGCGCCTCTCCTCACAAAAGTCATCCATCTAGCTCAGTCTTTTGTCACCAACTTCCATACCTCTCTTCCTCACACACTCACCCACCATATCCCTCCACCTTCTTCTTGGCCTACCTTCCCTTCTCCCTCCTTCAAATTCGCTCAGATATACCTTTTTCACCACACTATTGTCTTTCATTCTCTCCATATGACCATACCATCTCGGTACACTCACTTCGATTCTGGTGTCCACAGACTTCCTCACTCTGCATCTTTCATGAATCGCATTATTCCATATCCTATCCACTCTCTGTACTCCACATACATTCCTCAGCAGTCCCATCTCCACTGCTCTTACTCTTGACTTTTCATTTTCATGCCACACCATAGTCTCACATCTGTATGTCAAAGTTGGCCCTAACACTCCTTCATGTAAACCTCATGAAGCTTTTTTTTTTTCTTTTTCTTTTTTTTTTATGTGAGGAAGAAGGAACCAAAGGCAACGAGCCTGCAAAACTATTCCCTCCAAGAGAAAAACAAAATATAAGAGAGAGCCAAATTCAAGATCCGATCATTTCCAGATGCCTGGACACACTGTGTTTGAAAAACTGGAGATCATAAGAAGTAGGAAATACAGACAGAGGAGACAGTTCCAGAGTTGACCTGTTATAAATGAAGGACTGGGAGTAACGGTTAACTCTTGCATAGCTGCAACCCACAAGCCTCGGTTTTTTAAGGCCTTCATAGTGCCAGCTACTTTCCTTCCTTGTGTCACTTTACTTTCCACTTGTTTTGCACATTTTCCTCTTTTCTATCACTATGCCTGGGTATCTGAACTCTCACCAATTCTAGTGTCTCTCCATTCTCTGTAACATCGCACTGGGAGTCACCTTCTCTCTCAATAATCATCACTTTACTCTTTTCTATGTCTACTTTCAAGGCATGGCACTCACAGACATCTACAAAACTCTGCACTAGTCTACCAAGCTCTTGTCCTGTGTTTGCAAGTAGTACTGCATCATCAGCATACAACAAATTTGAGATATTCCGTCCATCACCAATCATTACCAATGCCATCCCTCTCTCCATTACAGTACTCTTGTTTTTACTTCACTCATTACCCCATCCATATATATACTGAACAACCATGGGGACATCACACAACCTTGTTGCCCGGTCACATTTATCATGAACCAATCGCTTAGATGACACATGCCTCCCGACCGTCATAAAAACTCCTGGCGGCACCTAGCAGCTTACCATCTACACCGTACATGTGCAAAACCTTCCACAATCCTTCTCTGTCTACTTTGTTATATGCTTTTTTCCAGATCCATAAATCCCATAAACACCTTACAGTTCTTCTCACATGTCTTCTCCACTATCTGTCTTACTGCAAACATTTTGATCCACATATCCTCTGCCACTCCTAAAGCCACCCTGTTCATCACTCACTAAGACTTCTGATATCTCTTCTATCTATCTATCTATTCCCAGATGCCTCAATCCTGTAGGGGATAGCCACAAACAAATCACCTCCACGTCGCCCTGTCCAATGCCACTTTACTACCTTGCTTCCAGCTCACACCCCCTCTCTCATATACTTCACTCCATCCCTCCATCTCATTCTTGGCCTCCCCCTCCCTCTCCCCCCCTCCACCTCACTTGCATACACTCCTTGTTAGTCTCTCATTCTCCATCCTCTCCACATGGCCAAACCACCTCAATGTACTTCTCCTAATGCTTTCCATCACATCCACACCACAATGCTCCTTCACTTCTTCATTTTTCAGAGTCCATGTAACTCCATATGCTCCTCTCAAATAACTCATTTCCACTGCTCTCACTCTTGACTTGTGCCCTTCCAACAAGGTCCAAGTTTCATTTCCATTATTAGAGTTGGTATCACAATACTGTCAATCTGTCATGCAGTGACAGGTTTACTTCCATGTTCACTTCCCTGTTCCTTATCACTGCTTTCAAAGAACCAGCAACTTTTCTTCTTTGTTGTACCCTTTCAAGCACTTCACCCTCTAAACTTCCATCTTTACTCATTGCACTACCAAAGTACTTAAATGCACCCATATTTTCCATTCCCTCCTCATTCAACCTCAATGTACATTCAGTGACTTCACTTCTATCATATCTCTCTTACTTTCTTTATAATAATTCTTCCAAATACCTTCCCTACTACACTTAATAGAATTATGCCATGATAATTCTTGCACTCACTTCACTCACCTTTATTTCTATACAGGAGTAAAATCACTACCTTTTTCCACTCTAATGGCAGAGTTTCACTCATCCATGCCTTCTTCTTACATATCTCCAACAAGGAATTCATTCCACTTTCTCCACTACACTTAAACATCTCTGTATACACCTAATCAACTCCTCCTGCTTTCCCATTTTTCAGCCGCTTCACAGTGTTCTTCACCTCTGGAAGTGTCAAGTTTCCTGGCACTGCAATCCTTCTCTGTCAACCCTTCAGACCAATCATGTTATCAGTTGCTTTGCTTTCCATTCCCATTCATCAGACTTTTAAAATATTCTTTCTATCTTGTCCTTACTTCATCCTCATGGGTTAATAATCTACCACTTACATCCTTCACACTTTCACATTTCTTTCCACTGTCACTTCTACATTTCTGCACCTCTATCAAGAATAACTTCCTATTTTCAGAGTAATTTGCATTCATTTTTCTTCACAGATCATCATTTACCTCCTCCTTTTTCCTCTTCACTAGTCTCTTTACATGCTTCTTTATCTCAATATATTCATTTCTTATTTCAACTGAATCCCTCTCCTGTATCAACTCTAGCCACTTCTGCCTCTTTTCCTCCACTGCTGTATTAACCTCTTCATCCCACACCATACTTCTTTGTTGTTACTCTTGCCACACCACACACCACTTTAGCATCCCAAACTAAGCAATCCCTATATACATTTCACAAGGTGTCCAGATCCATTTCATTCCAATTCAATGATTCTAACTCCTCCCTTACTTTGGCCCTGTATTCATCTGCCATTTCTTTGATCCTCTGCTTTTCGCCTTTCAGTCTTTATCCCTGGCAGCTCCTCTCTTCCTTGGTCTAAGTCACTCCTCTCAGGTTGATCTTGCATGCCATAATCATGTGATCTGTCAAACCTCCACAATGTCCTCTCACTGCCCTCATATCAGCAACACCAGCCAGCACTGATTTCTCTACGAGCACATAATCAATCAGGCTCCTTTCAACATAATCTCCATTGCCTCTATACCACGTGTATTTATGTGGATCTTTGTGTTTAAAATAAGAATTACAAATGTACAACCTCCTTTCCTGATACACGTCATTCAGTCACTTCCCATTATAATTCTCGTCTGGTACAGTACTTCATTATTACCCATTATATCATTCACGTGTGGTAGGTGTGGGCGTTTACCATCCACTCATTAGATGTAGTGCTGCTTTGGGTGTCTGCCCTTTCCTCTCTTCCTTCCTTCCTCTTCCTTCTGCCTATGGGTGACTCTACACTGAATGACAAGCCAAATGATTTCCTGTACACCAGGAAACCATTTACTATGCTGGGTGGTAACCATATAACCAAACTGTGGCACCTGATGGTTTAGTGGGTAATTAAGAAGCTCAAATTGGGTTGAGCCTGTGCAGGTTTATATTCAAGGGATGGTTGGGATTTATTGTTCATGTAATGCTACTCATGTGTGTGTGTGTGTGTGTGTGTAATTCACCGGGTCGGTCAGGATCACTTGATGGTCGTGATTGTCAGCTTTTACCCTCCCGGAAGGGGGCTGAGAGCTCATATAGTCCGATCTAAGGGCAAGGCTGTGACCTTCACACACGCACACACCCGTCCCCTTGTTCAAGGGGGACAGTAACCACCCACTTCGTCAGTGAAACTTTTCGCAACCTGAGTGAGGCGCGAACTCCCATCTACCAGATGGCAAGCGAGAGCGTTACCACTGCACCAGCGAGCGGTGTGTGTGTGTGTGTGTGTGTGTGTGTGTGTGTGTGTGTGTGTGTGTGTGTGTGTCTGTGTGTGTGTGTGTGTGTGTGTGTGTG
Organism: Coenobita brevimanus; assembly: GCF_032717465.1. Lineage (NCBI taxonomy): Eukaryota > Metazoa > Arthropoda > Malacostraca > Decapoda > Coenobitidae > Coenobita > Coenobita brevimanus. The sequence goes on from NC_137012.1 coordinate 24,738,199, forward strand.
TTCTTACCTAATTGTATCTTTACAGGAATGAGTCAAGCTCGTATTGTCCCGTGTCTTAGACCATATTTATCGTACATATCCTTAAATTGGTGAATTGTTTTGGCACACACTATTTCATTCGGTAGTGCATTCCATTGATCAATTGCTCTGTTTGGGAAACTGAATTTCCTTAAGTCTTTATCACCTCTCTTCTTATGCAGTTTTTTGCAGTGTCCTCTTGCTGATGCTTCTCCATATGTTAAGTAATCATTTATGTCTATTTTCTCCTTTCCTGATATGCACTTATATAGCACTATCATGTCACCTCTTTTCCTTCTCTCTTGCAGTGTTGGTAGATTCAGTTTATTTAGTCTTTCTTCGTAGCTTAGGTCCCTTAAGCTTGGTATCCATCTTGTAGCGGCCCTTTGAACTTTTTCAATCTTGTCTATATGCTTTTTGAGATGAGGACTCCAGACTATTGATGCATATTCCAGGGTTGGTCTAATGAATGATGTTATTATCCTTCTTAGTATGTCTTCATTTATGTATGTGAATGCTATTCTCATATTTGCAAGCAGTGTATACATGTTCCGTACCTTCTTGCTGATGTGGTCAGCCGGAGATAGTCTGTTATTGATAATCACACCTAGGTCTTTCTCTCTTTCTGATGTGTATAGGGTTTTATTTCCTAACTTATAATCCCAATCAGGTCTTTTTCCACTTTTACCAAACTTGATTACATGACACTTGTCCACATTGAATTCCATTTGCCATGTACTACTCCATTCATGAAGTTTATTTAATTCTTCTTGTAGCTCCCTACAAGAGTCTGTGCTAGTAATTCTCCTTTGTATTTTTGCATCATCTGCAAACATATTCAGATAGCTCTCATTTCCAGTGTTACTGTTTATATCATTTATGTACACTAGAAACATGATTGGTGCCAGCACCGAACCCTGTGGTACTCCACTAGTCACTTCTTTCCATGATGAGTAGTTTCCTCTTAGTACTGTCCTCATTTCTCTTTTTATGAGAAAGTCTTGCATCCAACAAAACAGTTTGCCTCAAATTCCTCCTTGATGGTACAGCTTCCATAAAAGTCTTTGGTGTGGTACTGTGTCAAAAGCTTTCTTGAAATCTAAATAGATACTGTCCACCCATCCTTCCCTTTTCTGTATTGTGTTTGTTACTCTGTCATAGTAGCTCAACAGATTAGTAACACATGATTTTCCTTTTCTGAAACCAAACTGTCTTTCTGTTATCATACTGTGTTCTTCTAGATGATTTACCCAAGCTTTTCTTATAAGTTTTTCTAATACCTTGCTTACAACACTGGTCAGTGATACTGGTCGGTAGTTGAGAGGATTTTGTCTATTTCCTTTCTTGAATAAGGGGACTATATTTGCTTTTTTCCAAATATCAGGTAGTTTCCCTTGACTCAAGGATTTCTTGAAAATTAAAAATAATGGTTTACTTAACTCCTTTGCACATGCTCGTAACACCCAACATGAAATTTCATCAGGACCACTTGCTTTTCCTCTGTCTAATCTACTTAACTCCTCCTGTATTACTTTTTCTGCTATTTGTATATCTGGTAGTATGTGTGGACATGCGTGTTCCACATATTCCCTCTCAAAATTTTTTCTTCTGTAAAAACTAATTGGAAATTCTTATTTAGTGCTTCACAAATATCTTTCTCTTGTGTATAAGTGATTCCCTCGTCCGTGATGGATTGTATTATATCTTTTACTTTGGTTTTGCTTCTGATATAGCTGTAAAACAGCTTTGGTTGATCACTACTTTTATTTATTATATCCTCCTCAAACTGTTTTTGGGCTTCCCTCCTTATTCTTGTATAGTCGTTTCTTGCCTGTTTGTAATTATTATACGCCCTTTCACTATTGTGTCTTCTGTATCTATTCCACAACAAATCTCTTCTTTCTTTTGATTTTTTACATTCTGTATTGAACCATTTCTGTATTTTCTTATCTGCTTCTTTGTGCTGTGGGATGTACTTCTGGACTCCTATTTCATAAAATTCACAAAAATTTTTATATACAGCATTTAAATCTTGTCCTCTAAGCTCATTTTCCCAATCAACTTCTAAGAAATACTTCTTTAGGTCTTGATAATTTCCCTTTTTAAAGTTTAGTCTCTTTTTGTAACTGTCATTGCTGTTTACTATGTCATATGCTATCCTGAAGTTATAATTTAGTACTGCATGATCGCTTTTGCCGAGTGGAGGGTGATATATTAAACTGTCAATGTCATTTTCTTGCCTAGTAAATATTAGCTCTATCACTGAAGGTACATCAAGTCCTCTTTTTCTAGTGGTTTCCCTCACATGTTGCGTTAAGAAAAACTCTTGTACGAGATCCAGGAGCTTTTGGTCCCAACAGCTTTCTTGGCTATTTATATCTAGAGTATTCCAATTTATACTTGTATTGAAGTCCCCAGTTAGTATAATTCTTTCCGATTTCTCTTCCATTTTATGTAGAAAGGATCTTATACTCTGAATTGTACTCTCTGCCAGGTCCTCATATTCGTCTCTTTCCCATGTGTTTGATCTGGGTGGCATATACAAATTGGCTACAATTACTTTACCTTCAGATGTGTCGATCTCTACTGCAATCAGTTCTACTTGTGATGGTATATCTAGGTTTATTTCCTTGACTTTTAGATTTTTCTTAGTTAATATTATAATTCCTCCTCCTTTTTTTAAATTTCTGTCTCTTCTCCATATATTGTATTCCTCTAAGTTTAGTATGTCATTGGATATCCTTGGTGTTAATTTTGTCTCAGTTAGGCATATTATTTGTGGTTCATTTTCTCTGACATAATCATTCATCTCTAGTAATTTAGATACCATTCCATCCACATTTGAGTACATCAACTTTATCATCTGTGTGTGTGCGTGTGTGGGGGGGGGGGCAAAGGCTTCACGGCCTATTTCTCAGGGGCAGTTGCCTATCCCAAGGCCCAGTAGTCCTCCTACACGTCCACATCTCACCACTTCGGCGCTAACACCCACCGTCCATATTGAATACATGCTAGGGCTGCCTCATACAGGACTGGTGTACTGGTATTAGTGGTTGGTCACCCTCATCTTAAATGTCAGGACCAACTTGCCTAGCCCAGGGTTCCTACGCTTCTCATGGGACAACATAGGATTGGATGATGGATGGATATCATTCACAAGACCAGTGCCTCCTCTACCATTCATATCGCCCATTACAATCACTTAATAACTCCTGGGCATTTCTCCTACTACTTCATCCAGCTCATCCCAAAACCTGTCTTTCTCTGTCTCACTCCTGTCCTCATATCTTTCCCTTTATTGCTGAAGCAGCCTACCTTATTTAGCTGTTGTTAATGTGCGAGATGTTAGTGTGTCTGTGAAGTTTGTGTGTTGTTTTTCATTTCACTCTTGGCATTCAGTGACAATGACCACTGCTTTCGTGCTTCCAGGATCTGATTCTTTAAGCAGTCGATCAACAGACAGCTGCTTAGTTTACTTCTTGACTGTCATCTGGCAATTAAAGTAATAATTCTCCTACTGAAGCCACAAGATTAGATCATTTTGGTTTCAAGGGCTTTTATTATAAGGTGACATTAACAAATACAAGAGGCAGCACAACTGGATGGCAATGACGAAGAGGACTAGGCTAGATGGTGATATGGTAACACTGCAGAAGTGAAAGTCATCAGATGAAAATAGTCTTCCTGGCCAGAAAATTTTTTTCATAAGAGTGCAATGGACAACACTGCGCTAGACTTCAAAGAAATTAATACAGAAACTATTAAGCATAGGTGGAGGAATTTACTGCCACCACACCTACACTAATCATCAACAACCTCGGCAATGCAGCCAAGCTGGCTAGGTGCATCGTGGATGATGGATTTGTTCACACCACAGAAGAGGCAATGTTAGAAAAGGTGGAGAATGATAACAAGTTTACACTGGACAATTTAATCTGTAAAGTGCATGAGAAAGAAAGAGGATAGCCAGTACAACAACTGCGCAGCAAAAGCTACCTCCACCTACAAAACCGACACAATGCAAACTGTCACCTGCTAAGTGATCAGCTGAAGTCTTCTAAGCTATTTAAAACTATGGGAAATGTGAGAAGCTACATACCTAGGCTGACCAGATTTTATCCTTGTACTGAACTTAAATACAAACATTAACTATCTATCTATTTATTGCCAGACGCCTCAATCCCATTCGGGGTGGCCACAAACAAATCACCTCCACGTCGCCTTGTCCCCCACCATTTCACTGCCCTGCTCCCAACTCACACCCCCTTCTCTCATATACCTCTCCACCCCATCCCTCCATCTCATCCTTGGCCTCCCCCTCCCCCTTCCCCCCTCCACCTAACTCATATACACTCTCTTCGTCAGTCTTTCACTCTCCATCCTCTCCACATGGCCAAACCACCTCAGTGTATTCCTCCTAACACTTCCTATCACATCCACATCCACACCACAACGCTCCTTTATATCCTCATTTGTCAGCCTAACTCATTTCCACTGCTCTCGCTCTTGACTTGTGTCATTCCAGCAACGTCCAAGCTTCACTTCCATATGTTAGAGTTGGTATCACAATACTGTCATGTAGTAACTTTTTCACTTCCACGCTCACTTCCATGCTTCTTATCACTGCTTTCAAACATTAACAAAAGACCTTAAATTATATAGCGACATCCCATCAGTCAGACTACCTGCTCTACCTTCGGCTCTCCACCTCCACACCTGCCACAGCAGCCTTACCCTTAGACAATTATAGTAATTAGTTTGAAGGTGGGTGGGGGCACCCATCATCCACCCAATTAGTGTAGCACTACTCTTGTTTTTAGGGTGGCTGTACAGTACAATGAGGGGCAAGCCAAACGATTTCCAGTAAACAAGGAAATCATTTACAATGCTGGGTGGTAACCTTATAACTAACCAACATGTGTTCCCTACATGACAACAAGCGGGTTGGCAGAGGGTTGGTGCCCCTCCCCAGAAAACAACTAAAAATACAAACAAGAAGCCTCGGACCAGGACAGACCAACAAGTGACGACTAAGGACTGAACAAAGGACATGGTATGGTGCTGCTCTTGGCTGCCTTTTCTTCTCTTCCTTCTTTCCTCTTATGTCCTTCTTTCCTTATTTCTTTCCTCTTCCTTCTGTTTACAGGTGATTCTACTAGGTGAGATGCCAAATGGTTTCCTGCACACCTGGAAACCATTTACTGCGCTGGGTGGTAACCATATAATCAAACTATGGAGCCTGGTGATTTAGTGGGTAATTATGGTGCTCTAACAGGTGGCAGGTGGGGATGCTCACCATTCACTCACTCGATATAGTGCTGCTTTAGGTGTCTGCCCTTTCCTCTCTTCTTGCATTCCTCTTCTGTCTTTCTTTCCTTCACTCTTTCCTCCTCCTCCTGCCTATGGGTGACTCTACACTGGGTAACGAGCCAAATGGTTTCCTCTGTACTAGGAAACCACTTACTGTGCTGGATGATAACCATATAACCAAATTCTGGCGCCTGGTGGTTTAGTCGGTAATTAAGGCACTCCAGTCGGATTGGGTCTGTGTAGGTTTATATCCAAGGGGTGGCTGGGGTTGACTACTCACATTATGCCACTCACAGATGAGTGAGGGTGGTCACTCTCATCTCCAATGCCAGGACCAACTTCCCTAGCCCCAGGCTCCTACGCTCCTCATGGGGCAACGTAGGATTGGATGATGGATGGATGGATTAAGGCACTCCAACCAGACTGAGCCTGTGTCGGTTTATGGCCAAGAGGTGGTTGGGGTTTACTGCTCAAGTAATGCCACTCTGGGATGAGTGAGACTAGTCATTCTCATCTTAAATGTCAGGACCAACTTCTCTAGCTCCAGGCTCCTACGTTCCTCATGGGGCAACACAGGATTCAGTGATGATGATGATTATGATGACGATTTATCCCTCTATGTCTGTTTATTACACTGATAACGTAATAGAGTGCAAAAAATGTTCTAGTGTCTAAGTGGGGAAGTAGGGGTCAGCCCCTGTATCAGTGTGACAATGTTAATAATACAGTAATTATAATTGTACCAGTTACGTGACTTTCTGATATGCTGTACAGTAAGGGGTTTTAATATATTTTCCATGTAAAGTTGGGGAGAACTGTAAATGAAAGCATAGCAGGCCTAATCATAAAACTGAACAAGAAATATTACATGGATAAATCAGGTAATAAAGGTGCTCCAATCGGATTGAGCCGGTGAAGGTTTATATCCAAGGGATGGCTGGGGTTTATTGCTCACGTAATGCCACTCAGGGATGAATGAGGTTGGTCACTGTCATCTTAAATGTCAGGACCAACTTTCCTAGCCCTGGGCTCCTATGCTCCTCATGGGGCAATGTAAGATTAGATGATGGATGATGGATAATCCAAATTTACACTATTCTAGTATCAGTTTATATGAAAAGTTTGTCAAGAAGGGAGAAGCAATGAAAAACACAAAACCTACGGTACATTTCTGACACAAGACTTAAATTCAAAAGTAGGTCTGAAGATAGGTTTTGCAAGGTCACAAAACCATTTTTCACTCACAGTAAGTGAACTCTGAGGCTTCCTTGAAACAGAGGTTTCAAGAGATCTGTTGACACCAGACACATTAGGAATGGTGACACTGACAGGCATCATCTCAGGCTTAAGCTATGGAAAGGTGCACTGCTTCCTGTTTCCAGTTATTACAGTATGCCTCAAAGGGCCTGATGACTGAAGTCAACCTTCCTCTAAAGTCTTAAGTCTTAGCCTTCTGTTGAACAACCACTTCAATGAGTGCTCGACTAAGTGATTTAGTGCACATTACCACCACGACTTCAGTGTGTGGCCCCGTGCAATGTGACATGGGGAGGAAGGAAATAGCTCCCTCTGGCAGGGTCTAGTGAATCTGGTGCCTCCATTTTCACTCACTCAGTGGGTTTTAAGCCTTGCAAAGACATGATTTTTCACTATATACTTCCTCATTTGAAGGCATCCTTGAGAATGAGTCCTCAAAATGGATGAAGGGAAGTGAGTGCCAGGAAGAGCACAGTACAAAGACAACAGAAATTAAATAATGAGATATTAATAAAAATTCTAATAAATAATATTCTCACCTGTTCAACTTGCTGATCCATGGACACTGCCAGCACCCACTCCTTGGCTTCTTCTCTCAGGTTCTCTGGGATGGAGAGGTTTTCTGGCAATGGTATCTCATAGGGGATGTCTGTTTCTATGAAGTCTGTGTGGTCAAGGGAATCCAGAGACCCTTCCTCTATAGCCTCACACAGATCAAGGAACCGATTCAAAAAGACGAAAGCCATGTTCTTCCATCCAACATCCTGTATAAATTTGTGGTAATTAGCTAATACTGGCATACACCAGACACAGTGTGAATTCAATAATGAATAGTTCATGTATTTCTTTATCTTAGCATAACTGACATACAGTACATTCAATTATCATCATAATCATCTCATGCCTGGCTCACTCCTGCGACCCTCCCCCCTGAGTAGGGATGGATGAAGCAACCAACTCCCAGATGCTTTGTCCTAAATATCTCTGTAACTCTCAAACCCTCCTCTTCTCTATTTTTTACTATGTGCTGTTCCACTCTTCCACACCTACATCTTCCTCTTCCTGCAGTTATGCAAGTTTCACTTTCCAAGACTATCTTTAGTATCCATTCTATGAGTATTTGCTGAATATGTTCATATCATCACAGTATATTGTTTTTTATTCATTCAGGAATACCATGTCTTTCTCAAATGGCCCCTTCATTTTAAAGTTCCCATATATTTCAGTAAAACTGTAGTTTTAGCCAGCTACTGAATTCTATCTATCTATTGCCTGGTGCCTCAATCCTGTAAAGGATGGCCACAAACAAATCGCCTCCACGTTGCCTTGTCTCCTGCCATTTCACTGCCCTTCCCGCAGCTCACCTCCTCCCCTCTCTCCTCTCTCATATACCTCTCCATTCCATCCCTTCATCTCATCCTTGGCCTCCCCATTCTCACTCCCCCCCCCTCCACCTCACTCACAGACACTCTCCTCATTAGTCTCTCACTCTCCATCCTCTCCACATCCAAACACCTCAACGCATTTCTTCTAACGCTTCCTATCATATCCACATCCACACCACAATGCTCCTTCATTTCTTCATTTGTCAGTTTGTCTCTCCAATCTAACTCCACATGCTCCTCTCAAATAACTCATTTCCACTGCTCTCACTCTTGATTTGTGTCCTTCCAGCAAGGTCCAAGCTTCACTTGAATATGACAGAGTTGGTATCACAATACTATCATGCAGTGAGTTTTTACTTCCATGCTCACTTCCCTATTCTTTATCAATGCTTTCAAAGAACCAGCAACCTTTCTTCCTTGTTGTACCCTTTCAAGCACTTCATCCTCCAAACCTCCATCCTTAGTCATCACACTACCTGCATACTTAAATACACTCACATTTTCCATTTCCTCATCATCCAACCTCACAAAATTCCTGGATTTTAATCCTGCCAGTGGACAGAACCAACTATATTAAGAGTACTTTTCTTCTTTGGCACTTCTGTCACAAATGACTTTAAAGCAAGATAATAAACATTATAATGTTTTTGATTAATATATATGATTAAGATAAAAGATACTTGGAGTCAGGTTTGGATGATGAATGGTACTCTAGTTTTCATTTGAAATAATCACAGCTTGGCCTGGCACATGGGATGGCAGTAAATGATGAATATGAATTACTGGTTCAAAGTGTGCAGGTTGTACTAAGAGTACTGGTCCTTCATTCCTAATTGGGTACAATTTACCATTATGGTCACCACCATACTTATGGGGGACACCATGAAATTTCAGAATTTAGGCCACATGAAAGGCATAAATAAGTGATATGTAATAGAAACAAATGTCAAATTAAACCAATCATGGGAAAAACCATAAGAAAAAACTTACTTAAACAGACTGAAAATCTGGCATGAGCATCCTTCAGAAGGTATGAGCATTGGAAAAAAATCTTCCAAAGCAAGCCTAACTTACCTAACCTAATGGTGAAAGCCACAACTCCCACACCAAACACACTCAGGAAAATAAGTGTAAGTTACAAAACTAAAATCAAGCAATAAAGATTCACTAATTAAAAGTACACTGAAACTCAAACACACCTGACCCAGCCATGATTTTAAAAATCCAGAGGAATTGGTGTGATTTTAAAACTTTCTCTCTACAACCACACAATCACTGCTGTTCAAGCTTAACATTCTCACCAGGCTCTTTGTATCATGTACCACACTACTAAAATATGAATATATATGCTTAATTTTTTCATGTCATTTCTTTTTTGCGGTCAATTATCTTTCACTCTGGTATGCCAGAATGATTCACTGTCATATAATGGGCCTGTGTCCATTCAACCATTCAAGTTCTCCGTAATAAATACATAACTTCTTGGCATGTATTCTATCACTCTTTTTATCCTGACACCAAAACCTGTCCTCCTCCACACACACCTATCATTAAGGGGGTACATGCAATAATCAGAGCCATGTTCGCCATCCCAAACAGAAACTTGAGCATACTGTACATACACCTGGATTTGAATAATTTCTAATCGTTCATTCCTATCTATCATTCATTGTTCTTCAGCCAACACCCTATTAACTCCGTCCACACATACTCATTCCTTAACCGATACAATACACATCACACCTTCCCATTTGTTCACTTCACTCCCTATCATTTTTCATCACACAATGCCATCACATTGTATTATCCAACCTAAAAACCTTCATTTCTCCTACTCTGTTACATTCTCCACTCACATCTCTCATATTCCATACAGCCATATGAGCCTACCTAAGTTTACTGGGCCCTGGGCAGGCAAAGAACCCAGTTCTGAGGGTATCTGAATCACTTCTGGGGTAGTTTAGAGAGTACAGCTATCTGGTTCATACCACCCACTCCCTTCTGTATTTTCCCACACTGCTACACTGAAAATTCTTACTGTATATACAAAACAGGATAAAGCATACAAAAATTAAAACCGACCTTGCAAGCCATGCCAGCCTCATAAAATGCCTTGTCAGCTGGGAGAACATGAGTATAACGGAGAAGAGACACAGATACCCTTGCTGCTAGATTGTCCAGCTGTGGTGTTGCCATGTATGCAGACCTCGCAGCAAGGTAGTGTGCCAGGAACAGCAGCAGTTCAAACTCTTTCTGTTATGATACATATGAAAGACTGGTCTCATTACCACCATCATCCAATTTCCTAATATATCCAAGGGGCAATAGTCTCACAAATAAACAGAAGTTTAATTAATGAAATGAATATCCATGAATACAATAAAAGAATTATGATTTCCCCTGCTTTCTTACTTAAAACACAGTCAGCTTATAAGAGAAGATACTCAATCATTTGTTAGTTTTTTAAGGCTTCAACATGCTTGCATGCACTGGCCTTGGTCACCTAATGGCGGCTCTCCATGCTGCTCGATCCCTGGCAGCTTCCCTATTCAGTCCGTTATCCCTGTGGTCATGCTCAATCACCGCATCGCAGGTCTTTTTCGGTCTACCTCTCGCAACCCTATCCCTAACATTAACATTTCTCACTTTCTGTACCCAATTATCATTCCCCATCTCTCCACATGCCCAAACCATCTCAATCTACCTCTCTTTATGACAACACCAATACATGCCAGTTCCATCCTACCCCTCAACTCTTCCATTGTAAACTTAGCCCCCCCATGCCTCACACTCAGGGACACACCGCATATCCAACTAATCATTATCATTTCCGATGTCTAAGCCTGCGAATATCTTCTTCCTTTACTGCCCAAGTCTCACTATTATACAGCATTATGCACCTAACACATGCTGCATACAAAGATCCCTTAGCATGGACGGAGATCCCTCTCGACGTCAAGAGAGGCTACAGCTCCTTGAACTTCTTCCAACCACTCCTCGCTCTAGCCACAGAGCTAGCTCAAGCACCACCTCCAGCATATCACATGTCTCCCCAAAAAATAATACTCTTCCATACACTCAAAGAGATCCTTTCACGCCTAACTATCTCCACCTGCTCTCCCTGACACACACTTGAAATGTGCATTACCTCGCACTCTACCTCTAATACCACTACATCCTTTATGCACCCACTTATCACACAATGCACAAGATGGATTTACTTCCCATGCCCTTATGGCAAATCGCACATGGCCACTCTCTCTTTTCTTTGACAGTACTGCCACCAGCCCTGGTTACCATCACTTTTGTTTCATCAGCATGTACTCTAGTGGTTGGTTGGGGGGCTCACCATCCATACACTCAGTGTAGTGCTGCTCTCAAGTGCCTGCCCTTTCCTCTCTTCCTTCTTTCCATCCTTCCTCTTCTGTCTCTCTTTCCTTCATTCTTTCCTCTTCCATCTGTCTACAGGTGACTCTACACTGAGTGACAAGCCAGATGGTTTCCTGGACACCAGGAAACCATTTACTACTCTGGGTGGTAACCATATAACTAAATTATGTGACCTGGTGGTTTAGTAGGCAATTAAGGTGCTCTAACCGGATTGGGCAGGTGCAGGTTCATATCCCTGTGCTCACAGGGATGAGTGAGGCTGGTCACTCTTATCTTAAGACCAACTTGCCTAGTCCTGGGCTCCAACGCTCCTTATGGGACAACAATGGATGAGATGATGAATGAATTAAGACTAAAGCCCTTGTGTCCTATACCATTTCTCCACTTCCTAAATCTTTCCTCTGCCTCCCTTTCATTCTTTGCAATCAACACCAAATCTTAAGCATACCTCTTCCACAGGAGCCCATTTCTGAAGTCACATGAGAGGGCTTCAAGTACCATGATAAACAACAAGGGGCTCAAAACTGACCCCTGGTGCACACCAACATTCATGGAAAACTCATCACTCAAATCTCCATTCACCATTACCTGGGTGCAAGCACCCACATACATGGCCATAACCACCCTAACCAGGCACTTCTCAATCCCAAGTTTTCTCATTGCCCACTTCACCACCTCTCTAGAGACTCTGTCAAAGACCATCTCCAAATCAACAAAAACAAAGTACAGTTCCCTTTTCTTTCCTACATATTTTTTCTGAAGCTGTTGAACCATGAATACAGCATTAGTGGTCCCTTTGCCTGGCATAACCCCAAATTGCATCTCACCAGTATTCACTCTCTCTAATCGTACCTTCTACAACTTTCTCTATTACCTTCCTTATCTGGTCTAAAAGCTTTATGCCTCTATAATTTCCTCTTTCCAGGGCATCACCCTTCCCGTTGTACACATTTACAATTACATTCTTCAGCCAATCATCTGGGACAACACACTCATATATAATCATATTTATCAGGTCAGTGACTAACTTCACTCCTATATCTCCTGAGGCTTTCAACATTTCAGCAGTCAACCCAGACACACCTGTTGCCTTCCCCACCTGCATCCTGCCTATTGCCTCATGCACAGTAAAAGCCTTAATCAAAGGCCAAGGGCCAAACACTGGATCTGCAGACTCCAAACCTTCCCTGTCCCAGTCAAACTCCTCATTCAACAACCAGCTGTAATGCTCTCTCCATGCATTTTTAATATCCTCACTGTTCGCCACTACCCTTCCTTCATCATTCTTCACATACTGCTCACTTATGATATCCTTATTCTCCATCTTCATATGGTTTGCCACCTTACATATCATACTCTTCCTTTCCATATGATTTAGATTATCAAGAGTAAGTCTCTGTGATTCAGACTTCGCCCTGTATACTTCTTCTAGCCCTATGCTTGGCAGCCAAGTATTCCTCTCTGTTACCACTCTTCTTCCATTCCCAGAAAAGCCATCTTTTCTCCTTAATTGCTGCATCTACACCTTCATCCCACCACCAAGTTACTTTAGTTCTGAATCAGTAACTTTCAAGAGGTTGTTCTTCAGGGCTCTGTACTGTTCATTAACACTTCTGTCAACCTCTCTCTGTTCAGCCACTACTCTCCTCATCTCTCTGTAGAAGGCATCCTTTACTGATTGGTTTTTCAGCTTCTATATTTTTGTCCTATGTGCATAGGTCCTCTTTTTCATAACTCGCTCCTGAATCCGTGGATTGCGAGCCACAGCTCAGGCTGGGTAGCGTCACATTGGGAGCCATAGCTCTGGCTGTGCATCACAGCTAACTACTCCACCCTTATGCAAACTTCTCATGGCACTACACAAAGATGGACAGAGAGAGAGAGAGAGATTTTTTCTTATCACCAGATGATGCCCTGGATGTTTATCTTTGTTTATAATAAACAATTATTATTATTATTATTATTATTTATTTATTTTTTTTTTTTCACTACTCCCCCATGTTAACTTATGCATGGCCCTACGCAAAGATGGAGAGAGATTTTTTTTTTTTTTACCAGATGATCCCATTTACTACACTATGAGGTAACCATATAACCAAATTATGGCACCTGATGGTTTAGTGGGTAATTATGGTGCTCCAATTGGATTGAGCTGGTGAAGGTTTATATCCTAGGGGTGGTTGGGGTTATTACTCACGTAATGCCACTCAGGAATGAGTGAGGCTGGTCACTCTCATCTTAAATGTCAGGACCAACTTGCCTAGCCCCAGGCTCCTACGCTCCTCATGGGGCAACGCAGGATTGGATGATGGCTGGATGGATGAATTGATGATCCCCTGGATGTTTCTCTTCAAGTTTATAATAAACAATTTTTTTTTTTTTTTTCCCTCCCCCCCCCACACCACGGGGTGGGTTAAAAAAGGGTAATTGTGCAATCCACGAGTTAAGCACCACGTCACATATAAATAACCTGTGTTGCTGCACAAACTCCTCGTTCCCTGTAACTTTAACATCCCTCACTAACCTCCTATAGGCCCTCCTGACCAGGAAATAGTCCATCTGGCTGCTATTTCCCCCAGACTCAAATGTAATCAACCTACTCTCTCTCTTCCTAAAATGAGTGTTGTACACAAGCATGTTTGCTGCCTCTCCAAACTCAGGTATCCTTTCTCTGTCCTCATTTCTTGTACCATATGCACATCCCCCATGTATTCCTTCATATCCTTGAGGTCCTTCACCAACATGAGCATTTAATACAGAATTATATTATTAAATGCAAAAATTTTCTACAAATTATTGTACTTGGTTCAACACTACAAAGCAGTATAGGAAAACCAACTACATAAGAATAATATTTATATAAAATAAAATTTCTACGTATCAAACTTGAAGCCAAATGCCTGACCTGGACACCATCTGTATCTTGATGCTGCCGCAAACTGTCAACCAGTGAGAGTAAGAGGTCCCTCAGATCAGCCCAAGTTCGGTAGCCATCAGGAGAACACAGCTCATGCATGCTCATCAGGTCATGGGACAAACGTCGGTAGATATTGTAGTTCTGGGTGAAGGCTGGGGCCCCATACTGCTTGTACAGCCCTAGTGCTTCTATAACCTGCCCATCCTGAAGAGAGAAAATGTGGGTGAAAGAGCTTGTTCTAACACAGGAAGGGAAGCTATAATACTGTCTTTCCAAGAAACATTATGAGAAATTGAGACACCAAGAACCTTTAGTGATGATGAAGGACTAAGATGTGCGTTTTGAAATTGCAGGAACAGTTACAATAATGTTAAAGGTGTTCCTACCACACTCTGTGAATGTACATTACATGTAATGGATTCTCTGAGGAATGGGGGGGGGGGGAGATAATGAAGAGTGAAATCACCAGTGGCTAAGGAAAAATGCATAGCTCAGAAAGTTACCCAGGTGGTACGACTACTGACTTTTTTTTGAAGACTGTAAGCAGTTACAACTGCAGCAACAGAATAACCAGAGAGGAAATCTGTGGTAAAGGTAAAGGAAGATAAAACCCATAAGATGACAGTGTGGAATTAAAGACTTGTACTGTACCAGACTGCTGATGGCCACTGATGTTCTAGCATAACAGTAAAGGTTTCACTGAAATCCCCAAAAGAGGTTGACCAGGAATCTGCTAGGGATGTACAAGGATCACCAATGGAACTCATTCTGATCATCAGAAAAGTTATGAAAGGATCAGTGTTCAAATCTTTCAAATGAGGACAGATTCGAAGACATTACAATACAAGAGATTACAGCTACTGGATGACTGCTGCAGGTTTGGCAGTGGTCATCCTTCTCTGAGACAGGCTGAACAAGAGCAAACTTACAGTACAATGGAAAGATGCTAGATAGCAGACAAATGCATAAAAAACAGATGTTCATCTACACACAAAAACTACTGTTGCTGCCCCAAGCTCATCAAAACATAAATTCGGTGTCCTGAAAGCTTGAGTTACCTCTTTTCTGAGGTCCACCATCTCCCTTTCAGGGAACAGGGAAAGAGCTGAGGGACACTAATGTATGCAGGACAAGTTGTCCAGTTAAATCAAGGCCACCCCATGAATGTATCCCTCTCCATCACCCTTGAAACTAGACAAGAAACAAGACTCGGGGTTATTCCTACCTACCTTAATAAGAGATGTAGCATAGCGAGCAAGGTACTTGTGCAGCAATTGAGGACCATGTGATGCAGCTGTCTCTAATGCACGAGACCACTGGCCACCCTCAACATACATGTCCAGTGCTCCTGTAAGGTCCACATCAGCCAAAGCTTCTGCCTTGCCCTCTGTCTTCAGAAAGTCTTTGTAGGCTGCATCTACATAGGACTCATACCTAAAACAGAACTCAGCATTTAATTATCCACTATCATAACATCTGATCCTCCTCTACTTCAATATTTCCTGCTAAAATGCATAATAATCAAACTACAAAATAACACCATGTTTCCTTTTAACTCTCAAAGAAACCCCGTACTGAGGTTGACTGTGGCAAAGCTGATGTTTTCTATGGATTGGAAGCAATATTAATGCTCAAACCAGCTTATTACTTCCTTACAACTGCTGAAAACTATTCAGGAAAAAAGGAATCTCAGATACCGTACAAAATAAGATTTGTAAAATCTGAAAGTCTCAGCTTAGATTCCAATTATATTTACTAGTGGCAGAAAAGTTTTCTTCCTAGAGTGATAACTATGTAGCTAGTTACCAACCTTGTAGCCACATTTTACTCTCATGGTGGTACCTCCCATGGTCAATGGTAGCCAACCATCTACTGCCTTCCCATCTATATATCATGAACAATGTACCAGAAATTACATCTTCACTATGAAGACCAAAATTATAAATCGGCTACTAACAGTCTCACTGTACATGTCCTATTAAATATAATGTAAATATTAAGTGACTCTGCATTGCCCAAGGAAGCATCATCATAAGCAAGAAATATTCAGACATCCACAAATGGTACAATACAGTACTATAGGAAATGAAAATGTTCTCCCCTCCTTCCATGACAGGCATCAACAGAAACTGCATTTATGATAATTACTTTGGCCATTACACTCCACATCACCTTATATAACCAAACTAAATCATTATACACACCGGGGTTCAAGCTCACTGGCAACCTTCTTTGCTTTGCTCCACTCCTGAGCAGTAATGAAGGCATCAATAGCCTCCTTGTTCATATCCCCTGCTAGGAACATCTGAGCTGCAGCTGAGTAACGCTTTATATCCAGCAGCCGTGGACCTATAGATGCCAAAGACATAAAAACTAGTTCATAATTATCACAAACATTGAACCATTTTTTCAATTACTGTATCACAATAGCAAAACCGAATCTGAAAAAGAAATGGAAAAAATTAAAGTAGGGCAAGCAATTTGTTGTCCAGTGAAATGGACCGTATTAGAGCACACAAAGCTGTACATCTATTCTTACTTACTCAATATCTGGACTCAGGTTAGGATCCAGATCTACATGAAGTACAACCTCAACTTATCTGCGCTGAATATAGCTTTATCAAATCAGTAAAATTAAATCATCACCAGTCATCATCATCCCAAGCTCTTGTTCCGCTCATGGATGGGGTGAAACAGCTTTCAAAATCAATTTATGCAAGGCCACAAGTCACTTTTTTTATATTAATGACCTTGGGGTCAACTGATTATGAACCAAATGGACTACACAAAACTGGCCGCTTCATCCAGTTACTCCCAGAGAGTTGAGATGATGCTGAATGGTTGTCTGTGTTCTGATAATCTGGTGAATGTGGTGTGTTGTGATGTGGGGGGGGGGCTGCACTGCAGTTTTTTTTTTTTTTTTTGTCCGACTCTGGGCATAGGCTTCACAGCCTGCTATCAAGGCCCAGCAGTCCTCCTACATACCATACACCTCTACATGTCACCACTTCGGCATTAACACCCACTGTCCATATTGAATACGGTACATGCTAGGGCTGTCTCATACAGGACTGGTGTATTGGTATTAGTGGGGGTATTTTTACGACATGTCTGCGGGTCTTCTGGTAGATCAGTAAAGCCTGATTTTTAATGAAATTCAAATCCTTAAACTGTTCCCTGCTCCAGCGGGGATTTGAACCTGGGTCCGTTAGGACTGCAGGCCACCTCTCTACCGATTGAGCCATAGTGGATTGTCTGTGATATATATTTTGTGTTGGTATTATTTCTCCTCTGTCTTTCTTTCCTTCATTCTTTCCTTGTCCTTCTGCCTACGGGTGACTTTACACTTCCTCTTCTGTCTTTCTTTCCTTCATTCTTTCCACTTTCTTCAGCCTGTGGGTGACTCTACACTGAGTGACAAGCCAAATGGTTTCCTGTGCACCACGAAACCATTTACTACGCTGGGTGGTAACCATATAACCAAATTTTGGCGCCTGGTGGTTTAGTGGGTAATTATTGCGCTCCAATCGGATTGAGCCGGTGAAGGTTTATATCCAAGGGATGGTTGGGGTTGATTGCTCATGTAATGCCATTCAGGGATGACTGAGGCTGGTCACTCTCATCTTAAATGTCGGGACCAACTGCCTAGCCCCGAGTTCCTACGCTCCTCATGGGGCAATGTAGGATTGGATGATGGATGGATGGATTATAGAAGAGGTGGTGACTACAACATGGTTTGGCTAGGTGCCCTAGTGTCTCCCTGGGTAGGATAGTTTCTCATGGGAGGGAGGGAGGTTTAGTGGTGGTTCATGAAGGATCCTATTTGGCTGAGGGTTTTGGATGGCCACGGTGGGTATGTGTTTATGAATGTGTTTGCGAAGTACTGTGTTGGATGGAGAAGAAAGAATGTTCCTGAGACAAATTGTGCTGGCCAATTGTTTGTTTTTTGTTTCTTTGTGAAGTTGCACCATAAAATTATAAGGGCAAGATGCTGTTGCTGATCATCTCTAGTCTGTCTGGCAGAGCAGACTCATCAACTACAGGCAAGCAACTGCCCCTGCAGGGCTGTCTCATGAAGTGAACTGATATCCCCCCGCAACTGACAGCACCTTGCCGCATCAAAACACAGGGACTATGTTGGAGGTTTGGTTTCAGGATGGATGCAACATTTGCATGTGTTCAACCAGTTAAATGGGGCACCACAGCAGGTTCCACATCACCCCATTATCTGGTTATATGGTTACCACCAAGCACTGTAAGTGGTTTCCTCAGTTACAGGAAACCATGAGGCTTGTCACTTACTGTACAGGCAATTGAAGTGGAAAGAAGATTTATAAAAAGTGACAGGAAAGAACTTAGTAGACTAGTGCAAAGCTTTGCTGATGTCTGTGAGCGTCGTACCTTCAAAGTAAATGTAGAAAAGAGTAAAGTGATGGTAACTGAGAGAGAGAGAGTTACTCCCAGTGTGATGTTACAGCGAATGGAGAGAGACTGGAATCGGTCAGAGTTCAAATACCTGAGTACAGTGACAGAAGAGAGAGGAAAATGTGCAAAGGAAGTGGAAAGTAGAGTGACACAAGGAAGGAAAGTAGCTGGTGCTATGAAAGCCTTGATAAGAAACGGACACTTAAGTGTTGCAGCTGCGCGACGCTTACATGAGGGAGCGTTAGTTCCAACTTTAACATATGGATATGAGACTATGGTGTGGCATGAATATAAAATGTCAAGAGTGACAGCAGTGGAGATAGGACTGCTGAGGAATGTATGTGGAGTACAGAGAGTGGATAAGACACAAAATACTGTAATGTGATTCGTGGAAGATGCAAAGCAAGGAAGTCTGTGGACACCAGAATCGAAGAGAGTGTACTGAGATGGTATGGTCATGTGGAGAGAATGGATAACAATAGTGGTGTAAAATGTATATCTGAGCTAATTTGAAGGAGGAAGGAGGTGAGGTAGGTCGAGGAGAAGGTGGAGGGATTTGGTGGATGAGTGTGTGAGGAAGTGAGGTATGGAAGTCGGTGAGGCTAGGAAACTGACGAGATTGAGCTGGCTGGATGAACTATGTGAGAAGAAGTGCATAATCAGGGATCTGCCACTCCTTTTTAACGTGACAGTATTCGGACCAACTCTATTGGATACATTCATGTGAAGTTACAGAATGTGGTGAAAGTTTTTGGCCTTACATTCATGTGAAGTTACAGAATGTGGTGAAAGTTTTTGGCCTTACATTCATGTGAAGTTACAGAATGTGGTGAAAGTTTTTGGCCTATCAAATAGGGCTGGGATTCCAGGGGCTTGGATGGGGCAAACTTAGGCTGTCTGGATGTTGCTATTCCTCATACTGTCCTACGGTGGGAAAGGAGGTTCGAATGATTTTGATGATAATGATAGCAAAGTAAAGGGGAAGTAGGAAGAGAGAACAGACACACGGATAGAATGAGAATGGGGAAGGATGAAATGGGCAGCATCACATCACATAAAAGGGAGATGAGGGAGATGGCTGCCACCACCTACCACTAGGGCAGTGTTTCTCAAATATTTTCATTTCATTCCCCACCTGTAGGGATCTTAACAACTTCATGGCCCCCTTTCAGTTTTTTGTCAAGCCCCTCACAAACACAGGCAGACCCCGAGATACGATACCCCAACACAGCAATGGGGGTAGAAATACTGTACTATTTTACCCTGCCAAAAGATGGCCAAACCCAGGTATAACTTTTTTTTTTTTTTTTTTTTTTTTTAAGACTTAAATTTTGAGTTTAGGTTGATTCATAAATTGTTTTTGGACTTAGATTCAAGTGGTTTAGTCATAGGTGGGGTGAACACTGTCATTTTGGGGTACAGTTTACTACAGTGAAGCCTATGTATAACATGAGGTAGGTTATGTGGAACCTCGTGTTAAATCAATTTCAGGTTAAATGGTGACATATATTTACATGTAAAATGTGGGGTTAGGTTCTGGAGACCACATATTTTCCCCCAAACATATGAAATTCTTCAGGAAATGTCATAGGCATTGCATCCAAGTCCACAAACAGTGAACTCTGACCATCGGCTTTGTTTTTAATCATGCTTTTAAATATGAAGTAAATCAACCAAGCTGTATAATTTGTATGAAAACCTAATTTATATGGACTCAACTACTGGATTAACATCAACATGTAAACCCGTCATATACTGTAAGAACCAAATTTTTCTGATCCCGAGTCGTCAGCAAATCACTATGGCAGTCACAAAACATGTTCACACTTACTGCACTGAAGTTAGCTATATGTAGAAATTCTTGAATATTGCTGTTCCCTCACCACACAATTTGCACCAGAGTTATAATGACCACACTGTACCTCCCTTGCCTCTATTTCTTTGTCTGAAGCCCTCTTACTCTTGACCACATGTACCTGTCCAATCCAACCCTGATCCCATACTTACTAATGACACAAAGTTTTTCCCTCTACCCCATTGCCTTTCTACTCCATACCTGCTTCTGTATGATTCTCTCTCTCTCTCTGTCTCTCTCATGTACCTCACCAATCCAACCCTAACCCCGCAATTACTATCGACAAAAAGTTCTTTCCCTCTACCCCATTGCCATTCTACTCCATACCTACTTCTGTATGATCCTCTCTCATTCTTATACTCTTGTTCTTATTCTCTCTCTCTCTCTCTCTCTCTCTCTCTCTCTCTCATTCTTATACTCTTGTTTTTATTCTCTCTCTCTCCCTCCCTCCCTCTCTAAGTACCTGTCCAATCCAACCCAAATCCCATAATTCCTAACGACACAAAGTTCTTTCCCTCTAACCCGTCACCTTTCTGCTCCATACCTATACTTCTGTGCTATCCACTCTCTCTCTCACTCTCTCTCTTGTTCTTATACTCTCTCTCCCTCGCCCTCTCTCTCTCTCTCTCTCTCTTTCGTTCTTATACTCTTGCTCTTATTCTCTCTCTCTCTCTATCTCATTCATAAACTCTTGTTCTTATTCTCTCTCTCTCTCTGTCTCTCTCTCTCTAAGTGCCTGCCAATCCAACCCTAATCTCATAATTACTAACAACACAAAGTTCTTTCCCTCTAGCCCATTGCCTTTCTACTCCATACCTATACTTCTGTGCTATCCACTCTCTCTCTCTCTCTCTTTCTCTCTCTCTCTCTCTCTCTCTCTCTCTCTTTCTCTCTCTCTCTCTCTCTCTCTCCCTCGCCCTCTTTCTCTCTCTTTTGTTCTTATACTCTCGCTCTTATTCTCTCTCTCTCTCTCTCTCTCTCTCTCTCTCTCTCTTTCGTTCTTATACTATCGCTCTTATTTTCTCTCTCTCTCTCTCTCTCTCTCTCTTTCTGCCACCCAGATCAGATTGAAACCCATTATTGTCTCCATTCCTCCACCCTTCCCAAAACTGCAATTATCACATCACCTCCTTGTCAGTGTCTTCACCTGACCCCATCCTTCCTTGCTATGACTGACCCGCCACCCACCCACACCCACACCCACACCCACGTCGCCCAGTCTGGCAAGAACACGCGCATCTAGCAACACTGCAAAGACCCATGGTGGCAAGGGACAAAAGCATGACACACATGTAAACAAGCGCAGCCATAGAGAGAGTGGATACTAAATGTACCCATTTTGGGTCTCGCATAACTAAGCGATATTACTGTTGTTAAAAAATATTGGGAGAAATTAAACGTTCATGTTACTGTAAGATCACTGCTTCATTTTCTCTTAAATCGTGACTCTACTTGATTTTTTCCACTTATTTTTGATGATTTTCAGATTTTATTTTTGGGTTTAAGTGAGTTATAACTGCTTTTAGGCTAAGTTTAGCAGCTTGTTTTAAAGCTATTTGGGGGTTTAGGTAAGCTATAAACTTGTTTTTGGACTCATTTGGGTGGGTTTAGAACTTGGTTGGGGGGGGAAATCCAAGGCTCAAAAATGCATCCCTATACTTTACATGTTAAATCTACCCCAAACTAAGATACCCCACCTAGCGATAGGTTTTTTTGTATCTAATTGCATTGTTAAACTGAGGTATGCCTGTAATGATGAAAAACACTGTTTTGGTGCTCTCCATTTATTTTAACCCCTCCCGTGCGGGTGGCATGTATACATGACGACCTGGGGACATCTGGGTGACATGTATACATAATCTAGTGTTTTGTAGTATTATTGTCATTGTATTATTATTATGATCATTGCATCATATTAAAAGAGCATATTATACTATGATTTTATAATACAGGTTTAGCTGAGAAATTATGGTTTAGATAACGGTGATTT
This sequence comes from Coenobita brevimanus, assembly GCF_032717465.1. NCBI lineage: Eukaryota > Metazoa > Arthropoda > Malacostraca > Decapoda > Coenobitidae > Coenobita > Coenobita brevimanus. The sequence continues at coordinate 24,760,746 of NC_137012.1, forward strand.
TTAAGAAAAACACCTGCTGGTGGTTTGGGTGGTGAAAACAACCCCCGGACGTGATTTGTTAATGCTTACAACTATCAATCAGAATGCATATATTGTTACATATCAATGGGAAAGATGACACTGTTTGCTTTCAGTAAGTTGACTGATTTGAGGTTGAGTCACTGATAATGAACATCTCATATCTGGGTCCACATCCAACCGGTTTCAGCTTTTACTTTTAATAAGGATGGAGAAATAAGATTCACATAAATATATTGTGGAAATTGGCAAGAGGATTCTACATGCAAGTTCACAGAAACACACTCATTTACTACTTACACTAGCACACCATGGCCCCCATAAAATCTTGCCATGGCCCCCTTGGGGGCCATGGCTTTTTATTTGAGAACCAGTTCATTAGGGTAAGATGTGGAGTAGCAAAGTCTATTGGTCACAGGGTAGAAGAGTATGCTTAGATGGTATGGTCACACAGAGAATGAATATGACTATGAATGTAAAGCTGGTATTGACAAGTATTACAGGTAATTTAGTAAGGAATGTTTTACTGTTGTTTTTGTTGCTTCAGGCTTAACTGGCAGTGAACACAGTGCTGGAGGCTAAAACCTCCCTTCTACAGTCCACCATCCTCCTTTCAGGGGATAAGGAGGGAGTTGAGGGATGTATATATAACTGGGCTGCACCAACATGACTCTGTCCAGTTATATCGGTGTTGCCATGTGAAGTGTCCCTCTCCAGTAAGACATGGAGAAAGTAGGAGGAGCACTCAAAAACCAAGATGACACTGAATGGTCAGTGAATATGTGAGAAAGCATGATATACTGCAACTACAAAGAAGCAAACTAAGTGATTGGGGACTGAAATGGATGAAACAAATGACCTCAAGTGTTAAGGGAACAAAAGGATATGTTGCCAGAGATTATGCAGCATGGAAAGCCTCCATCACGTGAACAAGGCTGACATAGGCAAGCATGTACAAAACCTTTCAACCCAAACATATTAAGCATGCTAAACACAGCAGCCATTTTTTATTTTGATGATTAATATAATGGCTTACCCCATAGATGTCAAGAAACTGATAATAATGAAGCTGTGTGTAGAAGGTACAGCTTACAGGCTTAAGTAATTAGAGAATACCTATCTGGCTCATTCCACTACTTTAGTTTTTTTTCTTTATCTATTCAGCTAAAATAGTGTTGTAATTGGTCATGATGATGAATTTCTGTAAGAGACCTTTTTACTGAAATGGAGGGGAAAACACAGGAATGTAAGGAAAAACTCACCAAGAACTCTAGCAACATCATCCACCTTATCAGCAGGCAAGAACCTGACAGCCAACTCTCTTGCTTTATTCCAGCTTTTCTCCAGGAGGGAGGCATCACTGGTCATATTTGGGGTTACCTGAAGAAAGCACAATTGATAATTACACTGTACAGACAGTAACAGTTGACTGATTAACTGGTTGGTTACAGCAAAAAGATCACAGCAATGTAACAACAGAGGTCACTGCCAGCATACAACAAAAAGTAACAGCAAAACAAGCACAGTAACAGTTACTAGTACTCTTCACTATATCAACTTTGAGAAAGGATATAGGTTTATTACCTGTACATTTGAAAAAAAAAACAGCCACCAATGAGAGACAGGTAATTGATCTGATGCACAATGCATGTAAACTGACCTTCATGTAACACTCAACAGCCCTGGTGTATTCTCCTGACTCTTCCCACTGCCGAGCTTGGCTCATGAGTGTCTGAGCATCATGTGAGCCTCGACTAAGGACCGTGCGATCATACTCATCCTGTAGAGCACTAAGCTTGTGAGGCAGATACTCCTTGCACACCCTAAGTGCCTCTGTCCACTGGTTGCTGTCCTGAAGGGAAAGAATAGGGGCACAGGCTGAGGTTAAATTTACCCAGGTATTCATAACTGGATATAATGATGGCTGGAGCTGTAGGTATTTGTTAAGCTTACTACTAATTGTAACACTTTTTTCATAGTGTCCAGAAATTCTCTCTCTCTCTCTTCAGTCGCCACTGCCCTTCAGAACTTTGTATCCCTTTCACTATGGCAAGCACACAGCACTCACCCACTGTACCTACACTCACTTCTTTCCAGTCCAAATCAATAATGCAGTAGTTAACTGACAGTCCAAATCCTTCATGCATTACACTGGTCAACTTTGAAACTAAATGATTTCAGATTCTGGTTTTCCTTTTTTGACATTCTAACAAATTTTTGCAAGTTCCAAGACTTGGTGCTTTCTCTTTCTCACTATACTGCATTAATTTAATAATCAAACACTCAGTCTTACGGAGTCACTTTCTCACATTCACTTTGGTCCACCCATTTTCTCACACACTGTCCCCTCTACAGACAGTGACACTCAATTCCTCTCACTCACTTTTTACACACTAGCTCTCTCATACTATGATTCACATTCACATTTACTCACCACCTACTGTCCTCTCATTTGTCAATTTATCTACAGTATTCTTCACTTTTGCCACTGTCATGATCTTGGACACCACATTCCTTCTTAGAGCACAAATGAAAAGAGGCTATCACTGCACCACTCTCACCACTCTCAAAGGGTAGCTTTTCAAAGTGGTATTCCTAGTTGCCTCTTCTGTCTATTTGAATACAAATAAATATAAAGTACAAATAAATAAATAAGTAGCACAACCTACCCTGTAAAACTTTACGGCTAGTTCTGGCCGCTGGGCTCGAAGCAGAAGTGCCTCAGCCCTTGGATAATCTCTGTCTGTAAATGCCACCTTGGCCTGGCCCACCAATACATCCCCTACTGAGTCAGGGTCATGGGCTTCTGCCACTCTCTGAGCACTCTCCCAGTCCTGAGCATGAACATACCTGTAAAAGGAAGCAAGACAAGGGTGAAGGGGACATAAACAAACAGGAACAAGAATCATATATGTAAACTGTGGATGTATGTACTGTTTGTATGTATATATATATATATATATATATATATATATATATATATATATATATATATATATATATATATACACATATATACAGTATATCTATCTATCATCATCATCATCATCATCATCATCATCATCATCTGGACCTCCTTTCCCACCCTAGGGAAGGGTGAGGACTAGCAACATTCAGACAGCCCAAGTGTGCCCAATTTAATGGGCCATGCTTCCATTCACTCATCATTCAAGCCCGAGGAATCTTGGCTCTATCTGCTATGCCAAAAACATTCACCACATTCAGCAGCTTTACATAAATGTATCCAATAGTGTGTGTGTGTGTGTGTGTGTGTGTGTGTGTGTGTGTGTGTGTGTGTGTGTGTGTGTGTGTGTGTGTGTGTGTGTGTGTGTGTGTGTGTGTGTGTGTGTGTGTGTGTGTGTGTGTGTGTGTGTGTGTGTGTGTGTGTGTGTGTGTGTGTGTGTGTGTGTGTGTGTGTGTGTGTGTGTGTGTGTGTGTGTGTGTGTGTGTGTGTGTGTGTGTGTGTGTGTGTGTGTGTGTGTGTGTGTGTGTGTGTGTGTGTGTGTGTGTGTGTGTGTGTGTGTGTGTGTGTGTGTGTGTGTGTGTGTGTGTGTGTGTGTGTGTGTGTGTGTGTGTGTGTGTGTGTGTGTGTGTGTGTGTGTGTGTGTGTGTGTGTGTGTGTGTGTGTGTGTGTGTGTGTGTGTGTGTGTGTGTGTGTGTGTGTGTGTGTGTGTGTGTGTGTGTGTGTGTGTGTGTGTGTGTGTGTGTGTGTGTGTGTGTGTGTGTGTGTGTGTGTGTGTGTGTGTGTGTGTGTGTGTATGTGTGTGTGTGTGTGTGTGTGTGTGTGTGTGTGTGTGTGTGTGTGTGTGTGTGTGTGTGTGTGTGTGTGTGTGTGTGTGTGTGTGTGTGTGTGTGTGTGTGTGTGTGTGTGTGTTCTTACCTGATTGTTTTTACCTAACTGCATCTTTACAGGAATGAGTCAAGCTTGTACTGTCCTGTGTATTAAACCAATTTTATCATACATATCCTTAAAGGTATGAATAGTTTTGACACATTTTTCATTTGGTAGTGCATTCCATTGATCAACTGCCCTATTTGGGAAACTGAATTTCCTTACGTCTTTATTGCCTCTCTTTTTATAAATTTTTTGCAGTGTCCTCTTGCTGATGCTTTCCCACAGGTTATATATTCATTTATATCTATTTACTCTTTCCCTTAGATGCATTTATATACCTTAATCATCTCACCTCTTTTCCTTCTCTCCTGTAGTGTTGGTACAGTAGATTCAAATTTTCTAGTCTTTCTTCAAAGCTAAGATCCCTTAAGCTTGATACTCATCTTGTAGCTGCCCTTTGTACTTTTTCAATCATATCTATGTGTTTATTTGAGATGAGGATTCCAGACTACTGATGCATACTCCAGGGTTGGTCTGATGAATGTTATTGTTTTTCTCAGCATGTCTTCATTTATATATGTGAATGTTATTCTCCTATTAGCAAGCAATGCATACATGTTACATACCTTCTCACTGATGTGGCCAGCCAGAGATGGTCTGTTATCAATACTCACTCCTATGTCCTCCCTTTCTGATATGTGTAGGGCTGATGTTCCTAACTTATAATCCCAATTTGGTCTTTTTTCAGTTTTACCAAACCTAATTACATGACACATGTCCACATTAAATTCCATTTGCCATTTACTGCTCCATCCACAGTTTATTTAATTCTTTTTGTAGTGTTCTGCAAGAATCTGTGTTAGTAATAGATACAGATTGGGAATAGGAGCTCAGAGGACAAGATTTAAAAGTTATATAAAGAAGATTCTGTGAATTTTATGAAATAGGAGTCCAAACTTGCATCCCTCAGCACAAAGAAATGAAAATAAAGAGATGGTTTAATAATGTAGAAAATCAAAAGAAAAAAGAGATTTGCTGTGGAAAAGATACAGAAAACGCAATAGTGAGAGAGCATATAACAACCATAAACAGACAAGAAATGATTATACAAGGATAACGAGGGAAGCCAAAAGACAGTTTGAGGAAGAAATTATAAATAAAAGTGGGGGAAAACCCCAGGAATTGATGGAGAGTGTGGTGAAATGCTGAAGCATGGGGGAGAGATAGTAGTAGAATGGATGTGGAAGATATGCAGATTGGCCTGGGAGGAAGGTAGAGTCCCGGAGGATTGGAAGTGAGGTATAATTAGTCCTTTGTACAAAGGAAAAGGGGAAAAAGAAATGTGTGGTAATCATAGGGGCAAGAGAGCGTAATACGAAAAGTGTATGGTAGGATACTTATTGACAGAGTTAGGGAAATAACAGAGGAATTAGCTGGAGAAGAACAGGGAGGCTTTAGGAAGGGAAGAGGTTGTGTAGATCAGATATTCAATCTTAGATCTTTAGTGGAAAAGTTTCTAGAGAAGGGAAAGAAGTTGTATGTGGCCTTCATGGATTTGGAGAAAGCATATGACAGGGTGGATAGACAAGAATTGTGGAAAGTATTAAGAATATATGGAGTAGATGGGAAGTTGTTGAATGCTATGAAGAGTATGTATGATGGTGCTAAGGCTGCAGTGCATGTGGATGGTGAACTGAGTGAATTTTTCTCTTTGAAGGGTGGGTTGAAACAGGGATGTGTCATGTCTCCATGGTTGTTCAATCTGTACATGGATGGGGTAATAAAAGAGATACAAGGTAGGGCAGTGGATGTTGGAGTGGCCCTAGTGAGGGAGGGTAGTTTGGAAACTCCCTGTACTGTTGTTTGCAGATGATACTGTATTGTTAAGTGAAGACGAAGGGGAGCTGCAAGGCTTGGAGGATGAGTTTGGGAAAGTGTGTAAGAAATGGAATCTAAAGGTGAATGTAGGGAAGAGTTAAGTGATGGTCTCTGAGAGAGGTGAAGTCAGTGAATGTACAGTGAAGTTGGATGGTGAGGAAATGGAAAACATGAGTACTTTTAAGTACTTGGGGAGTGTGATGAGTAAGGATGGAAGTTTGGAGGGTGAAGTGCTTGAAAGGGTACAACAAGGAAGAAAGGTTGCTGGTTCTTTGAAAGCAATGATAAGAAACAGGGAAGTGAGCATGGAAGTGAAAAAGTTACTACATGACAATATTGTGATACCAACTCTATCGTATGGAAGTGGAGCTTTGACCTGTTGGAGGGACAGAAGTCAAGAGTGAGAGCAGTGGAAATGAGTTATTTTTGAGGAGCATGTGGAGTCACATGAAGACACAGACTGACAAATGAGGAAGTGAAGGAGCATTAGGGTGTGGATGTGGATGTGATGTGGAAGTGATAAGAAACGTTAGGAGAAACACACTGAGGTGCCATGTGGAGAGGATGGAGAGTGAGAGACTGATGAGGAGAGTGTATGTGAGTGAGGTGGAGGGAGGGGGGGCCAAGGATGAGATGGAGGGATGGAGTGGAGAGGTACATGAGAGAGGGGTGTGTGAGCTGGGACCAGGGCAGTGAAACTGCTGGGGACAGGGCAAAATGGAGGTGATTTGTTTGTGGCCACCCCTTACGGGATTAAGGTGTCTGGCAATAGATAAATAGATAGAAATGTACCCTTTACGCTTGTTCCTGTATTTTTCTGACTACTTCCAGTTTGGTAAATTACTTTTTCTTGCTGAAAAACTTCCTTCCTGTTATAACAGTCACATTTCTTAAGCCAGAAGCTCAATGTACTCAAAGGTGAATTTCATTTACCAATTTCCCAACTGGAGGTTAGGTTAAATTATTAGGTACAGTTAAGCTACGTTAGGCCTGGTTTAGTTAACCTCTTTGGTTATAACAGTCCCTTCCGCCATTACATTAAATAGTCAAATGTGCTGTCACAGTAGAACAGCTAAAAACAAAGGGGAAACAGATTTAACAAGAAACGTTTATTTATCAACCCAGAAATAATCAGAAAAATATAACACCCTGTCATGAAGAACTGATTTTTTAAGGTGCTTTTATTACTTAAAGTAAAGCATATGTTTAGCTCCCTCAATGGCCGCGAGTTCAGAAATTTGCGTGCTCCCATGGCTGGCCTCAAGACCAATTTTTCAAAGTTCTATATTCAGTTTTGTTTTCTTACAAATATGAAAAGACTCATCTGGCGCACCTGGCTTTCCCCCTCCCCCTCCCCCACACCCATCCTGTGATTTGCTATGATTCATAAAAGAATTAATAAAATTAGGACGCATGTTGAACATACAGACGAAAACAGCTGGGATGATGTGACCACCTGACTGCTTGGGATGGTACAGTAGGGTCGTGTAAACACAACTGTGACCTTCATTACCGTCCAAAAATTGTTCACACTTTTTTATAGCTCGCCCCAACTCAATGTCACTGACAACAATACAGTAGAGCATTGTTTAAGACCAGCAGCTATGAAGGCGATAATGGAATACATTATTGTTTGAATCAATACTCAATCTTTCACATATACACACAAAAATGAAAAAAAGAATGAGCAGTAAATGTACACTTAACTTTAAGGAGCGGAAATAACTAAGCTCAGTTGGTCAGAAATGTGCTGGGAAATGCGATATCAAACGAAGAATGTGGAACTGAATGCTAACTTACAAGAACACATGGGATGAATTAGTAATTTTTTTCTAATTAACATACATTTTTGTTCCATTTTGTCCCCTACAATTGTCTATCTATCTATCTATCTATTGCCAGACGCCTCAATCCCGTTTGGGGTGGCCACAAACAAATCGCCTCCAAGTCGCCCTGTCCCCCGCCATTTCACTGCCCTGCTCCCAACTCACACCCCCCTCTCTCATATACCTCTCCACCCCATCCCTCCATCTCATCCTCGGCCTCCCCCTCCCTCTTCCCCCCTCCACCTCACTCACATACACTCTCTTCGTCAGTCTTTCACCCTCCATCCTCTCCACATGGCCAAACCACCTCAGTGTGTTCCTCATAACGCTTCCTATCACATCCACATCCACACCACAACGCTCCTTTATATCCTCATTCGTCAGCCTGTCTCTCCACGTGACTCCACAGGCTCCTCTTAAATAACTCATTTCCACTGCTCACTCTTGACTTGTGTCCTTCCAACAATGTCCAAGCTTCACTTCCGTACGTTAGAGTTGGTATCACAATACTGTCATGTAGTAACTTTTTCACTTCCATGCTCACTTCCCTGTTTCTTATCACTGCTTTCAAGGAACCAGCAACCTTTCTTCCCTGCTGTACCCTTTCAAGCACTTCACCCTCCAAACCTCCATCCTTACTCATCACACTACCCAAATACTTAAACGTACTCACATTTTCCAATTCCTCACCATCCAACCTCACTGTACATTCACTAACTTCACCTCTCTCAAAGACCATTACTTTACTCTTCCCTACATTCACCTTTAGGTTCCGTTTCTTACACACTCTCTCAAACTCATCCACCAAACCTTGCAGCTCCCCTTCGTCTTCACTCAACAACACAGTATCATCTGCAAACAACAGTACAGGGAGTTTCCAAACACTATCCTCTCTCACCAGGGCCACTCCAACATCCACTACCCTACCTTGTATCTCTTTTATTACCCCATCCATGTACAGATTGAACAACCATGGAGACATGACACATCCCTGTTTCAAACCAACTCTCAAAGAGAAAAATTCACTTAATTCACCATCCACACGCACTGCAGCCTTCGCACCATCGTACATACTCTTCACAGCATTCAACAACTTCCCATCTACTCCATATATTCTTAACACTTTCCACAATCCTTGTCTATCCACCCTGTCATATGCTTTCTCCAAATCCATGAAAGCCGCATACAACTTCTTTCCCTTCTCTAGGAACTTTTCCACTAAAGATCTAAGAATGAATATCTGATCTACACAACCTCTTCCCTTCCTAAAGCCTCCCTGTTCTTCTCCAACTAATTTCTCTGTTCTTTCTCTAACTCTGTCTATAAATATCCTACCATACACTTTTCCTATTATACTAAGAAGACAAATGCCCCTATGATTACCACACACTTCTTTTTCCCCCTTTCCTTTGTACAAGGGAATAATTATACCTGACTTCCAATCCTCCGGGACTCTACCTTCCTCCCAGGCCAATCTGCACATCTTCCATATCCATTCTACTACTATCTCTCCCCCATGCTTCAGCATTTCGGCACACACTCCATCAATTCCTGGGGCTTTCCCCGATTTAACATTCTTCATTGCTTCCACAACTTCTATCCTACTGATTTCTTCCTGTCTTCTCACCTCCCTCCTTCTCCCAGCCATTCCCCAGCCACTTATACTCGCATTACTTCCATCCTCTACGTTCTACAATTCCTTAAAGTGTTCTCTCCATCTGCTCACTTTTTCTCCCTTCTCCACTAGTAATCTACCATTTTTATCTTTCACTCCCCTGCTAACTTCACTTCCACCCTGTCTTACTCTTTTCACTTCTCTCCAGAACATTTTCTTACATTCCCTCCACTTTACACTCAAATTCCTTCCAAATTCCCCATCCACTCTCTTCTTACTCTCTCTTACTAATCTTTTCACCTCTCTCTTCCTTTCCACATATAACTCTCTCTTCCGCCTCTCATCTTCTTCCACGCCCCTATTTCTCATCCATTCATTGTATGCTTTCTTCTTTTGTGCCACTGCCTGTTTCACCTCTTCAGTCCACCACGCTGTTCCTTGCACCCCCCTCCGTCTTCTCTTCCTTCCACACACCACATCACATGCTGCACATATTTCTTCTCTAAATATCTTACACACACCTTCCACGTCTCCCATCTGCTCCAATTCATATTTGCCCAATCATTCCTCCACTTCTCTCTTATACTCTGCCTTTTTCTCATCCTCTTGTAACCTTTCCACTGTCCTTGCAACTACTCCTTCCTCTCGTCTTTCCCTTCTTCTATTCTTCCATCTTACTTGGATCCTAATTCTGGCCACCACCAAGTAGTGGTCAGAAAGTCCACTCCCCCAACCTCTATACACTCTTGCATCCTTTACACATCTTCGCATCCTTTCATCCACACACACATAATCAATCATTGCCTTCCTTTCATTCAGTTCACCACCCACCCTTCTCATCACTCGCCATGTATACCTGTGGATCATTTTATGCCTGAAGAGGGTATTGGCTATCACCAACCCCCTCCCAGCACAAATGTCCACTAACGCACTCCCATTCTCATCTATCTCAGCAGGCACACCCCACTCACCAACTATTCCATCCACCTTCACATTACCAACTTTACCATTCATATCACCAATCAAAAACACTCTCTCATTCCTTCCAAACTTTTCCATGCACACTTCCACATTTGTCCAGAACTCTTCTCTCACTCTTCTAGCACGATCTTGCGTTGGCGCATATACACACACAATCGCCCACATTTGTATTCCAACTTTCAACTTTACCCACACAATCCTTGACCCAACTGATCCATACTGTCTTATGCTCTTCTTCCATCTTTTACTCACAACTATACACACTCCTTCCTTTGCCCTCTCATTCTCATCTACTCCTGCACATATACCCCATCCATACTCCCATTCTCTCACACTTTCTCCTCTCCATTTTGTCTGTTATTCCACATACATCCACTTTCGCACCCTCAAGCACCTGGACAATCTCTCTCTCTTTCACCTCATCATTCGCTCCTCTTACATTCCATGTACTCATTACCAAGTCCTTTGTCCGGTCCTGGGTCGTCATCGTTTGGTCAGTCCTTGTCCGAGGCTTCTTGTTTGTTTTTTTAGTTAGTTGTTTTCCGGGGAGGGGCACTAACCCTCCGCCAACCCTTTTAGTTGGGGAATCCGACAAGCAGGGATACTGGGGGAGTATTCTTGAAAACCCCCCTACCCATATATTTTTGTCTAAGCATAAAGCCTAAAGATCTTACCAGTTCAATTCATATTCCTCTAGTTTGTTTTCTGTATTCTTCTGACATTTGAGGGTGGTAAATTACCTTCTTTTGCTGCAAGACTTCCTCCCTTACTATCATCATGTTCCTTAAGCCATACCTACGATCATTTCCAGCATAATGGAAGAAACTTACTCATAATCAGGGCACATGTTACATTAGCATGTACACATATTGGTGAAAACATCTGGGATAAAGTGACCACCTGACTGCTTGGGATGGTACAGTAGGGTCGTGTAAACACACCAGTAACCTTCATTCCCTTCCCATAACTGTTCGCAGTTTTTTATAGCTCGCCCTATCTAATCGTCACAGACACTGGTAGACTAAAGCATTGTTTAAGGCCAGCAGCTATGAAGGGGTTAATGGAAAACATTACTGTTTGTATCAATACTGTCTCTTGCACACATACACATAAGAATGAACAAAAGAATGAGCAGTAAATGTACACAACTTTATGAAGCAGAAATAACTGTGTGCTCAGACGGTCCGAATGTGTTGGGAAGCATGATAACTAATGAAGAATGTGGAACTGAATGCTAACTAACAAGAACACGTGGGATGAAAGTGATTTTTTTCTGATTAACAAATATTTTTGTTCCATTTCGTCCCTTAAAATTGTGAAATCCAAAAATTTTCGTCTAGGCTTGGCCTACAGCCTAAAGACCTTACCAATTCAATTCATTTTCCTTAAGTTTGTTTTCTGTATTTTTCTAACCATTTTGAGGATGGTAAATTACCTTCTCTTGCTGAAAGAATTCCTCCCTTATTATCAGTGATGGGTGGGTGCGCAAACACTTGCGCAAAGCGCAATTGTGCACCGCTGTGCTCCAGTGAATATCGTTTGTGCATTGCGCACCGCATGAGACCATGCGCAATATTGCGCTTGCGCACCTGTCCTGTGGATTGCGGGGACACGTGGTCTTGGGAGCTTCCCGTATGTCTGGACATGGGATGGTGGAGGCGGGAGGGACAGAGGGTAGTAGCATTTCTTAAAATGCTTCAACAGAAATAATGTATTTTAATATTTTTTTAAACTGTTATCATTTATATATTATTTAAATCAAATATCCACAGCCTAATAATTTATTAAGCTGTAGATATTTGATTTAAATAATATGTTTTACTGATTTTTGTAAGGAATTGCACATGCTATTGTATATCTATACTGAATTATTAAATAAAACGTCTTGCAAAAATGCAGATAAAAGTAAAACTGGCAACATCACAGCCTTTGTTTCCCTGTCCCTCCGCTTTGCAGGCCCCGCTCACTCCTCTGTTTGAACTTCCACGAGTGAAAAAGTTACTACATGACAGTATTGTGATACCAACTCTAATGTATAGAAGCGAAGCTTTGACCTTGTTGGAGGGACAAAAGTCAAGAGTGAGAGCTGTGGAAATACATGAGTTATCTGAGAGGAGCATATGGAGCTACATGGAGAGACAGACTGACATATGAGGAAGTGAAGGATCATTGTGGTGTGGATGTGGATGTGATAGGAAGTGTTAGGAGAAACACAATGAGGTGGGTTGGTCATATGGAGAGGATGGAGAGTGAGAGACTAACGAGGAGAGTGTATGTGATTTAGGTGGAGAGGGAGGGGGAGGCCAAGGATGAGATGGAGGGATGGAGTGAAGTATATGGAAGAAGGTGTGTGAGTTGGGAGCAGGGCAGTGAAATGGCGGGGGACAGGGGGACATGGAGGCGATTTGTTGCTTGTTTGTGGCCAGTAGCCACCCCTTATGGGATTAAGGCGTCTGGCAATAGACAGACAGAATAATAATAGATAAAAGTAAATAAGTATGCTAATTTACTTAAATATCAATATTTTACAGTAATTCCCACAAATATATGCAAATGGTTTGCGCTAGCCCTTAGCGACATTGCGCAAGCTAAATATTAGATTGCGCACTTGCACAAATTACAAATGATAGAAAATAATAATAATAGATAAAAGTAAGTAAGTACCAGGTATGCTATTTTATTTAAGTATCTCAGTACTTCACAGTAATTCCCACAAATATATGCAAATGGTTTGCACTTGCACTTTGCGACATTGCGTAAGCTAATTATTTGTCAGATTGTGCACTTGCGCTTGCACAAGGTAGTTAACTGTGGATTGCGCATTGCGCTTGCGCAAGGCCCTTCATCGTTTGCGCTGCCCACCATTGCTTATTATCATCACATTCCTTAAGTTGTACCTACGATTGTTTCCGGCTAACAAGAAAAATTTACTCGACGTACTCAAACATGGATTTCATTTCCCAATTTCCTAACTGGAGCCGAGGTTAGGTTAAATTATTATGTTGTTAAGCTAGGTTAGGTTATCAGTCGCCTCACCAAACTCCACCCTACCACCCTTGTGATCAAGTTTTGAGAAGGAGGTGTGCGTGGGGGGCTGACTCACGCTCATTTACCTGTGGCTCGCTCGCCAGCAACTGGATGCTTGTTGGAGCTATCATACGGATAATTTTATGTATTACAGTACTACTGAACCATTCGGTCATGGCCCGGATATACCAAAACCTGGATAATCCATACCTGGATAACTGAGCTTTCATTGTATGTCTATCTATCTACATAGATGGATACATAGATATATACTAGAAAGAGAGAGAACACAGTTGAGGGGGCTATGAGGAAGGGAAGCATTATTATGTAGGACAGGGAAAAGATAATGTTTGTAAAAGGACAGGAAAGAAGATTAATACAAGAAAAACTGATGAGGCACCAGATAACTATGATGCAAATATGTGACAACAGGACTCACATCAGTACTGCCTCTTTGGGTTTGCCAGCCTGGATGAACTGTGCCTCTGCCTCAGAGAACTTGCCATCATCTTCAAGAGCCATGGCATACTTGTAGTGAATATCTGGAACCTTCTGCTTCATAGCTGTGCGGGCAAGCTCAAATGCAAACTCAAACTGGAAAAAATATATAAGCATTACACTCTCTCATATGTAAACAGAGCCAACAATTTAAAGACAGTATGAAATGATTACATAAATGATAGGCACTGAATGAGGTGATGTAGCAAAACACAAAGCAAGCTAGGCTATATGTTAAATTATTATTACACCTTGAATAATAATAAAACAAAAAAATATCAGTTTTATTTATCTTCAATTATTTCTCTAAATTATAAAAGTAAACTGCTGTAACTGGTACCAGTTTAGAACTCAGCTGTACAGATGATAATGAATATGGGAAATCAAATGTTGGCTGTGTCAAAGGATCTGCTTAATTGTCAGTCTCACTGTGTTCAGGCATGATGCACTAACTTCCCCTGACAATTTCTTAATTTATTACATCATCATCATCATCATCAACAACATCCGGACCTCCTTTCCCACCCTAGGGATGGGTGAGGAGTAGCAATGTCCATACAGCCCAAGTTTGCCCACTCCAATGGGCCATGCTTCCATTCAATCATCATTCAAGCCCCTGGAATCCTTGCTCTATCTGATACGCCAGAACCTTTCACCACATTCTGTAGCTTCATATAAATGTATCCAAGAGAGTCAATTATGACAATTATTACACATTTTTTAAATATATAATATTTACATATTTACTGAGTATATTACATCACATTTCATATGCAGTATAGTACTCATAACAGTATATATTTAACTTCTGCTACAAACATGACTGCTTTTATGACAAGTGAATAAAATGGGTGGAGGGAAAAGACAGGGGAGAGCTCATGAGTCATGGCTGGATGACTAATACTTTTTATGCTAGACTCACTTCACTGATATCACTAAACTACAAGGCACCAGTATAATACCAACTACCTTGTCTCAAAATGCTAACAGCTTACAAATCGTTAATTATTTAATCACAACCATTACTGACCTGCATGCTCTCACAGGCATAGTCAATACACTGTTCCAACAAGCCAAACTTGTTGAGCAGCTTGACAGCTGCATCTCCCCTCAGTGTGCGGGCCCACAGGAACGCTACTTGTTTCCCAGAGTTTGCACCACCCTGCTGTTTAGCAACCTGTGGATATACAACAGTATATACAATATGCTGTCTAAAACTATATATATATATATATATATATATATATATATATACACAATAATTTACTGGTATAATCTCAGCAATATCATGTGAAAAATGAATTCAACTCCAGATGTTACTGAAAAAAAATTTCCTGCACAACCATGCTGTCAAGTTGTCTAAATACAGCTTTCATAAACTTAATAAAAATTTGTTTAGGAAAGAAGAGAACAATCTGCAAAGAACAAGAGAAGACAATGGAGAGGCTGCAGTGGGAGAAGATAGATCATCCAATCCTATGCTGCACCATACACTGGTATATTGTACTGATAATAGGAACTAGAGATGCAGTTAGCATTCTGACAGCCACTTCAATTAGAAAGATGACAAGTGTGGTAGGGAGGGTATATGGATGAATTATTATACAGAAAGTAAGAGAGATATCAGAAGTCCTAGTGAGTGATGAATAGGGTGGCTTTAGGAGTGGCACAGGTTGTGTGGATTAAATATTTGCAGTGAGATAGATAGCAGAGAAGGCTTGTGAGAAGGACCATAAGGTGTTTATGGCATTCATGGATATGGAAAAGGCATATGACAAAGTGGACAGAGAAGGATTGCGGAAAGTTTTACGCATGTACAGTGAAGATGTTAAGCTGCTAGGTGTCGTCAAGAGTTTTTATGATGGTAGTGAAGCATGTATAAGGGTTAATGGGCATCAAAGTGAATGGTTCACGATCAGTGTGGGTGTGCGACAAGGTTGTGTGATGTCCCCATGGTTGTTCAATATATATATGGACGGGGTGATGATAGAAGTAAATGCACGAGTGATGGAGAGAGGGATGGCGTTGGTAATGGATGGAATATCTCAAATTTGTTGTATGCTGATGATGCAGTACTCCTTGCAAGTACCAGACAAGAACTTGGTAGGCTAGTGCAGAGTTTTGCTGATGTCTGTGAGCATCATGCCTTGAGAGTAAATGCAGAAAAGAGTAAAGTGATGGTTACTGAGAGAGAAGGTGACTCCCAGTGCGATGTTACGGTAAAAGGAGAGAGACTGGAATTGGTGAGTGAGTTCAAATACCTGGGTACAGGGATAGAAAAGAGAGGAAAATGTGCAAAAGAAGTTGAGAGCATTCAGACACAAGTAAGAAAAGTAGCTGGTGCAATGAAGGCCTTGATAAGAAGCAAAGGCTTGACTGCTGCAGCTGCACAGGGTTTACATGAAGGGGTGTTTGTGCCAACTTTAACATATGGATGTGAGCTATGGTGTGGCATGAAAATGAAAAGACAAGAGTAAGAACAATGGAGATAGGACTGCTGAGGAATGTATGTGGAGTACAGGGGGTGGATAGTATACAAAATAATGTGATTCGTGAAAGATGTGGAGTGAGGAAGTCGGTGGACACCAGAATTGAAGAGAGTGTACTGTACTGAGGTGGTATGGTCATGTGGAAAGAATGGATAACAACAAAGTGGTGAAAAAAGTATATCTAAGCGAATCTGAAGGAGAGAGGAAGCGAGGCAAGCCAAGGAGAAGGTGGAGAGATGTGGTGGATGAGTGTGTGAGGAAGAGCAGTTTGGAAGTCGGTGAGGCTAGGGCAGTGACAAGAGATTGAGCTGGCTGGATGAATGTTGTGAGAAGTGCATGATCTGGGATTTGGCTCCACTTTTCACATGGCAGCGGCCGGACTGACTGTGAATGTTTTTGGCGTATCCAATACAGCCAGGATTCTGGGGGCTTGAATGATGAGTGAATGGAAGTGTGGCCCATTGGATTGGGCAAATTGGGGCTATCTGGACACTGCTACTCTTCACCCTGCCCTAGGGTGGGAAAGGAGGTCCAGATGATGATGATGACAGTGACAGTGGTTGAGTGTGTGGTCTGAGTAACAGATATATACTGTAATAAAATAGGAATGGGGGAAGGGGTGAAGTTTTACTGAGAAGAATGGTAAATCCACAATAACAGATGGAGCAGATGATAAGAAAAGTTAATAAAATTGCCATCTAACACCAGAAGTCATGGAAAAATATGTTTTTGATTTAGGCATTTGTACACTACCAGGGGAGTAGGACAATCTCCTCCCCTCAAACATTCTGGACTACAGTAACCTAGCTTCAGGCCACATCCAAACACAAACCAAAAAGGCTGCATGTAGATTTTGAAATACTGTACCAAACAGAAGCCCTACTGGACAAACACTTGTGGTGGCAAGAATGCGACCCCCTGCATGCACACATGAAAAGAGCTGACAGTTAAATTTTCTTCTTCCAAACTGCATGGGCAGTGGCATACTATAAACTGGATATTAAGCAGCCCATAGCTGACGTTTCACCCACACCTTCTATCTGGGATGCATCCTGTTCCAAGCACACTGACAAATCATTCATTACACCAAACTGGAGGAGGACTGAATAATAAATACCTAAATAAATAAATAAAAATAAAAACCCAGGCCACAGTATTTACTTATGGCAGTCCATCCTTGCCCTCATCTACTAGCTTACTGTGTGAACATGGCCTCATGGTAGGCTTTTAATGAACTCTCACTCAGTAAGAGACAAATATTTACATCACCTTCCTAAGACTCACCCTATATGCATCTTCCCACATGTCAACAGTACGATACATGTTGACAGCAGCCTTCCAATCATCTGCAGCAATGTAATGCTTCTCTGCATCATGGTAATTATTCTCCTGTTCCAGCTGAGTTGCCAGGTGTAGGTGTGTTGACTGTACCAGGTCTGCATGGTATTCTTTCACCAGTCGCATCATCTGAAATACATGCAGAAGTTTTAATCTCTAGTATCTGTTACTCTGGTTTTTAATTCAGTATTTCAGACACGGTAGGAGCAGGGCTATAAAATCAACAGTGAATAACCCTGAAAAGGTTTATATGAGTGTTCATAATTAATTCTGACCTGCTCAAACTGTCGCTGCTTCTTGTACATGGTGATGGCAAGGTCTGGCTCATGGACAGATATATAGAGCTTCTCAGCCTCACGGAATTTGCCCTGGGATTCCAGCTCCTGTGCCTGATTCACATACATCACTGCTACCTTGTCTGCACCCATGAATTTGCTGGCAAGCTGATGTGCACGCTCCCATTCTCCTAATTGGGAAATAATATAAATACAGCATTATCATAATATCTGCCTATCATTCAATCTTGCTTTACCATCAGCAGCATAAAAGCTCAAGATGAACGAAGACCCAGGCAATTTTCCATGAATGGCACTATGTGGCTAAAACCCCCATAACCCCTCTGAGATTTAAAATCTTATGAACCAAATCCAGTTCAAATGCATTAACCCACTACACCACTAGGTGTTCAAGTGTTGGTTATGCCTGTATGGTTGTCACACAGCATAGCAAATAGTTTCCACAGTTCAAGGAAATAATATGGTTTGTCATTTCAGGTAGAGGAATCTTAAAGTAGTACTACCTCATGCGAATGGATGGTGAGTGTCCCATCTACTAACAATATACAATGCAACAGTGATACAAAATTAATACAAATAGCTATAATATCCATAAATATAAGGAAAGTATTAATGAATTAATACACAAGTTGCATGGGAAATAGTAGATGCTTTTTTAAGCAAAGTACGCAATTTTAGGTACCAAAATGAATGTGTGTGTGTGTGTGTGTGTGTGTGTGTGTGTGTGTGTGTGTGTGTGTGTGTGTGTGTGTGTGTGTGTGTGTGTGTGTGTGTGTGTGTGTGTGTGTGTGTGTTCATGTTCATGTTCTTACCTAATTGTATCTTTACAGGAATGAGTCAAGCTCGTATTGTCCCGTGTCTTAGACCATATTTATCGTCCATATCCTTAAATTTGTGAATTGTTTTGGCACACACTATTTCATTCGGTAGTGCATTCCATTGATCAATTGCTCTGTTTGGGAAACTGAATTTCCTTACGTCTTTATCACCTCTCTTCTTATGCAGTTTTTTGCATTGTCCTCTTGCTGATGCTTCTCCATATGTTAAGTAATCATTTATGTCTATTTTCTCCTTTCCTGATATGCACTTATATAGCATTATCATGTCACCTCTTTTCCTTCTCTCCTGTAGTGTTGGTAGATTCAGTTTATTTAGTCTTTCTTCGTAGCTTAGGTCCCTTAAGCTTGGTATCCATCTTGTAGCGGCCCTTTGAACTTTTTCAATCTTGTCTATATGCTTTTTGAGATGAGGACTCCAGACTATTGATGCATATTCCAGGGTTGGTCTAATGAATGATGTTATTATCCTTCTTAGCATGTCTTCATTTATGTATGTGAATGCTATTCTCATATTTGCAAGCAGTGTATACATGTTCCGTACCTTCTCGCTGATGTGGTCAGCCGGAGATAGTCTGTTATTGATAATCACACCTAGGTCTTTCTCTCTTTCTGATGTGTATAGGGTTTTATTTCCTAACTTATAATCCCAATCAGGTCTTTTTCCACTTTTACCAAACTTGATTACATGACACTTGTCCACATTGAATTCCATTTGCCATGTACTACTCCATTCATGAAGTTTATTTAATTCTTCTTGTAGCTCCCTACAAGAGTCTGTGCTAGTAATTCTCCTTTGTATTTTTGCATCATCTGCAAACATATTCAGATAGCTCTCATTTCCAGTGTTACTGTTTATATCATTTATGTACACTAGAAACATGATTGGTGCCAGCACCGAACCCTGTGGTACTCCACTAGTCACTTCTTTCCATGATGAGTAGTTTCCTCTTAGTACTGTCCTCATTTCTCTTTTTATGAGAAAGTCTTGCATCCAACAAAACAGTTTGCCTCGAATTCCTCCTTGATGGTACAGCTTCCATAAAAGTCTTTGGTGTGGTACTGTGTCAAAAGCTTTCTTGAAATCTAAATAGATACTGTCCACCCATCCTTCCCTTTCCTGTATTGTGTGTGTGTGTGTGTATTTACCTAATTGTGATATACAGGAAATAAGCTACGCTCGTGGGGTCCCGTCTCTGTTTCTCAATAAGTCAAATTCAGCTTTAAACTCATATAAGTTTTTAGACTGGACGATCTCTTTGTCCAGGCTATTCCACAGGTCTATACATCTATAAGGAAAACTATATTTCTTGATATCTTTCAAGCAGCTTGGCTTCTTCAATTTCATTCCGTGTCCTCTTGTTACTCTTTTATCCCATAAAAACTGATCTTCTTTGTCAGTTTTATCTACTCCCATCATGGTCCTGAACACTGCAATCATGTCGCCTCTCTTTCTCCATTCTTCTAGGGAAGGCAGATCCAGCTTTCCCAGCCTCTCTCTGTATGAAAGATCTGCCAGACTGGGGACCATTTTGGTTGCTGTTCTTTGTATTCTCTCAATCTTGTTTATATCTTTCTTTTTGTGTGGGGACCACACTATTGCTGCATACTCTAACCTGGGGCAAATCATGGCCACTATCAATTTCTTCATCATCTCCTCATCCATATAATGAAAAGCTACTCTTATATTAGTCAGGAGTTTATACATCTCTCTAACTGTCTTGTTAATGTGCTTTTCGGGAGACAAACTGTCCTGGACCAGCACTCCCAAATCCACTGCTATTTTTGGTTTAAAATTTAATACACTTGAGCTTGTTTGGTGTGGTGACATCATGTCCAGTCAGTGGGATCGGCAAGAAATACTCTATCAAAGGCATTCAGGTGGCCCTCTTTAACATCGCTAAGAATGTATATTTTGTTTGTTCTCCAATATTTTTTTGATTGAAAATCAAATGTCAATCATCTGAGATGTATATTGTAGTACAATAATTTTCCTTGAGAACGTTGGTCTATAAGAAAACAGCTCAAATCCCTGTCACTTACATTCATATTTACCAGTATTTTTTCCATCTTTATTGAATATTTTTTCAATGATGAAAGTGGTCAGGAACCTAACCCCTCTATTTCTTAACAATCTTATGGGAAAAATCAGTTCGTTTTTCGACTAATTCATTATTCAACCACACTTTAAGGATTGCATCCCTGTCAAACAGTGAGGGAGAGGTGTAAATGCTCTATTTACTAACTTATATGTTTATTCTCACTATCTATCTATCTATAGCCCGATGCCCTAATCCCGCAAAGGGTGGCCGCAGACAAAACGCCTCCAAGTCACTCTGTCACCCACCATTTGACTCCCCTCCCCCCAACTCCCCCCCCCCCTCCCTCATATACCTCTCAACTCCATCCCTCCACCTCATCCTCGGTCTACCCCTCCCTCTCCCTCCCTCCACCTCACCCACATACACCCTGTTAGTCAGTCTTTCACTCTCCATCCTCTCCACATGTCCAAACCACCTCAGTGTATTTCTCCTAATCTTTTCAACCACATCCACATCTACCCCACAACGTTCCTTCACTTCTTCATTCGTCAACCTGTCCCTCCATGTCACTCCACATGCTCCTCTCAAGTAACTCATTTCCACTGCTCTCACTCTTGACTTGTTCCCCTCTTGCAAGGTCCACGCCTCGCTTCCATACGTCAGGGTAGGGATCACAATACCATCATGCAGAGACTTCTTAACTTCCATACTCACCTCCCTATTTCTCATCACTGCTTTCAGTGTGCCAACAACCTTCCTTCCCTGCTGTACCCTTTCACGTACTTCATCCCCCAAAGTTCCATCCTTACTCATCACACTACCCAAGTACTTGAATGCACTCACATTCTCCATATCCTCACCATCCAACCTCACTGCACACTCTGTGACTTCATTCCTCTCAAACACCATAACTTTACTTTTGTTTACATTAACTTTCAGCTTCCTCCTCCTACACACTGTCCCAAATTCATTCACCAAACCTTGCAACTCCCATTCATCTTCACTCAACAATACTGTATCATCAGCAAACAGCAACACCGGAAGCTTCCAAATCTCACCCTCATTCATTAGGGCCACCCCCACATCCACTGCCCTACCTTGTACCTCCTTTACGACCCCATCCATATATATATTAAACAGCCATGGAGACATTACACACCCCTGTTTCAGTCCCACACTGAGATCAAAGAACTCGCTCAGCTCATCATCCACTCGCACCGTAGCCCTAGCTCCCTCGTACATACTCTTCACATCACTCAACAATTTCCCCTCCACTCCATATATTCTTAATACCTTCCACATACCTTTCCTATCTATTCTGTCATAAGCTTTCTCCAAGTCCATGAAGGCAGCGTACACTTTCCTTCCCTTCTCTAGATACTTCTCCACTAAACATCTTAGAACAAATATCTGATCTACACACCCTTTTCCCTTCCTAAATCCCCCATGTTCTTCTCCAACTAGCTCCTCTGTCATATGCCTAACCCTATCAATGAGTATTCTACCATATATTTTACCAGTCACACTAAGAAGGCAAATACCCCTATGGTTACCACATACTTCTCTCTCCCCTTTTCCTTTGTACAGAGGAACAATTATACCTGATTTCCAGTCCTCTGGAACCCTTCCCTCTTCCCAAGCCAATCTACACAACTTCCATATCCACTCCACAAGAATCTCACCCCCATACCTAAGCATTACACCACACACTCCATCAATTCCTGGGGCCTTTCCCAGCTTAATCTTCTTCATCGCTTCCACTACTTCCGACCTACTGATCTCTTCCTCCCTCCTCTCATCTCTTCTTCTCCCAGCCATTCCCCAACCACTTATACTCACACTGCTCTCACTCTCTACATTCAACAAATCCTCAAAGTGCTCCTTCCATCTCCTCAATTTCTCTCTCTTCTCCACCAACAATCTATTATTCCTATCTTTCACTCCCCTACTATTTCCCCTTTCACACTGCCTTACTTTCTTTACCTCCTTCCAAAACAATTTCTTACTCTCCCTCCATTTCACACTCAGATTCCTCCCAAACTCTTCATCCACTTTCTTCTTACTCTCCTTCACCAGTCTCTTAACCTCCCTTCTCCTGCTCACATATACCTCTATCTTCTCTCTCTCATCTTCTCCCCTACCTCTACTCGCCAACCATTCACCATATGCCTTCTTCTTTTGTTCCACAGCTCGTTTCACCTCATCATTCCACCATGCTGTCCCTTGCACACCCTTGCATCTCCTCCTCACTCCACAAACCACCTCACACGCTGCGCTTATCTCTTCCGTGAATATCTTACATACGTCTTCCACCCCTTCCATCTGCTCTAGCTCATACCTTCCCAGTCTTTCTTCCACTATGCTCTTATACTCTGTCCTCTTCTCACTATCTTGCAATTTCTCCACTCTTCTCACAGGAGCTGTTTCCTCGTGTCTTCCCCTTCGCCTCCTCAACCACTTCGCCTCCTCAACCACTTACTATACAGGAAGTAATTACAAAATGACTGCAAGTAGGCCTTGGATAAATCTATGTTTGTTCATCACGTCATGTCGATGGGTGTTTCCCATGCATCTGCTCTTTTACCGAACAAAATTCGTTAAATGAACATAACGTTCGGCCAGCTCAAGGTGGTCATTAAAACCAAAATACGTTAAAAGCGGATTCAGTTTCTACAGTAGGGTAATAGATGTCATACATGAGAGACAGAGATAAGCAAATTGTGTCTATCTTGATCTCAAGAAAGCATTTGACAGGTTGCCCTCCAAGAGGCTGCTGTGGAAGTTGATGACCTTTGGAGGTGTGCATGAGAAACTATTAAAGTGGATGGGACGTTATCTGACAGGAAGGCAGATGAGAACAGTTACAAGAGACAAGGTTTCACAATGGAGAAATGAGACTAGTGGAGTACTCCAGGGCTCTGTGTTAGCCCCAATAATGTTTCTGATATATGTAAATTATTTGCCGGAGGGTTTGAACAGTTACATGAGTATGTTTGCAGATGATGCTAAAAGCATTAAACATATCAAATATACTGACAGTTGTAAAAAACTGCAAGAGGACTTGGACAAACTCCACAGCTGAAGCCAGACTTGGAAAATGGATTTCAATGCCAAGAAGTGTCATCATCATCATCATACACGGACCTCCTTTCCCACTCTAAGGCAGGGTATGGCATCCCAACGTCCAGACAGCCCAAATTTGCCCTATCCATTGGGCCATGCTTCCATCCACTCAAGAAGTGTCATGTATTAGAAATGGGAATGAGTGAAAAAAGACCGCACTGGACATACAAAATGAGCAATGAGATAATAAACAAAAGATGCGAAGGACTTGGGAGGGATTATTCAGGATGACTTGTCACCAGAAATGCATATAAATAGAATCACTGGAGGCACTTATGGCTTACTGACCAACATGAGAGTGGCTTTTAATTATATGGACAAGGAAATGCTGAGGGAGTTGATAGTGACCATAAGACCAAGACTAGAGTATGCAGCTGTGGTATGGTCACCCCATTGGAAGAGGCATATTGATAAACTGGAGAGGGTTCAACAGATGGCAACAAGGATGATACCATTCCTAAGGGAACTGATCTATGAGGAGAGATTGAAAAAACTGAAGTTACCAACACTGAACGAGAGAAGGGAAAGAGGTGACTTGATCACGATGTTTCGAAATGTGAGAGAATTGGACAGGATGGACAGAGAGGATCTTTTTGTGTTGGACAATGAAAGCACTTGAGGTCATGTCTTCAAGCTGTGGAAAAGTAGATGTCTTAATGATCTTAAAAGGTTCAGTTTCCCAAACAGAACCATAGGTATTTGAAATTACTTAGACAAAGAGGTGGTGCACGCAAAAAAAACATTTCATCCATCCATCATCCAATCCTATGTCACCCCATGAGAAGCGTAGGAACCCGGAGCTAGGCAAGTTGGTCCTGACATTTGAGATGAAAGTGACCAGCCTTACTCATCCCTGAGTGGCATTACGTGAACAATAAACCCCAACAACCCCTTGGATATAAACCTACATAGGCTCAATCTGGAGCACCTTAATAACCCACTCAACCACCAGGCGCCATATTTTGGATATATGGTTACCACCCAGCATAGTAAATGGTTTCCTGGTGTACAGGAAACCATTTGGCTTGTCACTCAGTGTAGAGTTACCCATAGGCAGAAGGAAGAGGAAAGAATGAAGGAAAGAAAGACAGAAGAGGAGTGTAAAGTCACCCATAGGCAGAAGAAAGAGTGAAGGAAAGAAAGACAGAAGAGGAAGGATGGAAGAAAGGAAAGGGCAACACCCAATGCAGCACTACAATGAGTGAGTGGATGGTGGGTGTCCCCATCTATCACTTAGACATTCATGTGCTTAAAACCAGACTGGATAAATGCAGATATGGAGACAGAACAACACGAGCTTAGCTCGATTCCTGTATACTACAAACGGGTAAATATAAATAGGTAAATACACACACACACACACACACACACACACACACAGTCAACCTTTTGAGGACAGGATGTTTCCCTCGACTGAATATGATGTCAGTAGCCAAAGTGATAATCTTAAAATGGCTCAGTCGTTATATTTAGATGTTAAATACAAGGTCTGCCCAAAAAGAAATCGAACTTTTTAAATAGTGCACCAACTAGCAGCCACGTTGTGATCTTGATGGGAGTGCTGGGTACTGGTGACTTTGAGCTTTATTCTAACACTAGCCACATCTTGCCATGTCACTTAGTCATCAAGGTACTGTACATGCATTTGAAAGAACATGTGTTTGGTGCACTTGGCTAATTTTCTTCTATCTCTTCTATTGTTTGAAATCAGCAACCTTTCAGGGTGGGTTTCATCTTTGAGAACAAAATGAAATCTGCAGAGGCCAAATCCAGAGAGTAGGGTGGCTAGGGGACAACAGTCGTCTCTGCTTTGCCAAAAAGTCATGGATAAAGAGAGATGCATGAGCATCCAGTATTCCCCCCCCCCTTCTCCCAAGCCTCACACCTTTTCCTTTGCACTGCCTTCCTCAAACACTTCAGGATGTCCAAGTAAAATTCTTTATTGAGTGTCTGACCACATGAGACAAACTCATGATGAACGATGCCCAACATCATCTTCGTTTTGAGTGACTGACGTGCGTTTTTTGGTTGTGGCAACAATGTTCCAACCCACTGCGACGACTACCTTTTTCTTTTGACATTGTAGCCATACACTCACATTTCACAATCTGTTAAACATTTTTCAGAAAGTAAAAACATACGTTCACTCAAGCATGTGTACCTCAATGGCTAAATGACATGGAGAGATATAGATACTGGAAGACTAAAGCTGAGAAAGTCGCCAGTACAGAAGCACTCCAGTCATGATCACACTGGGCCGGCTAGTTGGTGCGCTATTTAAAAAGTTTGGCTTCTTTTAGGACAAACCTCATACATGTACTGCACAAACTGACCTGCTTGGTTGTACATGGTGATGGCTTCATTGTACATGCCACCCTTTATGTAGAATCTTTCTGCCCTGGGAAGGTCATTCAGTCCGGCAAAATGCTGACCCAGCTTCATTAAATATGGTCGTAGGGCACCATCATCATCGATGACCTACAAAGTGTGTGCCATTAAGGATGTATAATAAAAGTTATAAACTGGTAATCTTGATTAACTATTGTGTACAAGAAGCTTCCAAATTCCACGTTACTGAAAATACAGAAGCCTTATCCTGTCCTGCATCATAATTTTTAAGAGCATGTGCAAACTGCAATATTTCTTTTACCAATATTTTCAATAGGTATCCTTCACTGTCATTTTTTAATGCTAAACAAATGAAGCCAGCATAAAGTTGGCCAACCATACTGATGCTCATCTGCATCCCAAAACTTAAGTAGCTAAATGAAGATCTCACTGTATTGCATATGACCAATTACAGAATTCATCCAAGATAGAGGTAAAGATGGGGACAGTTGCCATGAGGCCCTTAGTCACACTGTAACCTAGAACTTGCAGCCTGCAATGATTTACACTCAATTCCTGAGATACAAGGCCAGGTTACCACAGTTACCTTCTAGGTGTTACCCTAGGTAGCTATTCATTTTCCCTACCAGCCAATAAAAGGTGGATGGCCACCTAAGTCAAATGATGCCTGCACCAGGATTCAAACTCTGGCACTAACAGACCAACAACTTCACTGTCAGAAATGTAAACTATTCAGCAAAAGTTTGTTCCTACAAAAATGTCTTCAAACTACTTGAACACCACTCATCACCACCACCTTCCATCACTCCAAGCTTCCCTCCTTCAAGTACCGTAAACTGGGGTGAATTCGGACGATTTTTTCATTTTTTTTTGCCATGTAATCTAGTTTTTAATTCAGTCCAAGATCTTAAGTACTGTATGTTGAGCTGGTCCACTAGAGTATCGAATCATAGCATTACAAAATTTAAAATGTTTCATACATAATTATAGCAAATATAGTAATGTAGGTGAATGTAGGGAAGAGTAAAGTGATTGTCTTTGAGAGAGGTGAAGTTAGTGAATGTACAGCGAGGTTGGATGGTGAGGAATTGGAAAATGTGAGTACGTTTAAGTATTTGGGTAGTGTGATGAGTAAGGATGGAGGTTTGGAGGGTGAAGTGCTTGAAAGGGTACAGCAGGGAAGAAAGGTTGCTGGTTCCTTGAAAGCAGTGATAAGAAACAGGGAAGTGAGCATGGAAGTGAAAAAGTTACTACATGACAGTATTGTGATACCAACTCTAACGTACGGAAGTGAAGCTTGGACATTGTTGGAAGGACACAAGTCAAGAGTGAGAGCAGTGGAAATGAGTTATTTAAGAGGAGCCTGTGGAGTCACGTGGAGAGACAGGCTGATGAATGAGGATATAAAGGAGCGTTGTGGTGTGGATGTGGATGTGATAGGAAGCGTTATGAGGAACACACTGAGGTGGTTTGGCCATGTGGAGAGGATGGAGGGTGAAAGACTGACGAAGAGAGTGTATATGAGTGAGGTGGAGGGGGGAAGAGGGAGGGGGAGGCCGAGGATGAGATGGAGGGATGGGGTGGAGAGGTATATGAGAGAGGGGGGTGTGAGTTGGGAGCAGGGCAGTGAAATGGCGGGGGACAGGGCGACTTGGAGGCGATTTGTTTGTGGCCACCCCAAACGGGATTGAGGCGTCTGGCAATAGATAGATAGATAGAAATATAGTAATGAGTGTCCGAATTTGTACTCAAACTTTGGTGAATTTGGACACACTCTATAAATTCGTACATAAATAGAAAATGAATGCATATGACTACCCTGGGTTCCCAGCTTAGTCTCGGACGTATGTGGGGCCATTTCGGATGCTCTGGGACTTTTAAAAAAATGTTCTTCCAGTACAAAAATAATGCCACTCCCTGACAAAATAAGCTAATGACTATAATGAGATATGAACACAACAGCAATTTTATTTTTTTCCTTGGTTTAAATAAAACATATTAGAACACATGTAGATAAGATAAATCTAGCTACAAACCTTAGTACTGTATATGAAACAATAATTTCTTGACTTATAATTTTGTTTTTGGAAGACTGATGGATTATAAGTTACAAGTGATATTTAACATGATTATTTGGCTTTACCAGTTTTTTGCTTGCCTTTTTCACTACGATAAGGACCTTGATCTCCACCAGTTCTTTTCTTAAATATTCGAGTCATTGGGTGATCTTGTTTAAACCGGTAGTACCATAAAAGCTCAAGAGTATACCTGTAAATGATACATATGAACCCAATTACACACAGTATCCACATCTGGCAAATTATAAGCAATTGTACATTGTAAAAAGTGTTACTTTTTCGTTCATACTCCCCCTGTCCGAATTCACCCCATGTCCGAACTGACTCCAATTTGCATTAAAATTTTAAAAATTTCATTAAATGCCCAGTTAAGAGATTAATTGAGAAGATAACGCCAATTACTTACTTTGCACTTTCACACTACGCATGAAAGTACAGTACATCCGGGCACCGAAGATTTTCCTGCATCTGTTCATTAACATTTCTGCCAAAGAAAGTTTGCCAATGTTACAAATTTTATTCTTTTCACATATGTTTGCTTTTTAGTATATATTTGGTATGTGTCACGTGATATATTAAGTATCTTTATACACGAAAGTACAGTAAAGAATTACAAACAATTGGGAGCAAACAGATTTCTAATATGTTTATTCATTATTTATTAATTAATTTAAACAACTTTTTATTGCAATAATATCCGAATTCGCCCCGAGTCCGAATTCACCCCAGTTTACGGTACTCCACCACAACTTCTTCCTACATAACCCCTAAAGGCTGGGCATATTTTGGTGCGGCCACCCTCTTACTACAGGCATACTGTATTTCCCAAAATAATCTTTTCTCAAACCTTCATATCTGGGAAAGTATAGCAGTTAGGGAAACAAATTAAAGACTATATTACTCATCGCCTCTTCTTGTGAATGAAAGCATCCCTAGGTCTGCAGGTGGTTGTGTTGATGAGTATGAACGTGAAGATGAATAACTTTTGGCAACTGAAACAGGATGTATCTGTGCGTGTGCGCATGGCCCCAACTTTTGCTTCACTCTCAACATGATAGCTTCTCCACTACTAGATAAACTAGACACAATGACATCCAAGGCATGTCCTATGGCACTATCACCAAGCCCATTCCTAGTATCCTTGGGCAAAGGCTTGGCAGGGGAGGATGAGGCAAGGGGTCCATGTGAGGTAGGAACAGAATCAGATGAGGAGATTTCAGAAAACATCTCTCTACACCTGGATAAGTCACAGACAAGACTGAAGTACGCTTGCATCGGGTGGCAGTCATCTCTCCCTACACTTCAGTAACAAGAGAAAATGACAGACCACTCACACTGTGGCGGGATTGCATTTGCGGTTCCTATCGAGACTCAGTGGTTTCCATCCTCCCCATCTGCAATGGTCCATTTTGACGCAGCACCTTGGGGTTAACTCTGATGCTCAAAATATGTCCTGGTAGAGGAGACTTCACGCCTTGCAAAGTTTCACAACAATTTAGAATGATGCTGATAATGATTGTGAACCAAACTGCAATTCCTTTACACACTTTCTCCTTTCTGACCTGCCTGCTCCCTCTCTCTCTGAACTATCTATACAATATACTGTACTGCAATTTCCATTTCACACTGCTCCTTTCTCTACTAACATCTACCATCAGTCTACTAAATCTGTACCATTTCCTGACTCTCTTTACAATCTATTTCTCATTTGTTTGACACTATTTCTCTTTTGTCATCCAAGGACACATTAAAAGCTTCCACACAGCATTATCCTGACGGAACAGCAGTTCCTACATTCCACCTAAAACCACACTATCTTTACTGACTAATGTTTTGAAAAGCACTACATGCAAACCTCAATTATCTGTACAGCTTTCTTCCACTGGCGAGCAGCTATGGTAGCATCAAGAGCCTTGATGGTGCGTCCAGCCTCGATGTAGTGACTTATGGCGGCGTCTGGTTGCTTGTTAGACACTAGCTGGTCTCCCCACTCTTCCTCCAGCTGCACAACATCTACCAAAGATTTGGAGAAAAATGAATATTTGAAATGTGCACTATCAACAGGAATGCCAAGTAATCTCTCACGACATTTGTACATGGGTGCAATACAAAGCCCATTTGGTCCGAGGCTCTCCTGAGCAAAATAAAATTGTCTGGAAGTAGCCATAAAAAAGCTAAAAAAAAAAGAATGGGGAATACTTTACTTTCTATTATTTTGAGAAATGTAATAAAATCCCTTATTTACTTATAGCTTATAGAGGCTGGGGGAGTGGACTTTCTGACCACTACTTGGTGGTGGCCAGAATTAGGATTCAAGTAAGATGGAGGAATAGAAGAAGGGATAGACAAGAGGAAGGAGTAGTTGCGAGGAGAGTGGAAAGGTTACAAGAGGATGAGAAAAAGGCAGAGTATAAGAGAGAAGTGGAGGAACGATTGGGCAAATATGAATTGGAGCAGATGGGAGACGCGGAAGGTGTGTGTAGGATATTTAGAGAAGAAATATGTGCAGCATGTGATGTGGTGTGTGGAAGGAAGAGAAGACGGAGGGGGGTGCAAGGAACAGCGTGGTGGACTGAAGAGGTGAGACAGGCTGTGGCACAAAAGAAGAAAGCATACAATGAATGGATGAGAAATAGGGGCATGGAAGAAGTTGAGAGGCGGAAGAGAGTTATATGTAGAAAGAGAGAGGTGAAAAGATTAGTACGAGAGGGTAAGAAGAGAGTGGATGAGGAATTTGGAAGGAATTTGAGTGTAAAGTGGAGGGACTGTAAGAAAATATTCTGGAAAGAGGTAAAAAGAGTAAGACAGGGTGGAAGTGAAGTTAGCAGGGGAGTGAAAGATA
The DNA here is from genome assembly GCF_032717465.1 of Coenobita brevimanus. Lineage (NCBI taxonomy): Eukaryota > Metazoa > Arthropoda > Malacostraca > Decapoda > Coenobitidae > Coenobita > Coenobita brevimanus. The sequence continues at coordinate 24,791,817 of NC_137012.1, forward strand.
AAAATGGTAGATTACTAGTGGAGAAGGAAGAAAAAGTGAGCAGATGGAGAGAACACTTTAGGGAATTGTTGAACATAGAGGATGGAAGTAATGCGAGTATAAGTGGCTGGGGAATGGCTGGGAGAAGGAGGGAGGTGAGAAGACAGGAAGAAATCAGTAGGATAGTTGTGGAAGCAATGAAGAAAGTTAAATAGAGGAAAGCCCCAGGAATTGATGGAGTGTGTGGTGAAATGCTGAAGCATGGGGGACAGATAGTAGTAGAATGGATGTGGAAGATGTGCAGATTGGCCTGGGAGGAAGGTAGAGTCCCGGAGGATTGGAAGTCAGGTATAATTATTCCCTTGTAAAAAGAAAAAGGGGAAAAAGGAGTGTGTGGTAATCATAGGGGCATTTGTCTTCTTAGTATAATAGGAAAAGTGTATGGTAGGATACTTATTGACAGAGTTAGAGAAAGAACAAAGAAATTAGTTGGAGAAGAACAGGGAGGCTTTAGGAAGGGAAGAGGTTGTGTAGATCAGATATTCATTCTTAGATCTTTAGTGGAAAAGTTTCTAGAGAAGGGAAAGAAGTTGTATGCGGCTTTCATGGATTTGGAGAAAGCATATGACAGGGTGGATAAACAAGGATTGTGGAAAGTGTTAAGAATATATGGAGTAGATGGGAAGTTGTTGAATGCTGTGAAGAGTATGTACGATGGTGCGAAGGCTGCAGTGCATGTGGATGGTGAACTGAGTGAATTTTTCTCTTTGAAAGTTGGGTTGAAACAGGGATGTGTCATGTCTCCATGGTTGTTCAATCTGTATATGGATGGGGCAATAAAAGAGGTACAAGGTAGGGTAGTGGATGTTGGAGTGGCCCTGGTGAGAGAGGATAGTGTTTGGACACTCCCTGTACTGTTGTTTGCAGATGATACTGTGTTGTTGAGTGAAGACGAAGGGAAGCTGCAAGGCTTGGTGGATGAGGTTGGGAGAATGTGTAAGAAACGGAATCTAAAAGTGAATGTAGGGAAGAATAAAGTGATGGTCTCTGAGAGAAGTGAAGTCAGTGAATGTACAGCAAGGTTGGATGGTGAGGAATTGGAAAATGTGAGTACGTTTAAGTACTTGGGTAGTGTGATGAGTAAGGATGGAGGTTTGGAGGGTGAAGTGCTTGAAAGGGTACAGCAGTGAAGAAAGGTTGCTGGTTCTTTGAAAGCAGTGATAAGAAACAGGGAAGTGAGCATGGAAGTGAAAAGTTACTACATGACAGTATTGTGATACCAACTCTCACGTATGGAAGTGAAGGTTGGACGTTGTTGGAAGGACACAAGTCAAGAGTGAGAGCAGTGGAAATGAGTTATTTAAGAGGAGCCTGTGGAATCACATGGAGAGACAGGCTGATGAATGAGGATATAAAGGAGCGTTGTGGTGTGGATGTGGATGTGATAGGAAGCGTTATGAGGAACACACTGAGGTGGTTTGGCCATGTGGAGAGGATGGAGGGTGAAAGACTGACGAAGAGAGTGTATGTGAGTGAGGTGGAGGGGGGAAGAGGGAGGGGGAGGCCAAGGATGAGATGGAGGGATGGGGTGAAGAGGTATATGAGAGAGGGGGGTGTGAGTTGGGAGCAGGGCAGTGAAATGGCGCAGGACAGGGTGACTTGTAGGCGATTTGTTTGTGGCCACCCCAAATGGGATTGAGGCGTCTGGCAATAGATAGATAGATAGATAGATAGAAATTTGAAGCCTCCCAGCAGGAAGAGGCTTCAGGTTACTTTCAATACCACATAAGCATTAGAAATGGTAATGGGAGGATCATTCCAGACTCGGAGGGTTGAAGAGAGTGAAGAGAGGGTGCACTGTTTGTTTTTTCCAGTTTGATGATCTTCCTCCAAGTTTATCATTTCTCATGAACCAGGGGGAAACCACTGGCAGGAATACCACAAAGAGCAACCCAAGTGATAACATTTGACTATAAACCTTGGAAGGTGTTCCTTTGTCCTTGGGGTTATTTTTTTACGTAAAACACCTGGTGGTACAGGAACAGTGTTTACAATCCTCTCCCTACACATGTACTTCTTCTCATTTGAGGGAAAATAGGGTTTTTGTCTCTGCAAATCCAGTTAAAGCAGACAATTTTATTAGATTCACTGAGATCCTTCACATTACTGGTGTTAATTTCAGCAAACAGTCACCAAAATGTCAAACACTTACAACTGGGGAAGGCATGCCTGGCCAACTCAACTGCACGAGAGTATGCATGACCCTTTCGGTAGCTATCCAAGGCTTTTTCTGGTTCGTCCACCTTCTCATAAAGCTCCCCAGCCTGCTCATATAATTCAGCTTTCAGAAGGGAAGCAGCAATCTTATTTATGAGCTCCATATCCTCACGAAGCTCATCCACACTTGTTGCCAATCTGAGGGTTGGTTTGGGAAGAAACAGTAAATGATGGAGTAGTTGGTCTAAACACAAACAATCAAAACTGTATTACATACCCAGTATATCATATTAGTATACCCATGTGTACCGTTACAAAAGTTGTATAATTCATCATTACAAAAAAAAAAAAAAAAATGCTGCATGGATGAAAGAACAAGTATTCATATATACTGTACATACAAGTACAACTTAAAAAACATTGTTCCATGCTAGCATGAGAAAACCCTGTGCACCTGATGGCCACTGTCCAAGTTCCATGATCTGGAGCATCTTAACACTAAGGTCTCTTCTAAGGATTTTATCTCGCATTTTCATTGGTCTGCCAGCAGGCGCTTGTCCTTTCACAATCACATTTGCACAACACTTCACCCAATTATTCACAAACATTCTCTTTACATGTCCAAACTATCTTCCCCTGTAGTATGCATCATCTCATTAACATTCAATACCCAAGCATCCTCTGCTTCTGTTCCTTATACTATTTCAAACTGACAACACCCTCTTCCTTCTTTCAATCTATGCACAACAGGCATCTTCATCCTCAGCTACTAATTTTATTATTACCACATAACATTATATTTCTCTAATATGAAGCATTAATTTTCCTTTCATATGGAGAGAGTCACTTCACTGTTAATAAGGACAACTGTTTCTATTTCTTCCAACTCTTCTTAGTGAGCTAGCACTTGCACCACATTAATTCTTATCATGTAATTACAATAGCAAACTTATCAAAACACTCCAAGTTCACACCCTCAGAGGTAACATCGTCCAACCTTGACTGGATCACACAATCCCCTTTGCATTAACATCATCATCCTGTTTCTTCTTCCCACCCACATGTGAGCAAGGTAGGGTGCAAAAAGGTACAGAAGGCATCTCTTTTGTGCATTATTGGTTAAATGCAAACTATCTGTGACACCACTACATCTCTAGCAGGGAGATGTAGGGAAACACAAGTTAGGGCCAAAAACGTTACTGACTGATCTTACCAATGAGTATCTTCAGAAGAAAGTTCAGTTGTTTTCATTTTTGATGGCTCCAACATGCTTGCATGTGTCGGCGTTTGTCACCTAATGGAGGCTCTCCATGCTGCTCGATTTCTGTTAGCTTCCCTGTTTAGTCCCTTATCCCTGAGGTCACACTCAATGACCTCATCCCAGTTCTTTTTTTAGTCTACCTCTTGCTACCCTACCCCTAACACTGACACTTCTCACTACTGCACCCAATTATCATCCCCCATCCTTTCCACACGCCCAAATCATTTCAATCTACCCCTCCTTATCACAACATTAATACACTTCAGTCCCATCCTACCTCTCAATGCTTCCATCGTAATTCTCAAACAGTATTTTCCCATATCACTCTCCTGTAACTGTCATGATGTTCCAACTCTTATGCCTCATAAATATCCATCATCTAACACACCACACAAGATTCTAATACTACTGTACCAACCCTTTACCCATATACCAGCTTTTTTCATGTATGGAAAAAGGAACCAAAGGCTGGAAGCCAGCAAATTGTTCCGTCCAAGAAAAAATAAAAACAAGATAACAGAGAGCCAAATTCAAGACCTGTTTATTTCAACAAGTCTGGACACACTGCATTTGAATGACTGAAGGTCACAGGCAGTATGAAATAAACATAGATGAAGGCAGTTCCAGAGTTAATCTCTTGCATACATGAAGGACTGGGAGCCCTGGTTAACTCTTGCATTAGACAGTTGGACAGAAAAGAGATGAGAGTTTGCTGCTAGATGGATGCTACATGCCCACCGTAGTGAAGCAGACAGTTCAGCAGAGTAATGTCCATTAAAGTAGCGATAAAAAAAAAAAAGAGACAAAGATGCAACAGTGTGGCAAAGGATACTGACCATTCATCACCAACAATTCTGTCCACCCCACCACTCTCTTTAACCCATACATTCCAAATACTCATTGGATTTCCTAAATTTCTTCACAGCACCCTTAATATAAAAAATCAGGACCAGATCATATCCATACAATTCCCACAGCAACCTGGACCTGAAACCACACAACAGTACATTAAACACCATGATTAACAAAAGTGAGATACTGGCAAACAAGTTTCATATCCAGCTTCTCTAAACCACCACACAAACTATGCATACCCTTTCTACCAACTGATGGCAGCCTTTTTACACATCACCTTTCAGTAATCTCTAAATTTATTCATCACCATCATCACCATTATTAGTCTTTCCCACTAATACATGGAGTGAAAGTATAGAGGCTATAACAGGACTTCATAAAGATGCTTTAGAACCCACAGTAACAAGCATTTACCCGCCGTGTGCCAGCAGACTTTGGACCCTCATGAAGCCATGGTGCCAACCAACTTTCGACTTTTTGGGGGGCGGAGGGCTAGATAGGTTAGAAATGATGAACAAACATGGAGAACAACCATAAAAGTACTCACAGAAGCCATTTAGGTTGATTTTGAGGTTGATTCTCCCTGAGCAGGCAGCTGAAAACTTCAGAGTAACGCCCATAGACTTCACCGCCCACTGTCGCCATAGAGCGAGAGGAGGCAGAAGCTCTGCGTTTTCTTCAATGGTAACTATGTTACTCAAGCCAAGGACACTCTTGTTGGGCATACAGATGATGTAGGAAGTGTCCCCAAGCATAGTTATGTGCTGGGTTGAGGCGACTCAAGTCTCTGTGAGGTCAGTGGCGGCTCGGTCCTCCTCGCCTCACCTGTGTAAAACAAAGCACTACTTACCTTGTATTTTTTTGTTTGAACATCCTCCCTGGCCTTCAGCCCTTTATGGGGGGATCCTACCCATTTTGGAAGACCATAGATAGCACTAGGATCCTCCTGATATTTATCCTCACTAGAGGAATCGTGATAGGATCGAGGGCGGCAGGGGGTGGTGGGAAGGGGTGGTGGCAGTGGGGCTCCCTAGGAGGATACCATCCTCACTGCCATACATTTGGCCTTCCTGGGGGATGGTATTTCCTCATCACTGCTAGAATCTGAGTCTGACTGAACGTAATCCCTGTCAGCCACATTGTCATCTAATGGCGAATCGTTTTCCCCATCATAGGGCACCCCAAGAGGAGAGTCAATCCCATGCTGGGCTAGGCCGTGATGTGCCATGGTCCTCACTCACTGTCAAAATCAGACTGATGTGGCGGGCTCCCGCGCAGGCCCAGGTGTGCGGTGATGACTCATACCTGGCGGGTTAGGCATAGAGAGGCAAGGGAATATCCCAGCAGATTTTTTGGCGCCTAATTGGAGTTTTCGAATTTTGGCAACTATATCAAATCGCCGACATACATGTACATTGCTGGGACTGTCCGCGCATATAGGGGCCGATATACATGTACGTCGCAACACAGGGCGTGTTAAGTACTTGTGGGTAGTAAGATGAGTAAGGATGGAAGTTTGGAGGATGAAGAGCTTGAAAGGGTACAGTAGGGAATAAAGGTTGCTAATTCACTGAAAGAAGTGATAAGATACACTGTAGGTAAGTAAGCATGAAGGTAAAAACATCACTGCATGGCAGAATTGTAATCCCCACTCTAACGTATGGAAGCGAAGCTTGGACCTTGTTGGAAAGACGCAAGTCAAGAGTGAGAGCAGTGGAAATGAGATACTGTATTTCAGAGGAGCATGTGGAGTTATAAAGACTGACAAAATGAGGAACTGAAGGAACTTTGTTGTGTGTATGTAGATGTGCATTTGGAGAAACTCACTGAGGTGGTTTGGTCATGTGAAGAGGAAGGAGAATGAAAGGCCAACTAGGAGACTGAATGTGAGTGAGGTGGAGGGTGGAGAGGGATGGGGAGACAGAGGATGAGATGAAGGGATGGAGTAGAGAAGTATATGACAGAGGGGGATGTAAGTTGGGGGGAGTAGCAAAACTGCAGGGGACACGGTGGCATGGAGGCGATTTGTTTGTGACCACCCCTTACAGGATTAAGGCATCTGACTACAGATAGACAGATAGGTAGATAGACAGTAAAATAATGATACGAGACTATGGTTTGGCAAGACTGAAAAAGTCAAGCATAAATATAGCAGAAATGGGGCTTGGGGCTACTAAGGGATAACAAAAAAGTATATTGTACAGATAGTCTATGTGGAGTGTGTATACTGGATAAGAAGAATGCTAACCAACAGAAATGAAACTGGAAGCCAAAGGAGATTTTTTTTGAAGCAACTGATAACTATGGATGGGGAGAGTTGAAAACTGATAAACAGAAGTCACTTGGGTATTGTACAAGAAACAAATCTTGTATCCTCGAGAATGCATCAGTGGCAGATGTGAATGATGTTGTGAAAAGGATATGCAATGGACAGACGGCAGATGTTGATGAGATATACAGTATGCAGCAATGGTAATTCAATGGAGAGTGCAATGAAGTGTCTGTGTAAAATATGTTATGAAGTCTCTGAGAGAACTTAGAGAAGAACTAGTGGAGTGGAAGTACACAGTGCTGAGTGGAGTGGAAGTACACAGTGCTGAGCCTTTTTGTAAAAAGTAAGGACTCTGCAATGAGTACAGAAATTTTGACTGAATAAGTCTGTCGATTATTATGGGTTAGATATATGGAAGAATATTATGGAAGGTAAGACAAGTGTTAGTATAATGATAAGTGATGAACAGGATGGTTTCCGGAGTGGAATGGGATACTGTACAGTATTTTGATACCACACAAACCAGACATGCACTATATCCTCTGGATACTTTTGTGACAACTTTAAACTACCAATAAAAGGAGTCAATTACCTTGCTGCCTTGGCTGGCATGCCAGCCTTAAGGTACATATTGATGGCTGGCCAGTAGTCACCCTCAGCCTCCTTAAGCTGGCCAGCACGCTCCTCCTGGTGGGTGTCCAGCAGCCACTGGAAGTGGGCACGACGCAGTGACTCCACCTCTGGGTGACCTTTTACTTCTGCTAGTTGCACCGCTTTGCAAAGAAATATACTGTCCTGTACAGTATATCTAACATATTATTATCATCATCCCTATCAACATCTTCAACATTAGCTGATCATCAGATTTTCTAATGGATGACCTACATCTCATGACTTTAGTGCAAAATTTACATGGATGAAAACAAACTGTATAAAGTCTAGGGGAGCATCCATTTACAAATCTTGAAAAATTTAAGATAAAGCTTTAGTTTAATACTTGTTTAATTCATTTATGATATATACCTAAACTCAATGAAAATAACTTATATGATAATAAAGGCATTAAAGTTAGGTTTATTTACACCAGGGATCCTGTAGGAGGTAGCAGGTCAGTTTGGCTCCAAAATCCATTCATTTCCAAGTCATTCTGGTTAGCTTAGAATATATTAGATTACACCAAATTGTTGGATTAGGTTAAGTAGGATTAAGTTAGGTTAGATTATGTTATCACATTATGTTAGGTTAAGCTAGATCTGGTTAAATCAGACTATATTAGTTTAATCGGGATGAAACAACAAGTGACAGACTGACCATAGGGCCAAACCAACTGCAAGCCCAATATGATGGGTGCCATTCTGCCATTGTCTGTGTAAAACTGAAAAGGTTGTTCAATTAACATCTTCAACTATGTATTTCCGCAACTTTTTGAGCCTGTCACTATGACAGTTAGGATACAGTTCACTGCAAAAAAAATTATAATTATTGTAAATTATATGTGGAGGTAGGTGGGGGCGCTCACCATCCACTCACTCGATGTAGTGCTGCTCTCGTGTGTCTGCCCTTTCCTCTCCTCTCTCCTTTCCTTCCTTCCTCTTCTGTCTTTCTTTACTTTATTCTTTCCTCGTCCTTCTGCCCGCGGGTGACTTTGCACTCCCTCTTTTGTCTTTCTGTCCTTCATTCTTTCCTCTTCCTTCTGCCTATGGTTGGCTCTACACTATACACAGTTTTTTTTATCGAGGCGAAGATGCACTTAACAGATTGGTGATTATTGCCTGAATGCAACATTACTTCATAATCTAGCATTATTAACTGACAACAAATATCTGAGGGGGAAATTTGGGTTAGTAAATATTTTTTAGACATGTTGCATTCAGCCAATCATCATCAACCCGTCAAGTGCATCTTCGCCTCAATTAAAAAAATGGAGTAGTGACAAGCCAAATGGTTTCCTGTACACCAGGAAACAATTTACTATGCTGGGTGGTAACCATATAACCATATTATGGCACGTGGTGGTTTAGTGGGTAATTGCAGCACTCCAATCGGATTAAGCCAGTAAAGGTTTATATCCAAGGGGTGTTTGGGGTTATTGCTCATGTAATGCCACTCAAGGATGAGTGAGGCTGGTCACTCTCAACTTAAATGTCAGGACTAACATGCCTAGCCCCAGGCTCTTGCACTCCTCATGGGACAAGGTAGGATTGGATGATGGATGGATAAATTATATGCATGACTCTCTTCAATTTTCACCAAAAAATCTATTTGGTTAATAGCTGACCTAGCTAGATGTGAATACACAAACTACATTCTTTTAAATGAAGTGCTGCTTTACCCACAATACTTCATTAAACACAAAGTATTCTTCCAATTTCCCAATTAATGAAGGATTTGACAGATAAATATCTATTGGTTTCTGACTAATGTACGAAACATCCTATTGGGTGGGGGTGCTCACCATCCACTCACCCAACGTAGCGCTGCTCTTGGGTGCCTGCCCTTTCCTCTCCTCCGTCCTACTTTCCTTCCGTCCTCTTCTGTCTTTCTTTCCTTCATTCTTTCCTCTTCCTTATGCATACGGATGACTCCACACTCCCTTCTGTCTTTGTTTCCTTCATTCTTTCCTCTTCCTTCTGCCTATGGGTGACTACACTGAGTGACAAGCCAAATGGTTTCCTGTACACCAAGAAACCATTTACTATGCTGGGTGGTAACCATGTACCCAAATTATGGCACCAGGTGGTTTAGTGGGTAATTAAGGCACTTCAACTGGATTGGGCCTGTGCACATATATACCCATGGGGTTGTTGGAGTTTAATGCTCGCGCAATGCCACTCAGGGATAAGTAAGGCTGGTCACTCTCAGGACCAACTTGCCTAGCCCTGGGCTCCTACACTCCTTATGGGGTAACACAGGATTAGATGATGATGATGATGATGATGATGATGATTCAAACTTACAACAATGACAGAATCTCCTTTGCAAATATACCTTCATCCCACTTGTGCAGTTGCTGGTACATATCCATGGCGGCATCCAGGTTGTTGTAGTCAAGGTATATACCCTCTGCTGTCTTGAACTGTTTATCTAATATTGCCAGCTTTGCCTGTACTTCATACTGCTGCATCCCATCTTCTCCTGCCAAAGCGACATTCATTACTTTATATTTTCCTGTATCTCTTGCATCACAAAGCTATAACATACTTCACTTGTTCTTCTTGCTACTGATACAACCATCAAAGGGAAGTGAAATATCCTGCATATAACATTTAATGTTTGTGACCTACAATGTACAGTGTAGTATATATTCACTTATCCCTTGTTTCTCAATTCTCTTTTTCCTTTCTCAATATGACATATAAATTTACCTGAATTTTCCTGGACCTTCTGCCTGATGCGGTTGATGCCCTGAAGGAACCTAACTTTAGAGACATCCCCAAGAGCAGCAAAGCATCTCTCTGCGATGTATAGATGCCGACCTTCCAATGTCAGCCGAGCTAGTGTCCTCCACATGGTCTCAGCTTCTGCTGTCATCGGCAGAGTCTGAGCAGGTGAGTAAAGATACATACAGTCAATTTTTATCACAGTCTTTCTTAGTTATGGATCATCAGAGTACACTGAGATGAGAATTAATTAATTTGGGGACTGCTGTTACTGGACAGCTTGATCATCTGCTCTATCTTAATTGACTTGTGCCATGGATGTAGCTATTTCCACAAGGGCTAACCATGAGTCCAGAGCACTTGAGAATCTGCTGAGCCGCCTCAGTTGCATAAGTGCTGGACAGTACAACATTATACTGTATGCTGCATAACGTGAAATGCAACTTTCTCTTGGCAATGATCATTTTATCTACTTTCAGGCCTTGCCATTCACATCCACAAACTCTGAATCTGTCTGCAAAGATCCCATTCACTCTTAGTTACACTATTCACCACAAGCTTCACTCACCTTCTCACTTGTTTTGATCCTCTAATAACCTCATTCATGTATATTCCCAGTATACACTGTACAGAAGATCCCTAATTTATGCAGGCCCAATTTGCACTAAACATGTTTTGCACAGAAAGATAAATCCTAACGAACCAAGTAAAAAAATAGTAGAGAGAGAGAGAGAGAAAGAGAGAGGGGAAAAATCATAGAGGTAGGAATAGGGTAGAGTCGGCGTGAGAAGGCCCCGGTGAAGCCAGAGAACTGTCAAACGGCCATATTGGTCAAGTCAAGAGGTCACGGCAACACCTACCTGACTTGAAGAAGATTGCTGTGCACTCCTACCTCTATGGCTGTGCCCATAGAGGTAAGAGTTCTAATCCTACCTCCGTGGGTGTGGCCATGAGATTATTAAGCCTTTAATACCTCCAGCTGTGTGTCCACCTGGTATTGCTCAGGGAGAATGCCAGAAACAAAGTAGACTTCATTCTACCTCTGGTTTTAGTTGTAGTTCAGCTGTGGGTGTGAGACTTTCTGTCCTAAGTTGTATCTCACCATCAAATAACCTAAGTCTCCAAAAATGCCCACCACCTGTGCCGCATTTGAGTGTAATGAAAGAGGAGATAAGAAATCTGACCCATCCATTACATTTCACTGGTGAGTATCTTTAGAGTGAATTATAGTTTGTAGGTTAGTATGCAAAAATAGATAAATAAATAAATAAAGATAAAACATATTTTTTTCTGTTTGCAACTAAGAAAACACTCCCGCCTGGTCAGCGGAACCAAGTCAGACAGCTGTCAAAGAGGTCGCCGCCATGTTGGTCGAGTCAGGTCTGTCGGCCTCACTCTGACCTACCCTTGGTTAATCCCATATGCCGCCTCTACCTACTCCTACCTCTATGGAAAAATCCAAGAAGTTGGCCCCTGTCCATGGTCATCCCCCCCTTCCCCTACTCACCCCTCCAAAGCTCCCCTGTCGGGGCACACAGATACACACTAAGCCCACCTACAATACACAAAATAACCAGTCATAAGTCAACACAGCTAAAATTATGGGACGTGACATGGTCTGTTTACGCTCATTCAGTTGGGCACCCACCCCCCACAAACACACATGCATGCACACACACACACACACACACACACAGGAGACAACGCCATATGAACCAGACGTCAGCTGAGCCAGCTCCTCGAGATTCCTCATTATCTAGTTTTGTGGTGTGGGGATTTGAGCATTGTCCATTTTGTCATTTTAATAAGGTTCAGTAGTCTGGCCCATTCGAGGTCTGTCCAAAAAGAAACCAAACTTTTTAAATAGCACACAAACCAGCTGTCATGATGTGACTGAGATGGAAGTGCTGTGTAGCAGTGACTTTGCGCTTTGGTCTAACACTAGCCATACCATGCCACATCACTTGGTCATCGAGGTACAAGCACTTGAGAGAATGTGTTTCGTGCACCTGGTGAATTTTCTTGTATCTCTTCTATCATCTGAAACTGGCAACCTTTCAGGATGGATTTCAACTTTTGGAACTAAAAAAAGTCCGCAGGGGAGAGTGGGGTGACTTGGGGACGACAGTCATCTCATGCTTCACCAAAATGTCGCGGACAAAGAGCGACGCATGTGCAGGTACATTTTAAGCAGAAATAAAAGGTTAATACACATGAAACACACATACCCTCATATCGATTCTCGTAAGCTGGGATTTGGAGGGATTTTACCTGTTTGGTAAACAGGCGGTGGTGTAAATTTCATGACCTCGTATTTGCAATTTCTCATTAAGCGGTTGCTTGTTAACCAGGACTAGTCTGTACTGTAATATGTAAAACCTTTTCCCCATACTTGAATTTCCTAGTGCTGTGGTTTGCCTAATATGTGTAGTGTCTGTAAATTACTACATCATGCATCTTCCATGGCCTGATCATTAGACACCTTACCTCCAAGTAGTTCATTGCTCGGAGAAAGTCCCCATCATCTATGGCAGTTCCAAATTCTATCAGACCCTCATCCAAGGCATAGGACAATTCCTGCACTCCATCCTGTACAATTACCTAAAAAAGAAGTTATAAAATCAATGCAGTGTGCAACAATGATTCTATATTTTAGTACAGATATCTTGTAACCTTTTGGGTACAGTATTGTGGATCACCATTACCATCAATCCATCATCCAATTCTACGTTGCCACATAAGAAGCATAGAAGCCCGGGGCTAGGCAAGTTGGTCCTGACATTTAAGATAAGAGTGACCAACCTCACTCATCCCTGAGTGGCATTATGTGAACAATAACCCCAATCACCCCTTGAATATAAATCTTCACCGGCTCAATCTGATTGGAGCGCCATAATTACCCACTAAACCACCATGCCCCATAATTTGATTATATGGTTACCACCCAGCATACTAAATGGTTTCCTGGTGTACAGGAAACCATACGGCTTGTCACTCAGTGTTGAGTCACCCACAGGCAGAAGGAAGAGGAAAGAATGAAGGACAGAAAGACAAAAGAGGGAGTGCAAACTCACCTGTAGGCAGAAGGACATTGAAAGAATGAAGTAAAGAAAGACAGAAGAAGAAGGAAGGAATAGAGGGAGGAGAGGAAAGGGCAGACACCCGAGAGCAGCACTACATCGAGTGAGTGGATGGTGAGCGCCCCCATCTACCACATATCACCATTACATGAATAAAATTAACAGGTATTATTCTCCTACTATGATACCTAAAGATCAATTATACTAGACCCTCTATATAAGAATGTTCTGGGCCAACAAAATTTCCTTTTATGCATATTGCAACTACCGACCTGGTTCAGGCAATGTAAAAATAAGGTTTTACTCAGCAGTGCTCTGAAGGCAGATGAAAATCTATTGACTGGGAAAGCAGTGACTCCTGTTTCACTTGCCCTCATGACCAAACTCATTGCCTCTTTGCTGACCTTTTTACTCTCTACTTCCACATTTTGAAGGCAACCAAGGATGCTGCTTAGAACATTACATAAACAGCAGAAATCATCCTTAAGCCAAGGAGTGGGTGCAGCTATAATGCCTCAAGAGGCATGATGACCTTCCCTTAGTGCTGTCAATGAATCATCCCTTGAAAGAGCGCTCTAGGCCACTTTGTCACAACTCAGTTTGAGGGCCTGCCTGAGCCCTGTGGGCTGTCTGAATCTTTCCAACTGTTGTTGCTCGAGCAGCCTACAGGTATACCTCCTCCCACTGCTTCCCAAGTGGCCTCATGTTTTGAGCAATTTTGGATGTTTACAAGTAGTGATAATTGTAGGCTTACTTTGTTTCCCCCCCCTCCCTTTTTTGTGTGTCCAACTCTGGACATAGGCTTCACAGTCTGCTCCCAAGGCCCAATAGTCTTCCTACATACCAAGCACCTCTGCATGTCACCACTTCAGTGTTAACACCCACCATCCATGCTGAATACATGCTAGGACTGTCTCATAGAGGACTGGTGTATTGGTATTAGCTGAGGTATTTTTACATGTCAGTAGATCATCTGGTAGATAAGTAAAGTCTGGTTTTATGGAATTCAAATCTTTATACTGTTCCCTGCCCCAACCGGTATTTGAACCTGGGTCCATTAGGATTGCAGACCACCTCACTACCGATTGAGCCTCCACCTCCCAAGGTACCAACAGCTTCTCTGGAAATGTCTTACCCCTACACCATTAACCTACCCTATATTACAAGGGGATCTGCATCCACAATTCAAAAGATCCCCGGCACAATGTATTTGTAATACAGTGCCAATGATTCTTTGAAATATGGGTGAAGGTCCCACTGAAATGTAGGAAATTCTGCACTAGGTGATGACACAGAAGCAAGGGTCTTACCATAGCAGACTCAGTCTTATCAGGTCACTAATCCTATATGATACTAGATGGTCTTGCCACATCTTTAGGATATCCTTTGAAACATGTATCACTAACATTACAAGTGTCCTCTTCCTGCCTGTTCATAATCTGTTCCACTCTGGGGGCTTGGCAGTTTCTTCTATGAAAACATATCCCAAAGCGCTTGCAGATCCACTCTACTTTACCGCACAGATAGATCTATATGCCAGACACTATATGCTGCAAATGTGCAGGCTCTTCCTAGCTTATTCCCACCAACATGGGCTGAACCCTAATGGTCCCTTAACCCCTAAAGTACTAATAGGATCGACTGATCCTCTTCCAGAATTTGGCTTGATGCTGAATAGGATTGATAGAGGAGCCTTTGTAAAAAACTGCAGGCGTTAGGCTTCGACCCGATTGTGACATATATCGATGCAAACCAATGAGAACTAAGTCCCGAGTAGGGAGGGGGGAGGATCCGGGCTCCTACCCATGGTGGGGGAGGTAATTCCCTCACCGCCCATTCGCCACCTTCCTCTACCCAATACCTTTGTTCCCTCTCCCCCTCCCTCACCTCTTCGCCTCTGACCACCTCCTGCTCGCTCCCTCCTCCTCCCCCACCATCCTCCATCATGCCACTGTGGTTTCCCCTCTTTCCCCCCCCATCTCCCTGGGGAGGGTTATATCCCCTCTACCCACCCTCCACACCCCTGTACTCCCTCTCTGCCTTTCCTCTTTGTCTTGTGGTGTCTGTCTCCCACCTCTATACCCCCGTACCACCCCTCTAGGCCTCGCCTCTCCCCACCCCACCCCCTGTAGTATGCTGTCTGCTTATCTCTTCCCCCCCCCCCACCTACAGTATTATACGTATACATCACTGTAATTATTTATGTTGCGTGTTTTCATTCAGTTCCAGATTATTGTTTGTGTAATTGCATACACCAATGCACGAAACAGAATGTGTGTTTTTTCATGAATTTATGGTATATTCACCTCCGTGAATATACCGTAATGTTTCATGTAAATGTTAGTAATGTTTGATTTTTATAATAATCAATTGTATATTTGTGTGTTTGTCTTTCTCTTACACCATTAACATTATTTTGCATACTTTAGCTTTTTTTCCCCCTTGAAATTCTTACAGCTACTTGATTTGACAGCTCTGAGAGAGGGGATTGAAGGGGAGGGGATGATGGAGTATGTGAGTAACACCACAGAAAGGTTTTGCATGCTTTGGCTCAACTTCTTTTTTGACAGCTACACAGCTATGAGGGAAGGGGACGGGGGGAGGGAAGGTGAGAAGTGTTAGGAGGGAAGGGTGTTAGGAGTGGGTGAGGAACTCCGACAAAATTATTTTGGATGCTACTGGTTGAAAAATAAATGAAACTGGAAAATTCTGAAGGGTGGGGTAGGGGGGGAGGGGAGGAAGAGAGGGGGGGGTGATGGGAGTGGGTGAGGAAGGTAATGGGAGAGGAGGAATGAGGGTGGGATAGGGTGGGAGAGCATAGAAAACGAGTTGCCCCGCCTGGAAGGGTACCGGTAACTTTTTTCAACTTTGACAGGCTATAGCTCATGAACCAGTGGGTCTAAAATGCTCTGGTTTACGGCATAAGGTGTGTAAATTCATGCTCTAAACGTTGGGCATAAAACTTTTTATTCTGTAAGAGATGAAAAATTGGCTCCATATACAGGTTTTCAGAGAAGCTCAGTCAATCAAAATGCGAATCCTGGGGGTTAAGAAGACTGTCACTCTGCTACACTCAGACATCTTCAACCCTCCTCCCCCCCTCTCCATGACAGTCTAAACTGCAGGTAGGTAAATATCCATGTATTCCCACTAACATGGACTGAACCCCAATGGTCCCTTAAGAGGACTGTTTACTACACTCAGGCATCTTCAATGCACCCTATGACAGTCTAAATTGTGAGTATGTAAATATCCATGTACAGTATTCCTATACTCTGGATAGCATGCAATATGCAAGTCAACAATAAACACTTCTGCCCGCTACCTTTAAGTCCATAAGAACGACCATAATGTTAAACAGTAAGTTTAAACTATACACATCCCTGTCTTGTACATCTACATGTTATCTACAAAGGACTGCTCTAGAGGCCCTGTTTTTAATCTGTGGAATACTGTACATCTATATTTACACATGTTTTCGAAGGCCTTGGTTATGCATTTATTTTTTCCCCTCTGACTGCAATTCACACTGATGCTGGTACCATGCAGCTCCACCACCAGAGTGCCACCATCAAGTAGCTATGAGCAAGCTGAATGAAGTGAATGAATGCACAACCCATTTCATTTAGGAGGAGGGGGAAGAGGAAATGGAGAAAGAGGAAAAGGAGAAGCTGGAAGCGGAGGGGGAAAAGGAGGAGAAGAACTTACCTCTGTTCTACCATCAGCTCTCTCAACATCAACAACCTCTCCTTTGATCTGGAAAGTAGTGACACGCTCTGGAGTATCAATGTTGTACCACACACACATCTGCTCTCGACTCTGCGCCACCACCACATCGCTGCCAGGTACCCACTGTAAACAATCAATGCCTTGTTCATACAACACATCTCATGAGGTAGCAAAACACAAGATCAAGTTAATCAACATTCTAAATGCCTTATTCCATCCTGTAAAGTTCCCTCCCTCCATCCACCCATCTGTCATCCAATCCTTTCTTGTCTCATCAGGAGCACAGCAACTCAGGGCTTGTCTCCTAATTCCAAACATTCAAAGTGAGTGTCTCATCACTTGTCATTTAATAGCATTCTGTGAGCAATTAACCTCAGTCACTCAAATGTATGCCCTTATGGGCCACATCTGGTTTGAAATATCTTAACTTATGACCACCATGCATCTATTTGTTGGCTGGCTATATGTTTACCACCAAACATGATAATTGGCTTCCTGTAACAGTTTCAGGAAACATTTGGTTTGTCATGCAGTCTTATCATCGAAAAGCAGTACTACATGGAGTCCCACATGTTTCATATTCTGGTACACATTTATCAGCTGTGATTTAAATTCTTTGATCATCACAATTTAGACTTTTATGTTTATACATTTAACAAGTAATGTCCCAATCTGTACCTATGATATGTTACTGAATTATTGTAACAACAAAGTTTCCCTTTCATATTCAAGACAATGGCAAAATTTTCATACTCACATTGTTTGATAATCCACAAAATTACCAGTGCTAATTCTTATACAGGTATACTAATCATGAGTTAAATATGTGTAAAGAAATATGAACCATTCCAACCTAAACAAACGTGAAATAATTCCATATGGTGGTCTTCTAAAGAGTGGAAAGACATGCACAAATAAATATCAACCACACCAGCCAGAACAACCATGGTGGTCTTCTGATGGGTGAAAAGACATGCATAAATAAATAAAAACCAAGCCAACCTGAACAAATGTGGAATAATTCAGTATGGTGGTCTTCTGAAGAGTGGACACGTTGACAAGCATGAGCCGCTGGCGCTTGTCTCGAAACAACATCTGGGAGCTGGTCTCATTCAGCTCCAGCCAGTCAATCCTCGAATCATGAGTTACTTGGCCCAGAGTCACACCATATGTAAGATCCACTGGAAGCATTGAGAATATATTAAGTAATAAACATCAATAAAAATATTAACCCATTCACTGCGTCAGTGTTTGTTTACATGTACATCCCGTGTGCGGCAGTTTTCAAATACTGTATTCAGAAAAAAATATTAGAAAAAAATAATATTGTCAAAATATGGAGAAAAAAATCCCAGGTTCAATGGTATATAACACAATATAGCAAACAAAAAAATAACCTCTGATACAGGTCTGTGAAGTAATAAATATTCCCTGTGTGGTGGCGCCAGGAGAACGATGTGTTATGGTTACACTGTGTCGTCTGCGTCAATCTTGCGATCAGATAAGGTGTAAATCAGCGTCTGAACCATCCTTGTCATCATCTCACAACAAATCACTATCATTACTACACTCATCCAGAGATTTCATCCAATATTTTCTTGGGCTACTGCTAGCAGCAGCATGGAGAAGATTTCGTACCTTGACCTTCGGCATTTTGTAGGTAACTGAGCTGAGCTCCGCACCTCGTAAAAATGCATAATCTATGTATGGCAATATTCTATAGGGTGCCATGAATTGCTGGCTGATTTATTTTGTGCCACTTCCAACGGCGGAATTTTTGAAAGCAGGAAATCATATATGATAAACCGCAGTCAATGGGTTAATGACCAGCCAATGCAACACAGATGACAGTAAGGTGGATATATTCAAGGAAGGGTGCAGCGAGAATGAGAAATAACAGGGGCATTAAGAGCAGTGATGAGAAATAGTAATATAACTTTGAAAGTGAAGAAGGTACTGCATGACAGTACACTGCTTCAAAATAACTGAGATAATGCATGACAATGGTTGATGGAAATAATTCAAGTTACAGATCTGTTTAAATAACTTACCACAGAAATTCCTGTGGAGTATCATGCATGAATGGATAATCAAATTAATATATGTGTGAAGAATGGAGTGTAGAAGTTGATAATGTGGGAAAATAAAGTGTGTACTTAACAATTTTCCCAAATCCATTTGCACCCAATTCATTGCCTTTAACTCCTCCACTACTTCCTGCACATATTCATGTGGCACTACCATGTTTCTCAGCTTCTCCACTTTCAATCTTGCACTCCTTATTCTCCAAAATCTTCTCAGTTTCATCTTGCATTCCACAATCATATAATAAACCTTCAAAGCTTCCTCTCGCTGCCCGAAAGTCAATGACCCTCCCAGGCATTTCTAAAAGCACAATCATTCTGGCTCTGTTTTACATTCTCTCCAGTTTTTCTATATAATGCAACTTATATTTATTAAATTCCTTGTGTTTGGAATCTGAATTATTAATGTATTACTTTCACTTATGACATATCCATCAACTGCTGTCCATTACTGTTCTCCCCTGGCACTCCAAAATGACCCATTATATCATTCACAGGGACAGTGTCAACTCTCACATTCGCACACTCCATTACAAACCTCGAACATTTCTCTTCCCCCCTCAGTGATTGGACCCGTGTACAAAAATAAAGGTAAGTGAAGTGAGTGCAAGAAATATTGTGGCATAAATTTAATTAGTGTTATAGGGAAGGTCATCATCATCATCATCATCATCATCTGGACCTCCTTGCCCACCCTAGGGCAGGGTGAGTAGCAATGTCCAGACAACCCAAATTTGCCCAATCCAATGGGCCACGCTTCCATTCACTCATCATTCAAGTCCTTGGAATCCTGCCTCTATCTGATACGCCAAAAACATTCACCACGTATTGTAGCTTCCCATAAACGTATCCGATAGAGTCAGTCCGGACACAGCCACATTAAAAAGGAGTGCCCAGTCCTTGAACATGAGCTTCTCCTCACAATGTTCATCCAGCCAGCTTGATCTCTTGTCAGTCCCCCAGCCTCACCTTCTTCCAAACCTCTCTTCCTCACACACTCATCCACCATACCCATCCACCTTCTCCTTGACCTACCTCACCTCCTCCCTCCTTCAAATTTGCTCAGATATACCTTTTTCACCACTCTGTTGTTATCCATTCCCTCCACATGACCATACTATCTCAGTACACTCTCTTTGATTCTGATGTCCACAGACTTCCTCACTCCACATCTTTCACAAATTACATTATTTCGTATCCTATCCTCTCTCTGTACTCCACATACATTTCTTAGCAGTCCCTTCTCCATTGCTCTCACTCTTGACTTTTCATTTTCATGCCACACCATAGTCTCACACCAATATGTTAGAGTTGGCACTAACGCTCCTTCAAGCAAGCCTCGTACAGTTGCAACACTCAAGCCTCTGTTTCTTATCCAGGCCTTCATTCCACCAGCTACTTTCTTTCCTTGTGTCACTCTACTTTCCACTTCTTTTGCACATTTTCCGCTCTTTTCTATCACTCTACCCAGGTATTTGAACTCTCACCAATTCCAGTCTCTCTCCAGTCACTGTAACATCACACTGGGAGTCACCTTCTCTCTCAGTAACCATCACTTTACCCCTTTCTACATTTACTCTCAAGGCACGACACTCACAGACATCAGCAAATTCTGCACTACTCTACCAAGCTCTTGTCCGGTATTGCAAGTAGCACTGCATCATCAGCATATAACAAATTTGAAATACAGTATTCCATCCATCACCATTCATTACCAACGCCACCCCCCTCTCCATTACTCACGTTTTTACTTCTCTTATCTCCCCATCCATATATATATTGAACAACCATGAGGACATCACACAACCTTGTCGCACACCCACACCAGTTGTGAACCATTCACTTAGATGCCCATTCCCTTACACATGCTTCACTACCATCATAAAAAGTCTTGACGGCACCTAGCAGCGTACCATCTACACTGTACATATACAAAATCTTCCACAATCCTTCTCTGTCTACTTTGTCATATGTTTTTTCCAGACCCTTGAATGCCATGATCATCTTATGGTCCTTCTCACAAGCCTTCTCCACTATCTGTCTCACTGTAAATATTTGACCCACACATACTCTGCCTCTCCTAAAGCCATCCTGTTCATCACTCACCAGGACTTCTGATATATCTCTTACTTCCTTTACAATAATTTTTCCATAAACCTTCCCTACAACACTCAATAAACTTATGCCATGATAATACCTGCACTCACTTTGCTCACCTTTATTTTTGTATAGAGGTACAATCACAGCCTTTCTCCACTCTGTTGGCACAGTTTCACTCATCCATGCCTTCTTACATATCTCCAACAAGCACTTCATTCCACTCTCCCCACTACACTTAATCATCTCTGCATACACCTCATCAAACCCAGTTCCTTTCCCATTTTTCAGCCATTTCACAGTGTTCTTCACCTGTGTGAGTGTCATGTTTCCCATCACTACATTCCTTCCCTGCACATCCCCAAATCCAATCACGTTTACAGCGGCTCTGCTCTCTCTATTCCCATTCATCAGGCTTTCAAAATATTCTTTCCATCTGGTCCTTATTTCATCCCCATGGGTTAATAATCTACCACTTATATCCTTCACACCATCATATTTCTTTCCACTGTCATTTCTCCGTTTCTGCATCTCTTTCCTGAATAACTTCCTATTTTCAGAGTAGTTTGCATTCATTTTTCTTCATAGATCATCACTTACCTCCTTTGTTTTCCTCTTCACTAGTGTCTTCATGTGCTCCTTGCTCTCAATACATTCAGTTATTTCAACTGAACCCCTGTCCTGTAACCACGCAAGCCACTTCTTCTTCTTTTCCGCCACTGCTCTCTTAACCTCTTCATCCCACCATGTCGTACCTTTCTTCTTTGTTGTTATTCTTGCTACATCACACACCACTTTAGCATTCCTAACTAAGCAATCCCTCTATGCATTCCACAGGCTGTCCAGATCCATTTCATTCCAATTCACTAATTCTAACTCCTCCCCTACTTTGGTCCTGTATTCATCTGCCATTTCTTTGATTCTCAGCTTCTTGACTTTCAGTTATTCTCCCTGACTTCTCCTCTCTCTCATGGTCCACCTCACTCCTCTCAACTTGATCTTGAATACAACAATCATACAATCTGACAGACCTCCACATCGTCCTCTCATGGCCCTCGCATCAGCAACCATTCCCAGCATCGACCTCTCTACGAGCACATAATCAATCAGGCTCCTTTCAACACGATCGCCGTTCACTCTTTACCATGTATACTTATGTGCATCTTTGTGTTTGAAATATAAGTTACAAATGCACAACCTCCTTTCCTGACACATATCCTTCAGTCACTTCTCATTATCATTTTCTCCTGGCACTCCATTACAGCCCATCCTCAGGACTAGTGCCTACTCTTCCATTCATATTGCCCATTACAATCACTTTATAGCTCCTGGGCAATACTCCCATCGCTTCATCCAGCTCATCCCAAAACCTGTCTTTCTCTTTCTCACTCCTGTCATCGCACAGTGCACATGCTACAATCACAGCCACTTTCACCTTCTCAAACTTGAACCTGACATACATACATCTTGAGCTGACATATTTGGAATCTCTCATTCCACTCTGCCACACTTCATTCATCAACAAAGCAACTACTTCCTTGCATCTTCCTTGCCCATTCATGCCTGACCTCAAACATTTCACACCCTCCCACTCCTCCATCTTTGTTTCACACAATGCCATCATGGCATATCTCGCACTCTTGGACACATTCACCACTTCCACCCTCTTGCTCTCCTCGTTCATACCTCTCACATTCCACATGACCATGCGAACCTGCTCATTTGGTTGGGGCTCTCGGCAGGTATTGGGCCCTCAAAGGCTCTCCGAAACATTTACCATGATTAAGCGATTTTAGATAGGGGAATCTGGGGAACACATAACCCGGCCAAAATCCCCAGTTATATGGTTACCACTCAGCATTGTAAATCGGTTCCTGGCTACGAGAAATCATTTGGCTTGTCACTCAGTGCAAAGACCATAAGGCATCCGTACACTGAGTGTGTGGATGATGCGGCCAAAATCCCCAGTTATATGGTTACCACTCAGCATTGTAAATGGGTTCCGGCTACGAGAAATCATCTGGCTTGTCACTCAGTGCAAAGACCATAAGGCATCCGTACACTGAGTGTGTGGATGATGGGCACCCCCAAGGAAGAATTATTATAGATAAAGTATGAGAGATATCCGAAGTCCTGGTGAATGATGAACAGGGTGGCTTTAGGAGTGGTAGAGGATGTTTCGTTTCGTTTCGTTTCATTTTTACAGGCTCCAACATGCTTGCATGTGTCGGCCTTGGTCACCTAATGGCGGCTCTCCACGCTGCACGATCCATTGCAGCCTCCCTGTTCAGTCCCTTAACCCTAAGGTCACACTTAATGACCTCGTCCCATGTCTTTCTCGGTCTACCCCTCATAACCCCACCCCCAATATTAACACTTCTCACCTTCCTCACCCAATTATCATCCTCCATCCTCTCCACATGTCCAAACCACCTCAATCTACCTCTCCTCATCACAACACCAATACACTCCAGTCCCATCCCACCTCTCAACTCTTCCATTGTAAACCCAGCCCCTCCAGGCCTTGGACGCAGGGACGCACTGCACATCCACCTGATCATTGTCATTTCTGTACATCTGAGCCGGCAAATATCTTCCTCCTTCACTGCCCAGGTCTCACTGCCATACAGCATTACACTCCTAACACATGCTGCATACAAAGACCCCTTAGCACGTACGGAGGACTATAAGGTGTTTATGGCATATACAGATCTGGAAAAACATACGACAAACTAGACAGAGAAGGACTACGGAAGGTTTTGTGTATGTACAGTGTAGATGGTTAGCTGCTAGGTGCCATCAAGAGTTTTTATGAAGGTAGTGAGACATGTGTAAGCATACACAGGCATCTAAGTGAATGGTTCACAATCAATGTGGGCATGCAACAAGTTTGTGTTATGTCCCCACAGTTGTTCAAAATACTGTATATATGGATGGGATGATGAGAGAAGTAAAACCACGAGTAATGGAGAGAGGGATGGCGCTGGTAATGAATGGAGATGAATGGAATATCTCAAATTTGTTGTATGCTGTAGATGCAGTGCTACTTGCAAATACCAGACAAGAGCTTGGTAGATTAGTGCAGACTTTGCTGATGTCTGTAAGCGTCGTGCCATGAGAGTAAATGTCGAAAAGAGTAAAGTGATGGTTACTAAGAGAGAAGGTGACTCCCAGTGTGATGTTCCAATGAATGGAGAGAGACTGGAAATGGTGAGAGAGTTCAAATACCTGGGAACAGTCACAGAAATGAGTACAATGTGAAAATGAAGTGGAAAGTAGAGTGACACAGGGATGGAAGGTCGCTGGTGTTATGAAAGCCTTGATAAGAAACAGAGGCTTGAGTGTTGCTGCTGCACGAGACTTACATGAAGGAGTGTTAGTGCCACCTTTAACACATGGATGTAAGACTATGATGCAGCATGGAAATGAAAAGTCAAGAGTGAGACCAGTGGAGATGGGGCTGCTGAGGAATGTATGTGGAGTACAGTGAGTGGATAGGATACAAAATAATGTGATTCATGAAAGATGGAGAGTGAGGAAGTCTGTGGACACCAGAATCGAAGACAGTGTACTGAGATGGTATGGTCACGTGGAGAGAATGGAAAACAACAGAGTGGCAAAAAAGGTATATCTGAGCTAATCTGAGGGTGGGAGGAGGCAAGGTAGGCCAAGGAGAAGGTGGAGGGATATGATGGATGAGTGTGTGAAAAAGAGAGGTTTGGAAGTCGGTTAGGCTAGGGGACTGACAAGAGATCGAGCTGGCTGGATGAATGTTGTGAGAAGTACATGATCAGATATTTGGCACCCCATTTTAACGTGACAGCGTTTGGACTGACCCTATCGGATATGTTTATTTGAAGCTACGGAATGTGGTGAAAGATTTTTGGCGTATCAGATAGAACCAGGATTTGGGGGGCATGAATAATATAATGAGTGAATGAAAGCATGGTCCATTGGACTGGGCAAACTTGGGCTGCCTGGACATTGCTACACCTCACCCTGATGGTGATGATGATGATATTCGGTGATTTAATAAAAACAAGTTATCTACAGCTACTTAATTTCTGGAAATATCTATAATTTACAAATACAGTGTAACTAACCTATGCAGATAGTTTTGAGGTCCAGCAAGTACGCCATCTTCTTGTTGTCGTCAATACCTCTTTGGCGGCGCTCATTGAGTCTCACACTGATCAGGTGAGGGTTCATGAATTCTGTTCTGGAGGGGGGAGGAAAATAAATGGTAAAGATAGTTATGTTTACAAAAAGATTGAGCAACATCGTATGGAACAACAAAAACATATATGCCATACTACATGCTCAGTGGATGAGCTGTCAAGTCATCATTCTGAACAAACCCAAACCACTGCATGACAATGATTAGTAACATGTCTTACGAATACTTGTTGGGTCTTGGAGGCATCTCAAACAAAGGGATAACTCCTTTAATACTCTCATTAAATAGAAGTGTAGTAGAGGTGAGCAATTCACCTCTTCATAGACAAAGGTTGAAGAGATAGGCGTTGCAACTCCAGTGTGTTTGTTAATCCCATCAGGTTTCTGGGCCTGGCAGATTATGTCTGTGCTAGAGTCAGCCATTCTCACATTGACCCACATCTTCACGCCGAGATATTATTCTTTGATCGCTCTGTGTAAATATGCTTTTCAAGATAGAATGTTGGTGTTGGTGTCATTATAAAGCTGAATAGCTGTACTTTATCACAGTATGTTCAAAAATGGAGAACAAAGAAAATAAAAAGTCAAAATGACAAGTTGAAGTTAGGCAAAAACCAAAAATTTTATATCTTGTTGTAGAAAAATATTTGGCAAAAAAAAAAAAATAATAATAATAAAGATATATAAATCTAGTTTAAACCATGCAAAACTGCAATAAATTACCAGTACAATGATATGCAGATCATGGTTATTTCTGCATTTTATTGCACGGTAAAGCAAAAGGAAAAGACGCACAATTTTATATGAGTCTCAACCACATATTCACTTCGTGATCTTTTTCTTTGATCGGTCAGTGTAAATACATTTTTTATGATAGGATGCTGGTTGTGGTGTCCCTGTATTTCGAAGCTGAATAGTTGTACTTTATCGTAGTATGTTCAAAAAGGGGAAAACAAAGAAAATAAAAGGTCAAAGTGGCGAGTTCAATTGAGGCAAAAACCAAAAATTTTATAATTTGCTGTAAACAAATTTTCACCAAGAACAAGGTAATAAAGAGACAAAGCCTTGAGTCAGACCAGCTGTGCAGTACATGCCACATATACAGCAACCATTCCATGACGTCTTTGTTATGAAGCATAAAAGCGATTTATGGTGAATATTTTACAAAAGTATCTTAAAATGCCACATAAACGCATCATCAGAATCTCTGAGGTTTAACTTTTAATAATATGAAAACATGTAATCGGATTCTCAAAGGGCTAAATTTTGTTGTCCATGATAGTTGCTTGCACTTTAAAGATGCCACTGGACTGGTGGATCTCTCTAATTACTTCTGCATGGTAATCCTTCATTTGGAGAAGGCCTTTGACATAGTCCCTAGAGAGGTGGTGAAGTGGACAATGAGAAAGCTTGAGATTGGGGAGTGGCTGGTTAGGGTGGCTATGGCTACGTATGTGGGTGCTCACACTCCGGTAAGGGTGAATGGAGATTTGAGTGATAAGTTTTCCATGAATGTCAGTGTACATCAGGGGTCAGTCTTGGGCCCCTTGTTGTTTATCATGGTACCTGAAGCCCTCTCATGTGACTTAAGGAATGGACTCCCATGGGTGATGTATGCTGATGATTTGGTTTTGATTGCAGAGAGCGAAGGGTGGCAGAGGAAAGATTTAGGAACTGGAGAGATGCTATGGGGAACAAGGGCTTAGAAGTAAATGCAGACAAAGCAAAAGTGATGGTATTTAAGGCTGATGGCAGTACTGTAAAAGAAGTGGGAGAACGGCCATGTGTCATTTGACACAAAGACATGGGACGTACTGTAATTCAATATTGTCATGTGTTTGTGATAGGTAAGTGCATAAGAGATGTAGTGGTATTAGAGATAGACTGCGAGATAATGCTGATTTCATGTGTGCAGTGTGTTGGGGAAAGCATGCAGAGATTGCCCATTTACCCTTACACATGCTTCACAGCCATCATAAAAACCCTTGACGGCACCTGGCAGCTTCCCATCAACACCGTACATGCGCAAAACCTTCCACAATCCTTCTTTGTCTACTTTGTCGTATGCTTTTTCCAGATCCATGAATGCCATGAACAAATTATAGTCCTTCTCACAAGTCTTCTCCACTATCTGACTCATTGCAAATATTTGATCCACACATCCTCTGCCAGAGTGGCTTTAGGCGTGGCAGAGGATTTGTGGATCAAATATTTGCATTGAGATAGATAGTGGAGAAGGCTTGTGAGAAGGACTATAAAGTGTTCATGGCATTCATGGATCTTGAAAAAGCATACGACAAAGTAGACAGAGAAGGACTGTGGAAGGTTTTAAGCATGTATGGTGTAGATGGTAAGCTGCTACGTGCTGTCAAGAGTTTTTATGATGACAGTGAAGCATGTATAAGGGCAAATGGGCATCTAAGTGAATGGTTCACGATTGCTGTGCGACAAGGTTGTGTGATGTCCCCACAGTTGTTCAATATACGTATATGGATCGGGTGATGAGAGAAGTAAAAACAAGAGTATATACAATGGAGAGGAGGATGGCATTGGTAATGAATGGTGATGGATGGAATATCTTAAATTTGTTGTATGCTGATGATGCAGTACTACTTGCAAATACCAGACAAGAACTTGGTAGACCAGTGCAGAGTTTTGCTGATGTCTGTGAGCATCATGCCTTGACAGTAAATGTAGAAAAGAGTAAAGTGATGGCTATTGAGAGAGGTGACTCCCTGTGTGATGTTACAGTGAATGGAGATAGACTGGAATTAGTGAGAGTGTTCAAAGACGGGAAAATGTTCATAAGAAGTGGAATGTAGAGTGACACAAGGATGGAAAGTTGCTGGTGCTATGAAGGCCATGATAAGAAACAAAGGCTTGAGTGTTGAAGCTGCAAGAGGCTTACATGAAGGAGTGTTAGTGCCAACTTTAACATGTGGATGTGAGACTATGGTGTGGCATGAAAATGAAGTCAAGAGTGACAGCAGTGGAGATGGGACTGCTGAGGAATGTATGTGGAGTACAGAGAGTGGACAGGATATGAAATAATGTGATTCGTGAAAGATGTGAAGTGAGGATGTCTGTGGACACCAGAAATGAAGAAAGTGTACTGAGATGGTATGGTCATGTAGTGAGAAGGGATAACAAGAGTGGTGAAAAAGGTATATCTGAGGAAATTTGAAGGAGGGAGGAGGCCGTAGGCAAAGGAGAAGGTGGAGGGATATGGTGGATGAGTGTGTGAGGAAAAGAGGTTTGGAAGTCGGCGAGGCTAGGGAACTGACAGATCAAGCTGGCTGGATGAATATTGTAAGGAGAAGCGCATGATCAGGGATTTGGCTTCCCTTTTTAACGTGGCAGCGTCCAGACTGACTCTATTGAATACCTTTATGTGAAGCTACAGAATGTGGTGAATGTCTTTTGGCATATCAGATGGAGCCAGGATTCCAGGAGATTGAATGGTGAGTGAATGGAAGCGTGGCCCATTGGATTAGGGCAAATTTGGGCTGTCTGGAGGCTGCTACTCCTCATCCTGCCCTAGGGTGGGAAAGGAGGTCCAGATGACGATGATGAAAGGATTGATCTTGCTGGGGCTGTCTTTTCAGTGTGTGGAAGAGTTTTGTTATTTGGGAGACATGTTATGTTCTGGAGGTGGGGCTGAAATGAGGAGTGATTGGAAGAAATTCAGGGAGCTGTTGCCTCTCCTGACACTGAGAGGGCTCTCCCTCCGTGCTAAGTGATCTTTGTGTTTGGCATGTGTTAGAAGTGTAAAGTTGTTTGGTGGTGAGACCTAGGAAGTAAGGAAGAGGATATTCACAAGCTCATATGTACAGAAATGACAATGATTAAGTGGACATGCAGTGAGTCCCTCAGTGCGAGGCCTGTGGAGGCTAGGTTCGTGATGGAAGGGTTGAGAGGTAGGATGGAACTGGAGTGTATTGGTGTTCTGATGAGGAGGGGTAGATTGTGATGGTTTGAGCATCTGGAGAGGATGAGGGATGATAACTGGGTGCAGAAAGCGAGCAGCGTTAACGTTAGGTGTAGGACTGCAAGGGGTAGACTGAAAAAGACCTAGGACAAGGACACTGAGTGTGGTCTTGGGGATAAGGGACTGAATAGGGAAGCTGCCAGGAATTATGCAGCATGAAGAGCTGCCATTAAGTGACCAATGCTGATGCATGCAAGCATGCTGGTGCCTTTACAAAATGAAAATGAACCTACTTTATGGTAACTAGTGTGCTCACTTTCCTCAAAGGGGTTAACTGGGGAAAAAAATCAATCCAGATATCTTACCTCACAGAACCAAGTATATCATTATTTCCATACTCTACAAGTGAGAGTTCCCCAGCATTGAAAATAAGGCACACATTTTCATTATCAAAATAAAATTTTTCAGTGCCAGGTTCCACGGCCCAGTGCACCTCACTCAGTAAATTCCTGTGGAGGTCACCTAGCAAGAGTGTTTCATTGGTGCGTGCTACGAGGTATCGGTCCTTGCCTGAAATAAAAATAAACACTATATAGTATGAAAATGGAGAAAAAAATGTTCACCAGATGTCATCATCATTATCAATATGATCATCATCATCATCTTCAACATGATGATGATGATCATCATCCTAACCCTAGTTCCAACCTAAAAGATGATAAGAAGCATACACAAACACAGAAAACAAAATTAAGAGAACCATCAAACAGCATATCCAATGTAATGGTTCATACAAATCATTCACACATCATTCAAGCCTTCAAAATACAGGTGGTCCTCGTGGTACAATCGGTCGACTTAAGATTTTTCTACTTTATGATGGTGCAATAGCGATACACATTCAGCAGAAACCGTACTTCGAATTATGAACAGTACAATATTCTCTCATGATACTGGGCAGCAGAAACCGTACTTCGAATTATGAACAGTACAATATTCTCTCATGATACTGGGCTGTGGCAGAGAGCTGCACCTCCCAGTCTGCCCCGCTCGCTAGTGTAAACAACCAATACTCTACAGTGTTCTGTTTTCCCAGCATTTTTTGGATACCCCCTTGTATCTATGCTGTGTTTTGTGCATCCATCATGCCTACAAAATGCCCATCTGTCTCTCCTGCTACTGGTGAGAAGAAGGCAATTACTCTTCCGATGAAACTCAAGATACCTGCCCAGCATGAAGGCAGCAAGCCCATAATGGCCACAGCACATGAACTTCGACCTTCACAACAGACAATCTCAGTACTGTATTCAGTAAATTACATGAGACAGTCAAATCTTTATTATAAAATAGGCTTTGTGTCAATCATTTTACTCAACTGTAGGCTAATGTAAGTGTTCGATGCACTTTTATGATAGGTTTGGTCAGCTATGATGCTCGGCTGGTTAGGTGTATTGAATGCATTTTCAACTTACAATATATTCCACTTATGATGGGTTTATTGGAATGTAACCCCACTGTATGTTGGGGACCACTTGTACTGGCTCCATCTCACAAGTATAACCATCTGCACATACCTGTCGTAAAAACTTATTCCACTGACTACCAAGTTCACTAGCATGTTTGTCAACTGCATAACTTTGTGCTGGCAAAACCAACATAAAACCAACAACCAAAATGGCATTTGATTATTAGTTACTGGTGGCTTTTGTGCCAACCTACCTCATGATACTGGATTCACATTTCCCATACAAGAGGAACAATGAGTATTTTGTGGTCAGTGTGGATAATGTGAACCGCATGAGTCAGGCATGCAGATAATGCGACACCCTCTGTATTTTAGTTGTGTAGAAGAGATATGTACGTGCAACAGTCTCACCCAGGATTTTGAATATGCAGATGTGGTTTTGGGTCCCAACCTGGGAGTGTTGCATGAGGCTAGCTACCCAGCTGTTGGTTACACACCACTTAAGGGATGATGATAAGCATCCATCACTTACTGACAACAGGAGAAAATAAGGTTTACGGCCACAGGAATGCAGGGAGACATTATACTTACCCATTATGCGGACATCATGGATTTCAAAGCCATACTGTGACCTAAGAATCACTCCTCGGCTGCCAAAGGGCCCTGAACCAGCTAAGGGCTTGACCAGGACCTGAGATGGTCCAACATACGTCATCTCCCACTTGTTCTTCCATACTGACCGCCTAAAAAAAGTAAGAAAATGATAAGAGTTAAGTTGCTGTCCAAGCAAATAATAAAGACAGATATTATATACAGTAAACCCTCTCTAATTTGAACCTGAATAATTCGGAAATCGGTCAATTCGAATCTTTTTTGACCACCAGACAAATAATTTTAATTTGGATAGAAATTCGAATTAAGTGAGACAAGTCCGAAAAGGGTTCCAGTGATAAGTGGAAGTGAACAGTTTTTGAAGTGATAAGTGTAGTAATAAATATAATTTCTAAAAACTGTACAGTACCTTTGGCACAGTTAAGTGTACTGTACTCAAATACTGTGTTGCAATACTTCATTATCAAGGCTTGACACTGTTTTATTTATTGTATTGTGCACTCTTTGAGTATAAAATAATATTATACTGTACTGCTCAATGTTTTTGTGAAAAAGCCATGTTTTAGTGAGTGTGGGTGTGATTTGGGGACAGGGGCAAGCATGAGCTCCAATAAGATGGATTTTTGGATAATTCGACATAAGGTTTCCCCCAATTAATCCAAATTATAGTGGGTTTACTGTGTGTATATACAGTATATATATATATATATATATATATATATATAGATAGATAGATATATATATAGATATATAGATATATATAGATATATATATATAGATAGATAGATAGATATAGATATACAGTAAAAGTCCAATTCTTCGGCATCCAATTCCCCGGCAAATCTGACATTTCGGCAGTTTTGAGAAGTAGTCCCATTTATGAAAATCTCTGATCGTTCGGCAGATTTTCCGATTTTTTTTGTCCCCTCTACTGCTGGGGACTTCTTCCAGCAGTAGCAGACTCCAATCAACCCCTTCTATTGTACATATGTAAATAAGGAACCTACTATAAGTTTAGGTAAGTGCATGTGAACTTGTAGGCCTACTGTATCATTACATTTATATACAGTATGTTCACTGATTTCTTTATTTTTCATATTCATGTATAGTACTGTATTCATTACAGTATTGTACAGTATCAAACAGTATACAGTACTCTCTCCAAACACATTTGTAATGATATGAGTAGTGATGATAATGTTCACCGAAACATATAAGGTACTGAGTGGGTAGGGTTTTTGATTATTCGGCAATTTTGATATTTCGGCACTTGCCTGGTCTCATAGATGCCGAAAAATAGGACTTCTACTGTATATATATATATATATATATATATATATATATACTGTATGTATATACACACACTGTAAGACGGGGCAACTGGGCACTTAGCGAGGAACCGAGCACATACTTAAGTTATTTGCAAAATTTCCTATATAAAACCTATAAATCTTTAATTTTCTGATCTTTTCTGATGCTAATTGTACAGGCCAGCAATAACACATCTCAAAATCAACAATTAGAAATAGGAAAAAATAGTCCACTGACCCCTGTATGCACACGAGTAATGTTTTCAAGAACTTGCTGAATCCCCAACATTGGAAACTCTAAGGGTAAGTTACCTAAGTTAGAGGTTAGCTAGAGATCTCTACTTAGGCTCAATTACTGGATGTTATCAAAGGTCATGTGGGAACTAGTAACAGGTTTCTACTGTTAAGTATTACCGGGTAATGGCAGGGGTAACTCAAGGGGGGTAACTGGGCACTTTGGGGAGGGGCAACAGGGCACATTAACTGATTATCATTATTTAGTTTCTAAATATGTCTCAAAGACTCCTTGTCATCTACTGTTACACTGCTAAGTCTCAGGGATGCACCAGACTCTGAACCTGACTGCTCGTTTACCCACATAACTGTAGTGACGGTGAGGAACTACATGATCCTGAGTGATGGGAGTACACTTGTTTTTTCTGCTTACCATAATGTTGCCCAAACCTTCAAAAACCAACCAAACCTATTCTAGAAGCCATACACTTCAATTAGAAATGTATCTACGTTTGTTTACTTTGTTGTATTAAGAGTTTCCATAGCATCAGTCTACAGAAGAAACAAGTGTACTCCCGGTACACAGGATTATACCAATTTGAGGTCTTCATTATGTACAGTCATGTTTAACATGTAATGCCTGAATAAGATTATGTTTTTAGTAGTAAACTGTAATGATCCCCTCTATACAGTCAAAGAAGTTGGATTTTAATTGCCCGCCTTTAAAAGATGGAGCAATAATGATTTTGCCTGCCTCTCTGTGTGTGTATTTACCTATTTGTATTTACCTATTTGTAGTATACAGGAATTGAGCAATGCTCGTGTTGTCCTGTCTCCATATCCACATTTATCAAGTCTACCTTTACACACATGAATGTTTTTCTCATGCACCACCTCTTTGTCTAAGTCATTCCAAATATTTAAGAATATACCTAATTGTGATATACACGGAATGTACTATGCTCGTGGGTTTCCGTCGCTGTTTCTCAATAAGTCGAATTTAAATTTAAACTCGTTTAAGTTTTTAGACTGGACGATCTCTTTGTCCAGGCTATTCCATAAGTCTATACTTCTGTAAGGAAAGCTATATTTCTTGATATCCTTCAAGCAGCTTGACTTTTTCAATTTCATTCCATGTCCTCTTGTTGCTCTCTTATCCCATACAAACAGATCTTCTTTGTCAATTTTATCTACTCCCACCATGGTCCTGAACACCGCAATCATGTCTCCCCTCTTTCTCCTTTCCTCTAACGAAGGCAAATCCAGTTTTTCCAGCCTCTCTCTGTATGACAGGTCTGTCAGACTGGGGACCATCTTGGTTGCTGTTCTTTGTATTCTCTCAATCTTGTTTATATCTTTCTTTTTGTGTGGGGACCACACTACCGCTGCATATTCTAACCTGGGGCGGATCATGGCCACTATCAATTTTTTCATCATTTCCTCATCCATATAATGAAATACTACTCTTATGTTAGTCAAGAGCTTGTAAGTCTCTCCAACTATCTTGTTAATGTGCTTTTCTGGTGACAAACTATCTTGGACCAGCACTCCCAAATCTTTCTCTTCTCTCCTTTTTGTGATTAATTCATTACCCAAAAAATAATTCAGTGATGGTCTCCTGGTACTTTTACCCATTTCCAATATTTTACATTTCTTTACATTAAATTTCATTTCCCACGTCCAGCTCCAATTAGGTATCCTATCCAAATCCTCCTGCAGTATTTTACAATCCTCCTCAACCTCTATCTTCCTCAAGATCTTTACATCATCGGCAAACAGACTCGCATAACTGTTCACTCCATCTACCATATCATTTACGTAAATCAGGAACATTACTGGCGCCAACACTGAGCCTTGGGGGACTCCACTTGTTACTTCCCTCCATCCAGACATCTTTTCCTTTATTACTGTCCTCATTTGTCTGTCTCTCAAAAAGTCTCTCATCCATTCCAGAAGTTTCCCCTTTAGTCCTCCTATATATTCTAGTTTCCACATTAGTCTCTTATGAGGTACCTTGTCAAAGGCCTTCTCTAAGTCTAAGTACACACAATCCACCCAACCATCTCTCTCCTGTACCACATCAATCGCTCTTGAGTAAAAGCTCAACAAGTTTGAAACACATGACCTTCCACTTCTGAATCCAAACTGACATTCAGCCAAAATATTCATCTCTTCCAGATATTTTATCCATCTGTCTTTCAGGATTCTCTCACACAATGTTGCGACCATGCTGGTTAGAGACACTGGTCTATAATTCAGGGGTTCTTCCCTGTTTCCTCCCTTGTAAATTGGTACCACATTTGCCCTCTTCCATTCTTTTGGCACTTTCCCCTCTTCCAGTGAGCATACAATTAAGCTGTGAATTTTATCCGCCAGTTGTTCTCTGCATTCCTTCAGTACCCAATTAGAAATTCCATCAGGTCCTGGGGCTTTCCTTACATCTTGAGTTTCCAGTAATTTATACACTTCCTGCACCTCCACTTTTATATCTTTCATCACCGGAACATTTCTAATCACTCCCTCCCCTTCCACAAGCTCCTTTTCTTTAGTGAAGACTGACTGGAAACGTTTGTTCATTATTTCTGCTTGCATTGCCGCATCCTTAAAGACCTCTCCATCTACTTTCAGCTTGGTGATTCCTTCCTTTTGTTTCAGTTTGCCATTAACAAATCTATAAAACAGTTTGGGTTCATCCTTGCATTTGTCAATTATACCTTTTTCAAAATTCCTTTCTTCTTTCCTACGTATTCTTGTGTATTCGTTTCTTGTTCTTTTATATTCTTCCTTTGTTCTGTCGTTACCTCTCTTTCTCCAATTGTTCCACGCCTTATCTCTCTCTTTTTTGGCTATCATACACCTTCTGTTAAACCACTCCTTTTTTCTGTTTTCTTTCCCTCTTACTCTTGGTACAAATTTTTCCACTCCCAAATTATAGAGGTCTAGAAAGATATCCCACTTCCTCTGTATCTCTCTTGTTTCTCTGAATTTTCTCCAATCCGCATTTTCAAAAAAGTTTCTCAATCCTGTAAAATTTGCTTTGCCAAAGTTGTATCTTCCCTGTCTATGAAGCTCGTCTCTTGGCTCGATGTTTCCTATTAACATCTGGAACTCAATGACCACGTGATCACTTTTTCCCAAAGGACAGAGATATTCCAATGATTCTATTACATCGGGTTCTTTGGTGAACAGTAAATCTAACCTTGCTGGTGTGTCCTCACCTCGAAACCGTGTCTCTTCTTTGACCCACTGCGTCATCACATTATTCATTATTATATTTAATAACATAGTACCCCACGAATCCTCGCCGCCTCCCGAGTACCATTCCTCCCAGTTCACCTCTTTACAATTAAAGTGTGTGTGTGTGTGTATATATATATCTGTTCCCATTATATCTCATGAACAGCTTGAGCTATTAACATGAAACCTTCACAGTATCAATATACGACCAAAATCTTCGTCGAGTTCGAAAATAGGCACTCAGGGTCAAGGTCATGGTAAACAAAATGGTTGCCAAAGGTCAACTAGTTGTTATCGACCACCTGTATCACCATTATATTTCATGAAAGGCTTGAGCTATCAACATGAAACCTTCAGGGTATCAAGACATGGCCTAAATCTTGGACTTGGCTAACAGCCTATTCTGGCGGGTGATTAGCACTCGGCTTTTGAATGCTTTCCTTTCACTTATCAATGTGTCCCGTGATGACCGGAATCTTTTGTGGTACAGTACATTTTAGGTACCAAGTGTTAGAATTGTCTATTTTAGGTACTTAACTCCCTTACACACCATAAGTTTTCTGTAAGTGTGTGTGACATGATCAGAGAAAATGCCAAAATGGCAGGCTAGACTCACACACAAAGGAAAACATTCCCATGTATTTTATTTGCCCCAGAAATTGGTTATAATGGTATAAATTGTTTACCATCAGTTTCCCTGATGCTTATACTATATAATAAGCTAATAAAAACACACAAAACTGATGAGTAAAAGTACTATGAAAGTACTGAAATGAGGTGAGAAAACTGTCATTCAATACTGAAAAAAACTGCCCTACACTCTAGCACAAAGTTTTGCTTGCATAATGCAAGAGCTAAGCATATGCCTAGATGCAGAATTTCATGAGCTTTCACGCGGTGCGGTGTTGCCAGAATTTTGATACGACCAATAGTTTTTGAGTAAATCACCAAAAACCGCGCATGACCCCTATCCCCCTCCCGAACTGAAAACAGAGAGAATCCCAACTATTTGAGAGTGTTGGCCTGGAAATAGACACCCTCCCCTATGACGCACCAAATATTGACATATTTCATGCTAAAATAATTTTTGAATATTTTTTTCCAGAATTGCCGAATCAGCATCCCTTCACACCAACACTGACAAATGCGTAATCGGTTCCTCTTCAGACTAACACCGTTTTGACTCACTCTGAGTCATCATGCATGAAGGGGTTAAATCTTAAAATAGTAATACCTGCCAAAGTTTGTGATATTTAGCAGCAGTCAAGGGTAATGAGCACCTTCATAAAGTAATAATAAAGTCTGGGTGTCCGGTTGCCCCATTGTGTGGGGTAAATGGGCACTCATTCATTCATTCATTGCCAGACGCCATGTATCCCAAACGGGGTGGTCAAGGGCTTAGAGTTAATTGTTTTACAGGGAGGGGCACTAATCCTCCACCAACCCCACTTGACACGTAGGGATGCCAACAGCATCTGGTGTTCCCAGGCGGTCACCCATCCAAGTACTAACCAGACCCAACGTTGCTTACATTCCTTTATTTCTAAGCAAGTTGTTTTTAATTCTTAAGTAAGTGTCTGGTTCCAAAAGGTAACCCTAAATGAGTCCTTTAGGAACGATTTTCATTTTTTCAAAATTCCAGCCGATCTCTATAAGACTGACCAAAATGGGGTAAAAATTGTGCACAGATGACCCGAATTATGGTATATATATATATATATATATATATATGTATATATATATACACACACACACACACAATATTGTATGTATTATATGTAAGTAATATACTTAAGCCTTCCATACATATAGAAAATATACTGTATGAACAGGGAGCCTATAGACTATATAGTCTATATGACAGACTCATTGTGAAAAGTGGATAAGTTGTGTAGGAGGGATACACAGGAGAGGGCTTAATTCCCCCCCCCCCTCTAGGCTAAACTGAACTCTCTGACAGTTGGTTCTGTACAGCCTAAAACACTAGAGAATTCAAGCTCTATCTTGTGTATTCATCCTACCCAACTTAAGGACTGCATTTCAAACTGGCCTGGTCTATCTTAGTGAATATGATGCCACTGAAAATCACTAACCTTAGCACAGAGTCAAAGAGCTCCACAGCTCCACACAGTGTCCCACACACCAGACGGGAGCCATCTCTCTTCCACGCCAAAGCAGTGATAGTGTAAAATCCTTCAAACTCACGTGCCCCTTTTTCATCCCACATACCTCGTGATGTGTTGTAGTCATAGATACGAAGTCTGTTAGAGAGTGATATTGTTTCATTCATTCACTCGTCATCTAATCCTGTGTTACCCCATGAGAAGCATAGAAGCCTGGGGCAAGGCAAGTTGGTCCTGACATTTAAGATGAGAGTGACAAGCCCCACTCATCCCCGAGTGGCGTTACGTGAGCAATAAACCCCAACCACCCCTTGGATAAACTTGCACCAGCTCAATCCAATTGGGGTGCCTTAATTACCCACTAAACCATCAGGTGCCATAATTTGGTTATATGGTTACCACCCAACGTAG
Source organism: Coenobita brevimanus (assembly GCF_032717465.1). Classification (NCBI taxonomy): domain Eukaryota; kingdom Metazoa; phylum Arthropoda; class Malacostraca; order Decapoda; family Coenobitidae; genus Coenobita; species Coenobita brevimanus. Next base: position 24,830,267 of record NC_137012.1, read on the forward strand.
TAAATGGTTTCCTGGTGTACAGGAAACCGTTTGGCTTGTCACTCAGTGTAGAGTCATCCGTAGACAAAGGAAAACGAAAGAAAGAAGAAAGACAGAAGAGGAAGGAAAGAAGGAAGGAAGGAAGAGAGGAAAGGGCAGTCACCCAAATGCAGCACTACACTGAGTGAGTGGATGGTGAGCATGACTTGAGTTTATTTTTATACCAGCATTGCATAATTTGGCACATATTGAAGAAATAAAAAAGTGGCTGATCTAAAATATACCCCACACATCATGAAAAAAGTATGTTACAGCTGGCTACAGGGGTAAAAGTAATGGGCTATTTTTCTGAAGCACTAAAAACCTGTGATGCACCTAACAGCCACAACAAATGCTGGAAACTGCTGGGAGATAAAAAATTAATAATGTTTATTGAGACTTGGACTGTCTTAGTGTACATCACCTCAGTACACTTGAGATTCCCATACTTCTGTCACCCTAAATCACCAGCCTCAATCTTTGTCTCCATGTCTGTTTTATCTTAACGAACATGAAGGGTCAGAGGGTGTATTAACAGATATCTGGAAGGGTTTTATAGATTAAGAAATGTGTACCATGCTATAAAAACATGTTTTTTTTTTTTATGTAGTGTCTCAACACCCTACTAACTCCTCACTCACCAGAGTTCCCAAGTTAGAACTTTTTCTGGCAGATTTAGAGGTGTTCATTTCTCATCACCACAGACCAGTCTACGGTAATCATTCTAACTTACTACCATCTACATAATCCATCAGTTATTCTGTTTCATATAACATAATACTTCTTGAAGAAGAGTTTGCCATAGCTCACCTATCATAGCTTCCAACCACAAGTGCCTGGCCACTAGGACTTGTGACCATAGCAGAGAACTCTCTCTCACTGGGATCACGGCTGTAGTCAAACTGCTGGTTTATCTTGCCCCCCTTGTTATAGACCACCACACGTTTGTCACTCCCAGCGACTATGATGTTTGTGTTGGTCCAAGCCATGGCATAAGGAGGGACTGGATGAGAGATTATCTTGCCCTGGAGGAAAAATAAATACTAGTTATTCTAATAATATCTTAAGGCTGAAGAAGTCAGACAAGATGTTTATATCGTCAGATGAGACAAAAACTTATACGGTACACATACAAATACTGTACACCAATACACATACCATCAACTGTTGAACAATCATGACCTAACTTTACCTGTGGTTCAGCATACGGGTCATCTGCCACGTAGAAACGAACAATTGACCCATCAGCATGGCCTGCTAGAAATGCTGTTCCTCGCAAGCTGCAAGTCAAGAAATTCATTATTACTAATGAACTACCTAGCTTTAACTGCTGTAGTAAAAAGTTGCAATGGAGATGTTGGAAATCAGCCAGTAGAATGGCAAAGACAAAAGCCTTCAAGTACTCTGAGTACTATATAACCAGCGTGCATGTTATCGTGGTCTGCCACAATGCTGATCCCCTTTAACTGTGTGCACTTGGTTAGGTCCTAAAACTTACTAAAATACAGTTATAGCCACTAACATGCATGAGATGGGCCAAACATGGCCAATTATGGCATTTTTTGTCAATACACTGATGTATCTGCCACAGCACAGGCTATATAGATGCTCACAGGCTCACTGGTGTGTGGTCAATGGTGGTGTGGGGTGATGATGTGTTCTGAGTGACGGTGTGAGATGAAGGTGTGGGGTAATGGTCTCGGTTATGGTATGGGATGACAGTATGGGGTAATGGTCTGTGTTATGGTGTGGTTTGGGTGATGGTGTGCATGATGGTGTACAGGAAACCATTTGGCTTGTCACTCAGTGTAGAGTCACCCATAGGCAGAAGGACAAGGAAAAAATGAAGTAAAAAAAGACAGAGGAGGAAGGAAGGAAAGGAGGGAGCAGAGGAAAGGACAGACACCCAAGAGCAGCACTACATCGAGTGAGTGGATGGTGAGTACCTCCACCTACCACCAGTAATATATTGGATTATTATTTATGATCTCCGTCTTGGATGCGAAACATCTTAGACAAACCCTTCTTGGATGCGAGGGTACTGTACTATGCTCCGTGGTAACCATATAACCAAATTATGGCACCTGGTGGTTTAGTGGATAATTACAGTGCTCCAATTGGATTGAGCTGGTGAAGGTTTATATCCAAGGGATGGTTGGGGTTTACTGCTTATGTTATGCCACTCATGGATGAGTGAGGCTGGTCACTCTCATCTTAAATGTCAGGACCAACTTGCCTAGCCCTGGGCTCCTACACTCCTCATAGGGCAATGTAGGACTGGATGATGGATGGATGGATGAACTGTATATATCCAATTTTGCATCCTAACACTCATTTATTAGACCATCCCTCTGGTCTTGATTATTTAATCCACAGCAGGCCATAAATGCAAAATAAGCAAATAAAATAAACAGGTAAATAAATAAATAAAATAAGAGCAATACCTTTCAACAATTACGTACACTGAACACAGGCACCACCTGAGCTCATCAATTACCCTGTCTGCACAGGTACAGTAACTAAGGCTGATCATGTACGGTAAGAAATTATAATCTGGATGAAATTTTCGACTTCACTATGATTTTATACTTTCAAGATAATCTTTTTAAAGTATGGTAATGGTGATAGATGCAAAGTAATGTCCTAGTGAAAAAAAAAAAAAGGGGGGGGGGACGGGGATGAAGGTACAGTAATGAAGTTAGAACACCAAGTTAGAGCAGATTATTGTCATATCGTTTATAAAGGCTCCAATATGCCTGCATGCATTAGTCTTGGTCACTTAATGGCAGCTCTCCAAGCTGCTCAATCTCTGGCAGCCTCCCTATTCAGTCTCTTATCCCTGAGGTCACGCTCTATGACCTCATCCCAGGTCTTTTTCAATCTGCCTCTCACAACCCTATCCCCAAAGTTCACAATTCTCACCCTCCACACCCAACTGCCATCCTCCATCTTCTGTAATATGCCCTAACCACCTCAAATCTACCCCCCCCCCACAACAAAACCAATGCATTCAAGTTCCATCCTTCCTCTCAACTCTTCAATTGCAATCCTAGTCTCCTCGGGCTTCAAATTCAAGGATGCACTACATATCTGTCTAATCACTGTCATTTCCGTCTACCTGGGCCTATGAATATCCTTTTCCTTTACTGCCCTAGTCTCACTATCATACAGAAATACACTCATAACACAGGCATGCAAAGATCCCTTAGCACAGAAAAGAGACCTCTCAGTGTTAAGAGAGGCAACAGCTCCTTGTACTTCCTCCACCCAATCCTTACCCTAGTCACAGGGCTAGCTCCAGCCCATCCTCCAGCACACAACATGTCCCCCAAATAACAAAACTCCACACACTCAGGACTCCCCAGCAAGATCAATCCTTTGACACCTGACAATCCCTACATGCTCTCCCAGACACACCGCACAAACAAACTCAACATTATTTTACAATCTACCTCTAATATCGCTACATCTCTTATGCATCCACTTACCACAAATACTGCACAAGATAGAGTCACTTCACACACTCTTATAACAAACTGCACATGGCCACAGTCCCTCTGTTTTGTTAAAAAAAAAATAGAAAAATAAATCTATCTATCTATATACTGTACCAAGGCTGCTTCCCCCATGGAAAGGGAGGTAGCCGAGACAGGACGACACACTCCCCATTTACTCATCCATTCAAACACAGTCATTTGCATATTTGCCCCAAAGGGCAAATACAACAATTATAAAAGCTTTAACATTTAGCAAAATCTGCCCACATACTTGGGTGTGACTGAAACCACATATGAATCAGTTTGGTAGAGGGTCTGAGATTTGTTGTTCTTGATGTTGGCTGCTCGCACCTTCCCCTCAAGGAGACCAAAGACAATGGGTCCCTCATATGGCCAGGTGAGGCAAGTCACCTGCGATGACTGCACAAACTTGTTGCAGATGACTTTCTTCTCTCCCCTGCATTAAGGAAAGTTCATTGATTCACAAATACCATTATCATCATCGTACTCAGCATCATAATCATAAGCATCCTCCTATCTCTATTTCCCACTAAAAATTGGAATGGGTAGGATCCAAGAGTAGAAAAAAAGATAACACATGGGCCATAAAATATTTTACTCATCATTCAAGATATCAAAATATTGAATCCATGCTAAAACTGTCCACATATATTTTTCAATCTGCAATTCCTCCTTTTGGAGGCACCCTAAGATGTATTTTAGTGCCACTTACAACACCCCACAGTCACTAAAAGTAGTGATGGGAGAAACCATCATAAACTCTCACAGCTAACAGGAGTAATGCATTAATTCTCGTCTCCAATTATAATGCCTCACAAGGCACAATGACCTTCCTCCAAAGTCATCAATGGTGCATTTGTATCTCCACATTCTTCTATGGTGCATCTTTGAAAGCACCACTGTTCTTGTCACATGAAACTGTACTTTGTGATCATGGTAACATAATTAGCTTGTCAACCATATTTGTGATTAATTATCTCCTGACAACTGCATTCACTTTAAGATAGCTTTTCTAAAGTGTAAAGGTTGGGTACAGTCATTATTAATCACTTCACCTCCAGGGGGTTCCCCTGAGCCGAACAAAAGCATTGGGTAAAAAGAATTCTTCATGTTGAAGGGGTCAAACTAGCAGAGAAATGCCAAATACTGTGTACAGCACATTATACAGTTCATGATCACATAAGGAACTCATAGCAGCTACATTTAAGCAGAGTTAACATAGCTGTAGCATACTTGCTAAGGCTACATTTATATTAAAATCACAATCATGTTCATGTAGGGTATACAGTGTTGTATCACACCTCAGCGTGGATCATGCATGGCCCAGTCAACATGGTGCCAGTACAGTCTTTTCACTCCTAATCCACAAAGGATCAGCCTGATATGAGAAATCATTTTACTGTCACTGGAAGATGTATGCAATCTTTAAAACTGTGTAACATAGCAAACTAAGACTGCAATATTAACCCGTTAACTGCTGTATACAGCCTGGGCTGTTCCGAGTGCAACTGCTCAATACAGCCCTGGCTGCACAGGTGAATATCGAATATAGTGCCATGGTGACCAAGGCCGAGCCATGCAAGCATGTTTGAGCCTTCAAAACCGAAACCAAAACCAAAACCGAAAAGAAAATGAAAACCATACATTCCAATGGGGAATCAGACACATTGATGTTCATCCATGGCTTTACCAAGGTAAAGATTGAGCTAATATTTCGTTACTATATACTTTGGCATGTGTTCTCTCAATTCCTAAGACAAAATTTGGCCTTTGGGAAATTTCATTTTTACCCTTATGTCTGCGCACCACGGACACCTCCAAAAAACCGCCATGCGCAGTTAACGGATTAATAAACACTATGAGACCAAACAAGTATTCATCTGGTAGGAGAGAAGAATTACAGTAGTAAATCATTAAATTTATTGGTGCTGGCAGTAATACGTAATCTTGGGTGCTTTCTAGTTATTATAATTATAATTAGCATTAATATTTTTTAATTAATCCTCATTACAGGTACTGTACTATTATTATTATCATTATTATTATTATTATTATATACTCAATGTAGTGCTGCTCTCGGGTGTCTGCCCTTTCCTCTCATCCATCCTTCTTTCCTTCCATCCTCTTCTGTCTTTCTTTCCTTCATTCTTTTCTTGTCCTCCTGCCTACGGGTGACTTTACACTCCCTCTTCTGTCTTTCTTTCCTTCATTCTTTCCACTTCCTTCTCTCTGTGGGTGACTCTACACTGTGACAAGACAAATGATTTCTTGTACACCAGAAAACCAGTTACTATGCTGGGTGGTAACAGTATAACCAAATTTGGTGCCTGGTGGTTTAGTGGGTAATTACAGCATTCCAATCGGATTGAGCTGGTGAAGGTTTATATCCAAGGGATGGTTGAGGTTTATTGCTCACGTAATGCCACTCAGGGATGAGTGAGGCTGGTCACTCTCATCTTAAATGTCACGACAAACTTGCCTAGCCCTGGGCTCCTACGCTCCTCATGGGGCAACGTAGGATTGGATGACAATGAATGAATTATTATTATTATATGGTGGTAGGTGGGGGTGTTTACCATTCACTCATTCGATGTAGTGCTGCTTTTGGGGGGTATCCTTTCCTATCTTTCTTCCTTCCTCTTCTGTCTTTCTTTCCTTCATTCTTTCCTCTTCCTTCTGCCTATGGGTGACTTTACACTCCCTCTTGTCATTCTTTCCTTCATTCTTTCCTCTTCCTTCTGCCTATGGGTGACTCTACACTGAGTGACAAGCCAAATGGTTTCCTGTACACCATGAAACCATTTACTAAGCCGGGTGGTAACCATATACAGTAACCAAATTATGGCGCCTTGTGGTTTAGTGGGTAATTAAGGCGCTCCAGTCAGATTAAGCCTGTGTGGGGTTATATCCAAGCGAGGGCTGGGGTTTATTGCTCACGTAATGCCACTCAGGGATGAGTGAGGCTGGTCACTTTCATCTGAAATGTTAGGACCAGTCGTTTTCATCTTAAATGTTAGGACCAACTTGCCTTGCCCCGGGCTCCTATGTTCCTCATGGGGCGGCATAGGATTGGATGATGGATGGATGGATTATGTTTTTAATTATTGTCAGTATGGCCAACCTAATTCTCCTCTGTAGGTCCTGCCTGAAGACCTCCAGGACTGGGTGAGTAAGTACAAAAATAGTTCAAGATTGCAAGTTTGTTACATAAGGGAAGTAACCATTAGGCAATGGGACTCGCATATGCTAAAATGGTCACTGGTCTCTAAATGTAAGTGTAAAACTTCAAGTCACCCAGCAGTGATAACAATCAAGTGCTAGCTCAAGCACAAGTTGAAGTACTGTCCCCATCCTCTTGCAAGGGACACTGGTCCTGCACCAAGTCATAAATTTGAGAGTAACGGATGATGGCAGAGGCACACCATTCTGGCTCCAATAAACAATGTGCAACAGCAACATATGAGTTACACATTCACATCCACCCAGAACCCCAATGCTGTTGCTCGAGGAGAGTGGTTACATGTGACCCACTTACCAACTTTATTCTTTTACTTTTCTATACAATAATATCTCATGACCCACATCTCACACCAAAGTTCCTCTTCTTCCATACCAGCAAACCCTTCCAATATACATTTATACTGTCATGCTAATTAAGGTCCGGTGAAGTTCATCATTTCCTAACCAGCTCTCTTTGTGGTTTAGTGGCTGCAGTAGCTGGGCATAAGTGACAATTTACACCTACTTTAAAAATCTGTACCTCAGAAACTATTTATGCAATCTAGAGATACAGTATTTGATACCAAAAGAAGCAATGACACTCAGCTTCAAGATGTCACTGAGTTTGGGTTTCTATGTCAGTTGTGTGAGGAGGTAGGGCAAATTAAATAAGAGTTAACTTTTTGTTTTTTTAACCACAGAGCAGAATGGTCTAGTTGTCACCACTACCCACACTTACTCAGTCTGAGTTACTGCTTTGTATTCTGTACCCCATTCACAGAATCCTAATATTTTTAGTTCAAAAGAAAGACCTATCCTTCAACTTCCTGATGCCATCAGGTTGAGGCTGCTAGGTTGCTTACAGAAGGAGCTATAGCAAGATGAATGATGGTAACTTTCTGGATGACTTGGTGAGGAGATGAATGAGTTGTAATCTTCATGCACCACTAACACCACCTGCTTGCTCTTAATCATGTACCTTATAATATCCAGTACCAACAGAAAGTACAGTACTATCATTCTGTTTCATGATGCAACTAAGTCTGGAAAGAGATACAGCAAGTTAAATGTAGGTAATATCTTTGATGTTTTGACAGTGGACCCAAAACATCACCTCCAAAAGCTTACCTGCTAATTCCCATCCAGACATCTGGGGGGGGAAGGATACAAATTCTTTTTCTAAGCATTAAGGAAGACTACTGAGTGACACCTGGCTGGGAGGGTTAAAGGTTAATTACAGTACAGAGATGAACTATAACTGAGTTCTATATAGGATCAGATACAGTACTGTCATTTATCTATTGTCATTATGGCAAGAGAAAATTGAGATTTTTTCTTAAACCATCCACAAATAATGGAAATAACACAGATACACTACTCAACAACTTATACTTTAAAAAATTCATCACTCGGATGTGGTGATGTGATGTCAGAGGTGCCAAGTACAAAAAAATAAATAGATAAATAAATATATCTTGTCTAGAAAATACATTAATCCTTGCTGCAATGCAGTATACCTCTGCACCTGTCCAAATGAGAGCCATTTCTAAACCAAAATTGCTCCAGTGAAGATGTATGAAACTCCACAGATATGTCCAGCTGCATTTTCTGGGTAAGCATAACGTAACACCAATGGGGATAATTCTTAAGGCCCACATCACCCCTTAAGAAAATTTCAATTGACATGAAATTGAAACCGTGACATTTGGGACCAAATTTCAAATACCCTGCCAAGTTTCATCAAACTTCTTTTTCCAGTTTTGGCTGCACTAAACATGCAAACACGCATGGCCACTCATATGTATGCATACCCACAAGCATGCATGCACCTGCACGCGTGCAGAGATTAAGAAGAGATTAAGAATTTGAAGCGGGAAAATGTTGAACTGAGGAGGAAACTTGAAGAGAGTACTAATAAAACGGAGAAGGTGAGTAATGTACTAGAAGAACACAAGGCAAAGTGGGCACACGTAGAGGAAGAACAGAAACAAGTGGTCAGCTTAAGAGAGATCATCCAGGAAGAAAGGGAAATGAACAAGAAAGAAATGGAAGAAAATGTAGTGAAAATACTGAAGAAAAAAGAGAAAATAGTGAGAGAAACTGTAGAAAGGAACAGATGTGTGATAGTATTTGGAAACAGGGAAGAGGAAGAAAAGGTTAGGTTCGCAAGACTCGAGAGAGACACGAACATGGTGAGAGGAATATTAGGCAAGATTGACCCCGAAGGAAACAAGTGGGTAAAAGAAATTGAGGAAGTAAGGAGGATAGGGCCTTATAAGAAAGGGGAAACAAGACCAATGAGAGTCAAGTTTACATCAGAAAGTGTAATAAATGAGATACTTAAAGTGACCTGGAAATTAAGCAAAGAGGCGGGGATGGAAAATATTATAATAAGAAAAGATCTGAATGAAGAAGAAAGAGAAGCTTTAAAATCATTAAAGGAAGAAGTAAAGGAAAAAAATGATAAGAGGACAGAGGAAGAACGTAATACTTTTTTTTGGAGAGTATTGGATATGAAAGTAAGGAAATGGTATTTAAGGAAATAGAAGTGAAGGAAATTAGGGGGATGGTTGTGAAAGATCAGAAGTTGAGGAAGTGGTACGGACAGAGAGTAGGAGAGAAGAGGGTATTAATAATGTCAAAAATAATTTGAAGGTGATATATACTAATGTTGATGGTTTCATATCGACAAGGATCGAAATTAATGATTTCTTGAGAGAACATGAACCTGATGTCATGTGCTTTGTAGAGACCAAATTAAGAGAAGATATTGATGTTCATTTGGGAGATGGTAAATACAAACTGTGGAGAAAAGACAGAAAAGAAAAAAAGGGAGGAGGAGTGATGATAGCAGTGAAGAACAACATAAATGTAGATACTGTGGAAATGGGAGAAGGCAGGGCTGAAGTGATATATATGAAATTAGAAACTGGAGAGAATGTTAAGAGAGATATGGCGGTAGTGTATGTTCCCACAAAGACTAGAGCATGGAAGGATGACGAATACCATGAGATGTTGTCAGATATGGCTAGCTACTTGCAAAAAATAATTGAGAAAAGCAATAATATAATTTTGGTGGGTGACTTTAATTGTAAAGAGGTGAACTGGGAGGAATGGTACTCGGGAGGCGGCGAGGATTCGTGGGGTACTATGTTATTAAATATAATAATGAATAATGTGATGACGCAGTGGGTCAAAGAAGAGACACGGTTTCGAGGTGAGGACACACCAGCAAGGTTAGATTTACTGTTCACCAAAGAACCTGATGTAATAGAATCATTGGAATATCTCTGTCCTTTGGGAAAAAGTGATCACGTGGTCATTGAGTTCCAGATGTTAATAGGAAACATCGAGCCAAGAGACGAGCTTCATAGACAGGGAAGATACAACTTTGGCAAAGCAAATTTTACAGGATTGAGAAACTTTTTTGAAAATGCAGATTGGAGAAAATTCAGAGAAACAAGAGAGATACAGAGGAAGTGGGATATCTTTCTAGACCTCTATAATTTGGGAGTGGAAAAATTTGTACCAAGAGTAAGAGGGAAAGAAAACAGGAAAAAGGAGTGGTTTAATAGAAGGTGTATGATTGCCAAAAAAGAGAGAGATAAGGCGTGGAACAATTGGAGAAAGAGAGGTAACGACAGAACAAAGGAAGAATATAAAAGAACAAGAAACGAATACACAAGAATACGTAGGGAAGAAGAAAGGAATTTTGAAAAAGGTATAATTGACAAATGCAAGGATGAACCCAAACTGTTTTATAGATTTGTTAATGGCAAACTGAAACAAAAGGAAGGAATCACCAAGCTGAAAGTAGATGGAGAGGTCTTTAATGATGCGGCAATGCAAGCAGAAATAATGAACAAACGTTTCCAGTCAGTTTTCACTAAAGAAAAGGAGCTTGTGGAAGGGGAGGGAGTGATTAGAAATGTTCCGGTGATGAAAGATATAAAAGTGGAGGTGCAGGAAGTGTATAAATTACTGGAAACTCAAGATGTAAGGAAAGCCCCAGGACCTGATGGAATTTCTAATTGGGTACTGAAGGAATGCAGAGAACAACTGGCAGATAAAATTCACAGCTTAATTGTATGCTCACTGGAAGAGGGGAAAGTGCCAAAAGAATGGAAGAGGGCAAATGTGGTACCAATTTACAAGGGAGGAAACAGGGAAGAACCCCTGAATTATAGACCAGTGTCTCTAACCAGCATGGTCACAAAATTGTGTGAGAGAATCCTGAAAGACAGATGGATAAAATATCTGGAAGAGATGAATATTTTGGCTGAATGTCAGTTTGGATTCAGAAGTGGAAGGTCATGTGTTTCAAACTTGTTGAGCTTTTACTCAAGAGCGATTGATGTGGTACAGGAGAGAGATGGTTGGGTGGATTGTGTGTACTTAGACTTAGAGAAGGCCTTTGACAAGGTACCTCATAAGAGACTAATGTGGAAACTAGAATATATAGGAGGACTAAAGGGGAAACTTCTGGAATGGATGAGAGACTTTTTGAGAGACAGACAAATGAGGACAGTAATAAAGGAAAAGATGTCTGGATGGAGGGAAGTAACAAGTGGAGTCCCTCAAGGCTCAGTGTTGGCACCAGTAATGTTCCTGATTTATGTAAATGATATGGTAGATGGAGTGAACAGTTATGCGAGTCTGTTTGCTGATGATGTAAAGATCTTGAGGAAGACAGAGGTTGAGGAGGATTGTAAAATACTGCAGGAGGATTTGGATAGGATACACAATTGGAGCCGGACGTGGGAAATGAAATTTAATGTAAAGAAATGTAAAATATTGGAAATGGGTAAAAGTACCAGGAGACCATCACTGAATTATTTTTTGGGTAATGAATTAATCACAAAAAGGAGAGAAGAGAAAGATTTGGGAGTGCTGGTCCAAGATAGTTTGTCACCAGAAAAGCACATTAACAAGATAGTTGGAGAGACTTATAAGCTCTTGACTAACATAAGAGTAGCATTTCATTATATGGATGAGGAAATGATGAAAAAATTGATAGTGGCCATGATCCGCCCCAGGTTAGAATATGCAGCGGTAGTGTGGTCCCCACACAAAAAGAAAGATATAAACAAGATTGAGAGAATACAAAGAACAGCAACCAAGATGGTCCCCAGTCTGACAGACCTGTCATACAGAGAGAGGCTGGAAAAACTGGATTTGCCTTCGTTAGAGGAAAGGAGAAAGAGGGGAGACATGATTGCGGTGTTCAGGACCATCGTGGGAGTAGATAAAATTGACAAAGAAGATCTGTTTGTATGGGATAAGAGAGCAACAAGAGGACATGGAATGAAATTGAAAAAGTCAAGCTGCTTGAAGGATATCAAGAAATATAGCTTTCCTTACAGAAGTATAGACTTATGGAATAGCCTGGACAAAGAGATCGTCCAGTCTAAAAACATAAACGAGTTTAAAGTTAAATTCGACTTATTGAGAAACAGCGACGGAAACCCACGAGCATAGTACATTCCGTGTATATCACAATTAGGTATATTCTTAAATATTTGGAACGACTTAGACAAAGAGGTGGTGCATGAGAAAAACATTCATGTGTGTAAAGGTAGACTTGATAAATGTGGATATGGAGACAGGACAACACGAGCATTGCTCAATTCCTGTATACTACAAATAGGTAAATACAAATAGGTAAATACATATGCTCATGCTCGCACACACACACACACACACACACACACACAGAACACGGGACAAAGCAGACGTGTGTCACTGCGCCCTGCAATATGCTCAGTTGCATCAAATACAGAAGTGTATCAAAAAATAGAGTCAAGCTCAGTACTAAACTGTAGTCTGTAGGTCAAGTAAAAGCAAAAAGTGCAGTCCAAAGAAAGTATATCAAATAATCTGACCCCAAAGGAATTTGCAGCATTAACAGACAGACTGACAGGCCCTGAGTCGGGTAAACAGACAAGAGCTGGGTAAATTCCAACACTGACATTTTTTTTTTTTTTTTTTTTTATGTGTCCAACTCTGGGCAAAGGCTTCAGGGCCTATATCTCATGGGCAGTAGCCTATCCCAAGGCCCAGTAGTCCTCCTACACCTCCACATGTCACCACTTCGGCGCTAACACCCACTGTCCACACTGAATACATGCTAGGGCTGTCTCATACAGGACTGGTGTATTGGTATTAGCGGGGGTATTTTTACGACATGTCGGCGGGTCATCTGGTAGATCAGGAAAGTCTGCCTTATTATGAAATTCAAATCCTTAAACTGTTCCCTGCCCCAGCCGGGATTCGAACCTGGGTCCATCAGGACTGCAGGCCGCCTCTCTACCGATTCAGCCATGCCTCCCCTAAATTGTAAGTAGAAAGTACAGTAATCCCGCATTTTTTGCGGATTTTTTGTCTACGGTTTTGCCCTCTCGCGGATTTTCTTAGCATTAATAAGTTTAACTAAAATATCCTTGAATATACAGAAAACAAAAAATTTGAAATTCCCGCAACTTCCAATTGTAGCGCGGTAAACTCACGCCACCCTCTGTCCCTTTCCCGTGGCCCCTCTGCCAGTGTTACCATATCTAGCATAATTTTATTCTTATAGCATAATTTTGATCAAATTTTCGAGTTTGGAATATTTTTTAGCATATTAGAAGTTTTACAATCATTCTAGCATAATTTAGAATGGAATGGAATATTTTTGGAATAATTTTATAAAAGCTACAAATCAGAGAGAGAGAGAGACGAATAAGGTAAGAAGATGTTTGAATAGTTGGTTACTTTCAGTTTGGGCTTGGTTGGGTTGGATTAGGTTAGGTTAGGTTAGGTCAGGTTGGATTAGGTTAGGTTAGGTTTTAGGTTAGGTTCGGTTTGGTTCGGTTAGGTTAGGTTAGGATAAGTTTGAGCTTCGTACTTTACCCATGAAACCTAGGTTTTTCCGATGGATTTTGGTATGATTCATTCGATTTTCAGCTTCATTTCAGTCGGAAATGACCATTTTCTATGTTTCCCCCCCTCCCTATAACCCGCGATTCCCCAAAGATCCCCCATTATTGCAGGGGGATGGGGGGGTCATATCTCAAAATCTGGTTATATCCAACGGAAATTATGCTCAAAATCGAATGAATCACATCAAAATCCATCAGAAAAACGTAAGTTTCGTGGGAAAAAGCAGTATGGGCAGAAAACTGATATTTATCCTCTTACTGTATGTAGGTTCACTTTAATATTTTCATAGTAAACAATACATAATTAATATGTTGCACGAATATGTATAGAATTTTATAATTTAGCTTCAAGTTAGCATAATTTATTTTTTACTTGGAACAAATTTGCTCAATCTAGCATAATTTTTTCATTGCCCTAGCATAATTTCGTTGTTTGGATATGGCAACACTGCTCTCTGCCCCGCATTCCTCAGTCCATGCCTGACAGCCTTACGTGTATGATGTGCTTGTAACCGCACTATGATATGAGCCTCTTGCCTCCCACTTGCTTTCCACATGGCCCCAGGACGTAAGCCAGCCTCACCAAAGGCTAATAATACAATTAGTAAGAACTCCAAAGTGACAAAACGATCAAGAAAAGTTATGACAACAGAGAAAATTGTGTTACTGGACAAGCTAAGAAACGACCGTGCGAGTGTTTGTTATCACCAGTTAATGCATCTTTTTATTTTGTACTGTTTTGTGAATAAATGTGTAGATAATTGTGTATTACAGTACGGTGTTTACGTTTTTCCTTCATAATGGAGTATGTGCTTTCAATCTTGTAAGAAGGTATTTCGGGATGAGTATGGAGGTTTCGGGACAATTCGCAGTCACAACAAACGCAAAACAAATCGCCTTCATTAATGAAGATAGCTATGGGTGACGCTAGAATATAATTCAAAAGCGACTACAGCGAGGAAGAAACAAGTTAATTATTGACTAAAGGTGCATCTAATAAATAATATCCAGAACCTACGTTACTGAACATAGACTTTACTGGATCCCCCTGAAATATGGTTATTAAAGTATTGATTAATTAATAATAAGTATATTGATAAAAGTATTGATTAGTATATTTATAGAATGGCGGGGAATTGTCCAGGGTGCGAATTGTTCTGAAGGGGAATCGTCCATGTTTTGACGGGGAATTGTCTGACGGCGAATTGTCTCGCAATCAGTATGGACATGGACTGTGTGATGGGCAGCATGGTGGACACAAGTGTAAGATTCAATTGTTAATAGAGTAATCGCGAAATTGACTTCGCGGGGGTTACAAGAACGTAACTACCGCGAAATATGCGGGATTACTGTATATATTTATAAGATGGCGTACTTTCAAGAAGTGCATGTAGATAAGAGGAATGGAAACAGTAAAAAACAAAAAGATGACTACACACACCTGGTGGAGCAGGTTACGTTTAATAAATAAGCCGTGATTGTGAATGAACTGGAGGAATGTTTCAAACTGGAATTGGATGAAATAAGAAAGGAACTGTACCAACAAAAGAAAAAAAATGGGAACTGGCAAAGGAATTAAACAGAAAAGATGCAACAATAGGTGAGCTACAAGCTGAGGTAGACACTCTGAGGAAGAAAATTAATGAAATGGGAAATACAGTAGTCACCCACGAAAGAGTTTTGAAGGAGTTCACTAATGATAAAGACCTAATTAGATAAGCAGGTGATCTGATACAGCAAAGCAGAGACATTGAAGAGATGATAACTCAGGCAATTGAAAGGATGAGAAAGTACACAGAGGAAGTAGAAAATACATGGGCAGAAGTAGCAAAAACAAGTCAAGATCTAAAAGACAAGCCTGAAGCATAAGACAGGACAAGAGAGGTGAAAGACATCATTAAGAAGAACCCAAGGCTGATAAAGAAAACAGCTGGGATTAACAAATCTATCATCATCACTGGTAAAGATGAAGAAGAAATAAGTACTGTAAATCACCAGAGATAACAAGGAGATAGTATATATGAACATATTGAAAGTAGTATCGGAGGAAATCTGTCAAGGTCCGAGACTGAAAGTAATTGTCTTGTCACTCAGTGTAGATCACCCACAGGGAGAAGGAAGTGGAAAGAATAAAGGAAAAACAGACAGAAGAGGGAGTGTAAAGTCACCCGTAGGCAGGAGGACGAGGAAAGAATGAAGGAAAGAAAAACAGAAGAGGATGAAAGGAAAGAAGGATGGATGAGAGGAAGGGCAGACATCCGAGAGCAGCACTACATCGAGTATATAATAATAATAATAATAATAATAGTACAGTACCTGTAATGAGGATTAATTAAAAAATATTAATTCATTCATTCATTGCCAGACAATTATAATTATAATAACTAAAAAGCACCCAAGATTACGTATCACTGCCAGCACCAATAAATTTAATGATTTACTGCTGTAATTCTTCTCTCCTACCAGATGAATACTTCTTTGGTCTCATAGTGTTTGTTAATCCGTTAACTGCGCATGGCGGTTTTTTGGAGAAGTCCGTGATGCGCAGACATAAGGGTAAAAATGAAATTTCCCAAAGGCCAAATTTTGTCTTAGGAATTGAGAGAATACATGCCAAAGTATATAGTAACGAAATATTAGCTCAATCTTTACCTTGGTAAAGCCATGGATGAACATCAATGTGTCTGATTTCCCACTGGAATGTATGGTTTTCATTTTCTTTTCGGTTTTGGTTTTGGTTTCGGTTTCGGTTTTGAAGGCTCAAACATGCTTGCATGGCTCGGCCTTGGTCACCATGGCACTATATTCGAAATTCACCTGTGCAGCCAGGGCTGTATTGAGCAGTTGCACTCGGAACAGCCCAGGCTGTATAGAGCAGTTAACGGGTTAATATTGCAGTCTTAGTTTGCTATGTTACACAATTTTAAAGATTGCAAACATCTTCCAGTGACAGTAAAATGATTTCTCATATCAGGCTGATCCTTTGTGGATTAGGAGTGAAAAGACTGTACTGGCACCATGTCGACTGGGCCACGCACGATCCAAGCTGAGGTGTGATACAACACTGTATACGTGAACATGATTGTGATTTTAATATAACTGTAGCCTTAACAAGTATGCTACAGCTATGTTAACTCTGCTTAAATGTAGCTGCTATGAGTTCCTTATGTGATCATGAACTGTATAATGTGCTGTACACAGTATTTGGCATTTCTCTGCTAGTTTGACCCCTTCAACATGATGAATTCTTTTTACCCGATGCTTTTGTTCAGCTCAGGGGAACCCCCTGGAGGTGAGGAGATTAATAATGACTGTTGTACCCAACCTTTCCACTTTAGAAAAGCTATCTTAAAGTGAATGCAGTTGTCAGGAGATAATTAAACACAAATATGGTTGACAAGCTAATTATGTTACTACAATCACAAAGTACAGATTCATGTGACAAGAACAGTGGTGCTTTCAAAGAAGCACCATAAGTGAGCAGTGGGAGTGGTTTTGATGTAACCAGTGGCGATGTGCATGGTGTTGTTCTGTATGGTTTGCAGGGTACTCTACTGAGTATTAAATAGGAAGGGAGACCATGCCAGGGAGGCACAGGACATTGCTGATCTAATGTATTGTTTGTTGAGTTAGGAGAGTGTTTCTTTTTGTTGCCTAGGCTATTGTTCTCACTAATTACTACGTACTATGGATGATTTTGTCTTTCTTAAAATGGATAGAGCTAATGACAGTGTCAACAGTCCCTAGCACACCCCACACTTGAATACCACAGTGAAAATAGTATCATGCCTCCTGGTCACTTACCAGTCCTCTCCAATCTTATAAACATAGATGATGTTGTCTGTCTGGCCTACTGCAATCTTGGTGCTGTCTGGGGAGAAGGCTATGGCTTTTACTAGGTAACTCTTCTTCCCATACTGTAACAAAACAGTTAAAAATTTGTCATTAAAAGGGAATCATGTTTATGGTATTGAATACGTAAATACCTGTGCTGTATTCCATGAGACAACTTTTGAGGTCATTGTAAACAAGGGTGACAAGCTTTTACAAAGCCAAAAATCAATGTTCACTCATAGAATCTGGTGGCACTCTGAGGAAGAGGCATCAGTCTTCCTAGTACACCACAGAAATTTTAAATGATGACATGAAGAATCATTCAGACTCAAAGAACCTGAATGATGATGCACTGCTTTTTGTTTCCACTTAAACATTCTCAAAAGGAATGGTGACCTTCCCCTTGTTGGGGGCATAAGGGGACCTGGTGGACACTATGTGGATAGTGACTATGGCACTTGGGATGGCCACAGACACAGAAGATGTATGGTAATACTCAAGCAAGCATATGCAGGAGTGGAGGATATAATTGTAGTTAAAGCGATGACCAAGATGTGGTGCATGCACACGTATGATGCAGAAGGACTAAGCTGTAGTTTCTACTCAGAGGCCTGTTGAAGCTTGTAGTGCTTTGCCAACTACTGTACTGACCTTTGAGTGAGTTTGAATGCTTGGCCCTTTGGTCAGGACTATGCATTCTAACTTACTAAACCACACCAGCAACACATGTACGGTGTATATATGATGATGATGATGATGATATATATATGTATATACATACACCGGTATAACGATGTAATTGGTTAGGTAAAACCCCATCATTAGGCGGGGTATCGTATATCACGGTACTTTTAACATGTAAAGCAATGTGGAGCGTTTACCAGCCTTGGGTTCCCCCCAAACTAAGCCAAAACTCACCCAAATGAGCCTAAAACTGAGTTTAAAGCCAATCTAAATGGCCTAACAGCTGTCAAGGAAGCTAACCTAAGCCTAATACCTGTAAACAACTCACTAAAACCAACAAATAATATCTGAAAATCGTCAAATATACGTCTGGAAAAATCAAGCTTAGTAAACTGAACCCCAAAATGACAATCTTCACCCCAAATGTTTGGCTAAGATACATTAATCTATGTCTAAAAACAGTTTATAAATCAACCTAAACACACAATTTTAGTCTACATTATCATCTATGGGTTAGAGCGCTCCGCTCTGACCGAAGGGTTAGAGGATCGAATCCACCCAAGGGTCATTGGTAGACATCAGTTAGGGCATCCGGTCATAAAATGCTACACGCTCCAATCCAAAGTCCTCTACCCAGGGGCAACGCCTTAGTCCTTCAGGGATACCGGGCTAAAAAAAATAAATAAATAAAAAAAAAAAAATAAAAAAAAATAACTCAGTGTTTGGCCATCGTTAGGCGGGGTATGGTGGTACTTCTACCCCCATCGTTAAGCCGTGGTATCGTATATTAAGGTATTATTGTGTGTGTGTGTATATACTGTACCGTATACATATATATATATATATATATATATACAGTATATATATATATATACAGTAATCACTTGTTTATCCAGACATAATAGAACCAAAGGCACGTCCGGGTAGTGGCAACATCCGGATAATGAACACTATTCCCCTACTATACCCAAACCCTACCTATACCCAATCTCCAACCTATACCTAACCTATTTGTACAGTACCTATGCTTAATTTGGCAGTGTTTTCTGGTCACTTATTTTATTTAGACATCAAAACACACATAATAATATCCAAAGTAATGCTAAACACCAAGAAAACCATGCAGAAAAAACAATGAAAACCAAAAAACACCCTACCTATACACTACTGGATGTACAGTACCCCTCCTTATTTTAGCAGTGTTTTCCAGTCATTCTGCTATACTTTGATATCAAAACATACACTGGATTATACAAAATAATTTTCAAAAAAAAAAAAAAAAAAAAAAAAATTAAAACCAAAAAACACCCTACCTATAGACTACTGTCTGTACAGTACCCCTCCTAATTTTGGCACTGTTTTCAGGTCATTCTGGCATATTTTGACATCAAAATACACATGGGAATGTCCTAAATAAATTCTTACACCAAGGTAACTATGAAAGAAACCTAAAGTTCCCTACCAAAAAATATTTGGTTGGAGTACTTACCATCCAGTGCACCGCAGACAGGCTACTTAACCCGCACACCTCCAGCAGGTGTAGAGTTGTCACATGTGGTCTAGTGGCTAACCTTTGTGCTTAGCAGTTGTCAAAGAACTCCTCCTCCTCCTCTACCTGCTGGAGCTGGGTGATGGGCAGTGACATACGGTGCAGTGACGGTGGCTTACCCACCTCAGGAGACTACAAAGACAGCCGCAAGCTTATGTTAAACGGAGACTCAGTGGCTGTCAACGTGCTCGGTTGCAGATGCGATGGTGAAGGTGGGAAACGAGGTGGTGGTGGTAAGAATGGGCTGGCACTCATGGGGGTCACAGGCTTGAACAAGGAGTCGATCCTAGTCTAACAATAGGACCAATGATTCTGCCGGAGGATGACAGCATCCCGGACTCACCGCAGCTCCATCGCCGGACTGAGCGGCAACAACTCCCTGTCACAGTATGGGTGCTCAGCATACTCTAGCATTCCCTTCACGTAGCTACGGAGGACACTGACATGAGGGAGTGAAGGAGTTGCAGAGGGCTGCGAGTCAGGGTCCTCATCCTTGTCTTCATTGGTCTCGCTGTCCTCTTTCGTGCCCATAGAGGCAGCAGCTGCGATCTCCTCACCAGACATGGTCTGATAACCGTGATCGCCATCATCGTCATCCAGCCAATCCCTCACGTTGTCGACGTCCACCTGCTCTCCTGCTGTATTAAGGTAGCAGTGGAAATTTAAGATGCAACAGGTCAAATGAGGAATTACTGTACACAAAGTACAGGGAGGTCCCAAAGATACGAGCAGTTAGGTTACATTTGGCATAGTCGTATAATGAATTCTCATATAACGAAACAAGTGACTAATGGTAAAATATTGGTTGGGTTCAAGGACCCCATCAAAGGTAAGTTTTCAAGCTTAAATATACAATACCGAATCCAGCAAACATATCTATATTACTGAACTGTAGAGAAAGCAACTTGAAAGAGCAAACAGTATGCAAATAACATGACTGCACATTACATAAACAAATAAAACATGCATAACACTCATCTATAGGTAGTAATGCTATGCTGGAGGTGGGAAGCTGGCTTGGTGGTTGCCAATTGAGCAGCACTGCCAGATTCCCAAACCCATATTATCGTACCTGGCATGTTAAATTTATCGCTTTTTGATCAAAATTATTGCACTCATAAACAAAGGCATTTCTTCACATAAATCAGTAATTACTGTGGAATTAATATATTTATATATGGAGCGATTAATGTTATTGAATTTATTTAACTGTTAAGTACCTACCAGATTATAATACTGCACTAGTTATCATACAAGTTACTAAATTCTACTGCTGTACTAGTCTTACAGTAGACTTGTTAATTTTGCCATCCATCCATCCATCCATCATCCAATCCTACATTGTCCCATGAGAAGCGTAGGAGCCCGGGGCTATGCAATTGGTCCCGACATTTAAGATGAGAGTGACCAGCCTCACTCATCCCCGAGTGGCATTACATGAGCAATCAACCCCAACCATCCCTTGGATATAAACCTTCACCAGCTCAATCCGATTGGAGCGTAATAATTACCCACTAAACCACCAGGCGCCAAAATTTGGTTTGCAATCCCCGAATTATTTTTCAGATCGTGAAATTATGAAAGTTATCGCATTATCGCATGTATGCTATCGTATATCGCAAAGTGTGCCAAAATATTGTATTTTGCGATAATTATCACACGTCTGGCAAGGTTGCAGCTGAGCAGATCTGCTATTTCTCTCCGAGGTTGAGAGAAAATGACAGTGACTGCGTTTGCTGGGATGAATGAGTTAGAATCCTCACACCTCGCCCCAGACTGGATGTCATATCATTGGATTTTCGAGATCGTATATAGAAAATACAGTAATCCCTCTAATATCCGAATGCCCAATATCCGAACATCCCCACTAACCGGACATAATCGTCCCGGGATCCAATATTTCCAAAATGGGCCAAAAACCGCAAAAAATTCGAAAAAAATCTGATTTTTTTCCCACCCGTAATTTGAAATTGCCGCGTGGCACCGAACAGCTGTTACACCATGGTCCCTTCACCCATTCCTTCCTTCCCCCTCCCCCCTCCCCTGTCAGGGTTGCCATTTGGCATTTTTCATTACCAAATGTGGGCCAATTTGGTAATGAAAAATTTGTTTGCTAATGAATCAGAATAATGCATTACCAAACGGATTTTTCACACGTATGAGGATACACAGGATGGAGATGGTGGATTGTTTGCTCTCTCTGATTTATTTGGTAGCCTATATAGCGTGATAATAATCAACATGCTGTTAATTACAAGAAGAGTGATTACATGTATTTCCACTTGTGTTTATAATTACAGTAGTGAAGAATAGATGCTAGCTTTACGAATTTGGTAATGAAAATTAAAAATGGTAATGAAAATTGAGGAGTTTGATAATGTGGCCGTTGCGATCTGGCAACTCTGTTACCCCGCCATCATCAACAGTCACAGCCTAAATCCAATCGAGAGCAGATGCTTATAGCAGTGCAAGCCACAGGTGGTTGTTTTTTGTGAATAAACAGTGAATAAACTGCAATACCTCGCCACTAGAACACACGGGAATTTACAGTGTTGTGCAGTGTTAAGAAATTAGAATTTAGAGGATTAACTGTGGACTGCAAACTGGCGGTTCAAACCAGTCCAGGAGCCAGGGACTTGTAAGTACCCAGAATGTTTAATATTGTATAAACTCACCTCTAAATCCTCATTTTATGGTTCTTTTGCATTTATTTCAGTCTTTTATGTCCCTTATTGGTCTGATTTTGGTTCTTAAATAGGTGCAATGCATGTCCAGAGGGAGTTGTATAGGTGTTTTTCTGAGTCAAGGTCCATAAGTACAAGTCCAGGAGGCTGGGGCCCAATATCCGGACAAGGATCACTATCCGGACATGCTTTTGGCTCTATTACATCGGATATTGGAGGGATTACTGTAGTCCCTAATTTACCCAGGTCGTATCATCGGTTTCTCGTACATCGAGAGGTTGCATTACGGGACCCACCTGTACAGTAAACTCCCGATTATCTGGTGCTGCATTATCTGGCATATGACATTATCTGGTGTAGCCAATGGCTGAATTAAAATGGTATCCGGGAGCAAGCATAAAATCTTTGACATTATCCAGCATGAAAGACCTTTCCTTCTGGCTAAAGGAATATTATTATCCTGCATGAGACAGTTGTTGTCATCAAACATCAAGCCATAATCACACAAAAAGTAAATAAAGAAATACATAAAAAGAATGGGGTTATTCTGTACTGTAATATGAAAGTGTTGGGGTGTTGCCGAAGGACGGGTTGACAGTTGGTGGGCCTCGCAGCTCACAGGGTGTTGGTGGGGGGTAGGGAGGGGAGATCCAGTGGTAGGGAGTAGAGGAGTTTTGATTGACTAAGACACCTCGCAGCTCACAAGGTGCTGGTGGTAGGTAGGAAGGGGGAGATGCAGTGGTATGGAGTAGAGGAGTTTTGATTGGCTAAGACACCTTGCAGCTCACAAGGTGCTGGTGATGGGTAGGGAGGGGAGATGCAGTGGTAGGGAGTAGAGGAGTTTTGATTGGCTATGACACCTCGCAGCCGACAAGGTGCTGGTGGTGAGTAGGGAGGGGAGATGCAGTGATGGGGAGCAGAGGAGTTTTGATTGACTAAGATGGGGGAGAGACAATTCTAATACGGTATATTGGCTGGCAGCAAGTAGGTGGATGTTCTCTCACTCTCCGCTGTATTCCTCTGCAGCAATGGTGCCAGTATACAAATGAGCCCGCATTACACTCTAAGTCTCTTCCAAAATATTATTATTATAATGGGATGGTATGGACATCAGTAATCCTACCTTATTGCTGTATAATACAAGACATGGCAATGTTGCGATGGGTTTCCCTTCACCACCTGAATGGCCTTCTAGTGCTGCTGTGGCTCTCTAACACATTGAACAGATGTCCCCTCCTCCCCCTTCTCACCATGGAATTCCTCACCTTCTTCTTCTTCTTCATCATCATCTTCTTTTTTTTTTTTTTTTTTTTTTTTTTTTTTTTAAGGAATGTCTTTTAGTTGTTTTTCCAAGATTAACAGTGTTTGGTGCGGGTTTTACAATCCACGTGTGTATACTGTACAGTACTGCTGGGTAAAAGAAAATGGGTCTCCCAGCTGGGGGGACCTCCATCATCAACATGAAATTGCTTCTACATAAAAATACAGTGCATTTAACAGTACATTACAGTACTGCTATCTTATTATCACCAACGTGTATTAGCTGTTTTTTGTGTTTTAAAGTATTTTGTAAGGGTTAGACAGTGCATTAGTGTTATAGAAGCAGGGGGGGGTCAGGGGCCCCTAGGGGGAGCTACTGCATAATCCAGCATTTTGACAGAATCCAGCAGGCCTTTGGCTCAATTACACTGGATAATCATGAGTTTACTAAACATTACTACTTTCTTCCATATACAAACTACTTACAGACTATACCGCACCTTGGGATCAGCTGGCTTAGTGGAAAACTTGTCTCGTCTTTCACCATTCTCATCAAAGAGCAGTATGACTCTCTCAGCTGTAGAAACTGCCAGCTTCAAGTTGTTGGGTGACCAAGCAAGAGCAGTAATCTTGGCTGCTCCATCCTGTAATTTTAATATTTTTGGTCAGTATCAAGGTATATGGAGCATATAATTACAATACAAGAATAGATATGGAGCATATAATTACAATACAAGAATAGATATGGAGCATATAATTACAATACAAGAATAGATGTGGAGCATATAATTACAATACAAGAATAGATGTGGAACTAGGATAGGCTAGTTACATGCTAAGTGCAAAATTATACATAGGGAAAAGTATTAGGTAGTTAGTTTCATTTCCTTTATAACAGCTCCCATATGCATGTATGCATCAGCCTTAGTTATCTAATGGCAGTTCTCCATGCTACTTGATCTCTGGCAGTCTCCCTATTCAGTCTCTTATCCCTGAGGTTACACTCTATTACCCTGTCCCAGGTTTTTTTGGTCTGCCTCTCACAACCCTAGCCCCAACATTCACACTTCTCACCCTCCACACCTAACTGTCATCCACCATCTTCTCCACATGCCCAAACCATCCCAATTAACCACTCCTCATCACTATAACAATATACTCCAGTCCCATCCTTCCTCTCAATTCTTCCGCTGTAAACCTAGCACCCCCAAGCTCCTCATTCAAGGACACTCTGCACATCCACCTAATCATTGTCATTTCTGTATGTCTGAGCCCGCAAATATCCTCTTCCATAACTACCCAGGTTTCACTACCATACAGCATTACATTCCTAACTTGCAGCATACAAAGATCCCTCAGCATGGAGGGAGAGCCCTCTCAATGTCACGAGAAGCAACAGCTCCCTCACTCAATCCACATAGCTAGCTCCAGCCCCACCTCCAGCACATAACATGTCTCCCAAGTAACAAAACTCCTCCATAAACTCAAGAAACTCACCAATTAAATTAATCCTTTAACACCTGACAATCTCCACATGCTTTCCTTAACACATCACACATATGAAATCAGCATTATCTCACAGTCTACCTCTAATGCCACCACATCTCTTATGAAACGACTTATCACAAACATTGCACAAGATGGAATTACTTCCCACGGCCTCGTGGCAAACCGAACATAGCTTCTCTCCCTCTTCTCCGACAGTACCACCACCAGTCCCAGATAACACCATTTTTAGTCGATCACTTTCAAGCCCCTGTGCCCCACACCAAACCTCCACCCCCAGATCCCTCCTACCTCCCCTTTACTCTCTGCAACCAACATCAGATCACCAGCACACAACAATTTCCATGGGAGTCCATCTCCAAAGTCATGTGAGAGGACCCCAGGCACCATGATAAACAACAAGGGGCTCAAGACTGATCCCTGATGCACACCATCATTCAAGGAAAACTCATTACTCAAATCTCCATTCACTATCACCTGGGTGCGAGCGGCCACACACACAACCACAACCACTCCATCCAACCACTCCTCAGTCCCAAGCCCCCCTCACTGCCCTGGGGTTCCATCAAAGGCCTTTTCCAAATCAACAAAAACAAAGTACAGATCCTTTTCCTTTCCAACACATTTTTCCAGAAGCCATCGAACAATGAATTGGGCATCAGTGGCCCCCAGCCTGACATTAACCCAAACTGCATCTCATCAGTATTCACTCCTTCTCCAATCATACCTTCTATAACCCTCTACATTATCTGGTGCAAAAGTTTTATGCCTCCATAATTTCTTCTTTCAAAGGCACCACCCCTCCCCTTGCACACATTTACAATCACACTCTTAAGCCAGCCATCTGGGAAAACACATACATAATCATATTCATCGAAGCAGTAACCAACCCAACTCCTACA
Organism: Coenobita brevimanus; assembly: GCF_032717465.1. Lineage (NCBI taxonomy): Eukaryota > Metazoa > Arthropoda > Malacostraca > Decapoda > Coenobitidae > Coenobita > Coenobita brevimanus. The sequence continues at coordinate 24,856,361 of NC_137012.1, forward strand.
TCTCTCAAGGGCCCCAAGCACTTCAGCAGTCAACTCAGACACACCTGACGTCCTCCCCAACTGCATCCTGTCCATCGCCTTGTTCACAGTAGCAGCATCAATCAAAGACAATGGGCCAAACACTGGACCTGCTGACTCCAAACTCTCCCCACTCCAGTCAAACTTCCCACTCAGTAACTGGTTACAGTGCCCTCTCCAGGAGTCTTCAACATCCTCATGTTCACCATCACCCCTCCTTCATCACTCATCACACACTGCTCACCCATGACATCCCTGCTTTCCCTCTTCATCTGATCTGCCATCCCAAATACCACAGTCTTCCTTTCAACACTATTTAGGTTATCCAGTAAAAGCTCCTGGGACTCAGACTTTGCCCTGTATACCTCCCCTCCAGCCCTACATTTGGTAGCCATGTATTCCTCCCTGTCACCACCCAATATCCATTCATGGAAAAGCCCTTCCCTCTCCCCAACTGCAGCCTCTACACCTTCATCCCACCACCATGTTAGCTTATGGCTTGGGGGAGGGGGGGGGGCCATCCATCTGAATCAAGAACTCTTAAGAGATTGTTCTTGTGAGCTCTGCACTGTTCATTAACACTTCCATCAACAATTCCCCACTTAGCCACCACTCCAATCATCCCACAATAGAAGGCATCCACTACTACTTGGCTCCTTAGAAATTCCTCCTGGGTCCACAGGTCTCCTTCTTCACCAACCACTCCCCAAGCACCATACCACACATCAGCAATTTGTGTTGCTGCACATGCTCTTCACTCACTACAACTTAACGTGCCCCACCAACCTCCCATCAGCCCTCCTGACCGCGAAACTGTCAATCTGGCCACTATTTTCCCCAGACTCATATGTAATCAACCCACTCTCACCTCTCCTAAAATAAGCAATGCACACAACCATGCTTAGTCTCCCCAAACTTGAGCAATCCCTCCCCTTCCACATTCATCGCACCAAATGCGCATCCCCCATATATCCGTTCATATCCTTCACCCACATGACAATTTAAGCCCCCTCCCAAAACTACAATCTCATCTGCAATCTCGACTCCTTGCCAGTGGTAGTAGTAGTAGTTGTTCCCTAGGCAGTCTGGCCGAACAGCCCCGAGTCCCTTAGGAAGGCCATGACCGAGACTGGGCTTTCCCACAGAGCTCTCGAAGAGTGTATGTTGTGTTGTTGGAGTAGGTGATTGTGTGCAATGCAGTCTTCCATAATGTGCCTAATAATATGGGGTGCTGAGTTGCACCCTGGACAGGCATCAGCGACGGAGTCATCCAGCCTCTTCTGGTAGCTTAAGAGGGCTGGATGGTGCCCCCATCTCAGCCTGGCCAGGTGGACCCTGTCCTCGCGAGGGAGATAGGTTTCAGAAGGGTGGATGTCAGGAGGCCGTGCACGCAGCTGTGTTGACTTTAAGTGACTGAATGGAACGGCAAGTGATCTGAGTGTGGATATGCTTCTGGAAGCTTGTCTGGGCTCGGCGAGGGGGGGAGAGATGACAGTATTTGTGTATGGTATCGTGTGCTGGGTGTTGTTTTGATGTTCCTTGGTGTTGGTGGATGTTATTATATATATTTATTGCCAGACGCCTCAATCCCGTTTGGGGAGGCCACAAACAAATCGCCTCCAAGTCGCCCTGTCACCCGCCATTTCACTGCCCTGCTCCCAACTCACACCTCCCTCTCTCATATACCTCTCCACCCCATCCCTCCATCTCATCCTCAGATGTGCTGCCATGTAATATAATGGATGTTGTGGGTTTGCGGAGGCTGCAGCAAGAAACTGGGTGCCTCTCATATATAGGTGATCCTTGACTTTGAGGACTTTGGTTTCTTGATGTAGGTGGTCTGTGGGTGTAGTAGCTGTGCAGCCTGTGATTATTTTTTAGGGCCTTGTTCTGTATGGTCTGTAGAGTGTTGCAGTATGTTTTGGTGAGGTTAGGAGCCCAGGCAGGGCTTGCATAATTCATCACTGAACATATGTATTGTTTGTATACTGTGGTGGTGGTTTCTTTGTTGTGTCCGAATGTTGTATGGGCAAGTGACCTGAAGGCACTGAATCTTGGAGTTATTTTATTTTTAATGTTTGTGATGTGTTGTTTAAATGACACTGATGTATTGTATGTTACACCAAGGATTTTGGGGGGGGGGGGTAGGGGAGTGTTGTTTATGGTGAGGTGTGGGATGTGACAGTGTTCTGCTATCCAGTTTGTGAGAAGGGTCACTGTAGATTTGGCTGGGGCTATTTTGAGCCTGTTTGTGGTGAACCATTTGTGTAGTGTGTTGAGGTAAGGTTGGAGGATGTGTGCAGCTGTGTTTGCATTTTGGTGCATACATGTAAGTGTTATATCATCTGCATAGGCAGCCATTTGTATCTGTGGTGTGTGGGGTGTGGGTATGTCATGCACGTATAGGTTAGAGAGTGTAGGGGACAAAACAGATCCTTGGAGGATGCCGTTTGTGAAGTTTCTGATGTTAGAAGACTGACCGGCAAATGTTACATGTGCAGATCTGCCTGCTAAGTAGTTCCCAGCCATCTTTTTGTGTTATTGTGCATGTTTGTGTTGAGTATTTTGTTTGTGAGGTTGTGGCGGGGGATGGCATCAAAAGCTCTGCTGATGTCTAGTGTGATTAGGAGTGTTCTGTGTGATAACTTAGCTGAATTCATGCCACTGAAAACTCTCTGTGTAAGGTCTGTAAGAAGGGTGTTTGTGGAGTGTAGTGGCCTAAAGCCATGTTGTGATTGGGCTAGGTGAATGTGAGGTGTGACTAGTTGTAGTAACAGTCGTTCAGTGACTTTAGAGGGGGTGCAGAGGAGTGTGATGGGGCGGTGTGAGGAGGGTAACATGGGGTCTTTGTTGGGTTTACGGATAGTGATGATAATGCCATGCTTCCTGATTTTTTTTTTTTTTTTTTTTTTTTTTTTTTTTACATGTCCGACTCTAGGCAAAGGCTTCAGGGCCTGTTTCTCGGGGGCAGTGACCTATCCCAAGGCCCAGTAGTTCTCCTCCACCTTCCACATGTCACCACTTCGGCGCTAACACCCACAGTCCATACTGAATACATGCTAGGGCTGTCTCATACAGGACTGGTGTATTGGTATTAGCGGGGGTATTTTTACAACATGCCGGCAGGTCATCTGGTAGATCAGAAAAGTCTGCTTTTAGGAAATTCAAATCCGTAAACTGTTCCCTGCCCCAGCCGGGATTCGATCCTGGGTCCATTAGGACTGCAGGCTGTAGTTTGATATGTTGGTGAGTGCTTGTATGCCTTGTGGTCCAAGGTGTTTAAGGTGAGTGTTGCTTATGTTGTCTGGTCCACAGGCAGATGAATGCTTAAGTTGTTAATGATGTGCTTCGCCTGGTTGTAAGTGAAAGGTGCGTAGTCTGGGTCTGTGGGGAATTGTCTCTACATCGGATGATGCATCGGTCTTCGGGATGGGGGTTTAGACTGCTGACTTGTGAAAAGTGATTGATGTGAGTGTTTGCTTGTTGTCTGTTTGAAGGCATGGTGTCTGTTGTTGTGATGGCAGCGTGTGATTGTGTGGTGTTGCTGTTGGAAAGTATGATGCCGTTTAGTGTTTTGTAGAGTTTGCTGATGTTTGTTTAGTGGTCAAGTGTTTGGAGGTAATTTTTCCAGTTTAGTGTTTGCTGTTCTGATATTTTATTGTTTGTTGGAGTGTTGAGTTCTTGTATTTGTTGTACAGTGTCTTGTGTATGGAGTGTTGGGGAGTGTTGCAGTGTGTCCTGTTGTCTGATGAGGCCTTGAATTTCTGGTGAGAAGTTGGGGTTGTGTCTCTTTCCGTTGCCTCAAGGGATGTGTCTTTTGTCTGTGTTTTGTGTAATTGTATTGAAAGTGTACACAGCGGTGTTGATGTTTGTGATGGGTGTCCTGTTTAGTGTTTCAAAATGTTGTTCTGTTTCAGTTACAAAGGCCTCCCAGTTGGCTCTCTTATAATTGGTGTATGTGTGTTTGTGGCCAGCTGGGGTGATTCTGGTTTTGGTAGTGATGATGACAGGGAGGTGATCAGAACCTAGGGTTTTGACCACTCTCCAGGATGTAGTGGGAGCGAGGTTTCGGGAGCAGAAGGTGATGTCTGGGGATGATGGGAGGAAGAGGGCTTGGTGTGGGATATGGGTATGTTGGTCTAGATTGTTCAGTATGAAAAGATAATCTGTCTGGGATTGTAGTACCAACCCTCTGTCTGTGTCAGGGTTGTTGACTTGCCAGTGGCTGATGGGTCTAGTTGACCATAATTATTGCTTGGCTGTGGTTTACAGGTCTGCCTGACCAGACAGAGTAGTGTAACACACCAGGAATAAATGTTGTACCGGTATGTGCCGGTACTATAGTGGTCTTTTACAATGGCTTTCAAGAGGAGAAGTCCACTATCCGGATGGGGCCACTATCCAGATATGCCTTTGGCTCTATTATGCTGGATAATCGAGGGATTACATATCAAAATGTCTTGTGAGTGTTGAACAGACTGGTTTCATAAGTAGTATTGAAGAGAGGATGTATGTATCACATATTCAGAAAAAGACATATATTTAAGAAAGCATGTGAGGACTGTACGATACCATAATCATAGTAATTATGAATCTAGAAAAGTGCATATGTGAAGGTGTATGGGAAGGATTTGCTATATTTTATCTATACTTTATAAGACATAAAAAGAAAGCTGTTAAATGCTGTAAAGAATTTTTATGATGGTAGGAGGTGGCTAGTCATCATCAAACCTGGGAGATACACTCATGGAAATGATGTAGGACCAAGAGCCTAGTAGCACTGAAGACAGTTCCAACATACTTGACTTTAATCTCAAAACTAATCCTCCTGCTTACCCTGTCAATATTTTCCCTTGGCTGGGTTCCTGTGGTCACAATCTTATCACCTAAATCAAACCTATTGCTCCAGCAGGGCCTGTGGGACCTTCCAAGAGTCAGCATCTGTGGCAATTTAGTCAGAGATTGGAAGGCGCTCAGGCAGTACTGGTACCGTACTTTAGTTTCCTTGCAATGATTATTGCTCCCATGGGTGACAATTAAGTGAATGTGCTGTGCACCTTACAGAGGTTATGCTCTTGAGTATGGAAGCATATGTTCCTTTCTCTTACCCTCTTAACTATAAAAAAAATAATAATAATAAAAAAAATAAAAATAATAATAATAATAATAATAATAGTAATTCAGTAATAAAAAATAAAGAAATGGTTTAATCAAAGTTTTATCTTTATTACTATCCACATCATGGATGTGACATACAAAAGGTAACAGTGCCAACTCACCCCTGAATCTCATTAATGTGCATTTCTGCCCAAAACTGTGTTAAGTCCATTCTTTGTCTTAATAAAATAATTTTGTTCACTCAAATTCTTCTCACTCCTCCTGGTAACTTACCAAAAACCTTTCTAACAACCTTACTTCTTCCTTCATCCCTCCTCCTCTCAGTGCTAATGCTTCTCTTGCTATTTCTTTGACTAACAAGGCCAAACTCTTTGCCAGGACTTTTTCCTCTAATTTGAGTTTGGACAGTTCCAGCACTATCTCTCCAACTTCTCCTCTCTCTGATTTCCTGGCGCCTATCATTAAAACTTCTTCAAAGGACATATTTCCAGCCTTCAGTGGCCTCAGTACTAATAAGGATTATTGTCTTGATGGGGTTCCTCCTGCTGTTCTCAAGAAATATTCAACTTGTACCTTTCCTTCTTGCTGAAGGTTTACTCTCATTCAGCCTGTCTCAAAGAAAGGGGACTTCCCAACCCTCTATCATCTAATTGATCTAATATTTTGTCTTTGGGTCATTCATTAACAGGAAGACTCTGATGCACCTTTCCTCTCCTGATCTTTCACACCACCAGTTTGGCTTCTGCCTAGGATGCTACACCGGCAATTGTCCTACTCTCCCTTCCGACTCTTGATCATCCTTCTTTTGAAACTTTAGTGAAATGTTTGCCATCATACTCGGCATCTAAAAAGACTTTGACTGAGTCTGGCACAAATCTTTAATTTCCAAACTGCTCTTCTATGGTTGCTATCATTCTGTCTGTGCCTTCATCTCAAACTTTCTTTCTGATCATTCTACTGCTGTTACTGCAGATATCCACTGTTCTTCTAAAACTATCAACAGTGGTGTTCATCATCATTCTGTCCCATCACCAATTCTCTTTTATTCATCCCTGATCTTCTGAGCTTCATATCTAGCCTTACCCACTCATATGCTGATGAATCCACTCTTCCCATTTTCACCTGCTTCTCACAGCATCCATCACAGGCACACCAGTTAACCTACTTCAGCAATCATGGACTCAGTCTGATATGGCTGGCATCTGACTTTTATACTAATAAATCTGTTGTGTGCTCTCTTTCTCCTGTGTGCGTGAGAGAGAGAGAGAGAGTGCTGAGTCACTGTACTGCTACTGAGTGACTACACTGGGTGAGTGGGCAGGTATGGTGGGTGGATAAGGAAACTGCCCACTGGGTAAACAGGTCCAAAGCTGGAATAGGTTCAGATGGGGAAAATAGGTCCACGGAGGGATTAGTTCTTAGGGAAATGGGCCCAAGTGGAAACATAAAATAGGTTCATGGGGAAAATAGATACATGAGAAAAAATAGGTCTATAAGGAAATTTGGTGTTTCCTCAGAGAAAATAGGTCTATGAAGGAAAATAGCCTAGGTCCAAGACAAAAGTAAGACCAAATGGGAGAATAGGTTCAAAGGGAAAATAGGGCTCAGGAAGGAAAACTAATCTATGGAGATAACTGGGCCTTGGTGGACAACAGGTCCATCATGGAAAATAGATCCAAAGCAGAAAATAGGTCCATGGTGAAAACAGTCCACAGGAAAATTATGTTCATGGGGGGAAACTGTGTCTGATGGAAAATAGGTTCATGGGTAAAATAAGTCCATAAGGAACAATAGGTAAATAGGGGGAGGGGGAAATTGGACCATGGAGGAAAGCTAGTCAATCTAGGAATAGGTCCCAGAGGGAAAACAAGTGGGTGAGAGAGTTGACCCTTTGCAGGTTTTGCCAGATTCTTACCAGCTCCACCTCAGCATCAGTGAGCTTGAGGAGGTCGGTTCAGGATCAGGGCAGCAAGCCTTCGCTGGATCATACAGTGCCCCACCGCTTGCTTTATTAATGGATCAATCTTTGCTTTAAAACCATCCACCATTTTTGCCATTACTGCCTCTCTTGGCAAGTTGTTCCATTCGTCCACAATTCTGCACGTGACAAAATACTTCCTCATTTAGTCGTGGTCTCTTTTTCCATATCTTATATGGATGTCCTCTGCTCTCTCTTCAGTCTATATTAAGGAAATCCTCCACCTTCAGTCCCTCCAGTCCTTTCATTATCTTGAAGATTTCAATAAGATCACTTCTAATTCTCCTCATTTCTAGTGACACCAAACCAGTCTTCCTCAGCCTGTCCTCACAGATATCCTCCCTAATTGTGGAGATCATCCTTGCCATCCTTCTCTGCACATATTCTATGTTATCTATGTCTTCCTGGTTATATGGTCTCCATGCCTGCTGACACCACTCTAAGTGGGGCCTAACCAAGAATTTATACAAACACTGAATATTGTTTCTGCTCTTGTACTTTATGGTTCTCCTTATGCTTCCCATCACTTGACTGGCTTTTGATACCATCTGCACTATGTGAGCACTTGGACTCAACATTTTACATATTTGCACTTCCAAGTCCTTCTCCTGGTTTTCATTTACAATCTCCTGCTCTCCCAGTCTGTATGTTTGGTTACTGTTCCCATGACCTATATGTAAACATTTACGGCACAAATACCCACATTAAATAACATTTGCCACTCCTTTGACCACTGATTTAGAATATTCAAATCCTTGCAAGCTGTCAACTTCTTCTTGGGTTGCTGCTCTACTAAAGATCTTTGTGTCATCAGCAAACTTGAGGACATGTGAGACTGCATTATCATCAATGTCATTGATATATATAGTAAATAAGAGGGGCCCCAGCACTGATCCCCAGGGCACTCCACTTTTCACCCAATTCCATTCTGATTTTTGTCCTCTCACGACAACTCTCTGCTTCCTATCTCTTAGCCATTCACCAATCCATATATGGATAATCTCCCTAGTCCCATGCGCTTTCATCTTCATCAGTAGTCTTTTATGTGGAACCTTGTCAAATGCCTTTGAAAAGTCCAAATATACCACATCCACTGGGAAACCAGAATCTATGTAAGATGTCACTCTCTCCAGAAAAGTCAGCAAGTTCGTCAAGCAAGACCTTCCTGGCACAAAACCATGCTGTGTCCCTTTTATTAGATTACAGCCCATGAGATGCTTAAGGATTGCATCCTTAATCAAAGACTCCATAACCCTGTTCACCACTGAGGTCAAACTTATTGGTCTATAATTACTCGCAAGTCTTTTTGATCCCTTCTTAAATACAGGGGTCATATTTGCCATCTTCCAATCTTCTGGCACCTCTCCTATTTCGACTTTTCCTGAATATTAAACTTAGAGGATATGCCACTGTCCCTCAAATGTTCTTTAGTACTGAAGGATGTATATTATCCTTACCAGGTGATTTTTCTGAATTCAGATCCTGTAATTTCCTCCTTATTCCCTCGAGTGATAGATCTACATCCTCCAACATGTGTTCCCCATCAAACAGTTGTCTGGGACTCATTTCCTACCATTTCCTCAGTATATACTGTTGAAAAATATTTATTCAAGATCTCTCCCATTCTCTTGTCATCACTAACAATATTTCCATTTTCATCCTCCACGGGTCCAACACTTTCCTTAACTTTCATTTTACTGTTGGCATATCTGTAATATGCCTTTGGATCTGCCTTTACTCTCCTAGCTATCCATTCTTCACACCTCTTTTTGGATTTCCTTATTAACTTCCTTGCTCTCTTCATTGCATTCTTGTAGCTCACATAGTCTATGTATCGATCAGTCTCCTGGTATTGTTTCCACCAGCGGTGCTTGTTTTTCCTAGCCTTAAATATTTCATTATTCCACCATAGTGGCTTTCTCTTTCTTTCCTCACAGTTGATTAGAGGTACATACAGTTTGACAATTTTGTCATATTCCTCCACAAAATAATAATCTCCACATTTCTGAAACTGACTTACTCTGAAATATCTCCTTGCATTTAATTTTTGCGATTTCTCTTTTCATTTCCTTGTACTTGGCTTTCCTGTAGTCATAGTAATATTCCTCCCAGGTTTCTTTTCCTTCTTAAATATTTATATCAAAGCTGCATATCTGCATGCAGATGGGGTTGTGTTGGGCTAGTAAAACTGATAATCGGGTTACATTTCATTAAGAAATAAAAAGGGTATTATTGTACTTTTAGTGTGGGCCCTGCCTTTACTGTAATTAATATATACCATGTTTTAGGCTATACCAATGAGGAACATTAAGCCAACGAAAGTACGATAAAAAACAACAACAACACAGCAATATAATAGCGCACTTCATCCACTGTACTTACCTGTGGAGGCAAGATATTCTTAAGATGTTTGATATTCATTCTGATTCACAGAACACAGACTTCATCTACATCCTGATCATTAACTTGCTAAGGACATGAAGAAATGCATTCTCTCCGTCAAATTTCGAGCTGGAATGTCTAGTTACCTTCACTGATCAGTCAGAATACCAACAGTGAAATAAACCTTTATTATGAAGCATTATCTTAATATTAGTCAACCAAAATAAGCATATGATTAATTAAATAATATATATATCTGAAAGATACTATATGTAATCTTGTATATTGAAAATTAAAGACAATCGTACAAAAACATGGGAGAGGGGGGGGGTGAAATCATCAAACAAAATGTTGTAGGTAAAGGAAACCATATTATCATACTCTGCGAATAGTTTCGCCGTCATACTCATAACACTGTTATTATCAGTAATCAAGATTGATATGACCTTTTTTTTTATTTGTCAGTCCCTAAAATCATGGCCCTTTTTTTAAGATGGGAAAGGAAACTTATTAGGAATGTGCCAAGATGGCCGTTAACTTACGTCAGAAAAGTTGCCTATGTTTGCCCTCCAGCTGCTACAGAGGCCATCCTGGACCCCTAGCGGTGGCATCAAACAATGCGTAACAAAACAATGGATAAGTAAACCTCACTTGTACCCAGAAAATGCATATATTTGCGCGGAGTTTTGGTACGTAGTATTTCGTTTAATAGTAAACTGTGTCTTGATATACCACAAAGCACAATGTGCAGCAGAACACGATGGTCAGGAATTGGTGATTATTTTTAGGGTGTTGGAAGTTTGTAGGATTCCAACGTGAGTGTCATGGACTCGATGGCTGTAAAACGAGTGAAACTTAAAAGAAATTGGCACAGGCGTAGTAACAGTAACTCAGGCTGTGGCTGGATGTAAACCTTGCTCGTACGTATTTGATTTTTAACGATGAATTTCCCCAACTTGCAATTGAAGGGGTTTCAATCGTGTGTGTATTACAAAAATATTTTGCTCCATTAGATTATTAATGCATATCTTCAGTGACATTGTGTTGTAGTTAGTGTTCTTCGTGATGTGGTATTGATGAATTTGTGGTAGATGCCAGGGTGATGGCATTTTCTAGAATTGCTGTTATTTGATTTCATGTAATTTCAATGATTTTTGCATTGGTGGCAGAAACTAATTGGGAAAAAACTTGCCAGTTATTTTGTGGTGTCACTGTTGTGTTTATTAAGCTCAGGATGATTAGTTTGAGACTGGAATTTCTTCTCTAATGAGGTGGACCTGGTTCTCCATGCCTGGTTTAGGAAGATTGAAACACCTCGTATCTATGAGATCACTGGGGCACTCAGCGGGCCTACCTTATGAGATCGGACAAACAAGATGCCTAGGAAATCAGTTCTGACCCATAATCAAAACACTGGGATGGAGGTTGTAGCCACATCATAAAGTGTTTGTGTGCACTAACTCCTGGACATGAGGATCTTTATCAAGCTGGGTGAGCCTTACACATAGCAGTAGCATTTTTTCTTCAGGAAGTTACAGGGCTTCATTGAAACTGCTTTGGGAGAGAAATAGCTACCCAGTGAAAAAGCTGATGATATCAGCAGCCATTTTGACAGCACTGTTTGCTTATACACACTTTTTTTTTTTTTTTTTTTTTTTTTTTTTTTTTTACATGTGTCCGACTCTGGGTAAAGGCCTCAGGGTCTATTCCCAAGTCCCAGTAGTCCTCCTTGGGGCCCAGTAGTCCTCATATATTTCCGCATGTCACCACTTCGTCGCTAACACCCACCATCCATATTGAATACATGCTAGGGCTGTCTCATACAGTACTGGTATTAGTGGAGGTATTTTTACGACCTGTTGGCGGGTCATCTGGTAGATCAAAAACTTTGCTTTTTATGAAATTCAAATCTTAAAACTTTTCCCTGTCCCAGCCAGGATTTGAACCTGGGTCCATTAGGACTGCAGGCTGCCTCTCTACCAATTCTGCCACCGCCTTTCCCAATATACACTATGCATGTGCCATGTACCATACAGTACACACTATATCAATGTGGTACAAGCTGCATACAATCTATGCATATTTTAAACACACCATGCAGGCTACACATGTGCTATACATTCACACCATACACACTGTGTACATGTAATGCTCAATATTTATACTGGTAAACATTATATATGTGCCATTCACACCATACCTTGCATACTGTACCCACCTAACACTATACATACCAGACATAAAGTACGGCACAATACATACCACACAGCATGGTCATCATACACTGTATGTACTATATACTGATATCGTACATATAATACACCATATAGAAAACAATACACCATGCACACCATATACTGTACCATACATTGCACCACACACCATATATAACATGCACCATGCACACCATACATTTTTTTTTTTCTGTATTTTCCCTTCTCCCTTCCTATTTCTCCCATCTTTCTTGTCACTTTTTATTACTCTTTTTCATTTTCAAGTGACTTTAAATTGAATGACAAGCCTAATGGCTTTGTGTAAGCTAGGAAACCATTTACAGTACTGGGTGGTACCCATATAACCAACCAAATGTGTTCCCTACATTTCAGGAAGTGGGTTGGCAGAGGGTTAGTGCCTGTCCCCATAAAACAACTAACATACCTCAAACAGCCACCCCTTATAGGATTATGGTGTCTGGCTGTAGGTAGACAGACATCATACTCTATATGCAGCATATGTTATCATGCACCATACACTCTATACACCATATTCACATTATACCATAGACCAGGAGTGTCAAACTTATGGCCCAAGGGCCAAACGTGGCCCTCGGGATGGTCATAAATGGTCTGCGAGATGACGGTAAGATTTATCAGTCCTTGAAACTATAATTGTTTTGAATGAAAATATGATATTGTTAAGCAACAGATAATTCATATATTACCTTTTATTCATCTATCTATCTATTGCCAGACACCACAATCCCGGAAAGGGTTAATAATGGTCATAATTTAATTTAAAATAAAGTTGCTAGTAATATCATTTTTATAAAGGGAAACTTTTTGTAAATAAATATCACGAATCCATTTAAAACTGACAATGCAGCCATTGCTGGTATCTGAAGACATGAGCTGCTAGGCCCAAACATTTTAACTGTCACAAAAGACATGGAGAAACAATGTACGGCAGCACTACATTGATTAAACCTTGCCGCTTTTGTAACGAAATCGTGAGTTACAGTATACTTTGCTTTTTAATAACCCAGTTAATCAAACTATGATTAAATACTGTATAAGCAGAATTGAGGTGTACCTTTGAAATAAAGTAGGGAACATCAAAACCGGTAACCACCACCTTGTGCCAGGCTTCGCTACTGTAGGCTATGCCGCCACATGTTCAAGTTCGTGTTGTGTGGGTGGTTTTATTCAATTATTTATTATTAAAGCCGTGTTTTTGTCGTCCGAGCTGGAGCTTGGGTTTTGAAGCGCATCTTGGGGCGCTTGGTTTCTGTCCGCAAAAACAGTCCAGGATACATGGAACTGAAAACTTTCGTGCCAATTGCAAAGTAAACAAGGGTGCGCTGAAGATCTTCTGATAAATATGCAACTTACATGTCCCCGATATATATATATATATATATATATATATACAGTATATATGGCGTCTGGCAATAGATAGATAGATATATATATATATTTTTTATGTGTCCGACTCTGGGCATAGGCTTCACAGCCTGCTTTCAAGGCCCAGTAGTCCTCCTACATACCGCACACCTCTACATGTCACCACTTCGGCGCTAACACCCAACGTCCATATTGAATAAATGCTAGGGCTGTCTCATACAGGACTGGTGTATTGGTATTAGCGGGGGTATTTTTACGACATGTCGGCGGGACATCTGGTAGATCAGTAAAGTCTGATTTTTATGAAATTCAAATCCTTAAACTGTTCCCTGCCCCAGCGGGATTTGAACCCGGGTCCGTTAGGACTACAAGCCACCTCTCTACCGATTGAGCCACCGCCTCCCCCATTTGTGCTGACCTGGCTCTATATGTCGTTAATATTAGCCACCTGCACCTTAATTTTATGTACATAGTGCTAATTTCAGGATATTTATCATTTGCGTGTCCTTGCTGACCAATCCCACTCTCCCCAAGCTACACCAAGACTGCACCCGACCACACGGGTGAGATATGAAGACGGTCTTGGTTTCGATGACAAACACTTGGTTTGGCTTTGTATTACTTTGGCCAACAAAAACAGGACAGCTTGGTTTCGCTGAAGATGGCTTCGAATCCGATCCGTCAGCTCGGATGACAAAAACGCGGCTTAATTTGTTTGTGAGCATTGTAAATTTTTAAAATGTAAAAAAATGTAATTCATCTGTTTATCTACCTTCCAGTCTCTCTCTCTCTCTCTCTCTCTCTCTGCTTGTTTGACTGTCTTTACATATTCTATAATAAACTGTAGCCCCAGATTAATGCATATTGATACATAAACCTCTTGTTATCAGTAGTGTCAGTGTTTATTAAATAAAACAAATTTTACGTGTGTAAGGTCACTAACTCTAAAAACGTATTCCTGGTAAGCCAGTAAGTCCTCATATTAAGCTGTAAACATCAGTCTTGCAAATACGTACAGGTATATAATTATATCTTTGCTGGCCCTCAAGACTGTAACTAAATTCAGAATTGGCTCTCGAAAGGTTTTGAGTTTGACACCCCTGCAGTAGACTATATGGAACTTAAACCATAGCTATGTACCATATTGGGTCAGTCCCTGCAAATGTCAGCCTTTAGTGTCAGTCTCAGAATTGATCAAAAATATTAACCCTTTGAGATTTTCGGCCCTCAACCGATTGTGTTTGTGCCAGATTCAGCCTGGCACACATAGAGCACGCCATCGCACAGCGATATTTGTACTTAATCGGCCACTGTGCACTAAGTTTTTATGGTAGACTAATGAATTTGGTACCATTTTAAAGCTGAATAGTTGCTCTTTATCATAGTATGGTTGAAAACGGTAAATACAACAGCTAAAAGGCCAATACAACGAGTAGAATTTAACCGAAAAGGAAAAAAAATCGCTCACCCTTCCATAGAAAAATATTTGTAAAAAAAAAAAAAAAAAAAAAAAAGCATTCAAGTTTCATGAAATTTTATAGCACCATGTCAATCTACAGTAAATTCCCTTTCTATTGATATATACCGTGCTCGTCAGAAGTATCGAGTGCCCTGCGTCCCTCCTACGAAACAAACCTTTCAACATTGAAAAAATATATAAATAATGTATTTTATTTACCTTTAGTGCTTCGTAGGGTATCCTTTACTCTTCTTCACGGACCTGAGACATTTTGGAAGTGAAAGGGCGAGGTTCCTGAGGTGCTGGAGGGTATTTTGTCCCAGGAGTCACGAATGGCAACTTTCAGCTTAGGCAGAGAGCTCACGTCCTTCCCTTGGAGATTCTTCTTGACAAGGTACCAGAGGTTTTCTATCGGGTTGAGGTCTGGGCTATTTCCTGGCCAGTCTTTCATGAATGATACCTTGCAGTCACGAAGCCAACTGGTGACCGATTTGGCCTTATAAGCAGGTGTACCGTCCTGCTGAAAAGGTAAATGATCACACAGAAACTCCAGATAAACATCCTGATTCACTCTGCAGTTCTTGGGAAGCACAACAAGCTTCCCCAAACCTTTACCAGAAAAACAACCCCATACCATGAGTGATCCAGGGTGTTTAACTGTGCTTTCCACGTAACGTGGGACAAGCGGGTCATACCTTTGCACCGGTACACACATGCTCCTCGGTTACAGGTAACACTAAACGTTGCTTCATCAGACCACAACACTGACAACCATTGCTCCTCACCCCAGTTAAGGTATTTGTTAGCAAAGGCAAGCCTACGAAGTTGCTGGTAACGTGTGAGAAGAGGCTTTCTCACAGGCCTGTGACTTGTGTAACCAAGTTCATGGACCCTTCGAGACACTGTGCGCACAGAAACCTCACCAAACACTTCCGGGTTGCTCTCCTTATTACCTTGCACTCACACGAGGATTAGACTCCACTGCACGTTTTAAAACATTAACAGACCTCGGGGAAGTTTTCCTGGGCCTACCAGACCGCGGGTTTCTTTGTGGGAACGTCACCACTGTTTTCCATTCGAAAACAGGCGCACCACCGACGCACTGTCGATCGAGCCACGCCAACCAATTCACTAATTTCCTTCATTTGGTGGCCTGCCTCCTTTAGAGCAATGATCTGTGATATGATTTCACTCGAAAGTTCACGGGTAAGGGCCATAAGAAAGTGGCAAAAAACAAAACACTGCAGGACACTTGGTAAAAAATGGTGCAATAAGAGAGGGAGACGCGGCAGAGTTCCTCTCTCTCAGGCAGCCCGTAGGCAACTGAGGTGGGAACCAACCAGCGTGTAGTAAGGCCTCAGGGTACCATGACGTCATGCTGGCGTCGCAAACATCTGGCTCAATTTGTAGTACCAAAAACGGGTGATTCTTTTTTGGCCATAAGTATTGCGCGCCCTGCCATAGGCGCTCGATACTTCTGACGAGCACTGTAGGTTATTTATGTTAGTTTTCACAGAGCAAAGCAAAAGTTCTTGCTGTCATGCTGGCAAATATTCATGCTGGTAATACTGATATTATTCATGGCAACAACCTATTTATTATGCATATCTCTCTGATGTGCTTGTCACTGTAAAAACAAATAGTTGGAAAACGGTAAACAGGATAGTGTATGTGGAACAAGGCCAGATTTGAGTTGGAAAACATGCAAAAAAAGTATATTTTTTCAAATGACTTGAATTCAAGTCATCAGAATCTCAATGGTTAGATTTATGATGACTCGAAAACGCGTCATCGGAATCTCAAAGGGTTAAAATTATTAGTGGTAGGTGGTGGCGACCATCATCCTCTCACTTGATGTAGTGCTGCCTACTTTTTCCGTAGCCTTTATCATTCTTTTTCTGTGCCTGCCCTCCTTTCTTCCTATTTCTCCCTTCTTTCCTGTCACTTCTTATTGCTTTTCTTTACAGGTGGCTTTACACTGAGTGACAAGCCAAATGGTTTCCTGTAAGCCAAGAAACCTTTTACAGTGCTGGGTGGTAACCATATAGCCTAACCGAACCACACATGCTCCCAACATGTCAGCAAGTGGGTTGATGGAGGGTTAGTGCCCCTCCTCGCAAAACAAATAACTCAAAGTCAAATGGCCACCTCTTACGGGATTATGGCGTCAGGCAATAGATAGATAGATAGATATACTGTATCATTTTAAAGCTTAAACATTGAATTTTATGAATCTAGACAGAACAAGTTTCTAAACTGTCTACTAAGAGGAAGGCATTAAAAAATGTTATACCATGTCATTGAAGAAAAGTTCATGTAGAAATTAGTGATTTCCTTATCATCATTGACCCAAGTATGTATTTGTTTGGAATGGTCATTGTTTTTTATTGAAACAGCATCTATTTCAGTTGTCACTGTCACAACAATTGTTTACATATACCTTGCAGTCAGACTGTGGCACGACCTTGAAGTGGATGTACTTTAGGAGTAACGTGTATGACTTTATTTTTTTTTTTTTTCCCCCGTACACAGCTTACGAATTGGAGAAACATAACTTTATATTATCAGTGGGCATCCTAGTGCCTTCCTAATGTAGCCCTGCGATATCTTGTAAGAGACTCGTTAGCCATGTGTTCTGTCACGGAGGGGGGTGCAAGGAACAGCGTGGTGGACTGAAGAGGTGAGACAGGCTGTGGCACAAAAGAAGAAAGCATACAATGAATGGATGAGAAATAGGGGTGTGGAAGAAGTTGAGAGGCGGAAGAGAGAGTTATATGTAGAAAGAAAGAGAGAGGTGAAAAGATTAGTGAGAGAGAGTAAGAAGAGAGTGGATGAGGAATTTGGAAGGAATTTGAGTGTAAAGTGGAGGGACTGTAAGAAAATGTTCTGGAAAGAGGTGAAGAGAGTAAGACAGGGTGGAAGTGAGGTTAGCAGGGGAGTGAAAGATAAAAATGGTAGATTACTAGTGGAGAAGGGAGAAAAAGTGAGCAGATGGAGAGAACACTTTAAGGAATTGTTAAACATAGAGGATGGAAGTAATGCGAGTATAAGTGGCTGGGGAATGGCTGGGAGAAGGAGGGAGGTGAGATGACAGGAAAAAATCAGTAGGATAGAAGTTGTGGAAGCAATGAAGAAAGTTAAATTGGGGAAAGCCCCAGGAATTGATGGAGTGTGTGGTGAAATGCTGAAGTATGGGGGAGAAATAGTAATAGAATGGATGTGGAAGATGTGCAGATTGGCCTGGGAGGAAGGTAGAGTCCCGGAGGATTGGAAGTCAGGTATAATTATTCCCTTGTACAAAGGAAAAGGGGAAAAAGAAGTGTGTGGTAATCACAGGGGCATTTGTCTTCTTAGTATAATAGGAAAAGTGTATGGTAGGATACTTATTGACGGAGTAAGAGAAAGAACAGGGGAATTAGTTGGAGAAGAACAAGGAGGCTTTAGGAAGGGAAGAGGTTGTGTAGATCAGATATTCATTCTTAGATCTTTAGTGGAAAAGTTTCTAGAGAAGGGAAAGAAGTTGTATGCGGCTTTCATGGATTTGGAGAAAGCATATGACAGGGTGGATAGACAAGGATTGAGGAAAGTATTAAGAATATATGGAGTAGATGGGAAGTTGTTGAATGCTGTGAAGAGTATGTAAGATGGTGCTAAGGCTGCAGTGCATGTGGATGGTGAACTAAGTGAATTTTTCTCTTTGGAGGTTGGGTTGAAACAGGGATGTATCATGTCTCCATGGTTGTTCAATCTGTACATGGATGGGGTAATAAAAGAGTTACAAGGTAGGGTAGTGGATGTTGGAGTGGCCCTGGTGAGAGAGGATAGTGTTTGGACACTCCCTGTACTGTTGTTTGCAGATTATACTGTGTTGTTGAGTGAAGACGAAGGGGAGCTGCAAGGCTTGGTGGATGAGTTTGAGAGAGTATGTAAGAAACAGAATCTAAAGGTGAATGTAGGGAAGAGTAAAGTGATGGTCTTTGAGAGAGGTGAAGTCAGTGAATGTACAGCGAGGTTGGATGGTCAGGAATTGGAAAATGTGAGTATGTTTAAGTACTTGGGTAGTGCGATGAGTAAGGATGGAGGTTTGGAGGGTGAAGTGCTTGAAGGGGTACAGCAGGGAAGAAAGGTTGCTGGTTCTTTGAAAGCAGTGATAAGAAACAGGGAAGTGAGCATGGAAGTGAAAAAGTTACTACATGACGGCATTTTGATACCAACTCTAACGTATGGAAGTGAAGCCTGGACGTTGTTGGAAGGACACAAGTCAAGAGTGAGAGCTGTGGAAATGAGTTATTTAAGAGGAGCCTGTGGAGTCACATGGAGAGACAGGCTGATGAATGAGGATATAAAGGAGCATTGTGGTGTGGATGGGGATGTGATAGGAAGCGTTATGGGGAACACACTGAGGTGGTTTGGCCATGTGGAGAGGATGGAGGGTGAAAGACTGACGAAGAGAGTGTATGTGAGTGAGGTGGAGGGGGGAAGAGGGAGGGGGAGGCCGAGGATGAGATGGAGGGATGGGGTGAAGAGGTATATGAGAGAGGGGGGTGTGAGTTGGGAGCAGGGCAGTGAAATGGCGGGGAACAGGGCGACGTGGAGATGATTTGTTTGTGGCCACCCCAAACGGGATTGAGGTGTCTGGCAATAGATAGATAGATAGATAGACAAACGTTGTATGCATAGTGTGAGGAACTTTACTGGAAAATGATGAAACGTTTCTCATGCACAGCTTTAAACAAGAAATCACTGCAGTTACATTGAATTCAGGGAGAGATGGGTGGGTGCAATGGGATGGGTTAGTGTCATGGATGGTTGAGTGAGCAGGGTGGGTGGCATTCACGGGTGGGGAGGGAGGGGGTGACTGCAGTTGGTGGGCAAGATGGGTCATTGGAATGTGTGGGTCACTAGGGTGTGTGGTGACACTGTGGGTTGCCAGGGTGGCTGAGAAGATTGTGTGGCTGGGGTGCGCTGCGTAGATGGTTGGGTTGGATGGGTGAGTTCAGGGTGGGTATACATGTTGGGTGGCATTAATGAATTGAGCTTGGTGGGTGGCATTCGTGGATGGGCAGGGTGGATGGCCGAGATCAGCTTGCTTGGTGGGTCACACAATGGCTGGGAAGGGTGAGCATTGGATGGGTTGTGTAAGCAGGTGGATGAGTGTATATGTGGCTCTCCATATGACAAGGCAGGAGTGGGACTTTTAGGGCTAGTAGTCATATAACCTGTCACTCTTAATTAGATTTTAGTACATCATTTAGAAGAATAAATATTTGGAATAAAATTCTACAC
Source organism: Coenobita brevimanus (assembly GCF_032717465.1). Taxonomy (NCBI): domain Eukaryota; kingdom Metazoa; phylum Arthropoda; class Malacostraca; order Decapoda; family Coenobitidae; genus Coenobita; species Coenobita brevimanus. Next base: position 24,876,222 of record NC_137012.1, read on the forward strand.
AGAGGGGTCATTCTACTGAAATCTGCTAAAGCCTCAATATAATTATTTCTCACTGAACTGTAATAATACATTTAATAGCTGAATATTTTATATTAGTATAACATGCAGGAAGACGTGAGGGATAGCAAAGCTGCAGATCTCCGATCCATCTGCCTACCATATCGGTGGTTTTGTGGGGGTAAGGAGAGAGAGTTGGGGGGTGGATGTGTGCAGTTAACATGGCATCTGGTGGCAAACTACCCTGTCCCCTTATTATTATTCATTGCTGTACAGGTACATTATACAACCAAGAAATTGTTTAAACATTTTGAACAAGTCAGTGCCTGAAGAGGGCATGATCAAAGTTAATTACCGAAGAAAGTGGGTGCATCAGCAGAGTGGGTCATACTCAGTTTTATTGCCCTGACAACCCAGACAGAGATGAGATAGCAGAGGGTATAGTTGTGCAGGCTTTGTCAGCTCCTCAAGTACCGGTATCAAGAATGGTACTATCGCGATCCCTAGTTTCTTTACCCCCCCTGGCTCGAGGGACGTCAAAGCCAGGGCTGAAGAAAAGCCAGGCGAGCGGACACGGTTAGTCTAGCAGTCTGATGATGGTTCATGGTGACGGAATGACTCACACACATTAAGCACAACATCGTCACTCACGCCTACCATATAACCGCAGTCATGGAACGTGACTGAAAAACCTGTATTGAAATGTAACTGAAAAAAGATGAAGGCATTCATATCACTTGATGTGCTTTTTTAAAACTTCTCGATTTCCCATTCATTATGTGAACATGGTTCCTGTCCGAACTGTTTTTTTCAGTGTTTCATCTCGAAGCATGAAGTTAATACCAAAGCAGTGACTGGTCATGCTCAGTGAGTAGGAATTGAAAGCAGCAAGAAGATGTGCATAATACTGATACAGTAAAAGTCCAATTCTTCGGCATCCAATTCCCCGGCAAATTTGATATTTCGGCAGTTTTGAGAAATAGTCCCATTTACGAAAATCTCTGATCATTTGGCAGATTTTCCGATTTTTTTCGTCAGTCTTGAAATTCTCCATGAGTCCTTAGAGCCTGTTGCAGGACCTTCTACTGCTGGGGACTTCTTCCAGCAGTAGCAGACTCCAATCAACCCCTTCTATTGTACATATGTAATTAAGGAACCTACTATAAGTTTAGGTAAGTGCATGTGAACTTGTAGGCCTACTGTACCATTACATTTATATACAGTATGTTCACTAATTTCTTTATTTTTCATATTCATGTATAGTACTGTATTCATTACAGTATTGTACAGTATCAAACAGTATACAGTACTCTCTCCAAGCACATTTGTAATGATATGAGTAGTGATGACAGTGTTCACTGAAACATATAAGGTACTGAGTGGGTAGGGTTTTTGATAATTCGGCAATTTTGATTTTTCAGCACTTGCCTGGTCCCATAGATGCCGAAAAATCGGACTTCTACTGTATCTGCATAATGATATATCCCCAATATTACTTGAATTAGTTGCCTCACTGTTTTAATAATCACAGACTGCAAAGCTGCTTCAAAAAGGATAGTTCAAACAAGAGCAGTATTCAGATGATGCATGGGAAACCGAGAAGTATTTAAAAGTGCATTAAGTGATATGAATGCCTTTATCTTTTTTCAGTTACATTTCATGACAAGTTTCTCAGTCACGTTTCATGACTGTGGTTAAATGATGGGCTTGAGTGACAATGTTGGGCTTAATGTGTGTGTCATTCTGTCATCATGAACCAATATCAGACTGCTGGACTGACCATGTCCGCCAGCCAGGCTTTCCTTCAGCCCTGGTTTTGACTTCCTTCGTGCCAGGAGGGTAAAGAAACTAGGAATCGCGATAGTACATACATTCAAAGGGGGTGACTTTTCCCTCCTCGATCAACTAGTCTATATTGATGTCGCTTGAATATGTAGATATCGCTTAAAAAGGAATTGTCCTCTGGTTAGTTCATTCATTCATTGATCGTCTAATCTAGTGTTGCCCCATGAGACGCATAGGAACCTGGGGCTAGGCAAGTTGGTCTTGGCATTTAACCCTATCAGGTTTCTGGGCCGGGCAGATTACGTCTGTGCTAGAGTCAGCCACACTCATGCTGACCCACATCTTAGCTGTGCAATATGTTTCTTTGAGCCCTCTGTGTAAATCCACTTTTCATGATAGAATGTTAGTTTCGGTGTCTTTTTAAAGCTGAATAATTGTACATTATCATAGTATGTTCAAAAAAGGAGAGCAAAGAAAATAAAATGTCAAAATGATGAGGTGAAGTTAGATGAAAACCAAACATTTTATACCTTGCTGTAGAAAAATATTCGAAAAAAAAAAAAAAAACTAATGTAGATGTGAAAATCTAGTTTAAACCATGCAAAAATACAGCTACCGCAAATTTACTTAGGACCTCCCCCTACAAGGTATTAACCCCTTAACCGTGGGGCATCACTTTTGTGATGCTTGGGAGCAAGGAATCATACCACGGGGCGACACCATTGTGATTCTGTGTTATTTTGAATTCGCCTGGGCTTTCAAGTAGTGGCTTGTATCATCTATCAGTACTGCCAATGTCCAACACTAGTCAGCACTCCTAATCTCATCTGTACTCCCATCCATTGTTGACAATTTAGCCATTTCTCCCCATTCTTGACTCCCCTCCCTACCTCCCCTTCATTACCCTATCCTCTCGCCTGCCCTGCCGTGCTACGCTAAGTAAATCTTCCCCGGAATTTTTCACTGATTTCATCCATTGAAATAAGCCCTATGCCCTATTCTTATACCAAATAATATATACAAGAAAGAAATAAGGTACCAGTAAGTGAGAGTGCCATACACCTAGAATTGGCAAATTATCACCCGACAACACCTCGCATGCACTCATTCGCTAATTTTCGCTGTTTATTTCCCCTTGAAATATGCCGTATAATCTATTTTCGTAATAAAAATATATATAAGAAAGGAAGGGAGAAGCCTAAGTGATATTTACATTCACCTGGAAGTACCTAATTATTGCTGGCCACCACACTGTATTCTACCCTAAGTAAATCTTCCCAGAAATTTTCCACTGATTTCATCCATTGAAATAAGCCCTATGCCCTATTCTTATACTAAATAATATATACAAAAAAGAAATAAGGTAAGTGATAGTGCCATACACCTGGAATTGGCTAATTATCACCTGACAACACCTCACGAGCACTCGTTCGCTAATTTTCGCTGTTTATTTCCCCTGAAAAATGCCGTATAATCTATATTCGTAATAAATATACATATAAGGATGGAAGGGACAAGCCTAAGTGATATTTACATTCACCTGGAACTACCTAATTTATTATGTATTGTCTTAGTTTCCTGCCAGTCATTTCATTGCTATATATTAGCAGGTCTCACAGGGCTGAAGTTGGTAGTATTGCACTCACCCTAGCCAGGCGGCAGGAGGTCACTACTTGCTGCTTTTTAGCCCCATGCAAAGGGCCCTGTGACCTTTACCTCCTACTAAACCTCGTGTGGAAAGAGGTAAAGGGCTGACAATTGATAGAGAGTGACTACGATCTTTTTATTGAGTAAAACAGTGCAAGTGGAATTGTAAATAATGTGTAAATAATGTGTAAACAGCAAGTGAAAGCAATGAATGTAAATATAAGTGAGCAGTGGAAAATAGTTTTATAAGTTACTTCAAGTGGCAATGCATAACACAGTGTAAATAAAATAGATATGTAATTAATGTAAATAAAATAGAGAACGTAAATAGAAATGTAAATGAGTAGTATTATAAGAATACGCGTATATATACTGGGAGTAATGAAAGTGAAAGTTTCACTCTAGCATGTATGAATACTGTGAGTTATGAGAGTGAAGGTGAAAGTGACATTCACTCTCAGTGCTAGTATTCAGGACGAGAAAGTGAATGCTACGTATTTTACTGAAAGAAACTGAATCCCTACAGTGACAGTAAACAACTATTACTGAAGGAAACTTATGGTTAAAGACTGTAGATATATATAAGTGTTATATAGTAACAGAAATATAAACTGTGAGTGTTTTTATGAATAATAGACAACACTAGTGGTGAATGATCAGAAGTGGGATGGTCATACGCCCTTGTAATTTTCATTGCTTTCACAGTGTTTTTTTTTTTTTTTTGGGAGTATGGATTCCAAACTATTTGAGAATCATAGAATAGTGTTTCTAGTGATAATATCAGGCTGTGGTAATCATATTACGAGTTGTCGGTAAGTGTAAAGTGGAGACTTCGTTACCCAACTTCAGAGGTCTCCACAAGTCCTACAGTACTCGACGAAGGCTCAACAAACACCCAAGGAGAAAGCTGAAGGTATGTGCCATAAGTATATGTGATTTTAATATTCTAGGACTAATAACTGATTTTTGGCAAATATTTTCAGAGAGTCTGTCGGAGTGCGAATATGCTCGCGGGAGCCGCAAGTCAAAGCAAAACAAGCCCGCGGTTTAAGGGTTAAAAAACACAGAAATCATAGTATATCACAATGTTTGTTCATGAAATGCCATTCATTCATCATTCATTCATTGCCAGACGCCATGTATCCCAGACGGGGTGGCCAAGGGCTCAGAGTTAATTGTTTTACAGGGAGGGGCACTAATCCTCCACCAACCTCACTTGACACGTAGGGAGAACGATATGCCAACAGCATCTGGTGTTCCCAGGCGGTCACCCATCCAAGTACTAACCAGACCCAACGTTGCTTAACTTCGCTGATCGGACGGGAAGCGGTGTACTCAATGTGGTCATTAATGTGAAATCATGTTTTCCTTGTTTTTCAGGACCAGTTGGATGCGTTTTGTCATGGAATCACGTAGATCTCTATAGTAATCTATGGACATTTCTTTGTACCAAACATTTGTCAGTTCTGTCTTTAGGTTGTCCAGACTGTGTCTTCTTCTCTGCCATGATTTTCTTCATCTTTTCCTAGCAGTTTGCTATCGGGTTTAGATCCAGACTGTTGCCAGGCCAGTCGAGGACCTCAATCCGATTATCCTGGAACCATTTTTTCACCTTTCTTGACTTGTGGCGTGGAGCTGAATCGTTCATGAAAAAGTCGCACCCATGAATAGCAAAAAAGTTTAACAAATGATCTTTCAGAACTTGAATGTACAGACCACCATTTATCACCAAGTTCTTAGGAAGAAAGTAGAGGCCTGTCTTTCCCATTTCACCTGAGAAACACCCCCATACCATTGCTGATTGTGGGTGCTTAACAGTCGGCACCATGTAAGCAGGGTCATATCGACTATGGGAGGCAGGGCAACGAACCTTGGCAGAACGCACCTGGAACACTTGAAATACTGTATGCTTTCATCAGAAAAGATAACTTTTCTCCACTTATCCGATGTCCAGTGTGCATACTTCTTGACAAACTGAATGCGCTGCTTCTTCATGCAGTCAGTGAGAAGCTGTTTCTTGGCTGCGGTGCGGCTTGGCAAACCCAACTCCTTCTGCAAACGAAGTTGGATAGTTCGAATTGAGATGTAACAGCTGGGGATGCATTCTCTTCAATTTTGCTGTTGTCAGTCGAGGATTCTTGATTACTTCCCTCTTCAGAGGCATATCTGTACCTCAGGAAGTCGTCCTCTTCTTTCCATTGCCATGTTTGTGCTCTGGTACGACATCAGGTGGCAGGCCACACGCTGCAGCAAGAATCTTCATGACGGTCGAGTTTGCGCGTCCAGTACGTTCGCAGATCATGTTGACAGGGACATTATCCTGCCTCCATGCAATGATACGGACCCTCTCATCCCTTGAGCAGTACTTTCCAGGCATGGCAACTCAACTTTAGGAAAATAACAGGGCAAACAGTAATGCATATGAATAAAGAGGGAGATGCAAGCTCAGAGCAACGGGAACATATGCTCCTATTCTCACTTCTGGGCAAGCACTGACGTGCTGAGTGTTGCACCACCTCCCACCAGCACCAGAGGAGTTGCTAGTTACTTCTTGCTCAAAAATTTCACTTGGTAGAGGTGGAAACACAAAGCAAAGACAGACAATGCTTCCATAGCACTTCTGTGTGAAGGTCCTAGGTCAGTTTGCAGTGGGTGTATAATAAATTACCTTTACAATGATATATCGATAATTGCAATTTTTGCATTTTGTTGTGCAGTGAAGTGAATGGAAAAAGATGCACAATAGTCTCGGCCGCATATTCACTTCACAACGGTTTTCTTTGATCGGTCAGTGTAAATACACTTTTTATGGTAGGATGCTGGTTGTGGTGTTATTTTGAAGCTGAATAGTTGTACTTTATTGTAGTATGTTCATAAAAGGAAAACAGAGAAAGTCAAAGTGATGAGTTGAAGTTAGGCAGAAACCGAAAATTTTATACCTTCTTGTAGAAAAATATTTGCCAAGAATAAAGTGATAAAGAAACAAAGCTATGAGACAGACCAGCAAGTTTCATAAAATGATGATTAAAAGCGTCATCGGAATCTCTGAGGTTGGATTTGAAATGACGATCAAAATTGTCATTGGAATCTCAAAGAGTTAAGGTGAGAGTGACCAGCCTCACTGATCCCTGAATGGCATTATGTTAGCAGCAAACCCCAACCATCCTATGGATATAAACCTGTACCGGCTCATTCCGATTGGAGTGCCTTAATTGCCCACGAAACCAACAGGCACCATAATTTGGTTATATGGTTACCACCCAGTTTAGTTAAAGGTTTGCTGGTGTACAGGAAAGCATTTGGCTTGCCACTCAGTGTAGAGTCACCTGTAGACAGAAGTTAGAGGAAAGAATGAAGGAAGGAAATACAAGTGGATGGATGGAAAGAAGGAAGGAAGGGAAGAAAGGTCAGGCACCCAAGAGCAGCACTACATTGAGTGAGTGGATGGTGAGCGCCCCCATCAGCCAGTTTCTGGTTAGTCCATTATGTAAATTTCCCATCAGTAAATGTTTTGTTTATGTTTGTGATACTTGCAGTTACTGTAACTGTAATAAGAGTCGATTTTATAATCATATTTCGATAAAAATCTCACAGGTACAGTTTCTCACTTTTCCTGTAACGTCTGACGGTCAAATTTTCCTTAACAACACAAATTTATTAGGAATAATCAAAATTTGCTAGGTATGATTATGATCCTTATCCATTGATGTATTACTGTATTTATATGAAGCACTCCTTGAGTGAACCAGTCAGATCACAGACACTATTGAAAGTACTCATGCCAACTACAAGAGGGGGGGTAGCATTTCGGTAATATTCCTCTCTAAACTTTTGAACATTTATATATGATGTAGGGTGAAGTGTTGGTTTTATAGCTTGCAAGAAGCATTTGTTTAGATTGCATACTTTTGCTGATGTAACTGAGAGTAGTTCAGTAACTTGTCTCCGAATGTAACGTTCCTCACGATGGAATGAATCTATTCCATATTCAGTATAGACCATGTATCTGTCTATCTATCTGTCTATTGCCAGACGCCTTAATCCCGTAAGGAGTGGGCACAAACAAATTTCCTCCATGTCGCTCTGTCCAACGCCATTTCACTGTCCTGCTCCTAGCTCACACCCTCCTCTCTCATATACCTCTCCATTCCATCCCTGCTTCTCATCCTTGGCCTCCTCCTCTCTCTGCCCCCTCCTCCCCTCCACCTCACTTACATACACTTTTCTCGTCATTCTCTTGCTCTCCATCCTCTCCATATGGCCAAATCACCTCATTGTATTTCTCCTAATGCTTTCTCTCACATCCACTTCCACATCACAATGCTCCTTCACTTCCTCATTTGTCAGTCAGTCTCTCCATGTGACTTCACATGCTTCTTTCAGATAACTAATTTCCACTGCTCTCACTCGTACCTTGTGTCCCTCTACTAAGGTCCAAGCTTCTGTTCCATACGTTGGGGTTGGTATCACAATACTGTACTGCCATGCAGTGACTTTTTTACCACCATACTCACTTCCCTGTTTCTTATCACTGCTTTCAAAGAACCAGCAACCTTTCTTCCTTGTTGTACCCTTTCAAGCACTTCATCCTCCAAACTTCCATCCTTACTATTCACACTTTAATGCACTCACATTTTCCATTTCCTTCTCATCCAACCTCACTGTATGTTCACTCCAACATCCACTGCTGTACCTTGTTTCCCTTTTATAACCTCGTCCATATGCAGATTGAACAGTCATGGAGACATGACATATCCCTGTTTCAATCCAACCTTCAAATGGAATATGTCACTCAGCTCACTGTCCACACGCACTGCAGCCTTAGCACCCTCTTACATACAATACTCTTCATGGCATTCAGCAACTTCTCATTTACTCCTTATATTCTTAATACTTTCCACATTCCTAGTCTGTCCACCCTGTCATGTGCTTTCTCCAAAGCCATGAAGGTGGCATACAACTTTTTTCCCTTTTCTAGAAACTTTTCCACTAAAGACCTAGGAATAAATATCTGATCTACACAACATCTTCCCTTCCTAAAACCTCCCTGTTCTTTTCCAACTATTTCATGTATTGTACTCAACCATGTATCATACACTAACCATGTATCATACACAAAATACACCATACACTATGTGCACCATACACCATATATACAGTGCCGTACATCACCATTCACACCATACACTGTACGTACCATATTCACCAAGTACAGTACCACACAAATGTGGTACCAATTTATAAGGGAGGAAACAGGGAAGAACCCCTGAATTATAGACCAGTGTCTCTAACCAGCATGGTCGCAAAATTGCACACGAGAATCCTGAAAGCTAGGTGGATAAAATATCTGGAAGAGGTGAATATTTTGAATGAAAGTCAGTTTGGATTCAGAAGTGGAAGATCATGTATTTCCAACTTGTTGAGCTTTTACTCAAGAGCGATTGACGTGCTACAGGAAAGAGACGGTAGGGTGGATTGTGTGTATTTAGATTTGGAGAAGGCTTTCAACAAGGTACCCCATAAGAAACTAATGTGGAAACTAGAGCCTATAGGAGGACTGAAGGGAAACCTCCTGGAATGGATGAGGGACTTTTTGAGAGACAGACAAATGAGGACAGTAACAAAAGATAGGATGTCTGGACAGAGAGATGTAACAAGTTGAGTCCCACAGGGCTCGGTGTTGGCGCCAGTGATGTTCCTGATTTATGTAAATGATATGGTAGATGGAGTGAACAGTTATGCAAGTCTGTTTGCTGATGATGTAATGATCTTGAGGAAGGTAGAGGCTGAGGAGGACTGTAAAATGCTGCAAGAGGATCTGAATAGAATACATGATTGGAGCCGGATGTGGGAAATGAAATTCAGTGCAAAGAAATGTAAAATATTGGAAATCGGTAAAAGTACTAAGAGGCCATCACTGAATTATTTGATGGGTAATGAACCAATCACAAAAGCGAGAGAAGAGAAAGATATGAGAGTGCTGATCCAGGATAGTTTGTCACCTGAAAAACATATTAACAAGATAGAGAGACGTATAAACTCTCGACTAACATAAGAGTAGCATTTCATTACATGGATGAGGAGATGATGAAAAAATTGATAGCGGCCATGATCTGCCCGAGGTTAGAATATGCAGCAGTAGTGTGGTCCCCACACAAAGAGAAAGATATGAACAAGATTGAGAGAATACAAAGAACAGCCACCAAGTTGGTCCTCAGCCTGTCAGATCTGTTGTACAGAGGGAGGCTGGAAAAGCTGGATTTGCCTTCCTTAGAGGAAAGGAGAGAGAGGGGCAACATGATTGCAGTGTTCAGGACCATGGTGGGAGTAGATAAAATTGACAGGGAAGATCTGTTTGTATGGGATAAGAGAGCAACAAGATGACACGGAATGAAATTGAAGAAGCCAAGCTGCTTGAAGGATATCAAGAAATATAGTTTTCCTTATAGATGCATAGACCTGTGGAATAGCCTGGACAAAGAGATCGTCCAGTCCAAAAACTTAAATGAGTTTAAAGCAGAATTTGACATTGAGAAACAGAGACGGGACCCCACGAGTGTAGCTCATTTCCTGTATGTTACAATTAGGTAAATACAGTTAGGTACATACTCTACACCATGCAGTCAACAACATATTATCATACACTTTGCATCATCCAATCTATATCATATTACCATACACCAAATGGTATGCAACATACACTATACACCATATATTGTGTACCATACATTGTACACCCTGCACAATACATAATACACCCAGCACTATACAACATAGTCCACAATGCACTGTACACCATACGGTATATATGCTGTGCTGTGCACTACTTGTATATACACTGAAATATATATACAGTATATGCTACACACTAATACACAGTGCATACTGTACTATACACTACACTGTGCATTACATAAACTACTGTATAAACACTATGCTATGTACAGTACATAGTATGCACTATACTGTGTAATTGTTTGATACAGGGTGTCCTCCCAAAAAGTTTTATTTTTTATTTTTCTGTGGCACAAAAGATATCAAACATAGAGCTATGAAATTTTGACTACAAATAAACATCACACTGGAATTTTATTTACAGTAAGAATTATGTCAATATCATGATTATTATGGGTGCTGCACAGCGAGAATGAAATGCTCAATGTGAGCGCCATGGTGGACAAGGCATTCCTTAATTCTCACATCAAAGTTCTGGATTACTGCCTTGCTTGTGTCAGCAGTATTGGTTCTCATGAACACCTCAGTCTCATTCTTGAGCTCAGGAATTGAGCTACGGTTGTTCCGGTACACATTGTCGAACCCACAAAAAGAAGTCCAGTCAGTTGAGATCAGGCAAATTTGGAGCCCAGATGGAAAGAGTTTTCAGGGAAATGATCCAGTCCCTAAAGTTCTCAGACAGAAGATTTGTAGTCTCAGTTGCTGTGTGGGGTGTCGCCCCATCCTGCTGGAACCACTGCATGTTCAAGGTCAAGAGACAACAACGATGGCAAGCACAAAATTTCCTTATGACGCCACAGTAGTTCGCCTGATTAACCATCACTGCATTCTTGTCGTCATCCTCGAACCAGGAGGGTCCGATGATCCCTTTAGTGCTTAGTGCACACCAGGTAGTGCACATCTTGCTATGGGGTGGCATTGTGGCTACAAAATCAGGAGGTTCTGTCTCCCTAAAGCAACAGTTCTGGCTGCTCATTACGCCATCCAAATGAAAATGTGCCCTATCTGAGAACCAAACGTTTTTAACTCATTTTTCGTCCTCTTCCAGCATTTGGTTAAACCATTCACACATTTGGACACGCAGGGCCTTGGCATTATCAGTCAGAGTCTGCTTTATTTGAATTTTAGATGGGTATGACTTGAGGTCCTGTCGCAAAATTCTTTGGACAGAGGATTTTGACATGCCGTTTTTTTTTTTTTTTTTTTTTTTTTTTTTTTTTTAACCAACGGAGGAAGGAAAAACACATGGGGAAAAAAAAATAATAATCCATACACCAGATTATTGGTGTCCTCTATTCATAAAATATCTGTAACAGTTAGACTTGAACAGTTGTGGGATGAAATTTGGAGGAAAACAACTCTGTGGAAGCGAGTTACAGAGAGATGCAGTTCAGGGAATGAAAGAATTCTGATAGGCAGAAGTTCTGCAATATGGTTGAGTGACATTCCAGTCATGAGCGCTACCAGATCCCCGTGTAGCACGAGGGAAGGATTGGAGAGGTGGCACCATGGACGCAACTTCGTCTGAGCATTTGCCAAAAAAATATCTGTAAAATAATGCAAGGGAGGCAACATTCCTTCTTACTTGCAGGGGAGGTAGTTTATATGTAATGGCAGGGTTGTTAATGATTCTAACAGCTTTATTCTGAATTTTGTCTAGTTGTCTTAATGCAACCTCTCCACAACCATTCCACAAGGTTGAGCAATATTCAAGCTGAGAGCACACATGACTCTTATAAATTATAGCTAACTGCTCATCGGCGAAGAAGTTACGGACTCTGTACAATAATCCAAGTTTCTTTGAGGCGGTTTTAGCAAGTGATCTGACATGAGAGGTCCAGCTTAGGGCACTGTTAAGTGAGACACCAAGAATTTCAATACTTTTGGAGATGGGAATATTAGCAGCACTGAAGGTAATGTACGAATCTTGCAATATCTGTCTATTAGTAAACTGTATATATTTAGTTTTACTAGCATTAAAAGAGACAAGGTTGTTTTGTCCCCATTCACTGATTGTAGATAGATCTTGATTTATGGAGATGGCTGTACTGAGTTGAGAGGTAGAGATATTAGACTTTGTGAATGGATGTCTGAGTGTGAATCAACTATGTAGTGTTGAGTCATCTGCATATGAGTGAACGGGATTGTGAGTGACAGATAAGAGATCATTAATATGAACCAGAAATAGGGTTGGCGCCAGAACTGATCCCTGCAGCACGCCGGCGTTAATTGAGTGGAAATTCGAATATACATCATCTACTTTTACTCTTCTTTTCCTGTCACTAAGATAAGAAGAAATCAAAGGAACAAAAGACGTTAGTCCATAGCAAGGGAGTTTGGACAGCAGGGAACGGTGCCATACTCTGTCAAAAGCTTTAGAGATATCAAGAGCTACTGCATGAGTTTCTCCAAAAAGATCAATTGATTGATGGATGGTATGAGTTAAGAGATTGAGTATGTCAATGGTGGATCTTTCGTGGTGAAAACTGTATTGTCTATCACTAATTAAGTTGTTGGATTCAAGATGTTTAACAATATGCTTATTAATTAAAGTTTCAAATGCCTTACCAAGAGAAGATGTGACAGCAATTGGTCTGTAATTGGAGGGGTCAGACAAACTTCCTTTCTTCGGAACTGGGTGGATATTGGCTTCTTTCCATGAATTTGGGAATAAAGAAGTACGTATGCATAGTCTGAATAATTTGGCTAGGACAGAGGCAAGTTCAGGGGAACACTTTTTGAAAACAATTGGCGGAATTCCATCTGGGCCTGGAGCTTTGTTGGTAGGTAAATTGTCTAGGATGGATTTTACGAATCTTGTCTGTATTTTAAGTGGGGCAATTTCGGGAGAATCAAGTTCCAGTACTGAGACACCTACGAAGAGATTTATTCGGACTTCGCGATGCTGACTCATGGACCGACTTGAGGTTTGCTTTGGTACGAGAAGATTTCTTTCTTCCAGAAGTTCCACGATGTCTGTTCTTTCAGCTTCCATGGCTTTCAAATTTCTGGACAATTTTCTGGATTGCTGGTATAGATGGGGCATCTCCAACACTAAAGTGTTTCTGGTATTCTTTCAGAGTCTGTACTAATGATTTAGTCTCTACGTATAATTTCACAGTTTTTGATTGCTGCTGGACTGAGAGTGTCATGGTTGAGCTAGGTTGATGAAACTTTCAGGGAAGAAACTCATGTCTAGAACATAACTTGAAAAAAACAAAGGAGTTGTTTTGTGAAATACATCATAAGTAAATCAGAAATAAAAAGTTAACCTTTTTTGGGGGGACACCCTGTATAGTAGGAATGATATTACAGTGCAGTAAACTCTCAATTATCTGTCATCGCAATATCCAAGGCTGCTGGCTCAGTTCTATTAAAGCATTATCTGGTGGCAAAACGGGATGTAACCATCGGTTGTGCAATATCCGGTGTTGAGGTGTATCAACTGGCTCATAAATGGTTTCCATTTGGCACTGTTACTGTATGATGGTATTTTATCATTACAGTGAGTCTTCGATATACGATAGGGATAGGGACCAAAAAAAACTTTCGTAACTCGAAATTTTGTATATCCGAACAATTTTCCCCATTGAAATATGCATATAAATGGGGGGATGCATCCCAGGACCCCCTCGGACCCCCCACTTAAACTTTACCCCCCCCTCCCCATTTTGAAGTAAGCAATACCTGTATGCAATTGTAGAGAAGGAGGTGGCCATATTCTTGTACATCTCCTTTTTCTTTGTCTGTCCCAGCGGTGGAAGCTACAAGGCCTAAAGCATGCCCAATCTCCGAGACTCCCTGCCCCACCTCATGGGGTCTTATAATTTCCAATTTCCTTTCCAGAGTTACAGTATGGTGCTGCTTCTTTTATGCAGCGGGCTCACCCGATGCTGGAGATGATGCAGGGTGCTTGGGAGGCATGGTGAAACAATATGAAAAGGTGAAGAGCTGCAAAAATATCCCCACATACAACGAAGCTGCGAGGAGAGGAGAGACGCAGACTCAACTGAGAAGTGTGCGAAAATTTGTTTATCAGAGAGGGGTTAGTTCATTTTCTCTCGGCAAGTGAGCGCGATGCACATTTTTCATACAGTTTTCCATTAAACCCTTCATAGCTGCCGGCCTTGAACAACACTTTACTGTTTCGGTATCAGTGACGTTCAGTTAGGGCGTCCTATAAAAAACTGCAAACAATTATGGGAAGGAAACGAAGGTCACTGGTGTGTTTGCACGACCCTACTCTATCATCCCAAGCAGTCAAGCATATGTATTCGCCGATGTTTACATGCATATGTTACATGCTCCCTAATTATGAATATGTTTCTTTCAGCAAGAGAATGTAATTTACCATCGTCAAAATAGTCAGAAAAATATAGAAGGCAAACTAGAGGAATATGAACTGAATTGGTAAGGTCTTTAGTCTGTATGCTTACACGAAAGATTATGGGTTTTACAATTTCAAGAGACGATATGGAACAAAAATGTTTGCTAATCAGAAAAAAAATTACTCTTTCGTGCCACATGTTCTCGTAGGTTAGAATTCAGTACCACATTCTTTGTTTGGTATCACTCTTCCCAATATATTTTGGACCCACTCGTTAACTCAGTATATTCAGGAGGTCTGAGTCAAGTCTCTCTCATGAATATATAGTAGCCCTTTATTGAACAGATTAGGGTATTGGAAAGCCTAGCTTGGTCTTACTTGATTTTGCTTTTTAGTTGAAATAAAGCGTTGTATTACTATAATTTTTTACAGTGTGTTTGATCAGGAAGGAAAGCGAATTTAAAAATTTTTCTAAAAAGATTGTTCCTGCATGGAAGGAGGTTGGAACAAAAAAATAATAAAATGTTTTGTGGAGCTCAAAATTTCTTCTAGATTGGAATTGCTATAAAGTTTCTGTTGTTAGTTTGACTACAATTTAAAAAAGAGACTACATTCGGTAGAGTAAAATTTAGTTTTCCAATACTGAGCACAGTTATTTCTGCTCCCATAAAGTTAGTGTACATTTACTGCTCATTCTTTTCTTCGTTCTTAGGTGTATGTGTGAAAGAGAGGATTGATACAAACAATAATGTATTTCATTACTGAGTGAGTTGGGGGGAGGGTAGTGAAATGGTGGGTGACAGAGCGACATGGAGGCGTTTTGTCTGTGGCCACCCTTTGCGGGATTAGGGCGTCAGGCTATAGATAGATAGAATATCGCTTTCATAGCTGCTGGCCTTGAACAACGCCTTACTGTGCTGGCATCAGTGACGTTGAGTTTGAGTGAGCTATTAAAAACTGCGAGCAATTATGGGAAGGGAACGAAGGTCACTGGTGTGTTTAGCCTGTACACGACCCAACTCTACCATCCCAAGCAGTTAGTTTTCACAGTTCACTTCATCCCAGATGTTTTCGCTGATGTTTACATGCTAATGTAACACGCATCCTAGTTTTATTAATTCTTACACGAATCATAGCAAATCACAGGATGGGTTTAGGGGAAAAAAATAATAATAATAATAAAAAAAACAGGTGTGCCAGACGAGTCTTTTCATATATATAAGAAAAAGAAATCGATTTTAGAACTTTGAAAAAATGGTCCCAAGGCCGACCACAGGAGCACGCAAATTTCTGAACCCACAGGCATTGAGGGGGCTAAACATATGCTTTACTTTAAGCAGTAAAAGCACCTTACCACATCAGTTCTTCCTGATAGTCAGTTATATTTTCCAGATTATTTCTGGGTTGGTAAATACAGTAAACGTTTCTTGTTAAATCTGTTTCCTCATCGTTTTTAGCTGTTCTGATGTGACAACTCTTGTTTATTTCATTAGCATAATGGCAGAAAGGACTGTTCTTCCCTAAGTGTTTAACTAAACCTGGCCTAACCGATCTTATCTGTACCTAATAATTTAACCTAACCTCCAGTTGGGAAATTGGAAACTACTGTATATCCTCCTTTGAGCACATTGAGTTTCTTCCACTGCACTGCAAACGATCGTAGGGGAAAGTGATAATAACAGGGAGGAAATGTTTCAGCAAGATAAAGTAGTTTGCCAAACTGAATGTTGTCAGAAAGTTACAGAAACAAGCGGAGGATTAGGAATTGAATTTGTAAGGTCTTTCTGCTGACTCAAGTGTACAATGAAAGACAAAAGTATCTTCTCAAAGTCTGACGAATATAGGGTGGAAAAATCGAACCATTTGAAACACACACTAGTAGAAACAGAGTTTTCATTGTATTTCGCCTGGTGTAAATTTTCTTCAGATGGAACTGGGAGGATAGTTGTGTCTTTCATTGTACATTTACCGGTAAATATATCAATCTAACAGTACTTGTGTTTTGTTTCTGCTGGATTAATCGTGATTTCAGACTATTCAGGCACCTATTCACACCATATAGTCTGGATAATAGGGCTATCTCTGTATCTCCTTTCGTTTCGATTTTCGTAACATCGAAAGAGATATTTTTGTATTGTGGAGTTTGTCCTACAGTATATTCATCACTTTCGTACCATCGAAAATTCGTACTTCAAGTTTTCGTATTTCGAAGACTCACTGTACTTTATTATACTTTATGCTAAATTTTCATCTTTCACTCATGGGGAAGTTTTTAAGATGGTGGGTCAAGACAGATAATAACGCAGTATCTGCCTTGATGCCGAATGTTGTGCCAGTGGGGGGGGGGGTTACTGTGCAATATTCGGTGTTTTGCAATATATGGCATAGGACTTGGCTGAATTGTGCCAGATAATTGAGAATTTACTGTATTTGAAGTAAAATAAATGATTACAGATAAATACAAGAGTATTTCCAGGTTACAAGGTCCGCTCTAGGAGCTTCGACCTGCCCTTAACCCATGGATTGCAAGCCATAGCTCAGGCCGGGAAGCGCCACATTGCGAGCCGCAGCTCTGATTGTGCTAACCTTCCAGTGGCCATGCATCACTGCTCACTACTCCACCCCTACGCAAGCTTACACCTGATGGAGATAGTTTTTTTTTCTTTCTGTCTTTTTCCAGCGGATGATGCTCTGGATTATTATCTTCAAGTTTATAATAAGCAAAAGCTCTTTTTTTTTTTTTTTTTTTTTTTTTTCACTACCGTACTCCACCCCTATGCAAACTTACACATGGTGCTGCGCAAAGATGGTTTTTTTTTTTTTTTTTTTTTTTTTTTTTTTTTTTTACCAGATAATGCCCTGCGTGTCAAGTGGGGTTGGTGGAGGATTAGTGCCCCTCCCTGTAAAACAATTAACTCTAAGCCCTTGGCCACCCCGTTTGGAATACATGGCGTCTGGCAGTGAATGAAAAAAAATATAATGCCCTGGATGTTTATCTTCAGATTTATAATAAACAAAAAGTTTTTTTTTTTTTTTTTTTTTTTTTTTTTTTTTTTTTTTACACACCATGGGGTGGGATAAAAAAAGATAATTGCGCAATCCACGGGTTAACTTACAAGGTTCAGCTGGGAGTCTGTATGGATGCCCGTGTTTTGAGTATCACACAGAATAGATGTTATGATCTTCATGCTTGACATACGAGATTCATTGGAAGAAATGAGCTTGAATCTCCATTCGATTATCCTTGTTTTGGCCTTTTATATACAGTATCTAGATAACAGTATATATTAGATTGGCTAAAAAGTTTAGGGAAAGCTACTCTGATATAAGAGTAATGTATTACAGGTT
This sequence comes from Coenobita brevimanus, assembly GCF_032717465.1. Lineage (NCBI taxonomy): Eukaryota > Metazoa > Arthropoda > Malacostraca > Decapoda > Coenobitidae > Coenobita > Coenobita brevimanus. The sequence continues at coordinate 24,894,061 of NC_137012.1, forward strand.
CTGCTGTATGAATTTCAGTCTGATTATCAATTGAACGTGCTTAAAAAGATGCAGAGAAGTGTAAGTTTGCTGTTAACCGTGGGGTCAGTTTCATTCTTTTGGACAGTGATGGACTCTGGGGATATTCTTTTGTGACAAGATATACAGTATCTCCCATTGTATAACCTTTGTTCTGTATGAAATATGCATGTTTGAGAAGTTGTGTACTGTAGCCATTTAAGTCCAGAAGTAATTGTTGTATTTCATTGTGATTGTTTAAATTTTATCCTATATTTCAGGCTCTGAGTGAGCAGAACCATGTGTGTCAGCTTTCTTGGTGTTGTATGATCACCCGGTTTGTTGATAATGGACACACGCAAGCGCAGAAAAGAAGGAGGGGTGGTGGCTCCAACACTGGATAGTTTCCAGGCATCTCCTAAAAGGTTTGTATGGGATACTCAAGAAGACTTTCAGTTGCAATGCAAAATTACAGTACTAACTGCGGTAGAAGTGCTCCTTGATTTTTTTTTTTTTTTTTCTTAACATTGTTGTTGTACATTGGGATGGAAAACAAAGACCTTCACACTCACCAGGGCAGTTGAAGTGAGAGATATGTCTTGAAACACCTGTAAGTTAAGGAGAAACATGTAATAACTTTTTTATAACTCTTGAGAGTTATTGATTCAGTGAGTGGATGGACAAGGGGCCCCGCAAGACATAAAGTAACTTGGTGATTGGATGAGGGTGTAGAAGCTGCAGTTGAGTAGAAAAGAAGGCATCTCTGGGAATGGAAAAAGGGTGGTAACAAAGAGGAATACTTGGCACCAAGCGTAGGGCTAGAAAAGAGGTTTACAGGGCACAGTGTGAGTCTCAGAGAGTTTTACTTGATAACCTAAATAGTGTGGAAAGGAAGAATATGATATTTAAGGTGGCACATCAGATGAGAAGGAAGGATAGGGATGTCATAGGTGAGCAGTTTGTGAAGAATGATGAAGGAAAGGTAATGGTGAACAGTGGGGATATTAAAGACACCTGGAAAGGGCATTACACCCGGTTGTCGAATGAGGAGTTTGACTGGGACAGGAAAGGTTCGGAGCCAGCAGATCCAGTGTTTGGCCCTTGGCCTTTGATTGACGCTGCTACTATGAGCAGGGCAATAGGCAGGATGCAGGTGAGGAAGGCAGCAAGTGTGTCTGAGTTGACTGCTGAAATGTTGAAAGCCTCAGGAGATACAGGAGTGGGGTTGGTTACGGACTTGATAGATACAATTATATATGAGTGTGTTGTCCCAGGTGATTGGCTGAAGAGTGTAATTGTAAATGTGTACAAGGAGAAGGGTGATGCTCTGGAAAGAGGAAATTATAGAGGCATAAAGCTGTTAGACCAGATAGTAAAGGTAATGGAGAGAGTTGTAGAAGGTACGATTAGAGAAAGAATGAATAGAGTATTGATGAGGTGCAGTTTGGGTTTATGCCAGGCAAAGGGACCAGTGATGCCATAGTTAAACAGCTCCAGGAAAAATATATAGAAAAGAAAAAGGAGCTGTACTTTGTTTTTGTTGATCTGGAAAAGGCTTTTGACAGAGTCCTTAGAGAGGTGATGAGTGGATGATAAGAAAGCATCTGATTGAGGAGTGGCTGGTTAGGGTGGTTATGGCCATGTATGTGAATGCTTACACCCAGGTAAGGGTGAATGGAGATTTGAGTGATGGGTTTTCATTGAATGTTGGTGTGCATCAGGGGTCAGTCTGTAGCCTGTTGTTGTTTATTATTGTACTTGAAGCTCTCACGTGACAACCCAGTGCACCGGTTGACGTGTATAGCTGTCACGATTTTGTGCACAGAGCAACGCCAGTTGACGTGTATAGCCGTAAGCGTCTTCCCAGCACCCTTTGAATTTGAACTTATCCTTACTCATCGACAGGACCACCTGGAGACATGGGGATACTTTCATATGAAAGAGGAAGAGTTGATGTGTCTTATGTATCCTTAACAATTTCTCTGGCTGTTATAGTTTGGTAGATGTTAGGGTTTGAATTATGGGTATTTTTTCCAAAATCACGGAAATCCCCTGTAGGGAGGAGCGTGCAACATCAGAAAATACCCGGCCTGTAGGGGTTAAGGAATGGACTTTCATGGGAGATATATGCTGAAAATTTGGTGTTGATTGCAGAGAATGAAAAGGAGGCAGAGGAAAGATTTAGGAAGTGGAGAGATGGTATGGGGCACATGGGCTTAGAAGTAAACGCAGATAAAACAAAAGTGATGGTACAGTAATACCTCGATATACGATATCCCTAGATGCAGTACCCCGGCTTAACATTGGGGGTAGAAATACCACCATACCTCGCCTAATGATGGCTAAACCCCGGTTTAACTATTGGTTTTGATTTGTTTTTACTGATTTTGATGATAGTTTAGACTAAAATTGTGTGTTTAACCCGCCCCATCCCGACGTTTTCTGGGCAGTGGTACGCCCCAGTCCCGACAGTTTTGGACCCCCCCCCTCTTTTTTTTTTTTTTTTTTGCTCAAACATCCACTTTTGGTGAGAAACATCGAAAATTCATAGAGAAATCGCTCACCTGAGGTTTAAAATACTCGATCCAGGTAGGAGTACCTCCTTACCTTACAGGGTTTTCTATCAGGCTGGCTGCAAAGAAAACGAGTTCTGTGGGAGGATAACTATTCCACACCACTCATAAACGGTATTTATTTATTTATTTGGTACGAATTTATATGTAGTACGAGAGTATATTGGTTTTCAAACGGTAATATAGGCATTATAAGCATTGTTTCACTAACTAACTCATCACCATTCCTGACCTTTTTTTGCCACATTACCTGATCATCATTTCTGACTGTTTCTTCCTCTGATGTTTGTCCTCCACATTGTCATCGATTGGGGAATCACTCTGGCCCTGAATTTCGTACCGTGGTATGACATGGCTTTACTGGCCAGGTCACTGATAACAGGTGAATTGCTGAGAAAAGGTCATGCAGGGGGGAGGGAGGAGGTCATGCTGGGTAAGGCATTGTCCCTGCCTGGCATCTTGTAGAGGAAGGTGTCCCGTGTATACGTGCCAAAAATCACTCGCTTACTATGCTGAGTGGTAACCGTATAACCAGATTATGGTGCCTGGTGGTTTAGTGGGTAATTAAGGCACTCCAGTTGGATTGAGCTTGTGTAGGTTTTTATGCAAGGGGTGGTTGGGGTTTATTGCTCATGTAATGCCACTCAGTGAGGCTGGTCACTGTCATCTTAAATGTCAGGACCAACTTGCCCATCCCTGGACTCCTACACTCCTCATGGGGCAACATAGGATTGGATGATGGATGGATGGATTGAGCATATCTGGAGACTCACTCATTAACTGTTAATTCTCATACCTATTCCATGCTCTGGTTCATGGTGGCATGTACATCACTACTATGTCTAACTTTTCTCCATGTTCATCCACTATTTCGACTCCCATTGTTTCCACTTTTGTATTTTATAAATGTACCCTTTTCACATTTACCTTATTATCAGCCATAATCATCACTCTTCCAAACCTTATTTCTCTGTCTTCCCTCCACGCATTATAATCTTTCCAAGCAAGCACATTTGCATCGAATTCCCTCTAATTTAGTTTCAACTAAACATACCACTCCTGGTTTCTTTTCCCTAATGCAGTCACTGAGTTCTAGTTTCTCTGTTATCAGTCCATCCACATTTGTATACATTACCTTTAGCATACAGGCTGGAGTCTTTTTAATCACTTCCTTATTTGCTCTAACATTACTTAGGCATACCAGATCATTTTGTACTTTTCTCTTTGGTCCATCTTTATATACCACTTTCTGAGTTTAATGTCCATCACTCTGCAAAAAAACACTTTTCTTTGTCACTTAAATCTTTCCTCATTTTTGTGTTTATCCTCTTCCAGCAATGTTTTCAGTTTAGTTCTTTCATTGGAGTTTAGATCTTTTCTTACCATTACTTTTTTCAGGTTTTCATCATCACTCAGTCTATGTGCTACTCCCAACTCTTCTTTTGCCATGTTTTCGTTCGTAAATTTAACCTTAACCCCTTAACCACAGGGCGTCACTTTCGTGATGCTTGGGAGCAAGGGATCATACTGCAGGGCGTCACTTTTGTGATTGTGTTATTTTGAATTCGCCCGGGCTTTCAAGTGGTGGCTTGTATCATCTTTCAGTACTGCCAATGTCCAACACTAGTCAGCACTCCTAATCTCATCTGTACTCCCATCCATTGTTGACAATTTAGCCATTTCTTCCTGTTCTTGACTCCCCTCCCTACCTTCCCTCCATTACCCTATCCTCTCGCCTGCCCAGCTGCGCTGCGCTAAGTAAATCTTCCCCGGAATTTTCCACTGATTTCATCCATTGAAATAAGCCCTATGCCCTATTCTTATACCAAATAATTTATACAAAAAAGAAATAAGGTAAGTGATAGTGCCATACACCTGGAACTGGCTAATTATCACCTTATAACACCTCACGTGCACTCGTTCGCTAATTTTCGCTGTTTATTTCTCCTTGAAATATGCCGTATAATCTATTCTCGTAATAAAAATATATATAAGAAAGGAAGGGAGAAGCCTAAGTGATATTTACATTCACCTGGAACTACCTAATTTATTATGTATTGGCTAGATTTCCTGCCAATCATTTCATAGCGCTTATATTAGCAGCTGTCACCACGCTGACATTGGCAGCCTTTCACTGCCCCTAGGCCACCACAGCATTCAGTTTACAGTCGCCTTTCAAGGTGAAACCACGTCGGATTCGCGCCTGTCCAATTCTGCTGCTTTTTAGCCCCATGCAAAGGCCCCTGTGACCTCTACCCCTACTAAACCTCGTGTGGAAAGGGGTAAAGGGTTAAGTGACTGCTGTGGAACGTGAACTGGCTAATTTGTCAATGAAAATGATGGACAGTGACTACGATCTTTCTGGTGACTAAAACAGTGCAAGTGGAAGTGTAAATAATGTGTAAATAATGTGTAAACAGCAAGTGAAAGGAATGAATGTAAATATAAGTGAACAGTGGAAAATAGTTTTATAAGTTACTGCAAGTGACAGTGCATAACAGTGTAAATGAAATAGAAATGTAAATAATGTAAATAAAATAGAGAATGTAAATGAGTAGTAATATAAGAATACGAGTATATATACTAGGAGTAATGAAAGTGAAAGCTTCACTCTAGCATGTATGAATACTATGAGTTATGAAAGTGAAAGTGAAAGTGACATTCGCTCTCAACGCTAGTATACAGGACGAGAAAGTGAATGCTACGTATTTTACTGAAAGAGAAATTGAATGCCTACAGTGACAAGAAACTACTATTACTGAAGGAAACTTATGGATAAAGACTGCAGATATATATAAGTGTTATATAGTCATAGAAATACAAAGTGCAAGTGTTTTTATGAATAATAAATGACAGAATACCAGCGGTGAATGAGCGCAAGTGGGAAGCTGGTATGCGCTCGTAATTTTCATTGCTTTCACCGTGTTTTCTTTTTGGAGTATGGATTCCAAACTATTTGAAAATCATAGAATAGCGTTTCTAGTGATAATATCAGGCTGTGGTAATCATATTACGGGGTGTCGGGAAGTGTAAAGTGGAGACTTCGTTACCCAACTTCAGAAGTCTCCACAAGTCCTACGGTACTCGACGGAGGCTCAACAAACATCCCAGGAGAAAGCTAAAGGTATGTGCCATATGCATATTTAATTATAATATTCTAGGACTAATAACTGATTTTGGCAAATATTTTTACAAAGTTTGTCGGAGCGCGAATACCCCTGCGGGACACGCAAGGAGCGCCAAAATAACCCCGCGGTTTAGGGGTTAATGGGCGTAACGTTAGGTTCTTCTGTTTTATAGTGGCCTACTCTTCTTACATCCTCTGTTTCTCATTCCAGTTTCTTCCTTCTTCATTTATCTTAGTAAATAATTCACTCAGCTTTGTCATTTCATCATTCTTCCCAGCCTGCTTTGATTTCTTTTCTTTCTCCTCATCTCCGAAGGTGTGTGTGTGTGTGTGTGTGTGTGTGTGTGTTTACCTGTTTGTAGTATACAGGAATTGAGCAATGCTCGTGTTGTCCTCTCCATATCCACATTGATCTAGTCTACTTTTACACACATGAATGTTTTTCGCCTGCACCACCTCTTCGTCTAGTCGTTCCAAATATTTATGTATTTACCTAATATACCTAATTGTGATATACATGAAATGAGCTATCCTCATGGGTTCCTGTCGCTGTTTCTCAGTAAGTCAAATTTAGTTTTAAATTCGTTTAAGTTTTTAGACTGGATGATCTCTTTGTCCAGGCTATTCCACAGGTCAATACTTCTATAAGGAAAGCTATATTACTTGATATCCGTCAAGCAGCTTGACTTCTTCAGTTTCATGCCGTGTCCTCTTGTTCTCTCTTATCCCATAAAAACAGATCATCTCAGTCAATTTTATCTACTCCTATCATGGTCCTGAACACTGCAATCATGTCTCTCCTCTTTCTCCATTCCTCTAAGGAAGGCAGATCCAGCTTTTCCAGCCTCTCTCTGTGTGACAGATCTGCCAGACTGGAGACCATCTTGGTTGCTGTTCTTTGTATTCTCTCAATCTTGTTTATATCTTTCTTTTTGTGTGGAGACCACACTACTGCTGCATATTCTTACCTGGGGCGGATCATGGCCATTATCAATTTTTTCATCATCTCCTCATCCATATAATGAAATGCTAGTCTTACATTAGTCAGGAGTTTATACGTCTGTCTAACTATCTTGTTAATACTGTATGTTTTTCAGGTGACAAACTATCTTGGACCAGCACTCCCAGATCATTCTCTTATCTCATTTTTGTGATTAATTCAATACCCAACAAATAATTCGGTGATGGCCTCCTGGTACTTTTACCCATTTCCAATATTTTACATTTCTTTACGTTAAATTTCATTTCCCGCATCCGGCTCCAATCATGTATCCTATCCAGATCCTCCTGCAGCATTTTACAATCCTCCTCAACCTCTACCTTCCTCAAGATCATTACATCATCAGCAGACAGACTTGCATGACTGTTCACTCCATCTACCATATCATTTATGTAAATCAGGAACATTACTGGTGCCAACACCGAGCCTTGAGGGACTCCACTTGTTACTTCCCTCCATCCAGACATCCTATCCTTTATTACTGTCCTCATTTATCTGTCTCTCAAAAAGTCTCTCATCCTTTCCAGGAGTTTCCCCTTCAGTCCTCCTATATACTCTAGTTTCCACATTAGTCTCTTATGAGGTACCTTGTCGGAGGCCTACTCTAAGTCTAAGTACAAACAATCCACCCGACCATCTCACTCCTGTACCACGTCAATTGCTCTTGAGTAAAAGCTTAACAAGTTGGAAACACATGACCTTCCACTTCTTAATATAAACTGACATTTAATGTGTGTGTGTGTGTGTGTATGTGTGTGTGTGTGTGTGTGTGTGTGTGTGTGTGTCTTATGCAAGGAAGAATGAACCAAAGGTCAGGAGCTCACAAACCATTCCTTCCAAGAAAAAACAAAAACAATACAACAGACAGCCAGATTCAAGATCCATTCATTTTGAGATGCATGGACATAGTGCATTTGAAAGACTGGAGATCATAGGAAGTAAGACTACAGACAGAGGGAGACAGTTCCAGAGTTGACCTGTTGCATAAATGAAGGACTGGGAGTGATAGTTAACTCTTGCATTGGAGAGTTAGACAGAAAAAGGATGAGAATTTTTTGCAACATGGGTGCTATGTCCCTGTCGTAGTGGTGGAGGAGTGGAAGCAGATAGTTCAGAGGAGCAGTGACCATTGAAGTAGCGATAGAATAGAGATAAAGATTCAACAGTGTGGTGAAGAGACAGAGGTTGAAGGGAGCCAGTAAGAGGAGGAGACTTAATGAGACGAATAGCCTTTGACTCCACCTTGTTGAGAAGAGCTGTGTGTGGGGAGCCTCCCCACACATGATAGTTGTACTCTGCATGGACGAATAAAACCCATGTATAAAGTCAGCCATTGTACAGAGGTAAAGAAGGTACGGAGTTGGCTTAGCACACCTAATCGCTTGGAAGCAGATATTACAAGGGATGTAATATGATCTTTCCAAGATAAATCCCTAGAGAATGAAACCCCACGTGTGTTTAAAGATGATTCAGGATTGAGCTGGATATTATTAAACATTACTGGGTACTCCTGTGGAAGATTTTGATGGGTTGATAGGTGTAAGAACTGAGTTTTTGATGCCTTAAAAACAGCAAGATTACTTTTACCCCAATCAGAGTTACTAGTTGTCAGACAAAAGTTGTGCCATTGCCTCATCCCTTGTTTGTTGAAGTAACTGCTGAGATGGATGCTGCAGGAAGCAAATAGAAAAGTGAAGGGTGGAATCATCAGTGTATGAGTAGATAGGGTTAGATGTGCAGCTTAGAAGGTCATTGATGACTAAAAGGAAAAGAGTTGGTGATAGGACAGAGTCCTGAGGAACACCACTATTGATAGATCTAGGAGAAGAATGATGGCCATCTACAACAACATCTATAGAACGACCAGAAAGGAAGTTATAGTTGAAGGCACAGAATGGGTAGAAACCGTACGAGGGCAGTTTGGAAATTGAGGATTTATTTCAGACTCAATCGAAAGTCTTTGAGATGTCAAGTGCAGTGGTAAAGCTTTTGCCAAAGTCCTGAAATGAGGATGACCAGGAGTCTGAAAGGTAGGTGAGAAGATTGCCAGTGAAGCGTGCCTAACGGAACCCATATTGACAGTCAGAAAGAAGGTTGTAATAGGAAAGATGTTTTAATTTTTTTTTTTTTTTTTTTTTTTTTTTAAGAATAGATTCAAAAACTTTTGAGATACAGGATGTTTAAGCAGTTGGGCAATAGTTAGAGGGTTGGGAATGGTCACTTTTCTTTGGGATGGGCTGAATGAGAGCAAACGTCTGACCAGAAGGAAAGGTACAAGTTGATAGACCAAAGACGAAAGGGTTTACCTAGGCAGAGAGTAAGCACAGAAGCACAGTTCTTGAGAACAACAGGAGGAACCCCATCAGGCCCTCATGCCTTGTTAGTATTGAGGTCAGTGATGGCAGAAAATACTTGATTTGAAGGAATTTTAATGTCGGCCATGAGGAAGTCAGAGGGGGAAGTGATGGAGGAACAGCATCTAAGGTGGAATTGGAGGTGAAAGTCAGAGCAAAGAGATGTGCTTTATCAGTTGAAGAAATAGCTACAGAGCCATCAGAGTGGAAAAGAGGAGGGAAGGGTGATGAGGTAAAATTGTTAGAAAGGTTTTTGGCAAGATGCCAGAATGAGTGGGAAGAATTCGAGTTGGCAAGCTCAGAGCGTTTGGTATGGACAAAATTATTTTTAGCAGAGTGAAGTACAGACTTAGCACGATTCCAGGGAGAAACACATCAAAGATGAGATTCAGGGGAGGATTGGGTCCTGTACCTTTTGTAGGCCTTTTCCTTGTTGTGGACAGCATTAGAAGATGCATGATTAACCCAAGGTTTCTTTGCATTAGTCAAAGGATATGAAAAGGGAATGTGTGTGTGTGTGTGTGTGTGTGTGTGTGTGTGTGTGTGTGTGTGTGTATTTACCTAATTGTATTTACCTAATTGTGATATACAGGAAATGAGCTACGCTCGTGGGGTCCCGTCTCCATTTCTCATTTTTTTTTTCATTCATTGCCAGACGCCATGTATCCCAGACGGGGTGGCCAAGGGCTTAGAGTTAATTGTTTTACAGGGAGGGGCACTAATCCTCTACCAACCCCACTTGACACGTAGGGATGCCAACAGCATCTGGTGTTCCCAGGCGGTCACCCATCCAAGTACTAACCAGACCCAACGTTGCTTAATAAGTCAAATTTAGCTTTAAACCGTTTCAGTTTTTAGACTGGACAGTCTCTTTGTCCAGGCTATTCCACAGGTCTATACATCTATAAGGAAAACTATATTTTTTGATATCCTTCAAGCAGCTTGGCTTCTTCAGCTTCATTCCGTGTCCTCATGTTACTCTCTTATCCCATAAAAACAGATCTTCTTTGTCAATTTCATCCACTCCCACCATGGTCCTGAACACTGCAAACATGTCACCTTTCTTTCTCCTTTCTTCTAAGGAAGGCAAATCCATCTTTTCCAGCCTCTCTCTGTACAACAGATATGCCAGACTGAGGATCATTTTGGTTTCTGTTCTTTGTATTCTCTCAATCTTGTTTATATCTTTCTTATTGTGTGGGGACCACACTACTGCTGCATACTCTAACCTGGGGCGAATCATGGCCACTATCAATGTTTTCATCATCTCCTCATCCATATAATGAAAAGCTACTCTTATATTAGTCAGGAGTTTATACGTCTCTCTAATTGTCTTGTTAATATGTTTTTCAGGTGATAAACTGTCCTGGACCAGTACTCCCAAATTTTTCTCTTCTCTCGCTTTTGTGATTGGTTCATTACCCATCAAATAATTCAGTGATGGCCTCTTAGTACTTTTACCCATTTCCAATATTTTCCATTGCATTGAATTTCATTTCCCACATCTGGCTCCATTCGTGTATCCTATCCAGATCCTCCTGCAGCATTTTACAATCCTTCTCAACCTCTACCTTCCTCAAGATCTTTGCATCATCAGCAAACAGACTTGCATAACTGTTCACTCCATCTACAATATCATTTTTTTTTTTTTTTTTTTTTTTTTTAAATAACAGAACGGAGGAAGGAAAAACAAATGGAGAAAAAAAATAACCCATACACCAGATTACTGGCGTCCTCCGTTCATGGAACATTACTGGTGCCAACACCGAGCCCTGTGGGACTCCACTTGTTACTTCCCTCCATCCATCCATCCTATCCTTTATTACTGTCCTCATTTGTCTGTCTCTCAAAAAGTCTCTCATCCATTCCAGGAGGTTCCCCTTCAGTCCTCCTATATGCTTTAGTTTCCACATTAGTCTCTTATGGGGTACCTTGTCGAAGGCCTTCTCCAAATCTAAATACACACAATCCACCCAACCATCTCTTTCCTGTAGCACGTCAATCGCTCTTGAGTAAAAACTCAATAAGTTGGAAACACATGACCTTCCACTTCTAAATCCAAACTGACATTCAGCCAAAATATTCATCTCTTCCAGATATTTTATCCATCTATCTTTCAGAATTCTTTCACACAATTTTGCGACCATGATGGTTAGGGACACTGGTCTATAATTCGGGGGTTCTTCCTCGTTTCCTCCCTTATAAATTGGTACCACATTTGCCCTCTTCCATTCTTGAGGCACCTTCTCTTCCAGAGAACACACAATTAAACGGTGAATCTTATCCGCAAGTTGTTCTCTGCATTCCTTCAGTACCCGATTAGAGATTCCATCTGGTCCTGGGGCATTCCTTACATCTTGAGTTTCCAGTATTTTATACACTTCCTGTACTTCCACTTTTATATCTTTTATTACTGCATTTCTAGTCACTCCCTCCCCTTCCACAAACTCCTTTTCATGAGTGAAAACTGATTGGAAATATTTGTTCATTATTTCTGCTTGCATTGCCGCATCTTTATAGACCTCTCCTTCTACTTTCAGTTTGGTGATTCCTTCCTTTTGTTTCAGTTTGCCATTAACAAATCTATAAAACAGTTTGGGTTTATCCTTACATTTGTCTTTTATACCTTTTTCAAAATTCCTTTCTTCTTCTCTGCATATTCTTGTGTATTCATTTCTAGTTCTTTTATATTCTTCCATCATTCTGTTGTTACCTCTCTTTCTCCAATTGTTCCACACTGTGTCTCTCTCTCTTTTTTTTTGCTATCATACACCTTCTATTAAACCACTACTTTTTCATGTTTTTTTCCACTTTACTCTTTGCACAAAGTTTTCCACTCCCGAATTATAGAGGCCTAGAAAAGTATCCCACTTCCTCTGTATCTTCCTTGTTTCTCTTAATTTTCTTCAATCTGCAATTTACAAAAATTTTCTCAATCCTGTAAAGTTTGCTTTCCCAAAGTTGTATCTTCCCTGCCTATAAAGCTTGTGTCCTGGCTCCACGTTCCCTGTTAGCATCTGGAACTCAGTGACCACGTTATCACTTTTTCCAATAGGACACTGATATTTTAAGGATTCTGTTATATCAGGTTCTTTGGTAAATAGTAAATCTAGTCTTGCTGGTGTGTCCTCACCTCGGAACCATGTCTCTTCTTTGACCCAGTGTGTGTGTGTGTGTGTGTGTGTGTGTGTGTGTGTGTGTGTGTGTGTGCATGCATATGCGAATGAGATAGTCCCTACTTCGACTCCCAGCAAGAGCATTAACAACTTCCACATATGTATGCTTAAGTAATATGTTTTTCACTAACATATAGGAAGATGCTTGTACTGGCTGGGATTGATTAAAGCTGCTGTGTCACTTGCCGAGTAGTGTGGTAATAAACAAAAATCAGATAGCTAACTCTGAAATGTGTCATTTGGGTTTGGGTTGAAACATATCCTGCTATAATGGATTTACCTGGTTCCTCACAGAAATTGAGTGGCTTGACTATTATCATGCCATGGTGTAGCGATATCAGTGTCTGACTCCTGTTTATGAGTCCCAGGTTTGATTCCAGGCTAGAGCATTATACCCTGCGGTGGCTGAGTGGGTAGCATAGCTGACTGTGAAGCTGCCAGCCCATTAGCACCAGAGTTCAAATCCTGGTGTGGGCAGCTGCTGTCACTTGACTCAGGTGTCCATCCACCCTTTGTGGGTTGATAGGTAAAATGAGTGCCTAGGGTGATGCCTAGGGGAGGTAACTGTGGTGACCTGGATGCTGCAGTGGCCTTGTATCCTCAGGTTATTGGGTGAATAACCCGCCACAGGCTCAGAGGCCTATGTTACGGAGATGAGCACCACTACTAAGCACCTCATGGTGTATGCTCCCTCCTTTACCTTTACCTTTAGAGCATTTGAAAATTTTCTACATATGTATGCACATGTAATGTGCCTGCTTTTCCAGCTTATAGGTAGATAGGTAGAATATGTATATATTTACTCTTAGGAAAAAATAACATAGGTGAATCTATATGTGAGGAAGAAGGGTGAACTTACATCTCTTCACAGAGATTACATAGCCTCGGCAGCAATTACCACATGAGACCCTTCCTATGATGTGGGAATACTAAAACTAGCAATAGCATGGTATTCTGTTTCATTGCCATCACTGTGGATTTACAGACCCTTCCCCTAAGTCCCAAGCCTCGCCCTTGATGACAGGTCTGTACTGAACAGCATCATTCAGTAAGGTGAACTCTGGAACTGTCTTCCTTTGTCTTTATTTATTACTGCCTATGACCTCCAGTCTTTCATACGCAGTGTGTCCAGGCATCTCAGAGTGAATGGATTTTTTTTTTTTCTTTTTTAACAATCTTGCAGGCTTCTGGTCTTGGTTCCTTCTTCCTTGCATTAAAAGAAAAAAGAAAATTTTAAAGTCATGAGCAACCCATCAGAGTTCTCTTTACAATTTGAAAACTCCAAGTCTAGGTTGGTTACAAAATTTTTTTGGTTGTCTTGTTTGCAGCCTTGGATTCATTTAATATTTGCAGTGTTTAACGCATTTGGAGTTTCTGTTTCAGTTGGGATTAGGTGTGTTACATGTCTTAGTCTGTTTTCTTCTGTGATGAGGTATTCAGTCTTAAGAGAAAAGTTAGAGATATATCTCTTTTTCTCAGGTGTCTCTCATAATCACCCAGTAGGGAAAAATGGGTGTGCGGGTTCACAGAAAACTTTTGTATAGCAGTGGTGGCATAGATTGACTATATGAAGGTCTGTAGAATTCATAAATGGGTTTGTTGTTTTAACCTCTCTTTATTGGTAAATATAAATTTGAACTTTATTTAAATTTGTGTAAAAAGCAACATTTTCCATAACCCCCAAATTGCTCCACAGTATCATGCATCTTGGTTTGCATTTATGTGGATATAGACTGTACAGGTTTATCATTCCTTTAGCATGGCTCAAAGCACTTATCATTCATTCGGATCTCAGAGCCCGTGTCCATGCTCAGCGTAAGTTTGCCCAGGGGTCACAGCCCAACAGCCCTGCTCCTACTCCGGTCAAGGAGACTCGAGAACTGCGTGAACGGAGTGGTTCCACTGAGACTCGCACCAGATCATCTAGCCAGGTCTCCCACCCGCCACCACCCCCTCCTTTAGACCTGGTGGAGGTCCCTGTCAGACCCACTGTAGAGGATTTCCTCACTTTCCTGTGTTATAGAGGTGAGCAGTTTGTGCGTGTGTATGTATGCACAAGTAAGAGAGAGAGAGAGAGAGAGATTTTCTCTGTTTATGGCCCCCAGCCCTACCCTATCTTTTAGGTGAGAATTATAATCGTGACGATGATGATGATGATGATTGTAGTATGATAACAGTTGTAACAAAAACAGCTTTTACAGTAGTGGACAGCACCCTATTGTGTAACTGTCTGTGACAAAGGGATGTGACACCACTTCCCACCCCTTGTAATGTATGCAACTTTTTAGCTTGGACACTTCAAGAACAGGGAGTTCTGAAGTGGAATTTCCATTCCCTTGAGATTAAAAACCATGTTGTATATCTCTTTGCCCCATGTAATAAACAGGACATTGATATGACATTCATTGTGATACTGTGTACTACTGACTGCATTACCCTACAGGGACTCCATTGCTCCCGCCAGGCTTGGAACACTTCAACACCCCACAGGTGGTGGAGGTGGCAAGTGATAGCCGGAGCCAGAGTCCAGCACGGGATGATAAAACAAAGCCTACCTCAAAGAAGAAGCAGGATAGTATCTCAGCTGAGAAACGGGAGCCATCCAAAGTGAGTTCCATCGTCTAACATATTTATATGCCGAGTATGTGCTTGATGATATGGTCTTATGGAGAGAAAGGATGTAAATGGGATGATGAAAAGGCTATACAGTAGGATCTCACCAATAATGTCTAATTATTGCCAGAAAACGCAGTTATTAGAGAAAATGTTATTTGCTTGACATTAAAATACATTTAGAAAGGGTTTATTGGTGCTGCTACCACATGACTTTTACCCTTTTTTTCCATTTGAACCCTTCCTATCACTACTGTTTTTTAGCTGCAATAATAAGATTAGTTATTAAATTGTTATGAGTATTGTAAAACTCACCTTAAAGGAGTTATTGAGGTGTTTGGTGTGATGATTGTTCCGAGGCTTATGAATGGGGGCTACTGCGGTGTACCCCCGACCCTTCGCTGGCTTCATCCCCACTCCTGCCTCTCGCGCCAGGATCATCCACTTCCGTCGACACTTCATTAAACCCCACAAAGTCAAAATCTTCAGGAAAGTCCCCAGTGTCAGTAGTGTCTTCATCTACTCAACCCCTGTCTGTTGTTCTTCCTTGGGTGGCCGGTGTTGTGGAAGAAAACAAGTGATGAGTGACTGATGGTGGGCATTCACTTGGTTGTGATACCATTTCTGGTATTTTCATGAAATCTGATTTGCAAGTCTGATCTTTAGTCATTAGTTCTGATGGCCGCTCCCTGTCCGTCTCAGGAGACGAGTAGTGGCAGGAGTGCCGACCGGGCATGTTTAACGATTGCCGATGTTGTATTATTCCAAGCTTTGAAGAAGAAATTTACTGCCTGTTGAGTGTTATATTTCTTCCAGAATGCGGCAACAGTCATTATGACGGGTTGCAGGTATGCCAGGTGGAGCAGGTGAGTCAAATGGGGCTGTGGAGGTGGAGGGGGAGGCATCTGGTGAGTCAGATGGGGCAGTGGAGGTGGAGGGGATGGCGGCAGGCAAGTCTGGGGAGGGGAGGATCCCCCATCTCCACACTACTGCTCACATTTTTGACATTTCCTTCATCTCTTCTTGTTTGTCTGTTTCATTCCTCGTCTTGTTATGAACATATTTGTAGTATAACAACTTGGCATTCACAAAATAACCGTTATTCAAGTGAATCCAAACATTATTATAAAAACTGTGTATCTGTTCTAACTTACTGATGATGTCAAAGTCGTTACTGGCGAGATCCTACTGTATGTGAGTGAGTGTGATGGTGGGAGGAGATACAGTGGACCAAGATGGTGGATAGGTGTGGTAAGAGTGTTAAGATGGGGAGGTATGTAGGTTGATGAGACTAGGGAACAGAGATAAGATTAAGTTGCCTGATTGAACTGAACAGTATGTATTGTAAGGAGGGGAAACAATTTTTTTTTTTTTTTTTTTTTTTTTCCCTGAGACATAGGTTATGTGAAGTGCATTAGAAAAAAAAAAAAGTATGGATGCTGATGCTTGTGAGGTGCTGTCAGGATTCCTAGGGCTTGAACGGTGAGTGAATGTGTGTTTGCCCATTTCAGTGGGCATGCTGTTCTTTAGTTCTCCTTGTATCGTATTTTCACACTTCTTCTTGTCTTGACCCTGCCTAATCCCAGTTCATAGATGGGCAAGAGAGGTTGGGATAATGATGATGATACGTATGTACAGCACTGTATGTATATTGTGGATGGCAAACTACTGAATGCTACAAAGAATGCTTATAATTTTAGTGGAACATTTACAAAAGTTGCTGGATTTCCAACTGAGTAGTTCAGTACCAGTGTTGGATTGAAACAAGAGTGTGTCATACCCCCAGGGGGTTTGAGACTAAAACACTAGCTCAGTGCAGGAAGTTGTTACTCTTGATCAGCCTTGGTCTGGTTGAGCAGACCCATCAACAGCAAGCAGGCAACTAACCCTGCAGTGTCATTCTTAGCAGTGAAAAAATGATGTTTCCTTTAGGTTGATAGCACTGAGACACAGGAAAAGTATGGATGTTTGGTTCATGGATGGACGTCACATTTGTACCTTATCATCTATTTAGCAGGAGCACAATAATAGGGTTCAGATCACCCTGTTATCTGGTTATGTGGTTACCTCTCAGCATTGTAAATAGTTGTGTGTGTTATTGATAAGTGGGCGCAAGAGAGAGGTAATGGTATTAGAGGTAGACTGTGAGATAATGCTAATTTTATGTGTGCGGTGTGTTGGGGAGAGCAGGTGGAAATTGTCAGGTGTGAAAGGATTGAAGGTGGTAGGTGGGGGCACTCACCATCCACTCACTCTATGTAGTGCTGCTCTTAGGTGTTTGCCCTTTCCTCTCTTCCTTCCTCTTCTGTCTTTCTGTACTTCATTCTTTCCTCATCCTTCTGCCTATGGGTGACTTTGGACTCCCTCTTCTGCCTTCTTTTCCTTCATTCTTTCCTCTTCCTTCTGCCTATGGGTGACTCTACACTGAGTGACAAGCCAAATGGTGTCCTGTACACCTGGAAACCATTTACTACACTGGGTGGTAACCATATAACCAAATTATGGCACCTGGTGGATGGCGCTCCAATTGGATTGAGCTGGTGAAGGTTTATATCCAAGGGGTGGTTGGGGTGTATTGCTCATATTATGCCACTGAGGGATGAGTGAGGCTGGTCACTCTCATCTTAAATGTCAGGATCCACTTGCCCAGCCCTGGGCTCCTACACTTCTCCTGGGGCAACAGAGGATTGGATGATGGAGGGATGGATGGAAAGGATTTGAACTTGCTGGTGAGTCTTTTGAGTGTGTGGAAGAGTTTTGTTATTTGGGAGACATGGTATGTGCTGGAGGTGGGGCTAGAGTGAGGAGTGGTTGGAAGAAGTCAGGGAGCTGTTGCCTCTCCTTACATTGAGAGGGGTCTCCCTACGTGCTAAGGGATCTTTGTATGCAGCATGTGTTAGGAGTGTAATGCTGTATGGTGGTGAGACCTGGGCAATAAAGGAAGAGGATATTCACAGGCTCAAACATACTGAAATGACAGTGATTAGATGGATGTGCAGTGCATCCTTGAGTACGAGGCCTGGGGGGGCTAGGTTTACAATGGAAGAGTTGAGAGGTAGGGTGAGACTGGAGTGTATTGTTGCTGTGATGAGGAGAGGTAGATTGAGGTGATTTGGGCATGTGGAGAGGATGGAGGATGATAATTGGGTGCAGAAAGTGAGAAACATTAACATTAGGGCTGGGGTTGTGAGGATAGACCAAAAAAGACCTGGGACGAGATCATTAAGTGTGACCTTTGGGTTAAGGGACTGAAGAAGGAGGCTGCCAGAGATCGAGCAGCATGGAGAGCCACCATTAGGTGACCAAGGCCAACACCTGCAAGCATGTTGGACCTTCAAAAGCGAAAACGTTACAGGAAACCATTAAGCTTGCCACTCAGTATAGAGCCACCTGAAGTGAAAAGGAGAGTAATAAATAGACAGGAAAGGAAGGGAGAAGTAGGAAGAGAGGAGAGCAGACAAAGAGATGGGATGATAAAGGTGAGGAAGAAGTAGGCAGCACTACATCAAGTGAGTGGATGGTCACCATGACCTACTACTGTCCATAATGGAAGTGAAGTTGATGAATGTTAAGGCATAGAGTATTTCATATTTTACGTATGCAAATGATGATTTGCTACTTGTTATAGTGAGTGGTATCTGTGTAGATTGGTTCTGTTGTGTGAATACAGTATCTATGAATGATGAGATCTGGAGGTAAACTGATGGTTGAGAAAGTAATGTTGTGAATGGTTGGTGCTGATTTATTATTTATTTGTTTATTTTTGATGCACCTGTAGAAGAGCAGGAAATTCAAATGCTGTAGTTGCATGTTGAATGGTCATATGGTTTTAAGTTATACCAGTACTTATTTTTTTAAGCTTCTTTCAGGCACCTGGTTGCTTAGAGTTGACATTTTATATTGAAAATTCTCACTTCACAATACTGTACAGTGTATTTCTTGATTTTCTATTTCCAGGAGTCTGTAAAAAAGAACCTTGACCAAAGCACGGAAGAAGTAGATGAAACTCCTGCATTCCGAGTGACCCGCAACAGCCCTCACCCCCCTATGGCCATCACAGCTCCAACCACCAGCCTCCATCCAGCTGCAAGGAAGCTTTCCAAGAGGCTCATGGTCAACAAGGCTTTACTACTCCAGACCAAAGCAAAGTCACTGTGTATACAAGGTAATACAGTCCAACGTTGTTATACAATTGGGATTCGTTTTTAAAACCAGTCATGCAATGATTCAGTTGTACATGTATATCAAGTTGATTATAACAGGTTCAGTGGAGATAACTTTTTTTTTTTTTTTTTTTTTTTTTTTTTTTTTTTTAAGCCAAGGGTCAACCACCCAACAAAGTCTAAAAACAAGTTCCAACTCACCTAAACTGGTACTATAGTTAATCACTTCACTCCACCTCACTTACTGCTTGAAATCAGCACCACTCAGTTGTTCCGTCACTGACACAAACACACCTGATGGTTACCAAGTTTGAGGCCACCTTGGAACAAATAAATTACTGTAGGCTCACATGTCAGCAATTATTTGACCCATCTCGTGCGGATGTCGTGTGTGCATGTCTTCCCGGGGCCGTCCGGGGGTCTTATATACATCATCTAGTAATTCGTGCCCTTGTTTGAATATTCAGATGGTTATTTCCACCACATGCAGCCACTGGCAACCCTCCGGCACGCGTCCCAGTCACTCTGCAGTTGCCTACGTACCTCCATCATGGATAGCCCTACACAAAAGCTTTTCCTGTGTCCAGACCCTTTGGTGAGCGCCTGCGACTGCCGACTTCAACACCAATGAAGTCTAAAGGCCCTAGAAGGAAAGGTCTTAGTGCGATAGGGAGGGACTTGGATCTGCCAGTATCACCAATAGTGAGTGGGGAAAGTGACTGCTCCTCTGAGGAAAGTGACATCACCATGCTGAGTGTGGAAATGTACACGTGAGAGGAGGAGAGTGACCGTGGGTTCTCTACTGTGCGATGTTATCATTCCCCTGCATGATCATCAGCCTTTTCTGATGATGAAGAAGGGTTGGATGTTGTTGATGATGCTGTGGAGGGGGATATTTGCACAGTGGAGAAGGTGGAAGGGGAGGTAGGGAGTGAAGAAAGGGAGGAGGTGGAGGATGGCGGGAGGAGGAAACACCGCAGGCTGAGCCGCGCACTAGAGCGGCCTGCTGTGGAAATTTCCACCCATCCTTCATCAACACCAGCCTCTCCCACACGGCCTGCATCTGTACCACCATCACCACATGGCTCGCCACGCCAGCCAGCCTCACAACGTGTCTCTCCACGCCGGCCTGCCTCACCATGTGCCTCGCCACGCCGGCCCGCCTCACTACATGCCTCGCCATATCAGCCTTCCTCACCATGTGCCTCACCACGTGGCTCGCCATGCCCACCTGCCTCACCACTTGCCTTGGCACTCCGTCCTACCTCACCATGTGCCTCATCACCATAACCAAGTACGTTTGGCTATGTTGGTGCAGGTGCACGCTGGCAGGCACATACCTGTCCACATCAATCACTATCGCCATCACCACCACGATCACCGTCACCAGCATCATCACCATCACCTGCCTCATCTAGTGGTGAGTCGGTGGACTCGCCACCACGCTGCCATGCTAGGGGCCATGGCAGGGCACAGGGCAGGCCACATGCACGGCAGAGAAGGCAGGAACCGTGGGTGGGTAGATTCGAGACTTTTGCATGGGAGGAAGGGACGGACGGGGTTTCAGCCCGAGGTACTTATGTTTGATGACACAAATGCAGGTGTGCATCCAGAATTCCCCTGTAACCAGTCTTCTTCTGAAATGGAATTCTTCCTTGCCTGTTTTGCAACAGCAGTGATGGATTTCATTCTGAAAGAAGTGAATGCATTCAGGGAATTCTGCTGTAATTGGGGTGAAACCTCGCACCTATGAGAGAGTGCAAAGATGAAAGAATGGACAGTGACAAATGTTAGCGTGATGTATGTTTGGCTAGCATTGACTGTGTTGATGCCTCATGTAAGAAAGCACAATATACATGATTATTGGCTCGTGGATGATATTGCAGCTACCCACGTATTCGGTAAGTATATGCCATGTGACCGGTATCTTGATGTCCTCAGGTACCTGCATTTCTCCACCAATATGGGCCCCACATCCGAATGATAGGCTGTGGAAGATTTGCTTGATTCTGGAAATGATGAAGGAAGAATTTCAATCCTATTTCAGGCCATTCCAGAAGGTTGTTATTGACGAGTTGCTTGTTCTGTTCAGGGGACGTTTTGCCTTCATTCAGTACATTCCCTCAAAAAGACATTGTTTTGGAATAGTTTTTTGTTTTGTGTGATTGCAAGACTGGGTACGTGTTAGATTTTATTGTGTATACAGTGAGTGATACGGTGTTGTCGAAGGACGATTCCCATGGCTTCTCTGGCTCATTTGTGAAGAAGCTGATGGACAGGTACTTCAGTGGCAACCATATCCTGTACACTGATATTTATTACATGGCACCAAGTCTTGCAAAGTACCTGCAAGAACACGAGATTGGATCATGTGGTACTGTCCATGCAAAGTGGAAACATTGGCCACCTTTTCCCAAGGGCACCATGAAGGAGGAGAGCCGGACCCTGAAGTCAGGTAAACTCCCTAATTCACTGGCATGATAAGAGAAAGGTAAATGTCCTCTCCACGGTCATGAAGGTAAGTTGATTGACAGCAAGGTCGATAGGAGAACGAGGCAGCCAGTCTTCGAGCCTGATGCAGTCATCGACTATAATGTGAACATGCGACTCGTCGATAAATCTGATATGCAGATTGGCACCATTGACTGTCTGAGGAGGTGCTGTAAGTGGCATTCTTACATGTACTGGACATCTGTGTACTGAATGCCTTCATTCTGTACAAGGAAGTTACTCTGACCAGCACATCCCTCAGACAGTTTGAGAAGGATGTAATTACAAGATAGGTGGTAGGATGTACCCAACCAACCAGATTTTATCCGTTTTCTGTTTCAGTTATCTCAGTTTTCAGCTTCATGTGGTGGTTGCTTCTTTTGGCATACATCATCGGAATTAAAGGAAGCAGTATTTATGGGAAGCAGTTCATAGCTTGTCGACATATGCACAGATGTTCGATGTGGATTTTCCATAATTGTATCTAATGTAGCCCATTACAATCATCCCTTAACATACGTGGTTTTAACATACACGGTTTTGAATATCCGCGGATGGCTACAGAAGAAAAAAAATATTGAACTCTGCAGACACTGTAACATTATCCCAGGCACAGTTTGTGGCTGTTTTAGTACAGTAGTGGCATTATCCAGTGAATGAAATATACTGTAGCACTCTTCCTTTTGGAGGGAGCCGGGATGAGCACAGTAGTCAGAAGAGGCCATGCAGGAGTACACTATTCATTATGTTTAATTTTTAGTGTTCTTGTATTAAATAAAGTAGTTGTTTAGTGTTCTTGTTTATTCTTGTATTAAGTAAAGTGGTTGTAAACATGCACATAGGGTTTTTCTTTAGTTATATAAGGAAATGGGGGGTTCAGAGGTGTTTTTAAGGGGGGGCAGCGGATATCCGCGGATTTTTATCATTTGCGGGTCTCTCTGTTACCTAACCCCCGTGGATGTTAAGGGAGGACTGTATTTATTTTTCAGTTTAATAGTCCCCCCCCCCCCTCTTTTGTGTAATATTGCTGATTGATACTACTCTTTTCATTATTGATTTCCATGGACCTGTTGTATAATCCTTTCCAGATCCAGTTTCCTGAGATTTCCTCAGTACCCAGTAATGTAGTGGTGACTTTTTTTCTGTATCTTCTGTTTACCATGACTTTCAGTATTTTGTATAATAGGTGAGTCCATGTTCTGTATTAAAAGCAGAAGCAATCAGTGCCAATAAAAAAATATTCACTATTGAATCATAATGTAAAATGTGGTTTGTCACAGATCGAAAGCCTTTGGGACTGCGACACTCAGATGTCACAGTAGGGGACATCACCAAGCGATCCAGCCGGCTGCTGCAGAAATACCGGGTGTCAGCCACAACTGTCATGGCGCGTAAAAAGGCCAGGGTTGCTATGTTGTCATCCATACGCCCTAAACAGAAACTCTCCAGGATACTGCAGAGGTACACTTTCTTCTAATGTGCATATTCTCAATCACTCCACGTGCAGAAAACATAGTACAGTAATCCTTCTGTTATCTGGATGTCCATTACCTGGACACTCCAATACCTAGATGCTGTGATTTGGCTGTTTGAAACCATTATTTGTCCATTTTTCCATTTTACCTGGACAAAATGCATGCATCTGGGTGAAAATTATGGCTGCGCGAACATTTTCGCCCTGCCAGGCTGAAAATAGCCCAGTGGTGCCACCTTGTCTGGCCAGGTAGTTAACCCAGCATCAGCTAGAGACCCCCTTGGTCATTCTCAGTTCCCATGTGACGACAGTGTAGTGAACAGCTCCTCTTGGACAGTTGTTATGGTGGTGCATGTTGTGGCATTTGTGGTTGTTTCCTACCTGCTTCAGGCTTTGCAATTCTTTGCATACCTCTTCCTAGGGTGTGTGATGATGGTCGCTCCTGTAGGGAAAAGGAAGTGGGTAGTGCTGACTCTCAAGTAGCAGGAGATCTTGGGTGAGATTGATGCAGGATGGTTGCAGCGTGTGTTGACGTTGATTTTATTCTAGCTTACTGCACTGGACCTTGATTTTATGCCATATTACCATGATTTTATTCCATTTTGTCATTATGTTTTTTGTGCCTACAGCATTTCTCATGTGTAGCATTTTTTTTTCATGTTTTTTTATTCATGTCGCTGCAGGATATGGCCCTGCAGTGGTGATTTCTTGTCTGTGGTTGATGGGTCACCGCCTTAGGGCAACTGTCTGACAGTGACAACCAGGCAGGCAACTGGCAGCCCACCAAGCAGGGGTGGGGGATGGGCAGGGAGACAAGCAGAGGTGGGAGAGGGAGAGAGGGTGAGGGGACAGGGAAGGAAACAAGAAAGCCAGTCTGCACCACAACTCCCCCCCCCTCCCTGTTAGTCTCACACACACACACACACACACACACACACACACACACACACACACACACACACACGAGACGGGTGGGGTTGAGAGAGGGTGGAGGATTGGAGAGGGAGACAACCAGGGTAGGGGAATGCAGGGGGACAGGGAGGGAGACATGCCTGACAGTGCACTAAGCAGGGGTGGGGAGGGTGGGGGGATGGAGAGAGGGACAAGCAGGGGTGGGGGAGGGAGACAAGTGGGGGTGGGGGAAGGTGGGGGATGTGGAAGGAGACAAGATACACACACACACACACACAAGTCACCGACAGAGATGGAGCTCTTTGTAGATCGTGGGGAAATAATCGTCCAGTCAGCGGCGAAAAGGAGACCAGCCTGTTGTGATTATGTGAATGAATATGTGAGTGGTGGTCCTGTTTGATATTAGTGAAAAAACCATGGGTTTCAGTCATAAAAGAGTACATGGAGACGTAAAGTTTTTGTAAGGTTGAATCATGTTGGAAAAAGATAGTTCATTGTTTACATCTGATGACGGTGAATTTGTGGGCTTCTCCAATGAAGACAAGGATAAAGGAAGTACTAAATTGAACCAAACAAGAGTAGCAGGAGTGGAGGAAATGGCTAAGAGGATTGCCCAGGAGTTAGAAAAGGTTTGGTTAGTAATTAGAGAGTTGCAGGAATGGACCTTAGAACAGGAGAAAGAGAGTAAGGTAATCCAGGGCAGGTTGGAGAGCGTCTGCACACGCAGTGCTGAACAAGAAAGACAAGTTACAGAATTAAAAGTGAGTAACGAATCTGCCTCAAATGAAATAAAACAGCTCAAGAGGGAAAATAAGAGGTTGGAAGAAGAAAGGGACAGGATGAAAAGTAAACTAGATGAGCATGATTAAATATCAAGGATGGAAGATGAACACATCAAGGAGCAACACAAGGGGTGGAATAATATTCAAGAGGAAGGAGATATAAATTTGAAGGAGATTATAGAACAACAAAGCAAGGAAAAGGTGGAGAAGGAAGTGGTTAGGTTTCTAAGAAGTAGAGAATCTTTAGTCAGGGATGTAGCAGACAAGAAAAAATGTGTATTAATTTCCGGAGTAAAAGAAAAACTTTTGACCCTAAGATCAGAAAGGGAAAGAGAGAACTGAATAAGGCTAAAGAGATAGTGGTTATAGAGGGTAACAACAAACCTCAAGAAGAGATTGAACAAGTGTTTAGGCTAGGAGAGTACGAGGAATGATGGAGGGAAGCCACTAAAAGTAAAGTTTAAGTATCAGGTAATGGTAAATAAAATCATCAGCAGAACATGGGAATTATCAGACAAAGAGGAGTTCAAGAATGCCTGGATAAGGAGAGATGCAAAGGAGGAAGAAAGAGCTAAAATAATGGAGCTAGTAAGGGAAGTGAAGGAAAAACAGAGAACAGAGGAAGAGAAGACAGTTCTATTGGAGTGTTATGGATCAGAAATTGAGGAAGTGGTACCGACAGAGGGAGGGAGAGAAGAGGGAATAAAAAACAATGATAAAAGTTTGAAAGTGGCATATACTAATGCTGATGGTTTAATACTGGCAAGGTTAGAAGTCAACGATTTCTTGAGGGTACACGAACCAGATATTATGTGCATTGTAGAGACCAAGTCAGGAGAGGATATTGATATCCATATGGGAGATGGTAAATGCAAACTATGGAAAAGAGACAGAAAAGAAAAAACAGGAGGAGCAGTGATGAGAGCAGTGAAGAACAACATAAATGTGGATAATGTGGAACTGGCACAGGGTAGGGCTGAAGTGATAAATATGAGATCAGAAACTAGAGAGAATGGCTAGAGAGTCATGGTAGTAGTATACGTTCCCCCTAAGACAAGGGCATGGAATGATGATGAATACTAGGAAATGTCGTCAGACATGGTTAGATATCTACAGAAAGTGATTGAGACATTCAACAACATTATTCTGATGGGTGATTTTAAGTGTAAGGAGGTGAACTAGGAGGAGTGAGACACAGGAGGCAGTGAAGATTTGTGGGGTGCTATATTGTTAAATATAGCAGTGAATAATGTAATGACCCAGTAGGTCAAAGAAGAGACAAGATTCAGAGGTGATGACACACCAGCAAGACTAGAATTACTGCTAACCAAAGAACCTGACATAATTGAATCTTTGATATATCTGTGTCCTATTGGAAAAAGTGATCATTTGGTGATTGAGTTCCAGAGGATAAAAGGAAACGTGGTCCCAAGAGATGAGCTTTATAGGCAGGGATGATACAACTTAGGGAAAACAAACTTTATTGGATTGAGGAAATTTTTTGAAAATGCTGATTGGGGAAAATTCAGAGAAACAAGTGAGATGCAGAAGAAGTGAGATATCTTTCTAGACCTCTGTAATTTGGGAGTGGAAAAATATGTGCGAAGAGTAAGTGGGAAAGAGAACAGGAAAAAGGATTGGCTTGACAGAAGGTGTATGATAGCAAAAAGAGAGAGGGACATGGCATGGACTAATTGAAAGAGAGGTAATAATAGAACAAAGGAAGAATATAGAAGAATTAGAAATGAATATACAAGAATACATAGAGAGGAAGAAAGGACTTTGAAAATGGTATAATTGACAGCTTTAAGGAAGAACCCAAATTGTTTTATAGATTTGTTAATGGCAAATTGAAACAAAGGGAAGGAATCACCAAACTGAAAGTAGAAGGAGAGGTCTATAAAGATGCGGCAGTGGAAGCTGAAATAACGAACAAATGTTTCCAATCAGTTTTCACTAAAGAAAGGGATTTTGTGGAGGGGGAGGGAGAGACTAGTAATGTAGTGATAAAAGATATAAAAGTGGAAGTGCAGGAAGTATATAATTTACTGGAAACTCAGGATTTAAGGAAAGCCTCAGGACCAGATGGAATCTCTGATTGGATACTGAAGGAATGCAGAGAACAACTGACGGATATGATTCACGGTTTAATTGTGTGTTCTTAGGAAAAAGGGAAAGTGCCTTGGGAATGGAAGAGGGCCAATGTGGTACCAATTTATAAGGGAGGAAACAAGGAAGAACCCCTGTATTATAGACCAGTGTCCCTGACCAGCATGGTCACAAAATTGTGCAAGAGAAACCTGAAAGACAGATGGATAAAGTATCTGGAGGATAAGAACATTTTGGGTGACAGTCAGTTTGTATTCAGAAGTGGAAGGTCGTGTGTTTCCAACTTATTGAGCTTTTACTCAAGAGCGATTGACGTGCTACAAGAGAGAGTCGGTTGGGTGGATTGTGTGTATTTAGATCTGGAGAAAGCCTTTGACAAGATAACCCATAAGTGACTAATGTGGCAATTGGAGCACATAGAAGGACTCAACGGAAACTTCCTGGAGTGGATGAGAGACTTCTTGAGAGACAGACAAATGAGGGCAGTAATAAAGGACAGGGTGTCTGTATGGAGGGAAGTAATAAGTGGAGTCCCACGGGGCTCAGTGTTAGCGCCAGTAATGTTGCGGATTTACGTAAATGATATGGTAGATGGAATGAACAGTTATGCAAGTCTGTTTGCTGATGATACAAAGATCTTGAGGAGAGTAGAAGTTGAGGAAGACTGTAAAATGCTACACAAGGACCTGGATAGGATTCATGATTGGAGCCGGATGTGGGAAATGAAATTCAATGCAAAAAAACATAAAATATTGGAAGTGGGTAAAAGTACCAAGAGGCCATCACTTAATTATTTGTTGGGTAATGAACCAATCACAAAAGTGAGCGAAGAGAAAGATTTAGGAGTGCTGGTCCAGGACAGTTTATCACCTGAAAAACATAGTTAGAGAGAGGTATAATCTCTTGACAAAAGTAAAAGTGCTATATTATTTCGTGGATGGAGATGATGAAAAAATTGATAGTGGCCATGATCCGCCCCAGGTTGGAATATGCGACAGTAGTGTAATCCCTACACAAAAAGAAAGATATAAACAGGATTGAGAGAATACAGAGAACAGCAACCAAGATGGTCCCTAGCCTGGCAGATCTGTCATGCAGAGAGGGGCTGGAAAAGCTGGATTTGCCTTCCTTAGAGGAAAGGAGAGAGTGGGGTGATATGATTGCAGTGTTTGGGGCCTTGACGGGAGTAGAAAAAATTGACAGACAAAATCTGTTTGTATGGGATGGAAAAGTAACAAGAGGACACAGAATTAACTGAAAAAGCCAAGTTGCTTGAAGGATATTAAGAAGTATAAGTTCCCATTTAGATGCATAGACCTGTGGAATAGCCTGGACAGAGATTTTCATGTCTAAAAACTTAAACGAGTTCAAAGTAAAATTTGACTTACTGAGAGACAGTGATGGGACCCTATGAGTATAGCTCATATCCTGTATATATATATCACAACTAGGTAAATACACACACAGCCGGAGAGAGCAGACGTCCCAGCCATCGCTGCTAACCTTAAGTAGTTTCAGGAATTTTGTCTGTCCTGTCTCCTAAAGTCTTGTTTTAAATTTAAAATAATGAAAGTTAATAGACTACCAAAAATGTAAAGATTTATTGGCTTCTTTTTCCCCTTTTCCTTTGTTCAAGGGAATAATTATACCTGACTTCCAATCCTCCGGGATATATATATATAAATGTATACAGGTATTTACTTATTTATTTATTTTCTGCAATACTTTACTCAATCCTGCATCATCTTTGAACATACTTGGGGTTTCATTGTCTTTGGATTTTTCTAGGAAAGATAATATTATATCTCTGGTAAAATCTGCTACCAAGAGATTAGGTGTGCTAAACTCTCTCGGTCCTCTCTTTACCCTTGCACAGTTGTTAACTTTATACATGGGTTATATTCGTCCCTATGTACTGTAGAGTACAACTCTCAGTGGTGTGGGGGCTCCCCACATACAGCATTTCTCAACAAGGTGGAGTCAAAGGCTTTTCATCTCATTAACTCTCCTCCTCTTACTAGCTCCCTTCAGCCTCTATCTTTTCACTGCACTCTTGCATCTTTATCTCTTTTCTGTCACTGCTTCAATGGTCACTGTTCCTCTGAATTTTCTGTTTGCATTCCTCCACCATTACAGCCGGCACATAGCAACCGTATAGCAGCAGACTGATTCCCTTTCTGTCCAGCTCTTTAATGCAAGAATTAACCGTTACTCCTGGTCACGTATGCAACAGGTCAACTCTGGAACTGTGTTTGTCTGTATTTTGTACTACCTTTGACTTCCTGTCTTTTAAACACAGTGTATCCAAGGATTTCAAAATGAACAGATTTTGAACTTGGCTGTCTGTTATCCTGTTTTTGTTTTTTCTGGGAGGAAACAATTTGTGTGCTTCTGATCTTGGATTCCATTTCCTTTATATTAAAAAAAAAAAAAAAAAAATTATTCTTGCTAGTTGGAGTCAGGATTCTGAAGGTTTGAGTGATAGGCAGATGATAGTGTGGCCTATTTCAGTGGACATGATGTTTAGTTCTCTCACCTTCATGTGTTCTTCATTCTTTTCTCTGTATCCTATCACATCCCATTTGTATAAGAGTGAGGATGAGGATTATACTAATTACACAAACCATTGCAAATCATATTTACTTCCGAGATTTATTCTCCATAAATAAATGTACTCAACTTTCAGCTGTTAGGCATAAAATTGTCTTTTGTCTCATCATTATGAGGGATAGAATCCTAAGAGCATTCTGAATAGTATTGGCAGGAGCACCACTAGATATATATATCATTAGTGACAGTGGATGTGGCACTGAATTATCGCACTTGTAACGGGAACGGTACTGCATCCAACACTGTTTGTGGCCCACTTGACTGAGCACTCTGTTGTTAGCTGTGCTCATAGTGGTTCCTTCCAACCCCTTTTAGTAGGAACCATGGTTAGATTGATGATTGATTTTCGGTTCATGTCAAATACCAGTTCAGCCCTAAAGTTACACTATTGTTACATGTGCATCATGATCTGTGAAGAAATTAATGTGTTCAGAAACCAGCAACTACCATGTTGTGGTCCTGTTTTGCCTTTATTGTACAGTTAATACAAACATTAGCCAGAAATATTGTGATGTATAGTAAAGAATTCAATGATAAATTTTATTTCCTTTGAAGGGAGAGCCTTTACTTTGTCTTAGCTATTTCTTATTAGAATTTCTCATACTTATTATGTAAGTGTTGCCACAGCCTTATACTGTATTATGAAAATATTGTATGCAGGCTTTATAGCATGTGGGGGTAGGTTGATATAATTGGAAATGTTTATAACATTAATTGGACACTTGAAACTTCCTTAGGCTGGGGAACACAGCAGTTCATCAGGACTCCAAGCTGACCAGAATTACTCGCAGTCAAGTTGAGGTGAAGGATGACAGTAGCAAGACTCCTGAGACTGAGGTCAAAGGGAAACCAGAGGACAGTGTTGATCCAAAGATGGGTAAACAGGATGAGAAGGATGACAGGGAACAACATCCTGCTCATACCCGCCCCATTAGACTTGTCAGACAGAAAGTTCTAGGGAAGAAAGTTTTAGTAAAGAAAATTGTGAGGGTGACTAGAGAAGGTAAGTATCTGCAGCTCATATTTGTGCTGTTTGTTTTTCTTTGTATCTTCTCTCTCAGTTTGTCTTCTGTGCTCTGTAGCTTATTTTCTTAGACAGTGTTCTTAGCCATAGTTAGTCACAGAGTCTTGTCTGTTATACCATTTGACTTAATCTCTCTGGTTTTTTTCCCTATATGTAGTTAATCTCATCCTTACTTGCATTTTTTTTATATTTTTGTTAAAACAGTTTAACCCTGGAATCTGGAGACATCCTTTTAAATTTATTTGAAAAGTTTTAACCCCTTGAATTTGGTGATGGCAGGAGCAAGACACAGAAAGACAGGTTCTCGGATGAGCTGGGTAAAGTAGTAGGAGAAATGCCTAGGAGTTATAAAGTGTTTGTAATGGGCGACATGAGTGGGAGAATAGGCGCTGATTCCTGAGAATGATATAATGGATGACAAAGCAGTACCAGGAGAGAATGGTAATGGAAAACTACTGAAGGACATGTGTCAGGAAAGGAGATTGTTCATTTGTAATTATTATTATAAACACAAAGATGCACATAAATGTACATGGTATAGAGGGAATGGAGATCATTGAAAGGAGCCTGATTGATTATGTGCCTGTAGAGAAATCGATACTGGGTAGCGATGCTGATACTACGACAGTGAGAGGACAGTGTGGAGGTTTGTTACATCATATGATTGTGGTATGCAAGATTAAGCTGAGAGAAGTGAGGTGGACCAAGAGAGAGTGGAGCCATCAGGAAGAGAGACTGAAAATCGAGAAGTGAGGATCAAAGAAGTGGCAGTTGAATACAGGGCCAAAATAGTGGAGGAGTTAGAATCAGCAAATTGGAATGAAATGGATCTAAACAGCTTGTGGAATGTATATAAGGATTGCCTAGTTAGGAATGCTAAAGCGGTGTGTGGGGTGGCAAGAGTAACAACAAAGAAGAAAGGTACGGCATGATGGGATGAAGAGGTTAAGAGAACAGTGGAGGAAAAGAGGAAGAAGTGGCTAGAGTGGATGCAGCATAGAGGTTCAGTTGAAATAAGAAATGTCTATATTGAGATAGAGAAGCACATAAAGAGACTAGTGAAGAGGAAAAAGGAGGAGGTAAATGATGACCTTGAAAGAAAAATGAATGCAAATTACAATGAAAATAGGAAGTTATTCTGGAAGGAGATGTGAAAATGTAGAAGTCTATCTATCTATCTATCTATTGCCAGACACCTCAATCCCATTTGGGGTGGCCACAAACAAATTGCCTCCAAGTCGCCCTGTCCCCCGCCATTTCACTACCCTGCTCCCAACTCACACCCCCCTCTCTCATATACCTCTCCACCCCATCCCTCCAGCTCGTCCTCGGCCTCCCCCTCCCTCTTCCCCCCTCCACCTCACTCACATACACTCTCTTCGTCAGTCTTTCACCCTCCATCCTCTCCACATGGCCAAACCACCTCAGTGTGTTTCTCATAACGCTTCCTATCACATCCACATCCACACCACAACGCTCCTTTATATCCTCATTTGTCAGCCTGTCTCTCCATGTGACTCCACAGGCTCCTCTTAACTCATTTCCACTGCTCTCACTCTTGACTTGTGTCCTTCCAACAACGTCCAAGCTTCACTTCCATACGTTAGAGTTGGTATCACAATACTGTCATGTAGTAACTTTTTCACTTCCATGCTCACTTCCCTGTTTCTTATCACTGCTTTCAAAGAACCAGCAACCTTTCTTCCCTGCTGTACCCTTTGAAGCACTTCACCCTCCAAACCTCCATCCTTACTCATCACACTACCCAAGTACTTAAACGTACTCACATATTCCAATTCCTCACCTTCCAACCTTGCTGTACATTATTTGAGATATGTAAGATGGCATGGTTGAGTGAAACTGTGCCAGTAGAGTGGAAAAAGGCAGTTATTGTACCCCTGTACAAAAATAAAGGTGAGCGAAGTGAGTGCAAGAAGTATTGTGGCATAAATTTATTGAGTGTGGTAGGAAAAGTATATGGAAAAATTACTATTGAGAAAGTAGGAGAGAGATTAGAAGTCCTAGTGAGTGATGAACAGGGTGGCTTTAGGAGTGTCAGAGGATGTGTGGATCAAATATTTGCAGTAAGGCAGATAGTGGAGAAGGTATGTGAGAAGGACTATAATGAGTTTATGGCATTTATGGATCTGGATAAAGCATATGACAAAGCAGACAGAGAAGGACTGTGGAAGGTTTTATGCAAGTACAGAGTAGATGGTAAGCTGCTAAGTGTCATCAAGAGTTTTTATGATGGTAGTGAGGCATGTGGGAAGTGACTGAAGGATACGTATCAGGAAAGGAGATTATGCATTTGTACCTCATATTTCAAACACATTGTGGTAGGTGGGGGCGCTTACCATCCACTCACCCGATGTAGTGCTGTTCTCGGGTGTCTGTTCTTTCCTCTCGTCCCTCCATTCCTTCCTGCCTCTTCTGCCTTTCCCTACTTATTCTTTCCACGTCCTTCTGCCTACACGTGACTTTACACTCCCTCTTTTGTCTTTCTGTCCTTCATTCTTTGCTCTTCCTTCTGCCCGTGGGTGACTTAACACTGAGTGGCTAGCCGAATGGTTTCCTGTACACCAGGAAATAATTTCCTTTTGCTGGGTGGTAACCTTCTAACCAAATTATGGCGCCTGGTGGTTTAGTGGGTAATTACAGAGCTCCAGTCGGATTGAGCTGGTGAAAGTTTATATTTAAGGGGTGGTTGGGGTTTATTGCTCACGTAATGCCACTCGGGGATGAGTGAGGCTGGTCACTCTCATCTTAAATGTCAGGACCAACTTGCCTAGCCCCGGGCTCCTACGCTTCTCATGGGGCAATGTAGGATTGGATGATGGATGGATGGATTTCAAACACAAAGATGGGAAAAAATGATATTTAATCTGGACCCTCATGGAACCCCCTTACAGCACCCTACCTACACCTAACTAGCCAACAGCAAACAAAATGTTTGCCTTGTTCTTGTAAATGGTGCGAATTGTTGACTCGCTCAGGCTGTACTCCCTGGCCAAGCGTGCAAACTTCTTTCCTTTCTCCACCTGACAAATAACGTCCTAACGCTGCTGATAACTGAGAGGAGCCTTCGTCTTGGACCCCAGCTGGGTCGAACATCGCCTTGGGGGGTTGGGGCTGTCCATAACAGAGCCCAGGGAGAGGTAACTTTGACAAAAAGAAAAGGCCAGGTCTCAGAGCTCATGGGGAATGCGTAGTTGGCGGGACAGGAGGTAAAAAAATCATGGCAGCTGTAGTGTGAACACTTGCCACCAGGGCCGGGCTGTGATTGGCTAGCAGCTGTGGAATACATCATGAGTGCCTGGATATTATAAATCTCCACGGAAATGAGCCATTTTGGAACCTAGGAACCATCTTTTTCAATTTTTCTTCTGCAGAATAAAAAAAAAAAAAAAATCAGGGACTGGTTGAGCAACTTACCGCGGATTACAAATCCGTGGCTTACAGATACTCGAATTAGGCAACTCCGCTGTACTGAAAAAGCTGGAGACACCATTAAGGTGTCTTGTTATTTTTGCATGTGTTGTCTAGGGTTTGGGAGATTCATCTCAGGCCTAAAAAAGGCTAAGACTAGAGTGTTCATGACTGTTAATTGCCGCTTTAGCAGACAGCACAAAACTTCTTATGGTACCACCAATACTCCCACATGAAGAATGGAAAATATGTATGTATTTTTTCCATTCGTTCATTCATTCATTCATCATCTAATTCAGTGTTGCCCCATGAGGAACTTAGGAACCTGGGGCTAGGCAAGTAGGTCCTGACATTTAAGATGAGAGTGGCCAGCCTCATTCATTCCTGAGTAGCATTACATGAGCAATAAACCCCAACCATCCCTTGGATATAAACCTGCACCGACTCAATTCGATTGGAGCGCATTAATTGCCTGCTAAACCACCAGGCACCATTTGCCAAATTAAAATTTCAGCACAGGCAGATTACTGAAAATCTAGGTACTCCATCCATTCATCCATCATCCAATCCTATGTTGCCCCATAAAGAGC
The DNA here is from genome assembly GCF_032717465.1 of Coenobita brevimanus. NCBI lineage: Eukaryota > Metazoa > Arthropoda > Malacostraca > Decapoda > Coenobitidae > Coenobita > Coenobita brevimanus. Next base: position 24,928,484 of record NC_137012.1, read on the forward strand.
GTAGGAACCCGGGGCTAGGCAAGTTGATTCTGACATTAAAGATGAGAGTGACCAGCCTCATTCATCCCTGAGTGGCATTGTGTGAGCAATAAATTCCAACCACCCCTTGGATATAAGCCTACACAGGCTGAATCCAATTGGAGCACCTTAATTACCCACTAAACCACTGGGTGCCATAATTTGGTTATATGGTTACCACCCAGCATAGTAAATGGTTTCCTGGTGTACAGGAAACCATTTGGCTTGTCACTCAGTGTAGAGTCACCCATAGGCAGAAAGAAGAGGAAAGAATGAAGGAAAGAAATTCAGAAGAGAGAGTGTAAAGTCACCCGTAGGCAGAAGAAAGAGGAAAGGAAGAAGGAAAGAATGGTAGAAGAGAAAGGATGGAAAAGATATTTACACTTATTGTATTTTGATAAAATGAATCTCTCTCTCTCTCTCTCTCTCTCTTCCCCTTCCTGACTAAAACACATAAAACATTAGTAAACCCCCCCCCTTCCCCCCATATACAACCTCCCATTACAGTGTGTATTTTGTTGTAATGATCTGCTGCTCTTTGACACATTTTTTAATGCATTTGACTAGCTGTCCATTTAACGATTACCATGGTGAATAATTTCATTTGGTGCAAATACTTACGTCCATCATCAAAACAATCATCACCAGAGTCAAAGTGTGCCGTAATTATCCTAAATTTGGTCCCTGCATTATTTTCTGAATAACAGTTCATGCTCTTTGAGCTTTAAAGAGAAAAAAAAAAAATGAAATGTGTGAACAGTCATACAACACTACCAATCAGCTGGTCACCAGACAATGGTTGCATCATCCAAGTTCAAAGTTTTGCATGCCTTAATGAATAGTTGTCCTGTATGATCTGTGCATTACAGTTCAGAATGGCAGTTAATATTCTTTGAACTCTAAAAGTGACAGTTGGAGTGATATTTGTTTACAGTAATATAATAGCACTGGCAGTTGGGCATGTGTATGCTGTCAGTATTATGAATTTAGCATGTTATATCCTCAGTAATCTCTGCATGTGTATAGTAGCAGTACAAGTGTATTGTAGTATTTTAAAGTTACATTCCTTAGGTTAGTTGAATTTGGAATTAGGCAGGATTAGGTAAAGTCACATGAAAGTAACCCTGGCTGACTGACTGACACAACCCCTTTGACCCCATTATAATGCTTCCCACTTAGAGTACCGTACTTAGATTTTTGTTTCTTTCCAAAACACAATCTACTTGCAAATTAAGGGGTGCCTGTATAGTAATAAAATACTATATATGTTTATGGAAATAGGACTGTTGCCTCTGTTACCTCAGCGATTCAGCTTCAAATCACCACTTAAGTTGAAGGCTATTGTGATTCTCTGAGTAAATAAGAGATCCCAGAAACCTCTGGTACTTTGCATTCAGGCGAGAGGAGAGGTTAGGGGGTGCCTATTTAGACCCTCCTAACAAGAGTTTCTGTTACTAGAGTGACAAGAAGAGAATCCTAGTTTGTAAATGTTGTTGAAGGTAAGAGACATAGAAGACCAAGAAAAGGTATTTAATAGAATCCTAGTTTGTAAATGTTGTTGAAGGTAAGAGACATAGAAGACCAAGAAAAGGTATTTAATTATTTACTTACTTTTACAGCCACAAGAAAACTGGATTTGAGTGCCAGTAGCAGTTCTGAATCAGTGTCTACCTCTCCAAATCAGTCCACACCCTCACAGTCCCCAGAGCAAGTTCCACTCGCCAAAAGGTTACGAAGAAGTACCCAGGATGCTGTGACTCCTCCTCCTGTTCAAAAGAAACTTAGCCCTTCATCAGTTTCGCCAGTAACCCCTAGTCCTCTGAAAAGACCTCCGGTTTCAGATCTGACCACTGTCAGCCAACAAGAAACACCACTTAAGCCAATTTTGTTAGCAACTAGAAGTGGTCCTAAAGCAGAACAGAAAGCAGTGTCTGCTGTTAGTGGATCTGAAACTTCAGTAGAGAAGTCTTCCAACCCTGTACCTTCCAAGGCCAGTTCTTTGCAGACTGTGAGTTTGCCACAGCAGAAATTACAGCCGGTTGCATTGCCTCACATCCAAACATCGTCACTGAATCACAGTAAGAGAAGTAATATGTCACTGGCTGGAGTGACGACATCTTCAGTAAAATCATCTGCATCTCCTCCCTCACCTCCCAACATAAGTAAGAAGATTGGTATTGCAAAGGAGGATAAGACAAAGGAAGATAAACCAGGCAAAGAGAAAGAAGAAGCATCAGTTATATCACCAGCTTCAGCTTCATCCAGAAGTGAGGAGGCAGAGTAAGTAGTTATACCAGTATTTGTACGGTACGCAAAAACTCTGATTACATGTGAAGCTACTGAGAAAAAATCAATTTTGAAGTTCACTTCATATGTGGCTTGTTGTGTAGATATTTTGTAGCTGCATTGAATAAGAGATTTCCTGATCATTTTTGTCAGTACTGTTGTTCAAGCCTTGTTTTTTGGTTAGCATGTCAGTTAAAGCATATCTGTTAGATAAAGCAATTTCAGAATGTTTTAGTGTAGCTTTATGTTGTACATATTACAGTTTTATCTAGATAGACTTTGTACACGGGTTTTATTCGCCCAAGTGTACAGTACAACTCTCATGTGTGGGGAGGCTCACCACCTACAGCTCTTCTCAACAAGGTGGAGTCAAAGGCTTGTCGTCTCATTAATTCTCCTCATCTTGCTGACTCCCTTCAACCTGTCTCTTCACTGCACTTTTGGATCTTTATCTGTTTTCTGTCGCTACCTCAATGGTCACTGCTCCTCAGAACTGTCTGCTTGCATCCCTCCACCACTACAGTGGGCACGTAGCACCCACTTAGCAGCAAACCCTCATCCCTTTTGTGCCAAGCTCTCCAGTGCAAGAGTTAACTGTTACACCCAGTCATTCTTGTATGCAACAGGTCAACTCTGGAACAGTCTCTGCTGTCTGTATTTCCTGCTGCCTATGATCTCCAGTCTTTCAAACCCAGTGTGTCCAGGCATCTCAAAATGAACTGATCTTGAATTTGGCTCTCTGTTATCTTGTTATTGTTTTTTTCATGGAGGGAACACTTTACAGGCTCCTGGCCTTTGGTTCTTTCTTCCATGCTTAAAAAGAAAGAAAGGAAGAAAAAAAAATAATATAGATAGATATCACCAGTCAGAAGGGAAATTAAACTCAGGTCCCGCTTACTGTCAGCCTGCCATGTAACCACTGAGTCACAAAGAGTGCTCATTTCGAGGGTTGATTTTCAGTATCAGTAGTGGCATATTGCCATGTGCTTAGACCTAATATTGTGAAAGACAAAGCAGGCCCCTAAATTTTTACAAAAAAAAATTTATTACTGTTATAGGTGAGATCAGCCTTCATGCCGCTATACAGTACAGTTTAGTTGTCATCATCAAGTGCTTCAGAAATTATTATTAGAATTTTGGGGCAGGTCTTCCCCTTTGCGATTTAAGTTTTAGCATATGGCCGATAGTCTGGTCATATACCTGTACATGGTCTGGATATGATTGCGTTGCCTGAGGTCTGTTCATCGTAAATGGTTCAGTGTGGACTTGCTGTTGCCATTTTTGTATTGTACACTTCATTCATTATACTTAACAGACAGTTCAAGGCTGAGCCCCTTTATGCAAGCAAAGTGCCATTTGATTTATATCCATATTCTTAGTCATACTTGATCATGATTTATTTGGCCATGATTGGACGTGATTATGTTCATATTAGACTACTTAATCCCCTCCCCCCCAACTCATCAGCACATTATTAATTCCTTTGAATGTAGCCTGCCAGAATATTTTTAATTTTAATGGGGGAACTGATGGTGCATTAGTTAACACATCCAGATCATATCTACAAGTATGTAAGTTCAGCTCTTGAGCTGGTCAGGTTCAGTTCATGAGCTAGTCAGGGGGCAATTTGTTTCTCATATCCTAGTTCATCCAGCAGTACAGTTTGGACATGAATGTACAACTGACAGTTGTGAGTTGTTTTTTAGGGGAAGATTGAGATGTAGCAGATCTACTTTTAGTGACGTGGTGTCAGTATTTTTTTTTTTCCCCCTTTTTAAATGAATATTTCAGTAATTTTTCCGTATGTTATTATTTTTTTCCATATATATTTTCTTTAAACCCATACGTGCTCCCTACATGTCAACGATTGGGTTGGTGGAGGCTTAGTGCCTCTCCCCATAAAACCAATAACTCGAAGTCAAATGGCCACCCCTTAGGGGATTATGGTGTCTGGCAATAGATAGATAGATAGAATATTTTGTAGTCTGCTGCTGATGACATGAATTTGTTCAAATTGTCATCAGTAGAAGTTCACCATACCAGCTACATCTGAGCACTGGTAATCCTCCCCTCATCAAAACAGAAGTTTTCTAAGAACATGGTATCTCTGGAATTGAACACCTCTTATTGAATTAATAAAATATGCAATAGTACACATGTTTAAGGATGGTCACTTCACTGATAATGGTAAATTCTGCATTGTAGGAAACCAGGAGTGCGAGCCAGGCCAAGTCGTCGCACGAAGGAGGCTGCCACTGCTTATCTTCAGCTGATTGGCCGGAAGCTGGTGCAGGGCCAGAAAGGTGGGAGGACAGTGGATGATGATGATGGTGATGAGGAGGATGAGGAGGAGGAGGTGGAGGAGAATATCACTGTTGGCAGCATCACGGACCTCAAGGCTCAGGCTAAAACCAGTACGTGGTGTTTAGTGTTTGGGATGGAGATATGATTTTTAGTTCATAGCTGTGTGTGTGTGCATATGTGAGTGAGTTTCCAAATGACATGAGAAAGAAAGTGGGTGGATATGGTAAGTGGGTGTGAGCGAAATAGATATGGAAATTGATGACGCTAGAGAATCAACGAGGGGTTGTATTGGAAACCATTTACTGTGCTTTGTGGTAACCATATAACCAAATTATGGCTCGTGGTGATTTAGTGGGTAATTAAGGCGCTCCAGTCGGATTAAGCTGGTGCAGGTTTATATCCAAGCGGTGGTTGGGGTTTATTGCTCACGTGATGCCACCCAGGGATGAGTGAGGTTGATCACTCCATCTTAAATGTCTGAACCAACTTGCAAAAGCCCGGGCTCCTACTCTTCTCATGGGGCAACACTGGATTAGATGATGAATGAATAATAATCTGGTCTCTTGTTTCTCAGAAGTGTCAGTTCTTCCACTGGGAATTCACTACTGATCGACACATATATGTTATTTTTACAGTTACAAGAATTTTGACATCTCATGTATACAATACATACTTCATCAGTTAAAAAAGTGAAAATGGGAGAGTGACAATAACTAAATCCTATAATCATCCATCACTGTGCCGCTCTCCAGATCATAGCATTTTGAAAAGAGAAAGGCTTTTATCTGTCTCTTAAAGGATTCAACAGAAGAGAGTTGTCTTGTGGATAACAGCAATCTAATATATAACTAGGGGCTCTATACACAGAAGAATGATCAGAGAAAGATGACAGGAGAGTGGCTTCAGGCTCATCAAGACTCAAGGAATCATCTTCACCACATAACACAACATCTGGGCATGTCAGTGGAAATTTTAATAGGTCAGCAAGATGCTTTGATTCACCAAACTTAGAACGTTGAATGTAATAAGACACAGTTTAAATTCAGTTCTAGCCTTTACTGGTAACTAATGCAGCCCCATTAGGAATGGGGTAGTCGGGGTTCTTGGGGGGAGACCAAAGATAAGCCTTGCTGCCCTGTGCAACACAGACTGAACTTTGGTTGGTATTTTATTTGGAAACCATGTACTACGATGAGTGGTAACAATATAACTGGGATTTCTGGCTGAGTTAAGTGTGCCCCAGATTCTCCTGTCTAAAATCACCACGGGTAAATAATGACAGTATGACGAAAGGACTAGAAAAATAAGGTAAAGATAGAACAGTTACGAGTGATGGTTTTGTGAACAAAATTTCATTAACAGAATTATACTAGTGGTAATGGATATATATATATTATAATGTCACTAATACAGAATATCAAGGAGCCTTGTTGTTTGTTTTTTTGTTTGTTTGTTTGTCCTCCAATCACGCCTGCCCAAACCAAGGGCCAAAGACCCCCAGACCCATGTATAGTCTGAATCAGGGTGACCCACGGATGGTTTTAGAGGGGTCAAAATTTAGATCTGGATCATTTGAGGTCATCGGTAGAGTGTTCACCTTTTTTTGCCTGGGCAATGCCAAGTACCCCTGCAGCCCAGTTTTTGGCATGGAGACTCACATGAACTCCAGTTCGGACATAGGCTATGTTAGGTTGACCTCCAAGGTCACTTAAGATCTGTGGTTGGAGGTCATTTGAGGTCACTGTTAATACACGTTCTAACAACTGGACCCAACAGCCCAATTTTTGGCATGGAAACTCATATGACCCCCAGTTCAGTCATAGATTATGTGAGGTTTAACCTCTGAGGTCATTTGAGGTCACTGGTAATACATGCTTGAACGAGTGGACCCAGCAGCCCAATTTTTGGCATGGAGACTCACATGGCCTACAATTCAGATGTAAGCTATGTGAGGTTGACCTCCGAGGCCATTTGAGGTCACCAGTTGGAGGTTATTTGATGTCATCGGTTATAGTAATCAAGAGCGCATAAATACACTGCATTAATCTGGGAAAGCTGAAATACAGTAGAAAGTTCCTGGACCTTTTACAATCCCTCTTCAAAAGCATAAAAGGTACATGATCTTTTTGGAGCAGAAAGAAATATTGAACTAAGACAAATAGGATTAAAGTGTTCCCCTTTTTGGCCTGGCAGTGCCAGGTACCCCAGCTAGTAGACTATATATATATATATATATATATATATATATATACAGGTAAGCCCTTAATTCACACGAACTTTTTTCACGCGATTTCGGTTATCCACGAATTTTTCGTACAATACTGTAATTAAAACATAAAATTATAGTATTCAAATAAATAATTTTAATATACAAGAGAAATAAATAAAATATAAAAATGCCTACCTGCTGCCTGTGTGCATACATATACAGTATGTATGTGTGTGTGTGTGTGTGTGTGTGTGTGTGTGTGTGTGTGTGTGTGTGGGAGGTCGGTCTACCACGCACCACACAGTCAGTTTGAATCCGACCGTGGAACTATGCGTGACTTGCGAATCGTTATTTGTAGCTTATTTTTCTGCCTTCCAGTGATTGCTTGCCTTGTCTGCCAACATGGGGCCTAAGCGTAGTGCTAGTGATGCATGTGGTAACACACCAAAATGGAGTAGTAAAGTGATGTTGCTGACAGAGAAAGTTAAAGTGTTGGACAAACTTAAGGGAGGAATGTCGGCGACAATTCTCCGTCAGGACGATTCCCCGTCATTTATTTACATACCAGTTTATTTAGCAAGTACAGTACACTAGTTTTTTACTCATATGAGTTATAAAATCCCCCTGAAAATTAGTTACTAAAGTATTAATTAATCAATAATAAGGATATTTATAGAATGACAGGAAATCGTCCATGTTTTGATGGTGAATTGACTTTGTGGTGAATTGTCTCTGAACTGTGTGTTTGGGGTGAGTCAACTGTTCTTACATTAAAGAAGGCAGAACGTAGCATATGGGAGGCAGTGAGGGCTAGTGCACCAGACTGTGCTGAAGTGTCTCCACCTACGCCTGTGAACTGGCTCAGAACCGTATGTTTGGGGTGAATGAGTCAACTGTTTGGACAATAAAGAAGGCAGAATGTAGCATATCGGAGGCAGTGAGGGCTTGTGCACCAGACTGTTGAAGTGTCTCCACCTATGCCTGTGCTTGTCAGGTTTCAGTGTTAAATTTCTTACATTTTTGTTGTTTTTCATACTTTATGCTAGTTTTTAAGGTGTATGTAGTGCATAAACAGTATTATTCAGATGTAATATACTTAGTAGACATGCGTAATTATGTGCACACAAGGGCAGAACATATACTCGAATTTACCACATACGCGAAGGGTCTGGGAACGTAACCCTCGCGTGAATTAAGGGCTTACCTGTATATATATATATATATATATATATATATACACATACACAGTCTAGGGGTTTAGTGTGTCAGCCAGATGGGACCAGTTAGGCTTTACATGCAAGGGTTGGTTGGGTTTTGCTGCTAACACAGTACCACATATGGGATGAGTCTCTGGTCACCCTTGCCTTAAATGTCGACTGAATAGCCTAGCCGCCCTGTGCTTTGTTTGGAGAGAGGGCAGGGGGGGAAAGATTGAATGATGGATGGACGGAACTGCAGATAGTGCCTGCTGTACAGTATCTGCTTAAATCGTTGATCTGTGTCCCTTCAGGAATGAATATGTGCTAATACCTAGGAGATTGTTGTATCATGCTTATATTTTTGCTCTCAAATGTTCCCAATTCTTTTCATTGCATGGTGCACAAAATATAATATACCATCGTAACCAGATACTGCTAATGATTTTCATGATATTGCACTTAAATTATTTACTTTGGTATTTTACAGCATGCAGTTTATTTTTGTTTGTAACTTTTGTTTGATACTGAAATTCATGTTGTTCTTCACACTTTGTCTCACAATTTCTAATTCAATTTTCAGAAGATAGAGAAGCAGAATTAGAGGGTAAAAGAAGCAAAGACACTCCAAGCAGAGACACAGCTGTACCAGATGTTTGTAAACACAGCTCACAGGAGACTACACCAAGTGATGGTGCCTCAAAAGTGGGCATTAGAAAGTCACTAAGAAAAACCAGAGACACACTAGCCACAGAAGCAGCCAAATCCACCAGCTCAGATATTGTGCTGTTGGAATCAAGCCGGGTGACTAGACGAACACCACAAGTCAAGGACGAAACGATGAGTAGCAGTGAGGAACACACTACAAGTGGACTACGAAGAAGCAAGAGATCAGATAAAAGAGATGCGGGGATTGTAGAACAGAAGACTATATTGTCTCCAGTTCAGGACCCCACCAAATCTTCAAAGCCAGTGGTTTCTGATACAAACACATCTGCACCTAGAAGCATTAGGCGAACAAGAAGTGATGCAGAGGAGATGGTTAAGAAAAATTCACAGCCCACTAGACGTGCATCACTGGAAACTGATAGCCTATCAGAATCACCAAGGCAAAAGCGATCAACTAGAGGGAGGGGAGAGGGTCAGGAAGCTGAAGAAAATGTAAGTGATGAGAGTGAGACTTTGCCAGGAAACATACGTGCTAAGAGAGATAAGCGAAGGACAAGCAATGGTGACCTTGTGATGCCCACCAAACCAGACGATTCTGAAAAGGTTTTAAGAGTCAGAACACGACGTTTTGTCAGTGAGTCACCAAATATTGTTATGAATGAAAATTCATTGGAAGTTAGTAAAATCAGTGAGTTTGATTCTGGTGAGATTACAGTCACTTGTAAAAAAGAACAAGAAACAAAGGCGAAAGAATGGGATACTGCGTCAAATAAAAAGGTTGAAGTGAAGGGGGATAAAGAGGAGCTTATGAGTGAAAAGAAAGATAATGTCTCTGGTTTGACTAATAAAAATATACCAATTTTAGATGAAGCTGAGAAACTTTCTGGTTCTGGAGGCAAGTCAAGAAGGACAGTAACACAAGAGAGGAAGGTGAATCAGACTGTTCTGAAAGATTCCATTAGGAGTTTATCTTCTAGGAAAAGTATTGAGAAAACTGAGGGTGATACTTGTGACATCAGCACAAGAAGTAGTAGTAGAAGCAAATGTGGTGCAGTAGGAGCGGAAAACACAAATGTTGATGGTAGCGAGAAAAGGACTGCCATTTCAACAGCCACACAAGGTAAAAGAAAGTCTATAGGAAGCAGGAGGAGAAGCAGTAATCACGATGAAGCAAAATTGAATGAAGTGCTTGAGAGTGTGGCCAGAGTTTTTGAGAAAGACATAGATGATGATCATTATGAGAAAATAGAAAAGGACTTCATGCTTGGTAACAAGTCTCCAGAGAAAAACAAGGGTGAAAAGGTGTCTACGGTTACTGATAGTAAGGATGCGAGTGTTGCAGATGGTGGTATATCTAGCCTTGATGATAAGAGTTCCAATTTGGCAGATACGGCGGCAAGCAGCGGTGCGGGTGCGGCAGGGGGGAGGTCACCTGTTGTGTCGGTGGGCCAGGCGGGGAATAGTCCCAGTCCAAACAGGCGAAGCAATACCAGTAAAAAACTGAGCGATGTGGTGCGCAGCCTGCAAAAGAAACAAGCGGAATCCCCCAGCTCTGTATATGGGTCAGAAAAACCAACATTTTTGAAGGATCTCAACAGTTGGAACTCGGATAAGATGAGGCAAGTAAGTTCCCAGTTAGCGCAAAATATTCAGCCCTCTGGCACCCCCCCTGCACCCCTATCAACAACATCAGCACAGAGTGATTTGCCTTTGATGGAAATTGCACCAAATGCACAGATAGTTAACCCAGATAACATAGCTATATCTAAGGCACCCCACCCAGCACCCCAGAAATCCATTACCAAAGTTTCATCTGCCAAATTCATTTCCAACCGGCCTCTGCAGAGTAAGTCTCCCACCGTCACCCCAAGTCCACATGTTGATGTCCCTGTGAAAACCAGTATCTCACAAGTGGTAGTAGGTACCCAGAACATCATCAAGACAGTCCCTTCCCAAAGAACAGCAGAGTCCACCATTACTAATAGCTTACCAAGAGGGAACATAGTGTCATCCAAACCAATTCCTGTTATACTGCAGAGTGGTCAGGAAGAACATATAACAGTCCTGCCTAGCTTACCAGTCACAGTCAAGCCACCCGCCACAATTAATGTTGTTGGTGCAGGCTTTTCCCCACAGCTCACCATGTCTCGTGTCCCACAGTTGCACTCTGGTGTCACCCTGTCTTCGGTCAGTAGTGGATCGGTTGCAAGTCCCAGGCCAATAGATCCTTCTGTTAAGAATACTCCTAAGCAGCTGCACATTGCCCCCAAGCCATCTGCCACCCCAACCCCGATTGGTGCTGCAAACCCAGCGGGGCAAGTGTCAATATCAGTCTTGCCCCATGGGACCCAAAAACCAGCACCAAAGCCAGTACAAATTGCTCCTAAGCCTCCAGCCTCTTCACACATTCACCCTAATACTCAGCTTATTGCTCCACAACCAGGTCACATGATGCAGGCACAGGTACAGACTATTTCACAGCCAGTACATACAGTCCAGGCCATAACTCAACCACTACAGACTATGCAGGCCATTCCACAGCCTATACAGACAGTTCAGACAGTCACTGGTGTACCCATGCAAGCTGTCATTACCCAAGCAGTCATTGATCCCACACAGTTAGTCACTCCATCCTCACCAGCAAAAATTATTACCCAACCAGTTTTTGTTACTTCTTCAATGCAAACTGCTGCAACCTATAGCCTTCCCCCACAGACTGTCAGTCATGGTCATTTAGCTGGTAATGTGAGTGCTGTCACTCGAGTCTTGACTCCAACAATGGTAGGAAAAGTGGCAGCCAAACCTCAACCTCAGTTGATGACCCCCAAAACTCCAGAATCACTGGTCACTCTCACTCCAGCAACAGTTGGCAGCACAGCTGCGGTTAGACCTATTGTTCCCATGCCACAGCATGTACAGCCTTCTCAGCAAACTCAGATTCTTGCAGTGAATGTGATGCCAATAGGTTCTCCTCAAGTTCAAGCAGTAGCTGGGCAAGCAGGATTGATTGGAAAGGCTCAGAGTACCATCCCTGTATCTAGCAACCTTTTGCCTGCTATTCCAACTGATAATCTCCCCACTCATGCTGCAGTAACGCTTTCACAACCTGTAGTCTACACCACAACTGCTGCTTCTCAAATACCTTTTACTCCCATATCTCCTGAGGTATCTGTAAATGCAGCAGTCATTAGTAGTAATACTGGGACTCAGTGTGAACCAGCACCTGCTACACATTTGCAAGCTTCTAGATCAGTGACAGTTGATACAGGGGTGCAGGGAACTGTTCAGATTGGTGGCCAGACTAATAGTCAGAACAAAATTGTCCCTGCTTTGTCCTCTTCCTCATCTTTGCCTGTAGTATCAACAACTGACTCAAGTTCACAGGCAGCAGTGACTAGTGTGTGTACAGTACCAGTAGCATCAGTTAGTAGTGTCAGCAAAGCAGTGGTGACTTCCATGGAGAATAAGTTAGACAGTTCAATATCAACACAAACATGCAGAGTGCTGGATGCATCAGTCAGAGGGGGTATGCCAGGAAATATGAGAATAACTGAATCGAAAACAGCCAAAAATAATGTGTCAGTTCCTCTTGCCAAAGGTGCTTCTATTCAGAGTAAGGCTCTTAGCTCATCAGTAACAATCACAGCCCTTGGTGATCCGCATTATTCTGGTAGATCCAGTGTTAGTTCCACACACAAACCAGTAAGTATATCTAAAACTTCAAGTACATGTTCAGGGCTGCCAGTAAAGTTGTCAGCAAGTGTCAGTGTTGTACACCACAAGTCAGGAGTAGGAAAAATTGTACACCCCTCCTCCTCTCAAAAGAATGAGTCAGAAAAAGTACCAGTGACCAAAGATTCAGGCTCAGAACAGGACAAAGATAGATCTGTTCCCACTGATGGTAGTGATACAGTGGACACTGATCAAGTTTCTTACATACCTGGGGCAGTAAGCAAAGGAAAGAATGTTAACAGTTCTCTATCCAAGACAGTGGCTACCATCCCTACGTTAGCCTCCATCTCTAAGAATAGTAGAGAAGTAAGTAAAAATTATCCTTTACATAAGCAAAGGGATGGGGTGGACACAGTTTCCCATCAGTCAAAAACAGACAAAGAAACTGTACATGATGACAGATCAGGAAAACCTCAAAATATAAATGGCAAGGAAGAAAATGACAGTGAGAAGTCAAATGATAAAAAGCCTGGTGAGAAAAAGAAAGAGCCTATACTTAAACGAACTCTCTTCAAAACTAAGAGTCAAGAGGAGAAGAAAGTTGGACCCATTTATAGAACAAAGAGTATGGATCCCAAGAAGCCTTCTGGGGCATTTTCTCCACTTCATGAAAGTAGTGTGTATGCATTCGAACCTGAAGTTGAAACTTCTTTGGAAGAATCTTCACCTTTCTCCCAGAGAATTAAGAATATTCAACCTTCACCAGGAACTTCTCCTGTAAAGCCAAATAATGTTAAACCTCCTCCTCAGGCAGCAGTAAAACCAACAACCATCACAGCTGTCCGAAGCCCAGTGGCCCGCTCCCTTAATCCAGTCATAGGAAATAGACCAAAGCCTGTCGTATCAATCACTCCAGCACCTCCACCATCTTTGGGGGTTAAGAGGGTGGCCCCTGGTACAGTTGCCTTGCCAACCAAAGTAACAAGCACAGCAACAGATGCTTCACAAAGTCATGGAAAGGTTGGTTTTGTTAAATCCAATACTTCTACATCTACCCAACCTCAGCAGGATCAAGGGAAGGTAGGGGCTGAGTCTGAAAGGAAAGACAAGAGTACTGCTGGAAAACAAAGTGTGAGTAATACTTCAATAGCAATCCAGTGTGATATGGATGATGGGAAGGAAGTTACAACAGAGGAGGGTGTCCGTGCTAATGAAAGTGGAACACAGACAGAAGGACCAAGTAAGTTTCCTCTTCCTCCAAATGCCTCCCCATTCTATTACCTGCCTCTTGCTATGGCTGCATTGGGGGAAAAACTTCCAGCACAGTTAGTTCAACAGATGTTAGCTAAAACTCAGGGGCTTGTTGGTGCAGCCGAAGCTGGGATGATTTTGCAGCAAGCTGCTCAACTTGCACAGCAACATCAGCAGAAATTACAGCAAGGTACAGCAGCACCAATATCCAACACGTCTGCAGTTAAGCCAATAAAGTCGTGTGCCATCACGGGCTTGAGTGTCACCCCCATAGTTTCAAGCATTTCAGGAAATCCCTCTGTGAGTCCAATAAATCCCCTGAGGCCATTGGGTAAGACTCAAGAACCTACATCCAATCCAGATACTGCTTCACAGCCCACCACAGTTATAGTTAGCACTGCCACATCTACCTTTACCATTGTCACTACCTCTGCTTTATCTCCAGTAGGTATTAATCCTGTAGTCACTTCCACATCCTGGACCACCACAGTCCAGTCACCATTACCTTTATCAGTTTCATCCTCGGTAACCACCACCATACCTCATCCAGTCACCAGTCTACCAACAGCCATTAACTCTGCTGTTACAACAGCCTCCAGTCTACCATCAAATAGCAACATACCATCTGTTAACATGCCAGCAACCTCCAATCTACCATCAGCTGTTAACCTTCCTACAGCATCCACCCTGCCAACAGCCATTACCACACCTACAACCTCCAACATGCCATCAACTAGCAATCCATCTGTAACCTCCAGCCTACCAACAGTTATTAACCCATCCACAAACACGAAGATGCCAGTACCCCATAAAACACCTTCAGCCTCTAACCAACCAACAACCAGTACAGTAACTACAGTAGTCACCACTTCTTATGCAACCATCACTAACCCTCCAGTAACTATAACCAACCCTCATACACCCATTACCAGCCCCCCAGCAGCCACTACCAACCCTCTAACGACCACTACCAATCCTCTAACAACCTCTACCAACTCTCACACATCCATTACCAACCCTTTAACAACCATTGCCAGTACTACCAACCCTCCAACAACCACTACCAACCATCTTACACCCATTACCAACTCTGTTACATCCACAACAAATCCTCTAACAGTCACTACCAGCCCTGTAACAACCACTACCAACCCACTAGCAACCACTACCAACCCTCTAGCAACCACTACCAACCCTCAAACAACCACTACCAACCCTCAAACAACCACTACCAACCATCTAACAACCACTACCAACTCTCTGACAACTGCTTCCAACCCTCTTGCAACTACTACCAACCCTCTTACACTGACTACCAACTCTCATGCAGCCATTACCAACCCTCTTGCAACCACAGTCAGTCTTCTTACAACCACTACTGCCCCTCATACAGCCACAACCAATCGTCTCAAAAGCATTACCATCCCTGGTGCAACCACTACCATCCCAGTTACAACCACTACCATCTCTGTTACAGCCACCAACATCCCTGTTAAAACCACTACCATCCCTGTTACAACTACTGCCAACCCCCTAGTAACCATTACCACCTCTCTCACAACCACAACTAATCCTCTTACAACCACTTTCATTACAACCACTACTAGCCCTTGTACAACCAACAGCAACCTTCTTACAACCACAAGCACCCCTCATGCAACCAGTAGCAGCACTCTTACAACTACTGCCATCCCTCAGGCAACCACCTCCACCACCATAACTACACTCACAACCACTGAAATACATAAAAATAACAAACCCCTCCATGTGCCTCCTCATAGACCCCTACCAACTCCACCACTGGCCAGTCAGGAGTCCAGTTCTCCAGGGAGCACAAAGGATCCTCCAAAGCCAAAACCAGGAAAGGAGAAAGTGAAGGAGGAAAGTAAAGTAGTGGAGGAGCCAACTAGAAGACGGAGTGGAAGAGCTACAACATTGGCCGCCACAAGAGCAACAGAATCAGACATGCAGGAAAATGAGGAACTGCGGAAAAGCCGGCGGGCAAAAAGGGTGGCTGCAGCACTAGCAAAGGAGGAAGGTTGGAGTTCATCATCTGAGGCTCCACTTAGCCCACAGATGTCACCAGATACTTTGCGAGGATGGCCACCTTCAAGACTAACCAGGTGAGTATGATTTAGAGTAATTTGAAAATTGATTAGTTTAATATATATATATATATATATATATATATATATATATATATATATATACAGTATATATATATATATATATATATATATATATATATACATGATAATTGGGTGAGGAAGGTGAGAAGTGTTAATATTGGGGGTGGGGTTACGAGGGGTAAACCGAGAAAGACATGGGACTAGGTCATTAAGTGTGACCTCAGGGTTAAGGGACTGAACAGGGAGGCTGCAATGGTTCGTTCAGCATGGAGAGCCGCCATTAGGTGACCAAAGCTGACGCATGCAAGCATATTGGAGCCTTTAAAAACGAAACGAAACGAAAACGAAACGATATATACAGTATATATATATATATATATATATATATATATATATATAATAATAATTATCCCTGTGTGCATTGATGTCCTAGCATTATATTTATCGCCAGATAAACTTGAAATTTATTGGTACAGCTGCTTGAGAATTGTCATATAATAATGATTGTTTAACTTTTTTTTTTTTTTTTTTTTTTTCCCAATAACTACTGGGAGGTGTATTGTAGGAGATTGCTGCCCCAAGCCATTAAAGCAGTATGACTTATTTCAGTAAAAAAGTAAAAACCGTTTATGTCTTTGGGGAAGGCAGTGGATGTGTCTGGGTTGGCTGCTGAAATGTTGAAGGCTTCAGAAGATACAGGAATGGGTTTAGTTATTTTTTGATGAAGGCAATTATAAATGAGTGTGTTGTCTCAGACAACTGGCTGAAGAGTGTGATTGTAAATCTTTTTAAGGGGAAGAGTGATGCCAAGGAAAGATAAAAGTATAGAGGCATAAAACTTGTGGACCAAATAATGAAGGCAATGGAGATTCCTTGAAGGTATGATTGGTGAAGGTAATGGAGTGAGTCCTAGTGGGTATAAGTGAAGGTAATGGAGAGAGTCCTAGAAGGTATGGTAAGAGAAAGATTGAATATTGATGAAATACAGTTTGGGTTTGTGCAAGGCAGAGGGACCTTTGGTGTCATATTTATTCTTTGACAGCTTCAGGAAAAATATATAGTAAAGGAACAGGAGTTGTACTGTGTTTTTGTTAATTTGAAGAAGGTCATATTCCCAAGGGAGGTGGTGAAGTGGGTAATGAAAAAGCTTGGTCTTTTTAGAGTGGTTATGGTTGTGTATGTGGATGCTAGCACCCAGATGAGAGTGAATGAGGATTTGAGTGATGAGTTTTCTGTGAATGTTGGCATGCATCAAGGGATAAGTCTTGAGCCCTGTATTGTTTGTCATGGTGCTTGAATATCTCCCACATGACTTCAGAAATGGACTCTCATGGGAGATTAATGCTTATGACTTTGTGTTGATTGCAGAGAATGAAAGGGAGGCAAAGGAAGGATTTAGGAAATGGAGAGATGGAATGTGTAAACAGTGATAAAACAAAAGTGATGATATCTAGCACTGTTGGCAGTACTGTCGAACCAGAGGGAGTGTGGCCATGTGCAGTTTACCACAAGGGTGTGGGAAGTAAGTTCATCATTTGCAGTGTTTGTGACAAGTGAGTGCGTAAGAGGTGTACCGGTAGTGGTATTAGAGGGTAGAGGTAGACTTTGAGATAATGCTGATTTCATGTGTGTGGTGTGTCAGGTAGAGCATGTAGAGATTGTCAGGTGCAAGAGGCATGATCTTGTTGGTGAGTCTCTTGAATGTGTGGGAGAGGTTTGTTGTTTAGTGGACATATTATGTGCTGGAGGTGGGGCTATGTGGCTAGGGTAAGGAGTGGGTGGAGGAAGTTCAGGAAACTGTTTCCTCCCCATACTGTACATTGAGAAGGCTCTCCCTCAATGCTAGGGGATCTTTGTATGCAGCATGTGTTAGGAAGGTAATGCTGAATGGTTGTGAGACCTGAGCAATAAAGGAAGAGGGTATTCGTAGGCTCAAATGTGCAGAAATGTTAATGATTAAAAGAAGGTGTAATGCGTCCCTGAATACGAGGCCAGGGGGGGGCGTTAGGTTTGTGATTGAAGAGTTGAGAAGAGTGATTGGACTTGAATGTGTTGTTGTGATGAGGAGGAGTAGATTGATATGGTTTGGGCATGTCAAGAGGATAGAGGATGACAGTTGGATGCAGAGGGTGAGAAGTGTCAATGCCAAGGGTAGGGTTGGGGGGGGTGGAGTCATAGAGTGTGACCTCAGGGATAAGGGACCAAATATTACGGCTGCTAGAGATTGAGCAGTGTGGAGAACCGCCATTGGGTGATCAAGGCTGATGCTTGCAAGCATGTTGGAGCTTTTATAAACGTTACGATACGAAACGAACCTTTGATGTCTTGGCCTGTGGACTAACAAAAGTTCACCATGCCATCAAGAAATCTAGAGTGTCTTTTTTTTTTTTTTTTTTTTTTTAGGGGGTCTGAATGATTAAATGTTTTCTCTTCCAGCCCAACTCCATCCCAAAGCTCTGAAGGCACCACATCCTCTACACCATCCCAGCGTGGTAACCGCTTGTCCTCACGCAACAGAAAACAGTCTCCAGCCAGTACAGTTGAAATTACAATAACGTTAGTTATCACCAGTTTAATGGGTACCATTTTTTTCTTGAAGACATTCAGTTGACAGTGGTTAAAAGAGATTGATGTTCATAAATGTACACAAATGGAGTGAATTAACAGTTGAATTTAGTACATGAATGTTTCAGATAATAGATTATTTCTTAACCCTGTTGCAGATGAAGTTATGGTATAGTCTAGGCAGTAAAATTTGTGAGGAATGTGTTCCCAAAATATGACTTTTTAAAATTTTCTCTAGAATGTTAATGTAAAGTCAGAAATGCTGGCAAATTATCTTTATATGTATAGGTAGCAGTAGAACTTTGGTATGCAGCTTTTGCTCAACTTATGGAGGACTTACTATAAAAAATAATGTTAAAAAAATAAATAAATAAACCAAGTTTGCTTATAACGAGGACTTAATGTATTGCTGTTTACTGCCTGCAGTCCTGTTCGTCATCCACCAACACAATCAGTACCCAGCATCCAGGTTGGTCATAGCTCAGGGCCTCAGACTGTAAATATTGACAAGGCCCTAGCAGACCCCAAGGCAGGCTACACGTGTGACAATTCTCTCCTCACCCGTGCACCTTCCTTCTTCCCATCTGAGGAGGAGTTTACTGATCCACTTGATTACATTGAGAAGATTCGTCCGGAAGCAGAGCAGTTTGGTCTTTGTCGCATTGTCCCACCCGGTAATTTCAAGGTAAAAACAACTGAATTTGCTTTAAATTTGTTTTTATTAAAGTACGTTGTACTGCTATCTCTTTTCCTTAGAAAGGGAACAGTTATATCATCAGTTTTAACTTCCTTTATTTTCTTCATTATAATGGTTCTTCATTTGCAGAATTAGATGTAACTTTTTAAAAAAATTTTTATAACCCACTGTCTCATGTCAAATTTATTGTACTTTATTATTCAATAAGTCGATGTTGAGTGTGCTTAAGAATATTTTATAGCTCAAGTATTTCCCCCATTAGCCTGAATGTCGAGTGAATGATGACATGAGGTTTACAGCAAACAACCAGTATATCCACAAGATGATGAGGCGGTGGGGCCCCAACGTGCGAACACTGTTGGCCATCAAGCGCTGCTTGGCTAAGCAAAACATCGAACTCAATAATAATCCTCTTGTAAGTTGCTGTATACAGTATATTGATGGTTATTGATGGTGACTGATGAGTAGTTGATGGTGATTGACTGGTGCCACGCACAGCATTCCACCTACTTGTAATGGATGGTGCTACACACACCTTCCTACTGCCACTTTTGGTATGCAGTGATGTAATGGTATTGGAAGATATGTTTGGGGGCTGTGTAGATGGACCGTTAGGATTGTTTTAAGACACTGTAAAAACTTTAATTGTTTCCTGCCCCCCAGTTGTATGGTCAGCATTCCTCTCTGCTGCTGCTTGACAACTGGATCATGGAGAAAGTACAGTATGTGAGAAGGTGGTACTTCACTAGACCACCAGGTGTCTGACAAGTGTTTGAGGGCAGTGGGTCTATGCAGTATGTCAGTACAGAGCACTAAAGCCCTCCTTGATTTTCCTGCATGCATCAGAAAACTGTTCCATAGAGAGGAAAGGACTATGACATATTTATGACATGGATCTAAAGCAAGCATTGCATTAGTTTGTGATTATTGCTAGGAAAGCCTTCAGAAATGAAACAAGAACAAAACGAAACAAAAGATTACATTCTGAATAGGTGCCTTTGTCACACAAGGATATAATCATCATTATACATCTACTAGATCGGGTGTATGGAGCTGGACCTGGTACGCCTGTATGAAGTGGTGGAGCAGCATGGTGGACTGATGGGTGTCATAGAGAAAGAACTGTGGGGGAAGGTGGCTGATGCTTGTAGGATACCACGTTCTGCTCAAGAGAGACTCACTAAACTTGACTCCATCTACTGTAAATATCTTCTGCCATATGCCATGCTTTCTAAAAGTAAGTATTCATTTCTATCCATTTGTTTTAGTTATTGGTTATTGATTGTAGTAAGTACTAAAAAAAAAAAAAAAAAAAGATGAAAAGAAGGATCAGTATTCAGAACACTGTACCTCATATTTGTGTGTGTGTGTGTGTGTGTGCAGAAGCATACTTTTGTGCATGTGTATGTTGCATGAGAGAGAGAGAGAGAGAGTCCACCCTGTTATCACTTGCGAGAGATATCTACATATCCTTGTCTCTTTATTGCATCTCATTTTAAAGTTTCTGACCATGACCTCTTAAACCTCAGTGCGGGTACAGTAAAGATATTAGGTAATCTTTCTCATTTCTGTCTTCGATGTTAATGATGTACTTGTTCAGCTTTATCGTAAATTCTTTTCCATGATTCTCCCATGGGTGGAAGATTAAATTTAAAAATCTATCCTTATAACTTAGATTTTATGTGGTAGGTGGGGGCATTCACCATCCACTCACTCGATGTAGTGCTGCTTTGGGTGTCTGCCCTTTCTTCTCTTCCTTCCTTCCTCTTCTGTCTTTCTTTCCTTCATTCTTTCCTCATCTTTCTGCCTACGGGTGACTCAACACTGTGAGACAAGCCAAATGGTTCCCTGTATACCAGGAAACCATTTACTACTCTGGGTGGTAACTAGATAACCAAATTTTGGCGCCTGGTGGTTTAGTGGGTAATTACGGAGCTCCAGTTGGACTGAGTCGGTGAAGGTTTATATCTAAGGGGTGGTTGGGGTTTATTGCTCACGTAATGCCACTCAGGGATGAGTGAGGCTGGTCATTCTCATCTTACGTGTCAGGACCAACTTTCCTATACCCTGGGCTCCTACGCTCATTATGGGGCAACATAGGATTGGATGAAAAAAAAAAAAAAAAAAAAAAAAAAAAATCTAAGCTCCTCATCTGTCATGTGTGAGCTCTTTGAACCTTTTTATTTTGTTGTTGTGTTGTTGATTATAGGGGGACTCGGGAAGGTTATGTATATTAATAGTAAGGATGGAAAAGTTTTCATTGTTCTAAACAATTTTTATGATGTAAATAGTGCTGAAGAGGAATACCTTCATGTGGTGTCTGAATTGGCCAAATGACCAGTTTTGTACAAATTAGGTAATGCAGTCAACAGAATGGCTCTGTCCCATAGGTTTAGAGGAGAATGACTAAAACAGATAAAGCTCTGTAATGTAGATCGCCACATGGTGGTGAAGCTGAGAATTTTGAACACCTAAATAGTAAGTGTATGGATGTACGAGGTCTGTTTGGAAAGTATCCGACCTTAGGCTGTAAAAAAATAAATAGCTAACCTGTTGAGCTACAATACTAATCCCCTTCAAAGTAGGCTTCTGACATCACACACGTAGCCCAGTGTTCTTTCCATTGCCAGAAATATTTTTCAAGGTCGGCTTTCGGTATCTCCTGCAGGTGCTGCATCGCAATTGCTGTGATATCTTCTCCCATTTCAAATCGGGAACCCTTCAGCGGAGTTTTGAGCTTGGGCTATAACCAAAAGTTGCACGGAGCCATGTCTGGTGAGTAGGGAGCCTGCCGGACTTGCAGGATGTTGTGCTTGGCCAAAAATTCGAGAATCAGTTGAGAAGAATGGGCAGTGGCATTGTCAGGGTGCAGCTTCCAACGTGCCATTTCCAAAGGTCTGCTCTCTTCTGCCGAACTGCATCACAAAGATGAGAGAGAATGTGGAGGTAGTAATGTTTGTTGACAGTCTGACCTTCTGTTGCGTATTCGTGAGGCACAACACCAAGGTAGTCGGAAAAAAAAACTCAATTTGCGAGCTCATTTCACATTGCTGCAGACCAGTTGTGCTTTTCTTGGCCAAGCAACCATGCATTCTTCCACTGGGATAACTGTGGTGTGGTGTCTGGTCTGTACCCATACACCCCTCATCTCCAGTGATAACAGTCTTCAGAATGTCTGGATTGCGATTCGCAATCCAGACATTCTGAAGCATTCATCCGAGCAGCGTTCATCCGAGAGAAGAGATCATGACAGATGCTATGAGGCCCCTGCAGGAGATAAAGAAAACCAACTTTGAAAAATGTTTCAGGCAGTAGAAAGAATGCTGGGCTATGTGTGTCAATTCAAAAGGGGCCTACTTTGAGGGGGATGTGTGTCGTAGCTCAATAGGTTAGTTATGTTTTTAGAGCCTAAGGTTGGATACTTTCTGAAAAGACTTTGTATGGCCCATTTCTGGCAATAGTTTCTTCTGCTTTATTTATTTTTTATTTTTTCCTTTGTGTGCATCCTTCCTGTCCCATGAATAATCATGGAAAATGGATTATGATGATATTTATGATGTTGACTGTATTATATTTACAGGTGAACGTGACCAACTTTTAGCAGAAGTTGATGCAGTGCACAGTCGGGCCCAGGGTGATGGAGGCAGGGCCAAGAAGGCTTCAGTCAGTTCCTCAGACAATGATGATGAAGAGGAAGAAGAGGAAAATCTTGATTGTATTGTCAAGGTAAGTACAGCAGAGTGCTGTACTGTACTGTTTGATAGGAAGTGTTTTCTTTTTGTTGAATAGAACCAGGGATGTACCTTTAACCCCTAACTGCCGGGTGAAAATCTGTTCACGTCTTACATCAGTACAGAAGAAAAACAGAAAATAGCTTTACCTCTAACCTTAATGTCTCAGAAACTATAGCAGTTAGGGAAATGAATTATAGACCATATTACTCACCAACTCTTCTTCTTGCAAGTGAAAGTATCCCCATGTCTGCAGGTTGTTGCATCGATAAATAATAATGTGAGGAAGGGGACTAATTTTCTCTGCGAGAACAGGATGTATCCATGCGTCTGCCCACAGTCCCAACCATGGCTTTGCCCTCAGTGTGATAACTTCCCCATTACTAGATAAACTAGACACAGTGGTGTCTAAGGCACACCGTATGGCACTATCACTGAGCCCGTTCCTAGTATCCATGGAAAGAAGCTTGATAGGGGTGGGTGAGACTAAAGTCCACTTGAGGTGGGAATGAAATCGGACGAGAATGGTTAAGAACAGTTTGTCCTACACCTGGCAGAGTCACAGAGATGACTGAGGTATGGTTGGGTGGGCTAGTGGGAGTCTTCCCCAATCTTTTGGTGATGAGATAAAGTGGCAGCCACTTCAGACTGTGCCGGGAAAAAAGTGTGGTATCTACCGACACCCAGCTCCGCCTGGCCACCGATTTTTTTTACAGTTCCGACTGACACCTGGCGGTTAGGGGTTAACAGAGGGAGATTAAAATCCATTTAGATTATAATACCTGGATATAGCCTGATTATAATGAAGCAAAAACAACACTGAGATGACAAGACAAGTGTAGAATTAACCAGTTATATGTGCTGTACTGTATATCGTAGATAAAGAACTTACTGAGACTGAGAGAAACCTGCTATCCATGTACGGTATATAATTACCGTCAAGCTTTGTAAATGGGTTGCAGGAAATCATTAGGCTTGTCATGTAGTTTAGAGCCACCTAAATTAGAAAGAATATTAATAAAAAGTAACAGGAAGGGTGTGGTGGATGAGGGCACCCATCATCCACTCACTCAGTTTAGGGATGCCTTATGGTCTGTACACTGAATGACAAGCCAAATGGTTTCCTGTACCCAGGAAACCATTTACTGTGCTGGGTGGTAACCATATAACTGAGGTTTTTGTCTGGGTTGTGTCTCCCAGATTCCCTTACCTAAAATCACTTAATCATGGCAATTGTTTCGGAGAGCCTCGGAGGGCCCAGTACCTGCCGAGGGCCCCAATAATTGGGCAGATTCACATGACCATGTGGAATGTGAGAGGTGTGAATGAGGAGAGCATGAGGGTGGAAGTGGTGAATGTGTTCAAGAGTGTGAGATATGCCATGATGGCATTGTGTGAAACAAAGATGAAAGGGTGTGAAGTGGAGGAGTGGGAGGGTGTGAAATGTGTAAGATTGAGCATGAATGGGCAAGGAAGATGCAAAGAAGGAGTTGCTTTGTTGATGAATGAGGTGTGGCAGAGTGGAATGAGAGATTACAAATGTGTCAGCTCGAGGTGTATGTATGTCAAGTTCTAGTTTGAGAAGGTGAAAGTGGCTGTGATTGTAGCATATGCATCGTGTGAGGACAACAGGAGTGAGAGAGAGAAAGACAAGTTTTGGGATGAGCTGGATGAAGTAGTGGGAGAAATTCCCAAGAGCTATAAAGTGATCATAGTGGGTGATATGATCAGAAGAGTAAGCACTGGTCCTGAGGATAACATAATGGGTTGTAATGGAGTAACAGGAGAAAATGATAATGGGAAGTGACTGGAGGATATGTGCCAGGAAAGGAGGTTGTGCATTTGTAACTCGTATTTCAAACACAAAGATGCACATAAATAAACATGGTATTGAGGGAACGGAGATCGTGCTGAAAGGAGCCTGATTGATTACGTGCTCGTAGAGAGGTCAGTGCTGGGAATAGTTGCTGATACGAGTGCCATGAGAGGACAGTGTGGAGGTCTGTCAGATCATATGATTGTGGTATGCAAGATCAAGCTGAGGGGAATGAGGTGGACCAGGAGAGAGAGGAGGAGTCAGGGAGACTGAAAGTCGAGAAGCTGAGGATCAAAGAAATGGGAGATGAATACAGAACCAAAGTAGGGGAGGAGTTAGAATCAGTGAATTGGGATGAAATGGATCTGGACAGCCTGTGGAATCCATATAGGGATTGCTTGGTTAGAAATGCTAAAGTAGTTTGTGGTGTGGCAAGAGTAACAACAAGGAAGAAAGGTACGGCATCGTGGGATGAAGAGGTTAAGAGAGCAGTGGAGGAAAAGAGGAAGAAGTGGCTAGAGTAGTTACAGGACAGGGGTTCAGTGTGGAATAAGAACTGAATATATTGAGAGCAAGAAGCACGTAAAGAGACTAGTGAAGAGGA
Source organism: Coenobita brevimanus (assembly GCF_032717465.1). NCBI lineage: Eukaryota > Metazoa > Arthropoda > Malacostraca > Decapoda > Coenobitidae > Coenobita > Coenobita brevimanus. The sequence continues at coordinate 24,953,631 of NC_137012.1, forward strand.
AAAGGAGGAGGTAAATGATGATCTAGGAAGAAAAGTGAATGCAAGCTACTCTGAAAATAGGAAGTTATTCTGGAAAGAGGTGCAGAAATGTAGGAGTGACAGCAGAAAGAAATGTGAAGGTGTGAAGGATGTAAGTGGTAGATTACTAACCCATGGGGATGAAGTAAGGACCAGATGGAAAGAATATTTTGAAAGTCTGATGAATGGAAATAGAGAGAGCAGATCCACTGTAAACATCATTGGTTTTGGGGGTGTGCAGAGGATGAATGCAGTTCCAGGAAACGTGACACTTGCACAGGTGAAGAGTGCTGTGAACATCTGATAAATGGGAAAGCAACTGAGGTTGATAAGGTGTATGCAGAGATGATTAAGTATAGTGGAGAGAGCGGAATGAGGTGCATGTTGGAGATATATAAGAAAGCATGGATGAATGAAACTGTGCCAGCAGAGTGGAAAAAGGCTATGATTGTACCCCTGTACTAAAATAAAGGTGAGCAGAGTGAGTGCAAGAATTATCATGGAATAAGTTTATTGAGTGTTGTAGGGAAGGTATATGGAAGATTTATATTAGAGAAAGTAAGAGAGATATCAAAAGTCCTAGTGAGTGATGAACAGGGTGGCTTTAGGAGTGGCAGAGAGTGTGTGGATCAAATATTTGCAGTCAGACAGATAGTGGAGAAGGCATGTGAGGACTGTAAGGTTTGTATGGCATTCATGGATCTGGAAAAAGCACACGACAAAGTGGACAGAGAAGGATAGTGGAAGGTTTTATGCATGCATGGTGTAGATGGTAAGCTGCTAGGTGCCGTCAAGACTTTTTATAATGGTAGTGAAGCATGTGTAAGGGTTAATGGACACCTAAGTGAATGGCTCACGATCAATGTGGGCGTGCGATAAGGTTGTTTGATCTCACCATGGTTGTTCAATATACGTATATTTTTGGGGTGATGATAGAAGTAAAAACACGAGTAATGGAGAGAGGGATGGCTTTAGTAATGAATGGTGATGAATGGAATATATCAAATTTGTTGTATGCTGATGATGCAGTACGACTTACAAATACACACAACTTGCAAATACACACATTAGGTTAATCAATAATCCTGCCATTACGCAGGACCTTCCTCCCTTCTCAGTATGTAGAGATTTTGCTTCTTTAGCATTATTTTACCAATATTTTTACTGTAAGTGCTCTGACGAACTTGCTTCAATTGTGCCTCCCCTTCACGTTTTCTCTCGAAATACTTGGGCAGCTGGGAGCACCCATGAACTCACACTCTCTCCCCCGCAATGCAGAACCTCTGCTTATCAAAATTCATTTATTCCCAGAACTACTGTACTACTCTCAGGAATTCACTTTCTGGGAGTTGCATCATACAAATATTTAATCCACTTTCATTTAAATCCAGTTGTTAAAAATATTTTATGAATGGAGGATGCCTTTAGGCACATGGACTTTTTTTTTTTTTTCTTTTTTTCCTTTGTTTTTCCATCTTCCATTCATTGTCTCAAAAAAGAAAAAGAACTTGGTAAACTAGTGCAGAGTTTTGCTGATGTCTGTGAGCATTGTGCCTTGATAGTAAATGTCGAAAAAAGTAAAGTAATGGTTATTGAGAGAGAAGGTGACTCCCAGTGCAATGTTACAGTGAATGGAGAGGGAGTGGAATTGGTGAGAGAGTTCAGAGACTTGGGTACAGTGATAGAAAAGAGAGGAAAGTGTGTGAAAGAAGTGGAAAGTAGAGTGACACAAGGAAGGAAAGTAGCTGGTGCAATGAAGGCCTTGAAAAGAAACAGAGGGTTGAGTGTTGCAGCTGCATGAGGCTTTCATGTAGGAATGTTTGTGCCAACTTTAACATATGGATGTGAGATTACAGTGTGGCATGAAAATGAAAAGTCAAGAGTGGCAGCAGTGGAGATGGGACTGCTGAGGAATGTATGAGGTGTACAGAGAGTGGATAGGATCCGAAATAATGTGATTCGTGAAAGATGTGGAATGAAAAAATTTGTGGGCACCAGAATGGAGGAGAGTGAACTGAGATGGTATGGTCATATGGAGAGAATGGATAACAACAGAGTGGTAAAAATGGTATATCTGAGCGAATTTGAAGGAGGGAGGAGGCGAGGCAGGCCAAGGAGAAGGTGGAGGAATGCTGTGGATGAGTGTGTGAGGAAGAGAGGTTTGGAATTCAGTGAGGCTAGGGAACTTACAAGAGATCGAGCTGACTGGATGAATATTGTGAGGAGAAGCACATGATCAGGGATTTGGCACCCCATTTTAACATGACAGCGTCCAGATCGACTTTATCGGATACGTTCATGTGAAGCTACAGAATGTGTGGATGTTTTTGACGTATCAGATAGAGCCAGGATTCCAGTGGTTTGAATGGTGATTGAATGGAAGTATGGGCCATTGGATTAGGCAAATTTGGGCTGTTTGGACATTGCTACTCCTCACCCTGCCCCAGGGTGGGAAAGGAGGTCCGGATGATGGTAAAGATGATGAACAGGAAGGGTGGGAAAAATAGGAAAAGAGAATGACAAACACAGAAATTCTGTATCATTAATAGGAGTTGGAATTGTCCATATTTGTATTGGTATAGGGATTTGGAGCTTCACCACTCATAACTTTTGTGGCAAGCAGCTATGAATTTCTCAACCACACAGTATCGTAGGGGAAAGAGATTGAACTAAAAACATATTTTTCCTTTGCTTGATGTCCTCAGTGGAACAGAAGAGCTGGTCTCCAAATTTCACAAACTTGTGTAAATGCAGAATGGTGGATATGAGTAGAGAGGTGTTAAGATTATTATGTCAGTGGAGGGGAAGGTAAGAGAAGTCCATGAAGACCAGGAAAAAATGGCCAGATATACCATGAGAAAATATTGTGAAAAGTGAGATAGACAGAGTGACAGCTGTTTTCTGTATCTCAGAAAATGACGGATAGAAAGAACAGGGGGGAAATTGGTTATGAATCATGATTATGCAGAGTATTTTGGATACTGTATATGTATTTGTTCAGTGTACTTGAAATTTCAGGCTTTAGGGGTTTCATAGAATGTATTGCAATGTTTTTTTTTCTTACATTAACATTTACTTTTCTGTCAGGGTAAAAGCACAGCACTAAGCACTTTCTACCGTATTGCCCGCAACACATCAAGCCAGTGGCAGCCAGACCCTGCCAACTTGGAGGTGGATGAGAGGTACTGGTCGCTGGTGGTCAACGGAAGTCACCATGTTTGTGTGCTTTCTGCCAGTATTGACACCTCGGAACATGGCTATGGATTTCCCAGCCAGCGTACCTCTCCCCTCTCTAGGCATCCATGGAACCTTAAAAACCTCTGTCAGAACCCAAACTCAATACTGAGAAGTATGGGCACTATTGTAGGTCAGTAGGTATATGAGTTGCTTTGTTGTTGTTTATAGTTTTCATGTGGAAGTAATTGTATATTTGTGATGTACCATTGGTTAATTGGTATAATTTTCAGTTAATACAATTTTGGTTAGTCCAGTTACTGTACAGTGCCACTTTGTTAACCCTTAGCTGGCAGCAGCAGTTGCTGAGAATCACCCAAAATAAAAATTGTCTTTATGTAGATGCCCCTGACCACAGGATTGAAGCATAAATATAGTTACACCGCATTAAGTAAGGTTTTAACATAATCTACGTATAGACTCTACCGTATTGTGGAACAGTTGCTATATTTCATTAACGTAGCAAAAAGGGTGTTGCAAGCATCTGGTTGGTAGTGTGGTATGAGTAGATTGTAGGCTTCTTTACCATGCCATGTAAAATGACCAAACATAAAAAGGTCTACATCTCCCCAACATTAGTTTTCTTCCACATCAGATCTCTACTCTCTCATTATTTTCCCCCTCCATCTCTTTTCTTTACAGACTTTGGCAGCATACTTGTCTGTTTCTCTCACTCTGTGTTCAGTTACATCCTTGTATACAAAAGACATAAAAATCTCAAGTGGGTCCTGAGGGTTTTGCAGAACTACTTTGACCCCTGTGGTTCCAGTAATTGGCAATTGATCTCTACTAACTGGAGAATGACTCAACCACCGAACTGGAACACTGTTATCATTGCCATCAACTTCTGCACTTGGCAGATTATCATCTGGCTCCTCTGCAATCTCAAGTTGTGATTCATCACAACTATCAGTGTCATCACCATCACTATCTGGTGTAGAATCATTACTAATATCATCAGTGAAATCATCATCCAAATCCTGATCTAGAATAAGTTTTATCTCATCATCACTAATGTTCCCCCTTGTATGGGACATGATTATGTCTGCAATATCCAAATATCAAAAGAATATTAGAATCTGAGGTCAACAGGGGAAACATTTAAATGAGTGTTGTGTCCCATGGAAGAGCTGGGAACAGACTGACTGAGTCACTGAGTTAGCAACCCGTATATAAGCCACCTGCGACCTGTATGTTGCCAGTTAGGGATATTTGAGGCTCTAGGGCACTTACACATTGCTGACTATATATAGTCCCTGTTAGGGTTTACAGGGGACAATTTTGTGGGAAGCATCTATGTATACAGTAGACCCTTTTTATCCATGGAATTTGCATCCGCAGATTTAAGTTTCTGCAGATCAGACTTATTATAATACTGTGCTATACACTGTAACTTAATTTGAAATTGGCGCGCAATGCACATTTCTTTTCTCGCTACAGTTAGCATACCCACATCCACAGGCATTCCCGCCACTCTGCCAGTCGTATTGTAAACACCAGTCAGTTCGTTACTTACGTCGTCGTCGTCCTTTTCATGTTTACAACTCTATTGCACTTCATTGTATAAGTGAAAAATGGCTCCCAAGAAACAAGTAAAGAATAAAAGCAATTCTTCTAAGCCAAAGAGAGAGCGTAAGATATTATCTGGCATCCCATCAGAAGGGCCAGACTAGACTCATAGCTTACCCACAGTGTTGCCACACATCTCGTCGCCTCACCACATTGGCACTGCAGGAACTGCACTAGAATCATCACCGTCATACAGCAATCATCATCATTGTACGAAGGTTATGAAGTGAACACACGGTCTTTTGGTGAGTGTTAATATGTATTTGTAATATTGTAAAGTAGCCTATGTTTTTATTTTTTCAGGGATGTGCTTAGCTCATGTGGAAATAATATATCATTTTGTGATGATGGCTTGAGTATCCGCGAAATTTGCCTTCCGCGGGGGTCTCTGGAACCTAACCCCTGCGGATAACTAGGGTCTACTGTATTCTCCCCACAGTTTTTCAGTAGATTTGCACAGTCTGTAGTTCTGCCGCTGGCTAAGGGTTAATGAAGACTAATTCTGCCCACTGCCTATCTGATGTATGTAGATTTGACCAGTCACTTATAAGTTTCAGGAAAGGATGGATACAATTTAATTTTGGATCCACAGCAAGTACAGTACAGTATATCACCTACTACTGGAAAACAAGACTCATATTTTTCCTTCCCTACATATCATTTACAGCTCTTCTTTAAATTTACCAAGTACTCTGTACTCTATAGCTAATGTAAGTTCTTTCATTGGTAAAGTCAAGCAAGACAAACTGATCAGAGTGAACTTAGGCAACAGTTGGTTTACATAATTTGCATATGTTGATAAGTTTTTTGCATATGTAGTATCCAGTTCCTGTATTTGAAGCTCACTTATGTCTGCCTATCTGTCAATAGCCAGATGCCCTAATTCTGTTAGGGGTGGACACAAATAAATCACCTCCATGTCGCTCTGTCCCTTGCAGTTTTGGTGGCCTCCCCTCAACTTACTCTCCCCACTCTTGTATACCTGTCTACTCCATCCCTCCATCTCATCCTCAGTCTCATACTCCCTTTCTCCCCCTCCACCTTACTAACATACACTCTTCCAGTTAGTCTCTCATTCTCCATCCTCTCCACGTGGCCAAACCACCTCAGTGTATATTTCCTAATGCTTTCTATCACATCCACTTCCACACCACAATGCTCCATCACTTCTTCATTTGTCACTCTGTCTTTCAATGTAACTCCATATGTTCCTCTCTGATAACTCATTTCCACTGTTCTCACTCTTGGTTTGTGTTCGTCCAACAAGATCCGCATCTGTACATTAGGGATCACAATACTGTCATGCAGCGACATTTTTACTTCCATGCTCACTTCCCTATTTCTTATCACTGCTTTCAGCGAACCAGCAACCTTTCTTCTCTGCTGCACTCTTTCAAACACTTCATCCTCCAAACTCCCATCCTTACTCATCACACTACACAAGTGCAGCAACTGCAGAAAGTCTGAGGAATGGGTAAAATCTGAAGTCCTAGTGAGTGATGAACAGGGTGGCTTTAGGAGTGGCAGAGGATGAGTGGATCAAATATTTGCAGTGAGACAGATAGCAGAGAAGGCTTGTGAGAAGGACCATAAGGTGTTTATGGCATTCACGGATCTGGAAAAGCATACGACAAAGTGGACAGAAAAGGATTGTGGATTTTTTTTGTGCATCTACAATGTAGATGGTAAACCGCTAAGTGCCGTCAAGAGTTTTTATGATGGTAGAGAAGCGTGTGTAAGGGTTAATGGGCATCTAAGTGAATGGTTCACGATCGGTGTGGGCATACGACAAGGTTGTGTGATGTTCTCATGGTTTTGTTCAGTATATATATGGATGGGGTGGTGAGAGAAGTTAAAACACGAGTAATGGAGAGGAGGATGGCATTGGTAATGAGTGGTGATGGATGGAATATCTCAAATTTGTTGTATGCTGGTGATGTAGTACTGATTGCAAATACCGGACAAGAACTTGGTAGGCTAGTGCAGAGTTTTACTGATGTCTGTGAATGTCGTGCCTTGAGAGTTAATGTAGAAAAGAGTAAAGTGATGGTTATTGAGAGAGAAGGTGACTCCCAGTGCAATGTTACAGTGAATTGAGGGAGACTGGAATTGGTGAAAATTCAAATACATGGGTACAGTGATAGAAAAGAGAGGAAAATGTGCAAAAGAAGTGGAAAGTAGAGTGACACAAGGAAGGAAATTAGCTGGTGCAATGAAGGCCTTGCTAAGAAACAGAGGCTTGAGTGTTGCAGCTGCATGAGGCTTACTTGAAGGTATGTTAGTGCCAACTTTAACATATGGATGTGAGACTATGATGTGGCATGAAAATGAAAAGTCAAGAGTAAGAGCAGTGGAGATGCGACTGCTGAGGAATGTATGTGGAGTACAGAGGGTGGATAGGATACGAAATAATGTGATTCGTGAGAGATGTTGAGTGAGGGAGTCTGTGGACACCAGAATGGAAGAGAGTGTACTGGGATGGTATAGTCATGTGGAGAGAATGGATAACAAAAGAGTGGTGAAAAAAGGTATATCTGAGCAAATTTGAAGGAGGGAGTGGATGAGGGGTAGGCCTAGAAGGTGGAGAAATATGGTAGATGAGTGTGTGAGGAAGAGAGGTTTGGAATTCGGTGAGGCTCGGGAACTGACAAGAGATTGAGCTGACTGGATGAATGTTGTGAGGAGAAGTACATGATAAGGAATCTGGCACCCCTTTTTAATGGGGCAGCGTCCAGATTGACTCTATCGGATACGTTTATGTGAAGCTACAGAACGTGGTAAATGTTTTTGGTGTATCCGATAGAGCCAGGATTCCGGGGGGTTGAATGATGAGTGAATGGAAGCGTGGCCCATTGGATTGGGCAAATTTGGGCTGTCTGGACATTGCTTCTCCTCACCCTGCCCTAGGGTGGGAAAGGAGGTCCGGATGGTGATCCATCCATCCATCATCCGGATTTTCATCATTTAGTACTTTCTGTGACCACTATGTGCCATCAAAGCAACTTGAATACGATGTGACATGGAGTCAGCAAGGTTTCTGCAGTAGCCAAGCTCTGTTTCTTGCATTCAGTTATTTTTGATGGCGTCAAGAAGGCAAGGGATTAAGAGTTGTTCCTTTCTTGGAGTGTAAACCTCGTGTGAGACCACAGCTCCTTGATGGGAATCAGGTCTGGATAATTCCGAGGCCTTTGAAGAATGTTCACCTGCTTTTCTAACAGCCATTTCATGACCTTGTTTGTCCTGTGGCCTTGTGCACTGTCATGCGTGAAGAAGATGCATTCCTGGATCTTATAAGAATTCATCATGTTATCTTGAAGAACTTCAGTGTAGCAATCTCCATTCGTCAGTATCTCGGGAAGCACATAAAATCCCCCTCAACCTAACTCTCCACTGAAGCAACCCCAAATCATGATTGAATTGGGGTTCTTGACAGTCATTTGCACATAATGAGGGTCAAGGGGATTGATGTGTGAGGGACGTCTCAACATGCCACACCCTTCTCCACTCCTCAGCGATAAAATCTTTGTATTTTTCTTGTGCAACTGATACAGTCAGCATGCATCTTGCAAGTCAGTAGGGGATTTCTGGTTGGAGAGTGAAGAGGCAGGTTCAGATGTTTCTGGCAGCGCTGTTGAATGGTTCATACTGTGGCACTTTCAAGGAGGGTTGGGTTGGCCAGCTTCAGTTGTTTTGTTGTGATTCGTGAATTTATCAATACTTGCCTCATGATAAGTTGTCAGGAGCTGGTGAAGTCTTTCTGGGATGCCCTGGCACAGTGTTATGCGACTGGACTTCACCTTGAGGTGTATTCTGGGCATTTGCAAGGAGACTGAATATGGCTGACTTGCTCTTCCCTGTTCAGTGAGTCGTTGATATACGAAAGGGATAGGGACCAAAAAAAACTTTTGTAATTCGAAATTTCCTATATCGGAACGATTTTCCCCATTGAAATATACATATAAATGGGGGGATGCGTCCCAGGACCCCCTCGGACCCCCTCCTAAACTTCACCCCCCCTATTAAGAAGTAAGCAATACCTGTATACAATTGTAGAGAAGGAGGTGGCCTTATTCTTGTATATCTCCTTTTTCTTCATCACAGTCCCAATGGTGGAAACAGCAAGGCCTAAAGCACGCCCAATCTCCGAGACTACCTGCCTCTCCTCATGGGGTCTTATAATTTCCAATTTCCTTTCCAGAATTAGAGTACGGTGCTGCTGCTTCTTTGCAGCGGGCTCCCCAATGCTGGAGATGATGCAGTGCGCTTGTGAGGCATGGCGAAACAATACGAAAAGGTGAAGGGTTTCTAAAATACAGTAAAACCTCACTATATCGGACTAATTGGGGCCCAAGCCAGGCCGAAAAAAGCGAAAGTCCAATAAAAGCGACATCTGGATTCTCCCCTGGACTTCCTCCTCCTTTTGTTATGCACAGAGGCTTGCTTGTCATTCATGCATTTATTCTCTCTCTCTCTCTCTCTCTCTCTCCGCACTGGGCACTTCCATTTTACTTCACATATTTTTGTTTTTGTCGTCACCTTCATCTTCACCTTCCCATTCACTTTTATCTTCACTTTCAGTTCACTCTGACATTCACATTCACTTTCATATTCTCTTCCATGCTCATTTCACATTCACCTTCACACACATTTTCACTATCACTCATTTTGAATTTCCATTTCACCTTCACTTGCAACCTTACTTTCTCATTTTCACTATTACCTTTACAATTATTCACTCACCTTCACTTTTGCCCTCCCTTCTTTTACTATCACATTCACCTCCACCTTCACTCACACCTTCACCTTCACTCTCACCTTCACTTTCTCTTTCACCTTCACCTTCACTTTCAACTTTTCTTTCACCTTCATTTTCTCTTTCACCTTCACCTTCACTTTCAACTTTTCTTTCACCTTCATCTTCACTTTTACATTCATTTTTACCTTCACTTTCACTTTTACCTTCATCTTCACTTTTACATTCATTTTCACCATCACTTTCACCTTCATTTTCATTCATCTTCACCTTCACTTTCACCCTCACTTTCACCTTCCACCTTCACTTTTGACTTCCCTTTCACCTTCACCTTCACTTTTGCCTTCACTTTCACATTCACGTTTACTTTCACCTTCACTTTCACTTTCCATCTTCATTTTCACCCTCACTTTCATCTTCCACCTTCAATTTCACTTTTGACTTCACTTTCACATTCACTTTCACCTTCCACCTTCACGTTTACTTTTGCCTTCACTTTCACTTTCACCTTCACTTTCACTTTCACACTACCTTCACTTTCACCTTCACAATGCCTTCACTAACCTTCACTTTTTCATTCACTTTCACCTATCTTTCCCGGAGACAGAGAGAAAGGGAGGGAATATAGAAGGAGTGAGAGAGGAAGGACCAAGGTTATGCCTGTCTCCCTCATTTGTTTATGCCGAGGGGATGCCACTTGTCATCTCTCTCTCTCTCTCTGTTGACTTTGACTTTCCATATTCGCATGTGTGCTCTCTTTCACCCTCATTTTTACACTCATTTTCACAATTACTTTAATTTTCATTTTCAATTTCACCATTCTCTCTCTCTCTCACACACACACACACACCGGAGAGGGAGGGGAGGAGGGGAAGGAATGGAGGAGGAGGAGAGAGAGAGAGAGAGAGGAGGGACCGATATTATGGTATCTCCTCGGTTTGTTTATTCATTTATTCCAAGAGAGGACTGTCTCTGGCTTAATTGGACTTTTCCTGAGCATAAGAATTTAGTCCACTTGGCTCCTCGAGTCCGATAACAGCGAATTCCGCTATATTGAAGTCTGTTATATCGAGGTTTTACTGTATCCTCACGTACAGCGAGGCTTTGAGGGGAGGAGGGACGTGGACTCATCTGAGAAGCGCGCGAAAATTTGTTTACCAGAGAGGGGTTAGTTCGTTTTCTCTCGGCAAGCGAGTGCGGCACTATGCACTGCGCCCATTTTGAATTTTTCATACAGTATTCCATTAACCCCTTCATAGCTACCGGCCTTGAACAACACTTCACTGTTTCGGTGTCAATGACGTTGAGTTAGGACATTATAAAAAACTGCGAACAATTACGGGAAGGGAACGAAGGTCACTGGTGTGTGTACATGACCCTACTCTACCATCCCATCAGTCAGGCGTTCTCTTTATTCCAGATGTATTCGCCGATGTTTACATGCTTATGTTAAATGCGCCCTAATTTTGAGTAAGGTTCTTTCAGCAAGAGAACATAATTTACCACCCTCAAAATAGTCAGAAAAATATAGAAGACAAACCAGAGGAATATGAACTGAATTGGTAAGGTCTTTAGGCTGTATGCTCACACGAAAGATTATGGGTTTTACAATTTCAGGAGACGATATGGAACAAAAATGTTTGCTAATCAGAAAAAAATGACTCTTTCGTTCCACATGTTCTCGTAGGTTAGCATTCAGTTTCACATTCTTCGTTTGGTATCACTCTTCCCAATATATTTCGGACCGACTGAGCACAGTTATTTCTGCTCCTTAGAGTTAGTGTACATTTACTGCTCATTCTTTTGTTTGTTCTTATGTGTATGTGTGAAAGAGAGAGGACTGATACAAACAATAATGTATTCCATTATCACTTTCATAGCTGCTGGCCTTGAACAGTGCCTTACTGTACTGGTATCAGTGACGTTGAGTTAGGGTGAGCTATAAAAAACTGCGAGCAATTATGGGAAGGGAATGAGCATCACTGGTGTGTTTACACGACCCTACTCTACCAACTCAAGCTGTCTGGCTTTCACAGTTCATTTCGTCCCGGATGTTTTCGGCCGATGTATACATGCTGATGTAACACGTATCCTAATTTTATTAATTCTTAAATGAATCATTGCAAATCACAGGATGGGTTTAGGGGAAAAAATAATTAAGAAAAAAAAAAAAGCCAGGTGTGCCAGACTAGTCTTTTCACATATGTAAGAAAAGTAATTGATTTTAGAACTTTGAAAAAATGGTCCCAAGGCCGACCATGGGAGCATGCAAATATCTGAACCCACAGCCATTGAGGGGGCTAAACATATGCTTTACTTTAAGCAGTAAAAGCACCTTACCAAATCAGTTCTTCCTGATAGTCTTGTATTTTTCAGATTATTTCTGGGTTGGTATATACAGTAAACGTTTCGTATTAAATCTGTTTCCCCGTCATTTCTAGCTGTTCTGGTGTGACAACTCTTGTTTATATCGTTAACATAATGGCGGAAAGGACTGTTCTTCCCTAAGTGTTTAACTAAACCTGGCCTGACCGAGCTTATCTGTACCCAATAATTTTAACCTAACTTAACCTCCAGTTGGGAAATTGGGAAACGATATCCACCTTTGAGCATGTTGAGTTTCTTCCACTGCGCTGGAAACGATCGTAGGAGAAAGTGACGATAATAACGGGGAGGAAATTTTTCAGCAAGAAAAAGTAATTTGCCAAACTGAAAGTTGTCAGAAAATTACAGAAACAAGCTGGAGGATTATGAATTGAATTGGCAAGGTCTTTCTGCTGCTTCAAGTGTACAGTGAAAGACACAAGTATCTTCCCAAAGTGTGACAATTATAGCTTGGAAAAATCGAACCATTTGAAACACTCACTAGTAGAAACGGTTTTCATTGTATTTCGGCTGATGTAAATTTTCTTCAGACTGAGCTGGAAAGATAATTGTGTCTTTCATTGTACATTTACTGGTAAATAAGTCAATCTAACAGTACTTGTGTTTTGTTTCCGCCAGATTAATCATGATTTCTGACTACAGTATTCAGGCACTTCTTCACATCATATAGTCTGGATAATCGGGCTATCTCTGCATTTCCTTTCATATCGAGTATCGATTTTTGTATCATCGGGACAGATATTTTTGTATTTTGGAATTTGTCCTATATTCATTGATTTCGTACCATCTCGGACCATCACTTAGTGATGGCCAAGGTAGAGCTGCAAAGAAAGTGGTTGAGGAGGCGAAGGGGAAGACAGGAGGAAGCAGCTCCTGTGAGAAGAGTGGAGAAATTGCAAGATAGTGAGAAAAGGACAGAGTATAAGAGCATAGTGGAAGAAAGACTGGGAAGGTATGAGCTAGAGCAGATGGAAGGGGTGGAAGACGTGTGTAAGATATTCACGGAAGAGATAAGCGCAGCGTGTGAGGCGGTTTGTGGAGTGAGGAGGAGATGCAAGGGTGTGCAAGGGACAGCATGGTGGAATGATGAGGTGAAACGAGCTGTGGAACAAAAGAAGAAGGCATATGGTGAATGGTTGGTGAGTAGAGGTAGGGGAGAAGATGAGAGAGAGAAGAGAGAGGTATATGTGAGCAGGAGAAGGGAGGTTAAGAGACTGGTGAAGGAGAGTAAGAAGAAAGTGGATGAAGAGTTTGGGAGGAATCTGAGTGTGAAATGGGGGGAGAGTAAGAAATTGTTTTGGAAGGAGGTAAAGAAAGTAAGGCAGTGTGAAAGGGGGAATAGTAGGGGAGTGAAAGATAGGAATAATAGATTGTTGGTGGAGAAGAGAGAGAAATTGAGGAGATGGAAGGAGCACTTTGAGGATTTGTTGAATGTAGAGAGTGAGAGCAGTGTGAGTATAAGTGGTTGGGGAATGGCTGGGAGAAGAAGAGATGAGAGAAGGGAGGAAGAGATCAGTAGGTCGGAAGTAGTGGAAGCGATGAAGAAGATTAAGCTGGGAAAGGCCCCAGGAATTGATGAAGTGTGTGGTGAAATGCTTAGGTATGGGGGTGAGATTGTTGTGGAGTGGATATAGAAGTTGTGTAGATTGGCTTGGGAAGAGGGAAGGGTTCCAGAGGACTGGAAATCAGGTATAATTGTTCCTCTGTACAAAGGAAAAGGGGAGAGAGAAGTATGTGGTAACCATAGGGGTATTTGCCTTCTTAGTGTGACTGGTAAAATATATGGTAGAATACTCATTGATAGGGTTAGGCATATGACAGAGGAGCTAGTCGGAGAAGAACAAGGGGGCTTTAGGAAGGGAAAAGGGTGTGTAGATCAGATATTTGTTCTAAGATGTTTAGTGGAGAAGTATCTAGAGAAGGGAAGGAAAGTGTATGCTGCCTTCATGGACTTGGAGAAAGCTTATGACAGAATAGATAGGCAAGGTATGTGGAAGGTATTAAGAATATATGGAGTGGAGGGGAAATTGTTGAGTGCTGTGAAGAGTATGTACGAGGGAGCTAGGGCTACGGTGCGAGTGGATGGTGAGCTGAGTGAGTTCTTTGATCTCAATGTGGGACTGAAACAGGGGTGTGTAATGTCTCCATGGCTGTTTAATATATATATGGATGGGGTTGTAAAGGAGGTACAAGGTAGGGCAGGGATGTGGTGGCCCTAATGAATGAGGGTGAGATTTGGAAGCTTCCGGTGTTGCTGTTTGCTGATGATACAGTATTGTTGAGTGAAGATGAATGGGAGTTGCAAGGTTTGGTGAATGAATTTGGGACAGTGTGTAGGAGGAGGAAGCTGAAAGTTAATGTAAACAAAAGTAAAGTTATGGTGTTTGAGAGGAATTAAGTCACAGAGTGTGCAGTGAGGTTGGATGGTGAGGATATGGAGAATGTGAGTGCATTCAAGTACTTGGGTAGTGTGATGAGTAAGGATGGAACTTTGGGGGATGAAGTACGTGAAAGGGTACAGCAGGGAAGAAAGGTTGTCGGTACACTGAAAGCAGTGATGAGAAATAGGGAGGTGAGTATGGAAGTTAAGAAGTCACTGCATGATGGTATTGTGATCCCTACCCTGACGTATGGAAGCGAGGCGTGGACCTTGCAAGAGGGGAACAAGTCAAGAGTGAGAGCAGTGGAAATGAGTTACTTGAGAGGAGCATGTGGAGTGACGTGGAGGGACAGGTTGACGAATGAAGAAGTGAAGGAACGTTGTGGGGTAGATGTGGATGTGGTTGAAAAGATTAGGAGAAATACACTGAGGTGGTTTGGACATGTGGAGAGAATGGAGAATGAAAGACTAACTAAGAGGGTGTATGTAGGTGAGGTGGAGGGAGGGAGAGGGAGGGGTAGACCGAGGATGAGGTGGAGGGATGGAGTTGAGAGGTATATGAGGGAGGGGGGGGTGAGTTGGGGGGAGGGGAGTCAAATGGTGGGTGACAGAGTGACTTGGAGGCATTTTGTCTGCAGCCACCCTTTGCGGGATTAGGGCGTCGGGCTATAGATAGATAGATAGATAGAAAATTCGTACTTCGGGTTTTCGTATTTCAAGGACTCACTGTATGCTGACAAATCTCCATCACCGACATTTTTGCCTCCCTCA
The DNA here is from genome assembly GCF_032717465.1 of Coenobita brevimanus. Taxonomy (NCBI): domain Eukaryota; kingdom Metazoa; phylum Arthropoda; class Malacostraca; order Decapoda; family Coenobitidae; genus Coenobita; species Coenobita brevimanus. The sequence goes on from NC_137012.1 coordinate 24,968,741, forward strand.
GGGCAAGAATCTGAGCCTTTTCTTACTGGGTGAGATTCTTGTACTCCAGTCTGAGGTGTGGGCAGGTGGCAATGGGACCAAAAGTGAAGGAAGCAAAAAAGTAAGGTTCTGGTCTCTCCAGCAGCTCACAACAAACATACTCTCTCTCTGGCATGCCCCATGCACCACTGATGTTGTCCACAGCCCATGATGGTGGGAGCATCAGGGAGAGTTGTCAGGTACCAATAAAGTGAGATCTGAGCATTTTGTAGGCTGGTAGACATGGAAAGTCTGAACGCTCCCAACCATTCGGTAAGAATTCCTCCATAATCTGCAGATTTTCCATGGGTACTGTACTTAAATGCATTCACATTTTCCATTTCCTCACTATCCAGTCTCACTTTGCATTCAGTGACATTTTTATCAAAGACCACAACTTTACCTTTCTTTACATTTACCCATATGTTCTGTTTCTTACATACTCTCCCAAAGTCATTCATCAAGCCATGCAGTCTCCCTATGTCTTCAGTTAACAATATTGTATCATCTACAAGCAACAGAACAGGAAATTTAAAAAATATGCCTTCTCTGATTAGGACTGCTCCAACATCCACTAGCCAGCCTTATATCTCTTTTATAACTCCATCCATGTACAATTTAAGCAACCGTGGAGACATGACACAGCTCTGTTTTGATCCAGCATTCATATAGAAAAATTCACTCAGTTTATCGTCTACACGCACTGCAGCCCTAGCATCCTCATACATGCTCTTCACGGCATTCAGCAGCTTCCCATTTACTCCATATATTTTTAATGTTTTCCACACTCTTTGTCTACCCACTCTGTCATATGTTTTCTCCAAATCCATGAAGGGAGCATACAGCTTTTTTCCTTCTCTAGAAACTTTTCACCAAACACCTTAGGATGAATATCAGATCTATACAACTCCTGCCCTTCCTGAAACCTCCCTGTTCTCTGACTAACTCCTCTGTTACTTCCCTAGCTAATTCCTCTGTAACTTCCCTAACCTGTCAGTAAATATCCTACCATATACTTTTCCTGTTACACTGAGAAGACAGATACCCATATGATTACCACATACTTTTTTTTTCCCCTTTTCCTTTGTACAGGGGATTAATTATACCTGACTTCCAGTCTGTTGTGACTCTACCTTCCTCCCAGACCAATCTGCACATCTTCCATATCCATTCTTCTACTATCTCTCTCCTGTGCTTCAGCATTTCACCACACACTCCATCAATTTCTGAGGCTTTCCCCATTCTGACACTCTTTGTTGCTTCCTCTACTTCCATCCTACTGATCTCTTCCTCCCTTCTCATCTGCCTTCTTCCCCCAGCCATTCCATAGCCACTTATATTTGCATCACTTTCATTATCTATGTTTAACAGTTCCATAAAGTGTTCTCTCCATCTGCTTACTTTTCCTCTCCTCTTCATCAGCAAGCTGCCATTTTTATTTTTCACTCCCCTGCTACCTTCTTTATTACCCTTATTAACCTTCCAGAACATTTTCTTACATTCTCTCCACTTTGCGCTCAAGTCTCTTCCGAACGCCTCATCCATTCTTCTCTTACTAATCCCTGATTCATCACATGTACTCATCTAATCAACCTGATTCATCACATACAAATTTAATCAGCCTGATTCATCACAAACTCATCTAATCTGCCTGATTCATCAAATGTACTCATCTAAGTAGCCTAATTCATCACATACTCATCTAATCAGCCTGATTCATCATATGTAACAGCACTTCTCAAATCAGCCTGATTCATCACACATGCTCATCTAATCAACCTGATTCATCACATGTACTCATGGTTTATCAGTGAACAGATTATAACTGACAGTTGCACTGACCACTAGTGAATGTGACTGCCATATATGACTCATTATCCAGTTGACAGCTGAAGTGCTGTGTGTCAAATACTCATTACTTTATTACATAAAACCTTTGATAACATCTGTGATAGAAGACAAAAAAGTGATAAATTTTACATTGTTTCTTAACAGTTTTATATAATAATGAAACAGCTGTATTAAGAAAATTTAGTATTGTATGGTATTGGAGGGGAAGCTCAGCCAGCATCCATGTGTCTTGTTCATCGGTTTGATGTTAGGTCCAAGGTGAATCACTCTGAGGTAATTATAAGATTTTTTTTTTTATTAATGATTTGTGAACAGACCTGGGAAGATTGTGATGTTTTGTCTGTGACTGAGCTGTTTTTCATTTATGTTGCAGGAGTAACAAACCCAACGCTGCATGTAGGGATGCTCTTCTCTACAGTGTGTTGGTACAGGGATCCTCACAGCCTTCCATGGATAGAGTACCTGCACACAGGGGCTTCAAAAATATGGTAAGTTCTAGAATTGAGTCAGTATGATTACTAACATACAAAGGTTAACCTCTTCACTCTGGTCACCTGTTTTACACTTTACTCTCGCTAACCTCAAATGATTTTGCTCAGCATAGGAGAGATTTCAGACTGTAGGGGTTAGATACAACCTTATTAATTTGTTCAGTTCTTCCCTGGGGGTAGGGGGTTTTTTCAAAAATACTCCCTCAGTATCCCTGCTTGTCGTATGAGGCGACTAAAAGGGTTGGCGGAGGGTTAGTGCCCCTCCTCAGAAAACAACTAACTAAAAAGACGAACAGGAAGCCTCGGACAAGGACTGACCACAAGATGACGACCAAGGACTGGACAAAGGACATGGTACGGATCGCAACATGGAATGTAAGGGGTGCGAATGATGAGGTGAAAGAGAGAGAGATTGTTCAGGTGCTTGAGGGTGCAAAAGTGGATGTATGTGGAGTAACTGAAACTAAATGGAGAGGTGAGAGTGTGAGAGAATGGGAGTATGGATGGGATATATGTGCAGGAGTAGGTGAGAATGAGAGGGCAAAAGAAGGAGTGTGTATTGTTGTGAGTAAAAGATGGAAGAAGAACATAAGAGAGTATGGATCAGTTGGGTCAAGGATTGTGTGGGTAAGATTGAAAGTTGGAATACAAATGTGGGTGACTGTGTGCGTGTATGCGCCAACGCAAGATCGTGCAAGCAGAGTGAGAGAAAAGTTCTGGACAAATGTGGAAGTGTGCATGGAAAAGTATGGAAGGAATGAGAGTGTTTTTGATCAGTGATATAAATGGTAAAGTAGGGAATGTGAAGGTGGATGGAATAGTTGGTGAGTGGGCTGTGCCTGCTGAGGTAGATGAGAATGGCAGTGCGTTAGTGGACATTTGTGCCGGGAGGGGGTTGGCGATAGCCAATACCCTCTTCAGGTACAAAATGATCCACAGGTATACATGGCGAGTGATGAGAAGGGTGGGTGGTGAACTGAATGAAAAGAAGGCAATGATTGATTATGTGTGTGTGGATGAAAGGATGCGAAGATGTGTAATGGATTCAAGAGCTTGTAGAGGTTGGGGAAGTGGACTTTCTGACCACTACTTGGTGGTGGCCAGAATCAAGATCCAAGTAAGATGGAGAAACAGAAGAAGGGAAGGACGGGAAGAAGGAGTAGTTGCAAGGAGAGTGGAAAGGTTAGAAGAGGATGAGAAGAAGGCAGAATATAGGAGAGAAATGGAGGAACGATGGGTAAATATAAATTGGAGCCGATGGGGGACATGGAAGATGTGTGCAGGATATTTACAGAAGAAATATGTGCAGCATGTGATGCGGTGTGTGGGATGAAGAGAAGACGGAGGGGGGTGCAAGGAAAAGCGTGGTGGAATGAAGAGGTGAGACAGGCTGTGGCACAAAAGAAGAAAGCATACAGCGAATGGATGAGAAATAGGGGCGTGGAAGAAGTTGAGAGGCTGAAGAGAGAGTTATATGTAGAAAGAGAGAGATGAAAAGATTAGTAAGAAAGAGTAAGAAGAGAGTGAATGAGGAATTTGGAAGGAATTTGAGTGTAAAGTGGAGGGACTGTAAGAAAATGTTCTGGAAAGAGGTGGAGAGAGTAAGACAGGGTGGCAATGAAGTTAGGGGAGTGAAAGATAAAAATGGTAGATTACTAGTGGAGAAGGGAGAAAAAGTGAGCGGATGGAGAGAACACTTTACGGAATTGTTGAACATAGAGGATGGAAGTAATGCGAGTATGAGTGGCTGGGAGAAGGAGGGAGGTGAGAAGACAGGAAGAAATCAGTAGGATAGAAGGTGTGGAAGTAATGAAGAAAGTCAAATTGGGGAAAGCCCCAGGAATTGATGGAGTGTGTGGTGAAATGCTGAAGCATGGGGGAGAGATTGTAGTACAATGGATGTGGAAGATGTGCAGATTAAATCTGCCTGGGAGGAAGGTAGAGTCCTGGAGAATTGGAAGTCAGGTATAATTATTCCCTTGTACAAAGGAAAAGGGGAAAAAGAAGTGTGTGGTAATCATAGGGGCATTTGTCTTCTTAGTGTAATAGGAAAAGTGTATGGTAGGATAGTTATTGACAGAGTTGGGGAAGGAACAGAGGAATTAGTTGGAGAAGAACAGGGAGGCTTTAGGAAGGGAAGAGGTTGTGTAGATCTGATATTCATTCTTAGATCTTTAGTGGAAAAGTTTCTAGAGAAGGGAAAGAAGTTGTATGCAGCTTTCATGGATTTGGAGAAAGCATATGACAAGGTGGATAGACAAGGATTGTGGAAAGTATTAAGAATATATGGAGTAGATGGGAAGTTGTTGAATGCTGTGAAGAGTATGTATGATGGTGCTAAGGCTGCAGTGTGTGTGTGGTTGGTGAACTAAGTGAATTTTTCTCTTTGAAGGTTGGGTTGAAACAGGGATGTGTCATGTCTCCATGGTTATTCAATCTGTACATGGATGGGGTAATAAAAGAGGTACAAGGTAGGGTAGTGGGTGTTGGAGTGGCCCAGGCGAGAGAAGGTAGTGTTTGGAAACTCCCTGTACTGTTGTTTGCAGATGATACTGTGTTGTTGAGTGAAGACGAAGGAGAGCTGCAAGGCTTGGTGGATGAGTTTGGGAGAGTATGTAAGAAATGGAATGTAAAGGTGAATGTAGGGAAGAGTAAAGTGATGGTCTTTGCGAGAGGTGAAGTCAGTGAATGTCCAGTGAGGTTGGATGGTGAGGAATTGGAAAATGTGAGTATGTTTAAGTACTTGGATTGTGTGATGAGTAAGGATGGAAGTTTGGAGGGTGAAGTGCTTGAAAGGGTACAACAAGGAAGAAAGGTTGCTGGTTCCTTGAAAGCAGTGATAAGAAACAGGGAAGTGAGCTTGGAAGTGAAAAAGTTACTACATGACAGTATTGTGATACCAACTCTAACGTATGGAAGTGAAGCTTGGACGTTGTTGGAAGGACACAAGTCAAGAGTGAGAGTAGTGGAAATGAGTTATTTAAGAGGAGCCTGTGGAGTCACATGGAGAGACAGGCTGATAAATGCGGATATAAAGGAGTGTTGTGGTGTGGATGTGATAGGAAGCGTTAGGAGGAACATGCTGAGGTGGTTTGGCCATGTGGAGAGGATGGAGGGTGAGAGACTGACGAGGAGAGTGTATGTGAGTGAGGTGGAGGGGGGGAGAGGGAGGGGGAAGCTGAGGATGAGATGGAGGGATGGTGTGGAGAGGTATATGAGAGAGGGGGGTGTGAGTTGGGAGCAGGGCAGTGAAATGGTGGGGGACAGGGAGACGTGGAGGCGATTTGTTTGTGGCCACCCCATATGGGATTGAGGCTTCTGGCAATAGATAAATAGATAGATAGAGAAACCTTTCCCGAGTTGAATAAAGATATTGAAAAATAAGTTCAATAAAATCATATGGAGTTAACAACAATAGACTGTATGAAGAAGGACTACTGAGAGAGTGCCCTACCGTTGGTCTAAGTGTTGAACTTTTGACCTTGCTTTGTAACTGTAACCTTTAACTAACTGTTCTCAGCCAGGCCCTCAAACTTTCTGCCAAGTTTGGTTCAGATTGGATCATACTGTAAGAATTGATCTTGCTCTGTGACCTTCAGTTTTGACCTGTTAATATCATCAGATTGCCTCATCCTTGATTGACCTTCAGCACTTTCACCAAGTTTGTTTCAAATGGAATCAACACTTGAATTATAGGGACAAACCTTTTACCTGGCTGTGCAACCTGGACCTTTGACTCTGATGATGATGATGATTTGAGGGAACTCTCTCAGGAGGTACTGTAGTACAATACATTATCACGTATGATGGGGTTGATTTTTTGTAAATGTTATGATCAGTTAGGACAGTATACAATACAAAATTGACTGAACTTCCGTGATTATTCAGGTATGGTGTTGCTGCTAGTCAAGAGGATAAACTTCGTGTGGCTCTAAAGAAGATTGTCCCAGATTTTGTCAAAGACTCTGCAATCTGGCTTCCTTCAGACACTGCCATGGTGAGGACACATACAGTAATCCCTTGTCTGTCTGGATGTTCTGTATCCAGTTATGCTCCGTATTTGGATGTTAGGCCTTGGCTGTATTAGGTCCTTATCTAGATTTATTTGTTTGTAACTGGACATAAAAGTTCCGGCATTGGCGGCTGGCCGGCCTACAATGGCAAAAAAGTCTGTTGGGTGGCTTGCTGGCCTCTCTGTTCATGCATAGGTAATTGACCATGATCCACAAGCTGAGCTGTAATGGCTGTCTGGGTCCCTGCCGAATGGTGAAAGTCGTCTGGCTGCCAGGATCATTCATAACGTTCCCCCAGCACATGAGTACCATATTTCGCAGCGTATAAGACTCACTTTTTTGTCTCAAAATTACCCTCAAATATCCCCATGCATCATGGAAGCCAGACTAGACAGGTCCGCTTGGCTCCATTTAGAAGACTCTTGTACAAATGATCTCTGCTTGGCAGTCACAAGTATTTTCTAGAGTATAAAGACTTGATTTTTTGTAAAAAATTACATTCACTTGTGTATATAGTCAGGATACTTTATGATTAGAAACACCCAAGTTCAAGAACACAGAACGCTCATGGTTTGTGTACAACTGGCAATGTGACAATCAAGGGTTTAGCAGTATAGTAGTTTAGTGTCTTGCATACAGCTTACTCTAGCAGGCTAACATGATCACTGGTGAACTTCCTGCTAACCTGAAATGCAGTCATGATCACTTTGTTTGCCATCGATTCACTAACTAGGAAGGGAATCATATTGTAGAGATGTTGGTTAGCATGACTTCTGAGTCATTATAACAGACGTCTCTGCCATATGGAAATTCAGTAACCCATGTCAGGCTCACTTCTCTTACTGTACAGCTGCAACATTAAACAGTACTGCTTGAAATTACAGCATTTTATCACTTTAGCAATTTATCACCTAGCGTTCACCCTACTCTAGGAGTTGACGTGATCACTGGTGAACTGCCTGCTAACCTTCTGAAAGGCAATCATGTTCACTTCACTTGCCATCCACTCACTAACTGGTAAGGGAATCATATTGGGGAGATGTTGGCTAGCGACTCTGCTGAGTCATTATAACAGACATCTGTCCCTTAGGGAAATTTGATAACCCTTGTTAGGCTGGCTTCTCTTAATGGTATTTTGTGTCATTCAAGACGAGAGTATTCCAAAAGGAAACAGTTGTATGTTACTGGTAGTGAAAAACAGGAAAAACAATTGTAACATTAAAGAGTACTTCCTGAAGAGCTACACTGTGTTTTTTGGTCATGACTTAAATACTTTAGCAGTGTTTAAGCCAATCAGGGCTCAGCCAGTTACAGTACTATGTTATGAATGTGGGGTAAAATTTACTGAGTAGATAATTAATACCGTATTTGTATTTGAAATTAACAGTGCCATATAAGCAATCATAGCAGCATCTTCCATTTTTGTTGTATTCACAGCTGACTAAGCGATGACGGCAGTTGATCCCATTCACCCTCTGCCTCAGCTGATCAGAGTGATCAATCCTGTTCACCCTTTGCCTCATTGCTGCCCTAGCAAAGCTATCATAATCGGCGAAAGTGAATGCAACCCAGTGCGTGTGGGTGTGGGTGTGAGCCTGAGTGTGAGTGTTAGTGTGGATGTACTTAATGGGGGAGGAGTGGGAGAAGTCTAGGTAGGGGTACAGTGATGACCTGCTTATCATAATCCCTTCAACCCAGTAATGTATTTTATAGGGAACAGTACTTTATTCTTGCTCTCCAGATGGTTGCACTCAGTTCAGGAAACATTGTGCAATGAAGGGGTTAATGTGGGCTGAATCAGATGCCCCTAGTTTGAAAAAGTTTCGCTAATCGCTTGTGCTCAATAAAAACGTTTGCATTAGCAGTAATAAGAGAATAATTGCAGTAGGCTGGTTAGCTCATATTTGGCAGCTTCTTTGACTAAACTGTTTGAATAAAACAGGATAAAAAAGAGGAAGGCTCTCCCTTGCTTACCTAACCTTTTGGCTGAAACTGGTAGAAAATGGAGGGAGGGACGTAGGATTTTGATATGACAGTAAATGAGAAGTATTGTATGTATGGGAGTTGGGTGGTAGAATGAATGTCTTGTTACTGATCCATGTATAATTTTGCTTATTTAGCTCTCTATCTGATATTCACCTTGGCATTTCCAGTGCAGAATTATGTTCTGATATTTAAAAATGGGGCTGCATTTCTCTTGTGCCTTTCTTGGAGCTGTCATGTACCATACAGTGATAGTTCACTGTAATTTGTGTGTGTGTGTGTGTGTGTGTGTGTGTGTGTGTGTGTGTGTGTGTGTGTGTGTGTGTGTGTGTAATTCACCGGGTCGGTCAGGTTCACTTGATGGTCGTGATCGTCAGCTTTTACCCTCGCGGAAGGGAGCTGAGAGCTCATATAGTCCGATCCAAGGGCAAAGCTGTGACCTTCACACATGCACACACCCATCCCCTTGCTCGAGGGGGATAGTAACCACCCACTTCGTCAGTGAAACTTTTCGCAAGCTGAGCGAGGCGCGAACTCCTATCCACCAGTTGACAAGCGGGAACATTACCACTGCACCAGCGAGCGGTGTGTGTGTGTGTGTGTGTGTGTGTGTGTGTGTGTGTGTGTGTGTGTGTGTGTATTTACCTATTTGTAGTATACAGAAATTGAGTAATGCTTGTGTTGTCCTGTCTCCATATCCACATTTATTAAGTCTACCTTTACACACATGAATGTTTTTCTCATGCACCACCTCTTTGTCTAAGTCGTTCCAAATATTTAAGTATTTACCTAATATACGTAATTGTGATATACACGGAATGTACTATGCTCGTGGGTTTCCGTCGCTGTTTCTCAATAAGTCAGATTTAGCTTTAAACTCGTTTAAGTTTTTCGGCTGGACGATCTCTTTGTCCAGGCTATTCCATAAGTCTATACTTCTGTAAGGAAAGCTATATTTCTTGATATCCTTTAACCCCTTAACCGCGGGGCGTCACTTTCGTGACGCTTGGGAGCAAGGGATCATACCGCGGGGCGTCGCTTTTGTGATTCTGTGTTATTTTGAATTCACCCGGGCTTCCAAGTGGGGGCTTGTATCATCTATCAGTACTGCCAATGTCCAACACTAGTCAGCACTCCTAATCTCATCTGTACTCCCATCCATTGTTGACAATTTAGCCATTTCTCCCCGTTCTTGACTCCCCTCCCTACCCCCCCTCCATTACCCTATCCTCTCGCCTGCCCGGCCGTGCTACGCTAAGTAAATCTTCCCTGGAATTTTTCACTGATTTCATCCATTGAAATAAGCCCTATGTCCTATTCTTATACCAAATAATATATACAAGAAAGAAAGAAGGTAAGTGAGAGTGCCATACACCTGGAATTGGCTAATTATCACCTGACAACACTTCACGTGCACTCGTTCGCTAATTTTCGCTGTTCCCCTTGAAATATGCCGTATAATCTATTTTCGTAATAAATATACATGTAAGGAGGGAAGGGAGAAGCCTAAGTGATATTTACATTCACTTGGAACTACCTAATTTATAATGTATTGTCTAGATTTCCTGCCAATCATTTCAGTGCTAGACAAAGCTGTTTCAAGATCTAACATTGGTAGCTCTGAATATATATCTCCTAAGTAGGCCTCTAATCTATTTTCGTAATAAATATACATGTAAGGAGGGAAGGGAGAAGCCTAAGTGATATTTACATTCACCTGGAACTACCAAATTTATAATGTATTGTCTAGATTTCCTGCCAATCATTTCAGTGCTAGACTTAGCTGTTTCAAGAGCTAATATTGGTAACTCTGAATAACCCCTAAGCAGGCCTCCACCCCGGCCCTCCGTTATCAGTTTACTCTCATCTTCCGAAGCGAGGGTACGTATGTTTCTTCTTGCTGACTTCAAGGCCTTTTTTCACCCCCAAGCAAAGGGCCCTGTGACCTTTACCCCCTACTAAACCTCGTGTGGAAAGAGGTAAAGGGCTGACAATTGATAAAAGAGTGACTACGATCTTTCTATTGAGTAAAACAGTGCAAGTGGAATTGTAAATAATGTGTAAATAATGTGTAAACAGCAAGTGAAAGTAATGAATGTAAATATACGTGAACAATGGAAAATAGTTTTATAAGTTATTTCAAGTGACAGTGCATAACACAGTGTAAATAAAATAGAAATGTAAATAACGTAAATAAAATAGAGAACGTAAATAGAAATGTAAATGAGTAGTATTATAAGAATACGAGTATATACCCTAGGAGTAATGAAAGTGAAAGTTTCACTCTAGCATGTCTGAATGCTATGAGTTATGAGAGTGAAGATGAAAGTGACATTCACTCTCAATGCCAGTATACAGGACGAGAAAGTGAATGCTACGTATTTTACTGAAAGAAATTGAATCCCTACAGTGACAATAAACTAATACTACTGAAGGAAACTTATGGATAAAGACTGTAGATATATATAAGTGTTATATAGTAATAGAAATATAAAGTGTGAGGGGTTTTATGAATAATAAATGACAGAGTACCAAGAGCGAACTAGTGCCAGTGCGACGATCAGACGCGCTCGTAATTTCCATTGCTTTCACAGTGTTTTTTTTTTTTAGTATGGATCCCAAACTACTCGAAAATTGTAGAATAGTGTTTATAGTGTTTGTATCTGGCTTTGGTAATCATATTACGGGTTGTCGGGAAGTGTAAAATGGAGACTTCGTTACCCTACTTCAGAGGTCTCCACAAGTCCTACGGTAACCGACGAAGGCTCAACAATCATTCCAGGAGAAAGCTGAAGGTATGTGCCATAAGCATATGTAATTTTATTATTCTAGGACTAATAACTGATTTTTGGCAAATATTTTTTGAGAGTCTGTCGGAGCCCAAATAACCCCGCGGGCCACGCAAGTCATTGGTAAACAAGCCCGTGGTGTAGGGGTTAAGCAGCTTGACTTTTTCAATTTCATTCCGTGTCCTCTTGTTGCTCTCTTATCCCATACAAACAGATCTTCTTTGTCAATTTTATCTACTCCCACCATGGTCCTGAACACTGCAATCATGTCTCCCCTCTTTCTCCTTTCCTCTAAGGAAGGCAAATCCAGCTTTTCCAGCCTCTCTCTGTATGACAGGTCTGTCAGACTGGGGACCATCTTGGTTGCTGTTCTTTGTATTCTCTCAATCTTGTTTATATCTTTCTTTTTGTATGGGGACCACACTACCGCTGCATATTCTAACCTGGGGCGGATCACGGCCACTATCAATTTTTTCATCATCTCCTCATCCATATAATGAAATGCTACTCTTATGTTAGTCAGGAGTTTATAAGTCTCTCCAACTATCTTGTTAATGTGCTTTTCTGGTGACAAACTATCTTGGACCACACTCCCAAATCTTTCTCTTCTCTCCTTTTTGTGATTAATTCATTACCCAACAAATAATTCAGTGATGGCCTCCTGGTACTTTTACCCATTTCCAATATTTTACATTTCTTTACATTAAATTTCATTTTCCACATCCGGCTCCAATCGTGTATCCTATCCATATCCTCCTGCAGTATTTTACAATCATCCTCAACCTCTACCATTCTCAAGATCTTTACATCATCAGCAAACAGACTTGCATAACTGTTCACTCCATCTACCATATCATTTACGTAAATCAGGAACATTACTGGCGCCAACACCGAGCCTTGAGGGACTCCACTTGTTACTTCCCTCCATCCAGACATCCTATCCTTTATTACTGTCCTCATTTGTCTGTCTCTCAAAAAGTCTCTCATCCATTCCAGAAGTTTCCCCTTCAGTCCTCCTATATATTCTAGTTTCCACATTAGTCTCTTATGAGGTACCTTGTCAAAGGCCTTCTCTAAGTCTAAGTACACACAATCCACCCAACCATCTCTCTCCTGTACCACGTCAATCGCTCTTGAGTAAAAACTCAACAAGTTGGAAACACATGACCTTCCACTTCTGAATCCAAACTGACATTCAGCCAAAATATTCATCTCTTCCAGATATTTTATCCATCTGTCTTTCAGGATTCTCTCACACAATTTTGCGACCATGCTGGTTAGAGACACTGGTCTATAATTCAGGGGTTCTTCCCTGTTTCCTCCCTTGTAAATTGGTACCACATTTGCCCTCTTCCATTCTTGTGGCACTTTCCCCTCTTCCAGTGAGCATACTATTAAACTGTGGATTTTATCCGCCAATTGTTCTCTGCATTCCTTCAGTACCCAATTAGAAATTCCATCAGGTCCTGGGGCTTTCCTTATATCTTGAGTTTCCAGTAATTTATACACTTCGTGTACCTCCAGTTTTATATCTTTTATCACCGGAACATTTCTAATCACTCCCTCCCCTTCCACAAGCTCCTTTTCTTTAGTGAAAACTGACTGAAAATGTTTGTTCATTATTTCTGCTTGCATTGCCACATCCTTAAAGACCTCTCCTTCTACTTTCAGTTTGGTGATTACTTCCTTTTGTTTCAGTTTGCCATTAACAAATCTATAAAACAGTTTGGGTTCATCCTTGCATTTGTCTATTATACCTTTTTCAAAATTCCTTTCTTCTTCTCTACGTATTCTTGTGTATTAATTTCTTGTTCTTTTATATTCTTCCTTTGTTCTGTTGTTACCTCTCTTTCTCCAATTGTTCCATGCCTTATCCCTCTCTTTTTTTGCTATCATACACCTTCTGTTAAACCACTCCTTTTTCCTGTTTTCTTTCCCTCTTACTCTTGGTACAAATTTTTCCACTCCCAAATTATTGAGGTCTAGAAAGATATCCCACTTCCTCTGTATCTCTCTTGTTTCTCTGAATTTTCTCTAATCCACATTTTCAAAAAAGTTTCTCAATCCTGTAAAATTTGCCTTCCCAAAGTTGTATCTTCCCTATCTATGAAGCTCGTCTCTTGGCTCGACGTTCCCTATTAAAATCTGGAACTCAATGACCACATGATCACTTTTTCCTAAAGGACAGAGATATTTCAATGATTCTATTACATCGGGTTCTTTGGTGAACAGTAAATCTAACCTTGCTGGTGTGTCCTCACCTCGAAACCGTGTCTCTTCTTTGACCCATTGTGTCATCACATTATTCATTATTATATTTAATAACATAGTGCCCCACGAATCCTCGCCGCCTCCCGAGTACCATTCCTCCCAGTTCACCTCTTTACAGTTAAAGTCACCCACCAAAATTATATTATTGCTTTTCTCAATTATTTTTTGCAAATAGCTAGCCATATCTGACAACATCTCATGGTATTTGTCATCCTTCCATGCTCTCGTCTTTGGAGGAACATGCACTACCGCCATATCTCTCTTAACATTCTCTCCAGTTTCTAATTTCATATATATCACTTCAGCCCTGCCTTCTCCCATTTCCACAGTTTCTGCATTTATGTTGTTCTTCACTGCTATCATCACTCCTCCTCCCTTTTTTTCTGTCCTGTCTTTTCTCCACAGTTTGTATTTACCATCTCCCAAATGAACATCAATATCTTCTCTTAATTTGGTCTCTACAAAGCACAAGTCATCAGGTTCATGTTCTCTCAAGAAATCGTTAATTTCAATCCTTGTCGATATGAAACCATCAACATTAGTGTATATCACCTTCAGATTATTTTTGACCTTTTTAATACCCTCTTTTCTCCTACTCTGTGTGTGTGTGTGTTTGTGTGTGCATCGTAGCAGCTGGGAGACATTAGTGTTACTAAGGCATAACGGTGGATGTTTTCACTGTATTCGATATGTTTTGAGGTGAATGACTGTTTTTAGTAAGTTGTGAACAGTTAAGAATGCATTTTTAATTTTTTGATGTTGCAAGGCAAACAGCACTGTCAGTGAGGAGTGTTATTGAGAGAAGAGTGTAGGGACGTCTGTACGTATGTTTTACTCCCAAACAACCTTGCAATATTTCTTCAGTTGTAAAACATTATAATTTACTTTTTGTTTAGTGTGTATATACAAGTGCAACATTTTATTTTTTTGTGTTATTATTATTGTGGAGGTATTCAGAGGATAGTGAGAGTGCATAATTAGTGGTAGCAACGAAGCAGTGTTGAGGATCATGTTTGCATAGCAGAAAAGTCTTGTGCCATATTTAATTTGGTTTGTTTGTTTAAAGATATTTTTTCAGTTAAGGAAGTGCATGTGTTGTCTGTAGTCAGTGAGACATCAGGAACAAGTTACAGTAGTCTCACATCACACTGAGTCGAGATAGAATGTGGGAAAATACCGTAACACCGGAGGTGTGGAGTACGAACCTGACTAGTGCGGGGTACTTTTAGTGTAAATAAAATGCTGTAAACATTCCCTGTAACTGATTTTTGAAAATCTGTTTGTGTTGTCTGTGATTGTAATATACAGTATATGCAGGCAACTGATTTTGAGATAAAGTGTATTCGTACTGGTAATGGCTTTTATTTTTTCTTAAGTGAATGAAATAACAGATTTTATTGAGTTTTCACTTTTAATTCATTTCAAGAAAAATAATGGAGTACTTATCTCCATATGCTGATACTTATTAATTATAATCTAATGGAGATTTACATCAGTTCTCAAATTATTGTACAAAAGAAATCGGGCTTCATAAACATAGTGTTAAGATGGCATCATGGAATGAAGTAACTTTTTGTAAAGAAGGGGTTGTTTGTTTGTTTTCTTGTCTTGTACCCTTCTTTTACATAAAGAAACCAAAGGCTGATACACAGTACTAAGTAGAGATTCTGAAAGGTGAGTGTGTATTTGAGTGAACACTTCTCATATCAAGCAACCTCTTTTGCAGTCTTGGCTCTTTCTCAGAACTACCTTTCCAGAATTAGAGTGTGTCTTCCACACTGCAGTGTCATATATGTCGCGAAATACAGTAAAACCGACCGCAACCCACAAGCTGACTGCAAACTCCCGTCTGTCTCCCCACTGAATGACCAAAGTCGTCCGGCAGCCAGAATCACTGGTGATGTATTACCAGGATGCGAGTAATACCGATCGCAACCAACAAGCTGACTGAAAACGCCCATCTAGCTCCTCACCGAATGGTGAAAGTCCTCTGGCTAGCTTCGCTTCGCCACCCGTCCCTCCTCCATCCCCTTCCATGCTCCCCACTACCAGGACCCAGACTTATCTCTCTCCCCTCCTTGTTCCTCAGTCCTACCCCACCATCGTTCCGACAACCATCCACCAATGAGTTTATAAATTTTTTGGCGATGTATTTGAATGCAATTGGTCTTATTAAAATTCCTAAAACACCGTGAGAAAGCTTACGAAATTCTGCACCTAGACCTATGCTTAGCTCTTGCACGGTGCAGGCAAAATTTTGTGCTAGAATGTTGGGAAGTCATTTGAAGGTATTTTCTTCTCCTGAACAACTTTATTCTCACTGCATATCTGTACTTTTAATCATCAGTTTTGTGTATTTTTGTTAGCTTATAGTATAAACACCAGCAAAGATGATGGTATACAATTGATACCATTATAATCAATTTCTGGGGGCTCCTCCCCCCTCTCGCGTGCAGAAACAGCCATCGCTCAGTGTCCCAGAAACTTAACTGTTTTGCAACCATCTTCAGTGATTTTTGTGTGTGGATTTTTATTGCTTATGTATTGCTTTCTTAGTGTGTAGCATTACACTGGAAATTCCCATATGTGTTTTGATGCATACATAGCTGAAAGACTGAAGAAGACTGCCACAATTACGAGAGGTACTGAACTATTTGTGGATTTTTTTTATTAGTTTAAACATTGTTTTCTTAGTGTCTAGCATTGCACTGGATATTCCCATGTGTGTTTTGGTGTCTAAATACAGCTGAAAGACCGGAGAACGCTGCCAAAATTAGAAGGGGTATTGTACTGTACATGTTGGCTGGGTTTTTATGGATTTCTATTTTTTTATGCATTGTTTTCTTATGCATAAAAAAATAGGAATCCACAAAAACCCAGCCAACATGTACAATACCCCTTCTAATTTTGGCAGTGTTCTCCGGTCTTTCAGCTGTATTTAGACATCAAAACATTATGTGTGTTTTGGTGTCTAAATATGGCAGAAGGACCAGAGAACACTGCCAGAATTAAGAGGGATTCTGTGCTTATAGGTACGTTTTTTGAGTTTTTGTTGTTTATGCATTGTTTTCTTAGTGTTTAGGATTATATTGCATATTGCAACATGTGTTGATGGTAGGTGGGGGCGCTCACCATCCACTCATTTGATGTAATGCTGCCCACGGGTGTCTGCCCTTTCCTCTCCTCCTTCCATCTTTACGTCCTTCCTCTTCTGTGTTTCTTTACTTCCTTCTTTCCTTGTTCTTCTGCCTATGGGTGACTTTACACTCCCTCTTCTGTCTTTCTTTCCTTCATTCTTTTCTCTTCCTTCTGCCTATGGATGACTCTACACTGAGTGACAAGCCAAGTGGTTTCCTGTGCACCAGGAAACCATTTACTGTGCTGGGTGGTAACCATATAACCAAATTATGGTCCCTGGTGGTTTAGTGGGTAATTACGGCTCTCCAGTCAGATTGAGTCGGTGAAGGTTTATATCTAAGGGAAGGTTGGGATTTATTGCTAACGTAATGCCACTCAGGGATGAGTGAGGCCGGTAGAACCAACTTGTCTAGCCCTGGGCTCCCATGCTCCTCATGGGGCAACTTAGGATTTAATGATGGAAGGATGGATGGCAATGTGTGTTTAAAAAAAAAAAGCCGGAAGACTGTGGAACACTGCCAAAATTAGGAGGGGTACTGTGCATATTGAAAGGGTTTTTTGTTTTCTTGTTGTTTATGCATTATTTTCTTACTGTATAGGATTATACTGCATACTATATTCCAGTGTGTGTTTTAATTTTTAAAAAGAGCCGAAGGACTACAGAACACTGCCAAAATTAGGAGGGGTACAGGTGGGTCCCAATCTTACGAGCTAACTGGGAGCAAGGATTTTGCTCATTAGCTGACTTCTCGTTAAACAAAGTGAAGAACTTATGGGAGAAATAGGGTTAGGGAGCAAGGCCTCTGAGCAACCTCCTCCAAAACCACCAAAACTGACTTTCTGATCATTTTAAGATGGATTAAGGGGTTTATACAAGAGGGTGTTACACCAAAAATATAAAAAGCATCATTAATATAAGCAGAATAACATAAATTATAGGTAAAATAGGGATGGGGCGAACAACCAGCTAAGTAACCTCCATCGACCACCAACAATTGTGACAGACAATTTTAAGCGGGAATAAAGGGTTAATATACTTGAAATACAAATACCCTCATCTTGATTCTCGTAAGTTGGAGTTTGGGGGGTTTTACCTGCTCGTTAAACAGGCGGTGGTGCAAATTCCAAGACCTCGTATTAGCGAATTCTCGTTAAGCAATTGCATGTTAACCGGGACTTGCCTCTACATATTGGTAGGGTTGTGCACAGTGGTGGTATTTATTTATTTATTTTTTTTAAGGATTATATTGCATATTCCAATGTGTGTTTTGATATCTAAAAAGAGCTGAAAAATTGCAGAGCACTGCCAAAATTAGGAATGGGTATTATTGGTACTGCCAAAATTAGAAGGAGTACTGTCCATGTTGGTAGGGGTTTTTGTTTTTTTGTTGTTTATGCATTGTCTCGTTGTTTAGGATTATATTGCCTATTGCAGTGTGTGTTTTGATTTCTAAAAACATCCAATAGACCACAGAATACTGCCAAAATTAGGAGGGATATTGTACGTATAGGTAGGGTATGGGTACAGCAGAGGATATTGCTCTGTATCTGGACATTGCTCATAACCGGATATGCCTTTGGCTCTATCATGTCAGATAATCGAGGGATTACTGTATTTATATTAGCATATAAGGAATTATTGAAAATTATACTATGGGTCATCTCTTAGTTGTTAATGAACTAAAGATGATGGTTGTTTCACTCCATTACAGCTCTGTGAAAAATAGTTTTGGAGGTGATCTTCATGATACACATATTAATCCTTTCAGTCTGAGTGATACTTCTTAAGCTAAACAAGATTCATCTTGCTGCAGAGTAAAATGTAAAAAATATCATATGAGAAGGAATTTAGTGGAAATTTTTCTCAACCCCTTCAGTTGGGTTTTTATTCATAAACTTAATAACATCTGGTTGAAGCGAGAATTAATTATGCATGTTCATTGAGTACGTACCTTTGTTATGCCATCATGTCAGTCAAAATAGCTATTAGAAGAACAGCTGATGAAATGATTTATGATTTTCCTGCATGAACTAGTTCACAAACTAGTATAGTGGTCGGTTTAGACTTCTACAGGTACAATTACATGAATGATTTAGATCATAGCCATATTCAAACTCAGTCAGAGCATTCAAGACCCCATTTTGTCAGTTAAGTTTTTTTGTATCAGGTTTGTTCAGTAAGTTCAGGGCTTATTATTATTAGAAGTATTAATATTATTAGTGGTAGGTGGGATGCCCACCATCCAATCGCTAAATGTAGTGCTGCTTTCAAGTGCCTGCCCTTTCCTCTCTTCCTTCCTTCTTTCCATTCTTCCTCTTCTGTCTTTCTGTCCTTCATTCTTTCCTCTTCCTTCTGCCTGTGGTTGACTTTACACTGAGTGACAAGCCAAATGGTTTTCCCTACACCTAGAAACCATTTACTGTGCTGGGTGGCAACAATATAACCAAATTATGCCGCCTGGTGATTTAGTGGGCAATTAAGGCACTCCAGTTAGATTGAGCTGGTGCAGGTTTATATCCAAGGAGTGGTATGGGTTTACTGCTCATGTAATGCCACTCAGGGATGAGTGAGGCTGGTCACACTCATCTTAAATGTCAGGACCAAATTGCCTAACCTCGGGTTCCTGCGTGCCTCATGAGGCAACACTTGATTAGATGATGAATTAATTAATTAATTATCATTGTTACTATTATTATTATTATTATTATTTTTTTTTATTATTATTATTTTTTTGTGGTAGATGGGGACGCCCATCATCCACTCACTTAATGGAGGGATGCTGTATGGTCTCTACACTGAGTGACAAGCCAAATGGTTTCCTGTACCCAGGAAACCATTTACTATGCTGGGTGGTAACCACATAACTGGGGTTTTTGGCAGGGTTAAGGGTCCCCCAGATTCCCCTGTCTAAAATCACTAAATCATGGCCCCCCAGATTCCCCTATTTAAAATCACTTAATCTTTGCAAATGTTTCGGAGAGCCTCAGAGAGTCCAACACCTGCCCAGGGCCGCAACCAAAAGGGCAGACTCGTATGACCATGTGGAATGTGAGCGGTGTGAATGAGGAGAGCAAGAGGGTGGAAGGGATGAATGTGTTCAAGTGTGCAAGATATGCCATAATGACATTGTGTGAAACAAAGATGAAAGGGTGTGAAGTGGAGGAGTGGGGGTGTGTGAAATGTGTAAGATCGGGCATGAATGGGCGAGGAAGATGGAAGGAAGGAGTTGCTCTGTTGAAGAATGAGGTGTGGTAGAGTGGAATGAGATATTACAAATGTATCAGCTCGAGATGCATGTATGTCAAGTTCAAGTTTGAGAAGGTGAAAGTGGCAACGATTGTAGCGTATGCACCGTGTGATGACAGGTATGAGAGACAGAGAAAGACAGGTTTTGGGATGAGCTAGATGAAGTGGTGGAAGCAATGCCCAGGAGCTATAAAGTGATCATAATGGGTGATATGAATGGAAGAGTAGGCACTGGTCCAGAGGATGACATAATGGGTTGTAATGGAGTACTAGGAGAAAATGATAATGGGAAGCAACTGAAGGATATGTGTCAGGAAAGGAGGTTGTGTATTTGTAACACTTATATCAAACATAAAGATGCACATAAATATACATGGTATAGAGGGAATGGGGATCGTGTTGAAAGAAGCCTGACTGATTATGTGCTTGTAGAGAGGTCGATGCCTGGAATGGTTGCTGATACCAGAGCTGTGAGAGGACAATGTGGAGGTCTGTAAGATCATATGATTGTGGTATGCAAGATCAAGCTGAGTGGAGTGAGGTGGACCAGGAGAGAGAGGAGAGTCAGGGAGAAAGACTGAAAATCAAGAAGGTGAGGATCAAAGAAATGGTAGATGAGTACAGGACCAAGTAAGGGAGGAGTTAGAATCAGTGAATTGGGATGAAATGGATCTGGACAGTCTGGAATATATATAGAGGTTGCTTAGTTAGGAATGCAGGGTGTGGGGTGGCAAGAGTAACAACAAAGAAGAAAGGTGCAGCATGGTGGGATGAAGAGATTAGTGAAGAGGAAAAAGAATGAGGTAAATGATGATCTAGGAAGAAAAATGATTGCAAACTATGAAAATAGGAAGGTATTCTGGAGAGAGGTGTGGAAATGTAGAAGTGACAGCGGAAAGAAATGTGAAAGTGTGAAGGATGTAAGTGGTAGATTATTAACCCATGGGGATGAAGTAAGGACCAGATGGAAAGAATATTTTGAAAGCCTGATGAATAGGAATAGAGAGAGCAGAGCTGCTGTAAACATGATTGGTTTGGGGGATGTGCAGAAAAGGAATGCAGTGCCAGGAAACATGACCCTTGCCCAGGTTAAGAGCGCTTTGGAGCGGCTGAAAAGTGGGAAAGCAGCTGAGGTTGATGAGGTGTATGCAGAGATAACTAAGGCTAGTGGAGAGAGTGGAATGAAGTGCTTGTTGGAGATATGTAAGAAGGCATGGATGAGTGAAACTGTGCCAGCAGAGTGGAAAAAGACTGTGATTGTGCCTCTGTACAAAAATAAAGGTGAGCGAAGTGAGTGCAAGAATTATCATGGCATAAGTTTATTGAGTATGGTAGGGAAGGTATATGGAAGAATTATTATACAGAAAGTAAGAGAGATATCAGAAGTCCTAGTGAGTGATGAACAGGGTGGCTTTAGGAGTGGTAGAGGATGTGTGGATCAAATATTTGCATTAAGACAGATAATGGAGAAGGCTTGTGAGAAGGACCATAAGATGTTTATAGCACTCATGAATCTGGAAAAAGCATATGACAAACTAGACAGAGAAGGATTGTGGATGGTTCTGCACATGTATGGTATAGATGGTAAGCTGCTAGGTGCCATCAAGAGTTTTTTATAATGGTAGTGAAGCATGTGTAAAGGTAAATGGTCATCTAAGTGAATGGTTTATGATTGGTGTAGGCGTGCGACAAGGTTGTGTGATGTCCTCATGCTTGTTCAATATATATATGGATGGGGTGATGAGAGAAGTAAAAACACGAATAATGGAGAGAGGAATGGCTTTGGTAATGAATGGTGATGGATGGAGTATCTCAAATTTGTTGTATGGTGATGATGCAGTACTAGTTGCAGATACCACACAAGAACTTGGTAGACTAGTGCAGAGTTTTGCTAATGTCTGTGAGTGTCGTGCCTTGAGAGTAAATGTAGAAAAGAGTAAAGTGATGGTAAAGTGATGGTTATTGAGTGAGAAGGTGGCTTTCAGTGTGATGTTACAGTGAATCGAGAGTGACTGGAACTGGTGAGAGAGTTCTAATACTTGGGTACAATGATAGAAAAGAGAGGAAAATGTGCAGAAGTGGAAAGTAGAGTGACACAAGGAAGGAAAGTAGCTGGTGCCATGAAGGCCTCGATAAGAAACAGAGGCTTGAATGTTGCAGCGCATGAAGCTTACATGAAGGAGTGTTATTGCCAACTTTAACATATGGATGTGAGACTGTGGTGTAGCATAAAAATGAAAAGTCAAGAGTAAGAGCAGTGGAGATGGGACTGCTGAGGAATGTATGTGGAGTACAGAGTGGATAGGATATGAAATATGTGATTCATGAAAAGTGTGGAGTGAGGAAGTCTGTAGACACCAGAATCAAAGAGTGTCCTGAGATGGTATGGTCATGTGGAGAGAATGGATAACAACAGAATGGTGAAAAAGTATATCTGAGCGAATTTGAAGGAGGAAGGAGGTGAGGTAGGCCAAGGGGAAGGTGGAAGGATATGGTGGATGAATGTTTGAGGAAGAGAGGTATGGAAGTTGGTGAGGCTAGGGGACTGACAAGAGATCGAGATGGCTGGATGAATGTTGTGAGGAGAAGTCCAAGATCAGGGATTTGGCATCCCTTTTTAACGTGACAGCATCCGGATTGACTCTATTGGATATGTTTATGTGAAGCTACAGAATGTGGTGAATGTTTTGGCGTATCAGATGGAGCCAGGATTATAGGGCTTGAATGACGAGTGAATGGAAACGTGGCCCATTGCACTGGGCAAACTTGTGCTGTCTGGATGTGCTACTCCTCACCCTGCCCAAGGGTGGGAAAGGAGGTCCTGATGATGATGATTATTATTATTTTTTTTTTTAGTACACTGGTTCATTCATGTTGTATAACATTCATTCAGGTCCTCCACATTTGTTTGGCTCAGTCAGATCATTTCAGGTTCTCTCAGGGCCATTCAAGATCAGTTAGTTCTATTTTTGCTGCTTCATATCATTAGGTTAATTTTGGTTCATCTGAGAGAGTTCAAGGTTATTTGAGGTACAGTTTAGTCCATTAGTCATTATTTATTTATGAAAATTGCCAATTCCTGTGAGTAAAATTAATAAAACACTATATCTAAAGAATATTTGAGTTCATTACTGTTATACAGATCAGTGAAGTACAGCTTACATAGTTCTCCATCAGAATGTATTTAACTTGTTACAGGTTCCCCCAAGTGAGCTGGTGCGCGAAGGTGTGAGAGTGTGCCGGGTGGTGCAGGACCCTGGCCAGTTTGTGGTAGTTTTCCCCGGGGCATTTACTTCAAGTATTTGCAAGGGTTACCTCATCTCAGAAAGTGCATTTTTTGCAAGACCACAATACTTTGACCGTGCTGTCTCGGTGAGTAGTGGAGTCTTTACATCCTGTCTGGCTTAGTCAGCTTAGGTATTGTCCATTTGGACTTGGTAGGTGTTCCATTCACCTTCATCCATGCCACATCAGGTCTAGTAAGGAGCATCACATCAGTTTCAGCCTTGCCAAGTCATTTCAGGTCAGTTTAGGGCAAGGTATGTCCAGGTAGGTTCATTCACATTTATAAGTGCCATTTCCAATCTAGTATGGCCAGTCAAATTAATTGTGGTCTGATCAGGTCCAGTTAAGCCCATGCAAGTCACTGAAGTCCAATCAGGTCTTTCATAACATACCAGGTCAACTTAGCAGTGTAATCATTCAGTCCAGGTCAGTTTATTCAGGGCTTTCATATCTAGTCAGACCTAATCAGGCTATTTCAGGCTTAAAACTCATTCATTCTGGTCATCTTAGATCTATTTTATTCATTGTAGTTCATGTCAGCCATGTTCAGATTAAAGTACAGGTGGGTCACGTTATATGAGTGGAATGTGTTAATGGAGGACTGTATAGCTGTTACACATATTTAAAAGATTGTGAAACTTGTATAATGGAGTTCATAACTTGTGGGAAAAATTGAGTTAGGTTAACTGACCCTGCTCGCATCACCGAATTTAGATCTAAATAGCCCATTCTCGTGTCATTGGTTTCTCATATAGCAGATGTTCATATGGTAGGACCCACCTGTATAAGCGAGCCCTGTTATACTGTACAGTACTTGATTTTTTTCCAGCTGATGATCCACTTTCGTTAATGTGACATCTGCGCACTCCTGCTTCGTGATTGGTTGGTTTCATTTTCATACCTGAAGTATCATATTTACAAAAAAAAGTATTACCCTATATTCCAATTCTCATAAATGCTATTTTGCATTGTCATTGTACTATACAAACAGACATTAAACAGGTATGTACCTGTGCTTCACCCAAATGGACAATGAATTTGAGGAGGTTGAATTTGAATTGAAATATTTATTGTTGTAAAAGGTACAGACTTGTTGCATCTCTAATAAATAAATAAATATATATTCTTACGAATATATATATATACTCACGGATAATGTGGGCGAAGGTATCAGAGCAATGGAGTAAGTGTGATCCATAATAAAATCTGACATCTTGTGAGACGAGACAACCTGTTTTTCCCACCTGGCCGTCTCTCACCACCCCCCTCCTCAGTAGCGACTGTTCCATTCGCCTCCCCACTTCCACCGCTTTACCACTGACAAAACTGCTAATATACGTAGAATGGTACTATTGTCTAATGTAGCAAGTGCCGAAGTATTAAGATACCTTTTATTTACACTTACCCAAGCGAGTGTGTTTATTTACAACAATAAATATTTCAATTCAAATTCAACTTCCTCAAATTTGTTGTCCGTTTGGGTGAAGCATAGATATCTACTTGTTTCATGTCCGTTTGTATAGTACAGTGACTATGCAAAATGGCATTTATGAGAATTGGAATATAAAGTACAATTATTTTTTGTAACTATGATACTTCAGGTATGAAATTGAAACCAACCAATCACACAGCAGGAGTGCACAGGTGCCACATTCACGAAAGTGGATCATCAGCTGGAAAAAAATTGAGTATAGAAACTGATTGTACAAGAATGGACAATTTAGACTCAAATTTGGTGATGCAAGCACAAAAATATGATGTGAGAAAATGATTTGGCGCAAGTGGAAAATTTGGGAGAGGGAACAAAGAGTGTAACACCATGAGAACATGTATTACAGTGTGCCATAATTGCCTGCAGCCTCTCAGGCACCAGGAAGTTCAGTGTACAGACATTTCTTTAGCATTGTTCTGGGCTAGTGATGCACCAACATGTCATTGGTTGGCCAACTGAATCTGGGCCTATGACGTGGTGGCACATCATTTCTTTAGCGATTTTTCATGGCTCAAATATATGGCACAGCAGTTTGGTGAACATGCCAGACATGCACAGTTGTTTGCTCCAGATGATGGAAAAGAGAGAGAGAGAGAGAGAAAGAGAGACATTTTGTGTGTGTGTGTGTGTGTGTGTGTGTGTGTGTGTGTGTGTGTGTGTGTGTGTGTGTGTGTGTGTGTGTATACAGAAATGAGTCAAGCTTGTACTGTCCATTGTTTTGAGCCATTATTATCATGCATATCTTTAAAGTTATGAATAGTTTTGGCACATACTATTTCATTTGGTAGTGCATTCCACTGATCAGTTGCTCTGTTTGGGAAATGGAATATCCTTATGTCTTTATCACCTCACCTTTTGTTCAGTTTTTTGCAGTGTCCTCTTGATGTTGCATCCCAATAGGTTATATATTTATATACGTCTATTTTCTCTCTTCCTGTGATGCATCTATATAACATAATCATATCTCCTCTTTTCCTTCTCTCCTGTAATGTTGGTAGGTTTAATTTTTTTAGTCTTTCTTTATAGCTTAGATTCCTTAAGCTTGCCGTCCATCTCGTAGCAGCCTTTTGTACCTTTTCAGTCTTATCCATGTATTTTTGAGATGTGGATTCTAGACTTCTGATGCATACTCCAGAGTTGGTCTGATGAATGATGTTATTATCTTTCTCACCATGTCTTCATATATATATATGTGAATGCTACCCTCATCATATCAAGCAGTGTGTACATGTTCCTTACTTTTTCATTTATGTGGTCTGCCGGTGATATTCTGTTACTGATAATCATTCCTAAATCCTTTTCCCTTTCTGGTGTGTTTAGGGTTGAACTTCCTAAATTATAGTCCCAGTCTGGTCTTTTTTCACTTTTACCAAATTTAATTACATGACATTTGTCCACATTGAATTCTGTTTGCCATCTCTTGCTCCATTCATGAAGTTTATTTAATTATTCTTCTAGCTCTATGCAAGAGTGTTTGTAATTTTCCTTTGTATTTTTGCCTCATCCGCAAACTTATTTAGGTAGCTTCCATTTCCAGTGTAACTGGCTATTTCATTTATATATACTAAAAAATATTGTGGTAGGTGAGGGCGCTCACCATCCACTCACTCGATGTAATGCTGCTCTCGGGTGTCTACCCTTTCCTCTCTTCCATCCTTCTTTCCGTCCATCCTCTTCTGTCTTTCTTTCCTTCATTCTTTCCTTGTCCTTCTGCCTGCGGATGACTTTACACTCCCTCATCTCTCTTTCTTTCCTTCATTCTTTCCTTTTCCTTCTGCCTGTGGATGACTTTACACTGAGTGACAAGCCAAATGGTTTCCTGTACACCAGGAAACCATTTACTACACTGGGTGGTAACCATATAACCAAATTTTGGCACCTGGTGGTTTAGTGGGTAAATATTGCGCTCCAGTCGGATTGAGCCGATGAAAGTTTATATCCAAGGGATGGTTGGGGTTGTTTGCTCATGTAGGGCCACTCAGGGATGAGTGAAGCTGGTCACTCTCATTTTAAATGTCAAGACCAACTGCCTAGCCTCGGGCTCCTACGCTCCTCATAGGGCAATGTAGGATTGGATGATGGATGGATGGATATACTGTACTAAGAACATAATTGGTGCCAACACTGAGCCCTGTGGAACTCCACTTGTCGCTTCTCTCCATGATGAGTAATTTCCCGTCAGCACTGTTCTCATTTCCCTTTTACTGAGAAAGCCTTGCATCCAGTCATACAGATTCCCTTAGATTCCTCCTTGATGGTACAGTTTCCACAAAAGTCTTCTGTGTGGTACTCTGTCAGATGTCTTCCTGAAATCCAAATGTATGCTGTGCACCCAGCCATTTGTTTCTGTATTATTTCTGCAACTCTGTCATAGTAGCTTAATAGATTAATAACACATGGTTTTCCCTTTCTAAAACCAAATTGTCTTTCTGTAATCATATTGTGTTTTTCCAAGTGCTTTACCTAAATTCTTTGTATCAGCTTTTCTAAAATCCTGCTTACGACGCTGGTCAGTGATACTGGTCGGTAGTTAAGTGGATGTTGTCTATATCCTTTCTTAAGAAGGGGCACAGTGTTTGCTGTCTTACAGATACAGTATTAGGTAGTTTACCTTGTCTTAGGGATTCTTTGAATATTAAAAGTAATGGACTGCCTAGCTCTGTTGCACATTCTTGTAATACCCATCACAAATATCGTCAGGGCCATTAGCTTTTCCCCTATCTAATTTCCATCATCTCTTCCTGGACCTCGTTTCATCATACGTACATTTGTTAATATGTGTGGGCATTCTTGTTTGTTTTCATCTCTCACAAAATTGCTTTCTTTAGTAAAAACTGATTGGAAATTTTTGTTTAGTACTTCACAAATATCCTCTTGATTGATATAAATTTTCCCCTCATCCATGATGGACTGTATTTTATCTTTTACTTTTGCTTTGCTTTGTATGTAACTGCAAAAACAACCTGGACTGATCAGTGCTTTTTTTTATAATGTCTTCCTCAAACTGCCATTGAGCCTCTCTCCTTCTCCATGTATAATCATTTCTTGCCTGTTTGTAGTTCTTATATGCCCTGTCACTTTTGTGTTGTCTGTATCTGATTCACAGCAAGTGTCTTTTCTCTTGTATTTTTACAGTCAGTATTAAACCAGTTTCTTTATCCTTATTTCTGTTTCTTTGTGCACTGGGACATAATTATGGACTCCTGTTTCATAAAATTCACAAAATTTTTTATATATGACATTTATATCTTGTCCTCTTAGTTCCTTTTCCCAATCAGTATCCATAAAGTACTGTACTTCATTAAGTCATGATAGTTGAGCTTTTTTAGTTTAGCCCCTTTTCGTAATTTTCATTATCTATAGTTATATCATATGCTATCCTGAAATTGTAATCTAATACTGCATGGTCGCTTTTGCCGAATGGGGATTGATAGATTATATTGTCAGTGTCATTTTCTTGTGTAGTAAATATGAGATCTAATAATGAGTCTTCTGGTCCTCTTTTTCTGGTGGTCTCCTTTACATGTTGTGTTAGGAAAAATTCCTGTATACTCGTAGATCCAAGAGCTTTTGATCCCAACAACTTTCATAGCTTCTTATATCTAGAGTATTCCAGTTTATGTTTGTGTTAAAATCTCCCATTAATACAATTCTTTAAGAGTTTTCTTCCATTCTGTACAATAGGGTTCGTAAGCCCTGAATTGTCCCTTCTGCCAGGTCTTCACCTCTATCCCATGTGTTTGTCTTGGGTGTCATATATAAATTTGCCATAATTATTTTCCCTTCTGATGCACTAATCTCTACTGAAATTAATCCTGCTTGTGAGGGTATGCCTGTTTCTATCTCTTTTACATGGAGTCTTTTCTCTCTTAGTATCATAACTCCCCCTCCTTTTTTCATATTTCTGTCTCTTCGCCAAATATTGTACTCATCCAAATTTAAGAAGTCTTTTGATGTCAATGGGGCTAATTTTGTTTCTGTTAGACAGATAATTTGAGGTTCATTTTCTGTGATATTGTCTTTTATCTCTAATAATTTGGATACCATTCCACCTTCATTTGAGTACATCAAGTTAGCCATATTGTTCACATATTTGACATTGGTTGAGTCTACTACCTTACTTTCATTTAGTCCCTGCTGTTTATGTGCCCCTTCTTCTCTCTCTCTCTCTCTTTTTTTTTTTTTTTTTTTGCTACCCTACTACTTTGGAAAAAAAAAAAAAAATCCATCTGATCTTGCATCATTCATTCTTTTTTCTTTCTTCATTTCCTTTAGTAATCCCCATTCCTCATGAGTTAGGCACCTTTTTATCCATACTTCTTTGTATTCCTCTGATTCCTTAAGTTTGTTAGCACTTTTTAATATCCCTTCTACAATAATCACACTTTGGAAGGTTACTTTCAGCGGCTGTGACCTGTTTCTCTCATATTCCCCTAATCTCTTAAATTCCTCTACATGTTTCTCACAGATTTCCTCTGATACTACTTTCAGTATGTTCATTATATTTACTATTTCCTTGATATCTCTGGCGATTGTGTTCCTTATTTCTTCTTCATCTTTACTAGTGATAACTATAGATTTGTTAATGCCAGCTGTTTCATTTATCAGCCTTGGGTTTTTTTCTTATGTCATTCACTTCTCTTATCATGTCTTTTGTTTCAGCCTTGTTTTTTAGATCTTGTGTTGGCTACTTCTGCCCATGTATTTTGTACTTCCTGTGTGTAATTTCTCATTTCATTTGCTTGAGTTATCTTCTCATCGATGTCTCTGCTTTGCTCAGTCAGACTACCTGCTTGTCTAATTATGTCTTTATCATTATTGTACTCCTTCAAAACTCTCTCATGGGTGACTGCTGTACTGTATTTCCCATTTTGTTCATTTTCTTCTTTAGAATGTCTGCCTCAGCTTGTAGCTCACCTAGTGTTGCATATTTCTGTTGAATTCCTTTACCAGTTTGCCATTTTTTTCCTTTTGTTGGTACAGTTCCTCCGTATTTCATCCAATTCCAGTTTGAAAGTTTTTTCTAGTTTATTCACTTTCTTTCCTAATTTATAAAATGTATAAAGTTCCACCAGGTCTGTGTAGTCATCATTTTGTTTTTTACCGGTTCTCTTCCTTCTACCTAGATCCACTTCTTGAAAGTATGCCATCTTACAGAAATATACTACAGTACTTACAGTTTAGCATCTCCATTCCATTAGTGTTGGAATTTACCTGGCGCCCATCTGTTGATACCCAGCACCTGTCTTTCTGTTAACACCACAAATATGTTTGGGCTTTGATTGATATATTTTCTTTGGATTTCACTTTTTTGCTTTTACGTGCTTTTTCAATATTAGATCATCTATAACTTAGTACCAAGCTAGACTCATTTATAGATACACTTAGGTATTTGTGTGTGTGTGTGTGTGTGTGTGTGTGTTCTTACCTAATTATATCTTTACAAGACTGAGTCAAGCTCTTACTGTCCCGTGTAGTAAACCATTACAGTATTATCATACAGCCACTGGAAATTGACTTAGGATCTCCCTCCACAAGGTATTTAAAAACACAGAAATCATAGTATATCACAGTGTTTCATGAAATGCCATTCATTAATATGAAATCATGTTTCCCTTGTTTTTCAGGACCAGTTGGATGCATTTTGGCATGGAATCACTTAGATGTCTAAAGTAATCTAAGGACATTTCTTTGCATCAAACATTTGTCAGTTCAGCCTTTAGGTTGTCCAGATTAGGTGTCTTCTTCTCTGCCATGCTTTTCCTCATCTTTGCCCAGCAGTTTGCTGTCAGATTTAGATCCGGACTGTTGCCAGGCCAGTCGAGGACCTCAATCCGATTATCCTGAAGCCATTTTGTCACCTTTCTTGACTTGTGACATGAAGCTGAATCGTGCATAAAAAGTCACGCCTATGAATAGCAAAAGAGTTTAACAAATGATCTTTCAGAACTTGAATGTACCAGCCACCATTCATCATCAAGTTCTTAGGATGGAAGTAGAGGCCTCCCCTTCCCATTTCACCTGAGAAACACCCCCATACCATTACTGATTGTGGGTGCTTAACAGTCAGCACCGTGTAAGCGGGGTCATATCGACTATGGGAGGCAGGGCAATGAACCTTGGCAGAATGCACCTGGAACACTTGAAATGAGCTTTCATAGGAAAGCATAACTTTTCTCCACTCAGCCAATGTCCAGTGTGCATACTTCTTGGCAGACTGAATGTGCTGCAGTCAGTGCAGTCAGTGGGAAGTGGTTCCTTGGCTGCGGTGCGGCTTGGCAAACCCAGCTCCTTCTGCAAGCGGTGTTGGATAGTTCAAATTGAGATGTCTTGTAACAGCTGGGGATGCATTATCATCAATTCTGCTGCTGTCAGTCAAGGATTCTTGATTACTTCCCTCTTCAGAAGCGTATCTGTACCTCTGGAAGTCGTTCTCTTGTTTCCATCGCCATGCTTGTACTCTGGTACAACTGGCTGCGCTCTGCAGGAAGAATCTTCATGATGGTCGACTTTGTGTGTCCAGTACGTTTACAAATCGTGTTGATAGGGACATTATCATGCCTCCACGCAATGATACAGACCCTGTCATCCCTCGAGCAGTACATTCCAGGCATGAGAACTCAACTCTAGGAAAGTAACAGGGCAAACAATAATGCATACGAAAAAAGAGGGAGGTGGAAGCTCGGAGTGATGGGAACATATACTCCCACTCTCGCTTCTGGGCAAGCACTGACATGCTGAGTGTTTCACCACCTCCCGCCAACACCAGAGGAGTTGCTAGTTACTTCTTGCCCTAAAATTCACATGGTAGAGGTGGAAACACAAAGCAAAGACAGACAACTCTCCCATAGCAATTCTGTGTGTAGGTCCTAAGTCAATTTGCAGTGGGTGTACATATCCTTAAATTTATGAATGATTTTGGCACACACTATTTCATTCGGTAGTCCATTCCACTGATCAGTTGCCCTATTTGGGAAACTGAATTTCCTTATGACTGTATCGCCTCTCTTTTTATGTATTTTTTTTTCAGTGTCCTCTTGCTGATGCTTCCCCATAGGTTATGTATTCATTTATATCATACATATCCATAAATTTGTGAATAGTTTTGGCACACACTTTCATTTGGTAGTGCAGTCCACTGATCAGTTGCCCTATTTGGGAAACTGAATTTCCTTACGTCTTTATCGCCTCGCTTTTTATGTAGTTTTTTGCAGTGTCCTCTTGCTGAAGCTTCCCCATAGGTTATGTATTCATTTATGTCAATTTTTTCTTTCCCTGAGATGCATTTATATAGCATAATCATGTCTCCTCTTTTCTTTCTCAATTGTAGTCTTGGTAGATTCGGTTTTTCTAGTCTTTCCATAGCTTAGATCCCATAAGCTTGGTACCCATCTTGTAGCTGCCCTTTGTACTTTTTCAATCTTATCTATGTGATTTTTGAGATGTGGATTCCAGACTACTGATGCATACTCCAGGGTTGGTCTGATGAATCATGTTAATATCTTTCTCAGCATGTCGTCATTTATATATGTGATGCGGTAGGTGGGGGTGCTCGTCCATCCACTTACTCAGTGTAGTGCTGCTTCGGGTGTCTGCCCTTTCCTCTCTTCCTTCCTTCCTCTTCTGTCTTTCTTTCCTTCATTATTTCCTCTTGCTTCTGCCTGTGGGTGAATTTACACTTTCTCCTCTGTATTACTTTCCTTCATTCTTTCCTCTTCCTTCGGCCTATGGGTGACTCTACACAGAGTGACAGGGCAAATGGTTTCTTGTACACCAGGAAACCATTTACTACACTGGGTGGTAACCATATGACCAAATTATGGCAGCTGGTGGTTTAGTGGGTATTTCAGGCGTTCCAGTCAGATTGAGCCTGTGTAGGTTTATATCCAAAGGGGTGGGTGGGGTTTATTGCTCACAGAATGCCACTCAGTGATTAGTGAGGCAGGTCACGCTCATCTTAAATGTTGGGACCAACTTGCCTAGCCCCTGGCTCCTACGCTTCTTATGGGGCAATGTAGGATTGGATGATGGGTGGATGGATGGATGGATGGATGGATGGATGGAATGCTATTCTCATATTAGCATGCAGTGTATGCCTGTCCTGTGCCTTCTCATTGATGTGGTCAGCCGGAGATTGTTATTGATAATCACTCCTAGGTCCTTCTCCTTTTCAGACATGTGTAGGGTTGAACTTCCTAGCTTATAATCCCTGTCTAGTCTTTTTCCACTTTTACCAAACTTAATTACATGACATTTGTCCACATTGAATTCAGTTTGCCATCTGTTGCTCCATTCACAATGCTTATTTAATTCTTCATGTAGCACTGTGCAAGAGTTTGTGTTTGTAATTCTCCATTGTATTTTTACATGATCAGCAAACATACATAAATAGCTTCCATTTCCAATCTTGCTGTTAATATCATTTATATGTACTAAAAACTGGTGCCAACACTGAGTGCTGTGGAACACCACTAATCACTTCTCTCCATGATGAGTAATTTCTCCTTAGTACTGTTCTCATTTCCCTTTTTGTGAGAAATTCTTGCATCCAGTAGTACAGATAACCTTGATGGTACAGTTTCCATAAAAGTCTATGGTGTCAAATACTTTCTTGAAAAAATAGGTACTCTCTACATATCCTTCTCTTCTTGTAGTGTTTGTCCAACTCTGTCATAGTAGCTTAATAGATTATTAACACATGATTTAGTTACTGAATGTACAGTGAGATTGGATGAGGAGGAAATGGAAAATGTGAGTGCATTTAAGTACTTGGGTAATGTGATGAGTATGGATGGAAGTTTAGAGGGTGAAGTGCTTGATAAGTTACAACAAAGAAGAAAGTTTGCTGGTTCTTTGAAAGCAGTGATAAGAAACAGGGAAGTGAGCATGGAAGTGAAAATGTCACTGCATGACAGTATTGTGATACCAACTCTTAATGTATGGAAGTGAAGCTTGGACCTCGTTGGATGGACACAAGTCAAGAGTGAGAGCAATGGAAAGAGTGATTTGAGAGGAGCATGTTGAGTCATATGGAAAGGCAGACTGAAAAATGAGGAAGTGAAGGAGTGTTGTGGTGTGGATGTGGATGTGATTGGAAATATTAGGAGAAACACATTGAGGTGGTTTGGCCTTGTGGAGAGGATGGAGAGTGAGAGAGTAACGAGGAGAGAATGTGAGTGAGAGGGAGAGGGAGGAGGAGGCCAAGGATGAGATGGAGGGATGGAGTGGACAGGTATATTGAGAGAAGGGATGTGTGAGCTGGGAGCATGGCAGTGAAATGGCGGGGGACAGGGTGACATGGAGGCGATTTATTTGTGGCCTCTCCTTATGGGTTTAAGGCATCTGGCAGTACAAAAGAGCACAAAGGAAAGCAAACAGCACCAGAGGCTGTTTGTTACAGAGTAGACTATGACTGCGAGATCTAACTCAACATGCTGAAGGATAAGGATAGTAAAGCAAGAAGGTTCCCCATGCCTCCAAACCCTCCAGTTAAAACTGTCAAGAAAATGTGAGAAAACCACCATGCAGCATGGAAAACTGACATGGAAATTTCATAGGAGAGACTGAAAAGGAAAAGCTATATTCTATAGTACATTATCTATAAGCTACCAGTATGAATAAACTGAAAGAGAAAGTAGTAAAGTAAAATGAATAATTGAATAAATAAATAACTAATGCATGATACAGTACTATGTATGGGAACATTGAGTTAATGGGGCGTCTGCGGACACAGTGTGGAAATTGCACAGCGCACACTGTGGATGTTCAGGGGTGGTACAGCAGCCTTGCCTGGCACTATTAAGATAGGCAGCAGTCAATTAGGCCCCAGCTCCGTTCATTCCACAGAGACAAGGAACTTTCCCATGCGGGACAAGCACCCAAGTCACCTCCTGAAGCAGTGACCCCTGGTACATTAAAAAAATCTTGATGGTGGTCACTTAACTAACATGGACCCTCAGTGATCCACGGCCCATCACAGGTCGAAAGTATGAGTAGCAACCGTTAACTCAGGTCTATCTGTGTATATACACTATTTGCATTTAATAAATTGATCCAGGCTCCAAAAAAATATCTATCTATCTGTTGCCAGACGCCATAATCCCGTATGGGGTGGCCATTTGACTTTGAGTTATTTGTTTTATGGGGAGGGGCATTAACCCTCCACCAACCCACTTGTTGACATGTAGGGAGCACATATGGTTTGGTTATATGGTTACCACCCAGTGTTGTAAATGGTTTCATGCTTACAGGAAACCATTTGGCTTATCACTTAATGTAAAGCCACTTGTAAAGGAAAGAAAAGCAATAAGAAGTGACAGGAGAGATGGGAGAAATAGGAAGAGAGGAAGGCAGGCACAGAAAAAGAATGATAAAGGCTAAGGAAGAAGTAGGCAGCACTACTTCAAGTGAATGGATGATGGTCGCCACCACCTACCACTAAAATAAAATAAAATAAAAATTAAAAAATTATACATACACAAGTGTTTTATTCAAGAGTAAACATATTAAACTTGGGGTTAGATGACGAATACTTATCCAGGCGACCCTTAAAGGTTAGTACTGTATTACAATTTACTACATTGGAGGGCAATTTATCCCATATATTTACAAGTCTGTTGAAGAAGAAATGCTTAGCTTCATGCTACTGAAATCGTTTGCCAATTATTTTATGCCCATTGCCTCTAGTATTCAGTAATTCGAGTGATCATCTGTGAAGTATTTATCAGCAGCAGTGTTATCATGTCCTTTGAATATTTTGAATACAGTACTTGAATTAAATCTCCACGTATCCTCCGTTTAGTTAGGGTAAAGAGATTCAGTGCTTCTAAACGTTCCTTGTGCAGTTTATTTCTCAGTCTAGGTATCATCTTTGTCATCCTTTACTGCACTCTTTCAAGCTTTTCCATATCCCTTTTATAATATGATGACCAAAACTGAACACAATACTCCAAGTGCGGGCGTACTAAGGAATTGTACAAAGTGAGGACGATATTATCGGATTTATTATCAAATGCTCTGCCTATGAATCCAATCAATTTATTGGCTTTTTTCACAGCTTCTGTACATTGTTTGCTTGGTTTCAGATTGTTTGTTATTATTACTCCTAAGTCTTTTTCATGGTTTACCTATCAAGTTGGACATTATTCATGCTATAACTACTATTACATATTTACTGCCAATGTTTAGCACTTTGCATTTATTAATATTGAAATCCATTTGCCAGACTTGGGCCCAGTTAAACAGTTGATCAAGATCTCACTAAATTCCCTGCCTTTGCAGTGCTGTATCTGCTCTGTTACCTATTTTATTATCATCAGCAAATTTTGAAATCTTACAACACAATCCTTCATCAGTATCATTTATATATATATTAAGAAAAGAATAGGATCTAACACTGAACCCTGCAGCACTCCACTATGTTTATCCAGTCTGACTCTTTTCCATTTATTACAACTCTGCTTTCATCCAGAGAGCCAATCTTCTACCCACCTGAGAACACTGCTCCTGAAACCATGTGCCTTTAGCTTCTGAAGGAGTCTTTTGTGTGGAACTTTGTCAAAAGCCTTTTGAAAATCGAGGAAGACAACATCAACAGATTTAGTCACGTCGTACATGTTCGGTATATCATTAAAAAAGTCCAGCAGGTTCGTGAGGCAAGAGCGATTATTACGAAAACCATGTTGCGAATCTTTTATGAAATTGTTTGATTCTAAGTGTTTCACAAACTTGTCTCTGATAATAGTTTCAAGCAATTTGCAAACCACTGATGTTAAACTAATTGGGCGGTAATTTTCTGGCTGTTCTCTGTTGCCTTTTTTTAATACTGGGGTTGCATTAGCAAGTTTCCATTCATGTGGCACCTTACTGTTCTTCAGTGATAAGTTAAAAAGTTCAAATAAAGTAGATAGATAGGTAGAGTTTACCGTTCTAAAATCGAACTGTCTTTCTGTTATCATATTGTATTTCTCCAGATAGTTTACCCAGATTTTTCATATCAGCTTTTCTAGTATCTTACTTATAACACCGGTCAGGGGTAGTGGTCGGTAGTTGAGTGGATTCTGTCTATTTCCTTTCTTGAATAGGGGAGGAGTGTTTGCTTTCTTCCAAATACAGTATACTGTATATATATACGGTATATATATATATATATATATATATATATATATAAATGAAAAAAGGATGCTCTGTTATGCCAAAACAAAACAGTCTATACACATATTGTTCAGCACATGAATGGTAAAAGCGGGGAACCCCCAAAGGCAACACAGCTTCATTTCATTGGCAGCTCACCCCCGGCCCAGTACAAAAGTTACGCAAAGCTGGCCCAGAATTGTGTTAATAACTTTAGGAGAGGCTTTTCTGTCATTTAGATATTTGTGGAGCTGTCAGTACCCATGCCCCAGACTTTTGAGGTTTGATGCTGACTGCCTTAGGTCCTGAAACAACCAAAAAAAGAATGAATATGAATGTGAGATACCTGTTATTCTACATCTTTCAATAATCCATAAATCTCTGATAGCAAATATTTGTCTTTGCAGTCATTCAAGGCTTTACGAGATTGCTGTGAACCATCAATGTTCTCTTTGGACCGACTGGCCCTCTCAGTGGTGTCAGATCCCAGGGCCACTCTTGATGGACTTCTTCGTGCCAGGGATCTTGCTCTTTTGGTAGTAGCCAAGGAGAAGCGACTAAGGGCACAACTGGCAGAGATTGGTGAGTTTGTGTATTTAAGTAAACTTTTGTAGAATTTTGTTCATTACCTTCATTATCAGTATTTGTAAGAGATATTTTGTGCTTTTTTTCCTCTTCCTCATCTTAAAAGCTCATGTGCGTGTGGGTGTGGGTGTGGGTGTATTTACCTTTTTGTATTTACTTATTTGTAGTATACAGGAATTGAGCAATGCTTATGTTGTCCTGTCTCCATATCCACATTTATCTAGTCTACTTTTACACACATGAATGTTTTTCTCCCGCACCACCTTTTCGTCTAAGTCGATCCAAATATTTATGTATTTACCTAATTGTGATATACACGAAATGTGCTATGCTCGTGGGTTCCCGTTGCTGTTTCTCAGTAAGTCAAATTTAGCTTTAAACTCATTTAAGTTTTTAGACTGGACGATCTCTTTGTCCAGGCTATTCCATAAGTCTATACTTCTGTAAGGAAAGCTATATTTCTTGATATCCTTCAAGCAGCTTGACTTTTTCAATTTCATTCCGTGTCCTCTTGTTGCTCTGTTATCCCTTACAAACAGATCTTCTCGGTCAGTTTTATCTACTCCTATCATGGTCCTAAACACTGCAGTCATGTCTCCCCTCTTTCTCCTTTCCTCTAAGGAAGGCAAGTCCAGCTTTTCCAGCCTCTGTCTGTATGACAGATCTGCCAGGCTGGGAACCATCTTGGTTTCTGTTCTTTGTATTCTCTCAATCTTGTTTATATCTTTCTTTTTGTGAGGGGACCACACTACCGCTGCATATTCTAACCTGGGGCGGATCATGGCCACTATCAGTTTTTTCATCATCTCCTCATCCATATAATGAAATGCTACTCTTATGTTAGTCAAGAGTTTATACGTCTCTCTAACTATCTTGTTAATGTGTTTTTGAGGTGACAAACTGTCTTGGACCAGCACTCCCAAATCTTTCTCTTCTCTCATTTTTGGGATTAATTCATTACCCAACAAATAATTCTGTGATGGCCTCCTGGTACTTTTACCCATTTCCATTATTTTACATTTCTTTACATTAAATTTCATTTCCCACATCCGGCTCCAATCATGTATCCTATCCAGATCCTGCAGCATTTTACAATCATCCTCAACCTCTACCTTCCTCAAGATCTTTACATCATCAGCAAACAGACTTGCATAACTGTTCACTCCATCTACCATATCATTTACGTAAATTAGTAACATTACTGGTGCCAACTCCGAGCCTTGAGGGACTCCTCTTGTTACCTCCCTCCATCCAGACATCCTATCCTTTATTACTGTCCTCATTTGTCTGTCTCTAAAAAAGTCTCTCATCCATTCCAGGAGTTTCCCCTTCAGTCCTCCTATATACTCTAGTTTCCACATTAGTCTCTTATGAGGTACCTTGTCGAAGGCCTTCTCTAAGTCTAAGTACACACAATCCACCCAACCATCTCTCTCCTGTACCATGTCAATCGCTCTTGAATAAAAACTCAACAGGTTGGAAACACAGGACCTTCCACTTATGAATCCAAACTGACATTCAGCCAAAATATTCATCTCTTTTAGATATTTTATCCATCTGTCTTTCAGGATTCTCTCACACAATTTTGCGACCATGCTGGTTAGAGACACTGGTCTATAATTCAGGGGTTCTTCCCTGTTTCCTCCCATATAAATTGGTACCACATTTGCCTTCTTCCATTCTTGTGGCACTTTCTCCTCTTCCAGAGAACACACGATTAAACTGTGAATTTTATCTGCCAGTTGTTCTCTGCATTCCTTCAGTACCCGATTAGAAATTCCATCAGGTCCTAAGGCTTCCTTACATCTTGAGTTTCCAGTAATTTATACACTTCCTGCACCTCCACTTTTATATCTTTTATCACCGGTACATTTCTAATCACTCCCTCCCCTTCCACAAACTCTTTTTCATTAGTGAAAACCGATTGGAAACATTTGTTCATTATTTCAGCTTGCATTGCTGCATCTTTATAGACCTCTCCTTTTACTTTCAGTTTGGTGATTCCTTCCTTTTGTTTCAGTTTGCCATGAACAAATCTATAAAACAGTTTGGGTTCATCCGTGCATTTGTCTGTTATACCTTTTTCAAAATTCTTTTCTTCTTTACATATTCTTGTATATTCATTTCTAGTTCTTTTATATTTTTTCTTTGTTCTGTTGTTACCTCTCTTTCTCCAGTTGTTCCATGCCTTATCCCTTTCTTTTTTTGCTATCATACACCTTCTATTAAACCGCTCCTTTTTCCTGTTTTCTTTCCCTCTTACTCATGGTACAATTTTTTCCACTCCCAAATTATAGAGGTCTAGAAAGATATCCCACTTCCTCTGTATCTCTGGTTTCTCTGAATTTCCTCCAATCCGCATCTTCAAAGAATTGTCTCAATCCTGTAAAATTTGCTTTCCCAAAGCTGTATCTTCCCTGCCTATGAAGCTCGTCTCTTGGCTCGACGTTCCCTATCATCATCTGGAACTCAATGACCACGTAATCACTTTTTCCTATAGGACAGAAATATTTCAATGATTCTATTACATCGGGTTCTTTCGTAAACAGTAAATCTAACCTTGCTGGTGTGTCCTCACTTCGGAACCATGTCTCTTCTTTGACCCATTGCGTCATCACATTATTCATTATTATATTTAATAATATAGTGCCCCACGAATCCTTGCTACCTCTTGAGTCCCATTCTTCCCAGTTCACCTCTTTACAGTGTGTGTGTGTGTGTGTGTGTGTGTGTGTGTGTGTGTGTGTATGTGTGTATTTACCTAATTGTACAGTATTTACCTAATTGTGATGTACAGGAAATGAGCTACTCTCGTGGGGTCCCGTCTCCGTTTCACGATAAGTCAAATTTAGCTTTAAATTTGTTTAACTTTTTAGACTGGACGATCTTTGTCCAGGCTATTCCACAGGTCTATACATGTATAGTATAAGGAAAACTATATTTCTTGATATCCTTCAAGCAGCTTGGCTTCTTCAATTTCATTCTGTGTCCTCTTGGTACTCTCTTATCCCATACAAACAGATCTTCTGTCAGTTTCATCTACTCCCATCATGGTCCTGAACACAGCAATCATGTTGCCTCCCGCTGTCCTTTCTTCTAAGGAAGGCAAATCCAGCTTTTCCAGTCTCTCAGTGTACAACAGATCAGCCAGACTGGGGACCATCTTGGTTGCTGTTCTTTGTATTCTCTCAGTCTGTGGTTGCTGTTCTTTGTATTCTCTCAAGTCTTATTTATATCTCTCCTTTTGTGTTCGGACCACACTACTGCTGCATATTCTAACCTGGGGCAGATCATGGCCACTATAAATTTTTTCATCATCTCCTCATCCATATAATGAAATGCTACTCTTATGTGTGTGTGTGTGTGTGTGTGTGTGTGTGTGTGTGTGTGTGTGTGTGTGTGTGTGTGTGTGTTTTCTTACCTAATTGTTCTTATCTAATTATGGCTTTACAGGAATGAGGCAAGCTC
Organism: Coenobita brevimanus; assembly: GCF_032717465.1. Taxonomy (NCBI): domain Eukaryota; kingdom Metazoa; phylum Arthropoda; class Malacostraca; order Decapoda; family Coenobitidae; genus Coenobita; species Coenobita brevimanus. The sequence continues at coordinate 25,009,504 of NC_137012.1, forward strand.
ATACTGTCCTGTGTATTAAACCATTTTTATCATACATATCCTCAAATTTATTAATAGTTTTGGCACACGCTAATTATTTCGGTAGTGCATTCCACTGATCAGTTGCCCAATTTGGGAAACTGAATTTCCTTACATCTTTATCGCCTCTCTTTTTATGTAGTTTTATGCAGTGTCCTCTTGCTGATGGTTCTCCATAGGTTATATATTCATTTATGTCTATTTTCACTTTCCCTGATGCATTTATATAGCATAATCATGTCTCCTCTTTTCCTTCTCCTGCAGTGTTGGTAGATTCAGTTTTTCTAGTCATCTTTCGTAGCTTACATCCCTTAAGCTTGGTACCCATCTTGTAGCTGCCCTTCGTACTTTTCCAATCTTATCTATATGTTTTTTTAGATGAAGATTCCAGACTACTGATGCATACTCCATAGTTGGCCTAATGAGTGATGTTATTATCTTTCTCAGCATGTATTCATTTATATATGTGAATACTGTTCTCATATTAGCAAGCAATGCATACATGTTACGTACCTTCTCACTGATGTGATCAGATGGAGATGGTTTGTTATTGATAATCACTCCTAGGTCCTTTTCCTTTTCTGATATATGGAGGGTTGATCTTCCTAACTTATAATCCCAATCTGGTATTTTCTCACTTTTACCAAACTTAATTATGTGACAAAATTCCGTTTGCCATTTATTGCTCCATTCGTGAAGCTTATTTAATTTTTCTTATAGTTTTTTGCAGGAATCTGTGTTAGTAATTTTCCCTTGTATTTTTGCATCACCAGCAAACATATTTAGATAGCTTCCATTTCCAGTGTTAACTATCTGTGTCATTTATATATACTAAAAACATAATTGGTGCCAACACTGAGCCCTGTTGAACTCTGCTAGTCACTTTCTTCCTTGATGAGTGATTTCCCCTTAGGACTGTTATCATTTCCCTTTTTTTGAGAAAATCCTCTATCCAGCAGTACAGGTTGCCTTGGATACCTCCTTGATGGTACAGTTTCTATAAAACTCTTTGGTGTGGTACTCTGTCAAATGCTTTCTTGAAATATAAATAGTTACTGTTTACCCATCCTTCTCTTTTCTGTAATGTTTCTGTAACTCTGTCATAGTAGCTTAGTAGATTAGTAACACATGATTTTCCCTTTCTAAAACCAAACTGCCTTTCTGTTATCATACAGTGTTCTAGATGGTTTACCCAAACTTTTCTTATCAACTTTTCTAGTATCTGACTTACAACACTGGTCAGTGATGCTGGTCAGTGTTGAGTGGATTCTCTCAATTCCCTTTCTTGAACAGGGGAACAGTGTTTGCTTTCTTCCAAATATCAGTTAGTTTACCTTGACCTAAGGATTCCCTGAATATTAAATACTGTATAATGGTCTGCATGACTCTTCTGCACATTCATGTAGCACCCAACCTGTAATTTCATCTGGACCATATGCTTTTCTTTTATCTAATTTACTTAGCACTTCCTGTACTTCTTTTTCTGATATCTGTATATCTGGTAATACATGTGGGCATGCATGTTCCATGTCTCTTTCAAAATTATTTTCTTCTGTATTCATTTTACTGTGAAACTCTCTCGCCTTTGCTTGTACAAGAGGACCAGAAATAGGTGCTTCATTAGATCTTTCTAAGCAAAACCACTCGTACTATGAAGACTGAAGAGTATGCCTTTTTTCAGTGGACTTACTTGTCTCGCTTTTCATGAAAAATTCATTGGATGCTTGGGCCTTGATATCATAAATCATTCAATTTCCTACATTATATTCGGTCATCAGTGTTCTATAATGTTCGCCTTTTTCAAGTCAATTGCATATGTCCAGCTTCTGTTTCATGGTAAGCAGGACACGCTTATGTTTAGTTTGCTCTTTAAGCATTTTGGAGTGTAGAAATTACTGTCCATCAGAGCAACACAGGAGCAAGAGGGCTTGTTTACTGTCTCGTGGTAAAAAGCAGACTGGTGATTTGTGGAGGGTGTGGAGGATGACTGAATTTAAGTAGGGGAAAGAGGGGGAGAGGAGGGGTGGTTAAGAGGCTTTACTAGGGATTTACATTAGCCAGAAATGCCTTCACCTCGCTTTGTCCAACTTCACCCAGCCTCACGTGACACTGTAAAACGGCGGTTTGGCGGTCCATTCAAATTGGCGCACAGTTATAACTTACTAACATTTTTACCAGCCCTTGAATTTTCCTGTTTTTCTGAGTATTCCGTTTGTCTGGATACCGGATAGCAGGGATTGTACTGTATATATATATATATATATATATATATACTGTATATATATATATATATATATATATATATATATATATATATATATATATATATATATATATATATATATATATATGTATGTATATATATATATACAGTATATATACAGTACCCTCGCGTCCAACACGCATTAGTCCAGCACGATTCGGGTCCAGCATGGAGAGCAATTAATTAGTATTATTTAATACGATTTAATTACGGCAACACGAGTGTGTTAGCATAACACGGACAAAGCTCTGAGAAGTGGGCGAAATCCGCGGAGTTCACTCTAGCACGATCACCCCCGGTCCAACACGGTCATACTGGACATTCCCATGATGATGACAGCCAATGAAAAACTTCTGATCAAGTAGCCTTCCCCGCCCGCTGTCGTGACATGATCGTGATGCCGCCCAATTAAAAACGCTTCTGGTGTCACGTGATGTTTTGTTTAAATTTCTCCCGCCACAGCACCACTCAGTCGCATAATTGCATTGGAAGGTGCTTTTTTCTTGCTGCATTTTCTGCCCTTGTTACTGCATTTTACCCTGCTCACGATGCCTAGGAAGCCTTCTGAGAACCCCAAGAAGCAGCGGCACCTCCCTCAGGCCACCAAGCTAGAAAGCATCGAGAGGAAGAAGAAAGGGGAGAGGAAAGTTGACATTGCCAAGGCCTACGACATGAATGAAGCCAAGGTGATCATAATAAAAAACTTAAAACAAGATCCTGGCAGCCGAAGGCTATCACACGGCACTTCATACCAGGTTTACCGAGGATACGATGGTAAATCGGAACGGTAACGTGGTAAAATTGCCGACGATACCACGGGCATTTGGAATTCATCTGGATGGATTCCTGCCGAGCATATGACTGGGAAAACAGTGTGACCAAAACCCAGGCGACTCGACAGAGAATGTATCGTACTATAGCATTGAACATTTAGCCTGACACTGAATACATATTAATATTTTAGAATAAATATCAATCGTTTTGAAACCCTTCTCATCGGCGTGCGTACCAGTTTATAAACAAAGTTGCTTCTCCTTATTCTCTACCGAGTCAGCGACAGCGATCACTTTCCACAGTCACGAGACGGGGCTCTGGCAACAGTGTGAGAAGCATGCACTTTCCCGAGGATTACAGTGCTAGGACAGGCAGAAGCAGGACCTTCCATGGCTGTGGACAAAGATAGTGATTCTGAGTGTGATTTCGAAGGATTTATGAGGGAGGTTTGATTTCAAAGGATTTATGAGGGAGGTTGAGGAGGAGCAACAGCCATTACATGCTAGTGACGCCAGCAGCCATTCTCCGGGGACCCAGTAGGACTAACTACAGCCTTGGATACCACCTTCCATTCCCAGCAAGCCCACCAACACTATCCTAGAAGGTTAGTTATCATTCATAGCACAGTACCATTTATTATAATTACAATAGTACCAATATATGTATAGGTATATGGTAGGTATTTAGGGTGACTTTTCTGAGGGTTGCTGACATAATTCATTTTTCCCTATATAAGCTCTATTGTTAGTCCAACACGTTTTTGGTCCAACACGTGATCCATGCATGACAATATTACTGTGCTGGATGCGAGGGTACTGTATATATACGGTATATATATTTGCAATGCTTTTCCCATTCATTCCAAAATAGTTTCCTAATATTATAGTGTGATCATCCATTTTCATCCAGATTCTTAATTTGGCTCTTTATTCATAATCAGTCATTTCAATCCCCTTTTTAACCTCATTTTGTGCACTTGTTTTTATCAGTATACTCCCACTTTCTTTCAACTTTTTTTTGTTTTCTCACCTGATCTACTTATTCTTTCTCGCATTAATTTTTCCATCTTCATATTCACGTCATAACTTACTGCCTTGACAATTTCACTATGTCAGTGGTAGAGTTGTGAGTTCGCGCCGCACCTGGGTAAGCTCCCTTGCCGGGAGAGGTAGCGCTGTCTTGTCACCTCGCTGGTTGTAACAGCTGTGGCTCAGTGGGTTAGAGCGCTCTGACCAAAATGTCGGAGGTTCGAGTCCACTCAACAGTCATTGGTAGACATTAGGAAGGGCATCCAGTCACTAAGTACTGTATGCTCTAAAACCAAAGGCCTCTTCCCTGGGGCAATACCTTAGCTGTTATTAATATATAATATATGAAAATAAAAATGTATCCTTTCACATACCCCATTTTCATTTTTTAACCTTCCACACAGTCATGCAAGCCTCCAGGACTTATTGGGGCTCTGTTTAGGCATGGGATCCAGATCTAAAGCTTCAGTTTTTTTGTTTTAAGGTGGTTGATTGGAGCTGCAAGGCTTGGTGGATGAGTTTGGGAGAGTGTGTAAGAAACGGAATCTAAAGGTGAATGTAGGGAAGAATAAAGTGATGGTTTTTGAGAGAGGTGAAGTCAGTGAATGTACAGCGAGGTTGGATGGTGAGGAATTGGAAAATGTGAGTACGTTTAAGTACTTGGGTAGTGTGATGAGTAAGGATGGAGGTTTGGAGGGTGAAGTGCTTGAAAGGGTACAGCAGGGAAGAAAGGTTGCTGGTTCTTTGAAAGCAGTGATAAACGTACTTGGGTAGTGTGATGAGTAAGGATGGAGGTTTGGAGGGTGAAGTGCAGGAGTAGACTGTAGCACCAGTCAAGCAGGGCAGTACTCCCGAGGTGGATGGAAAGCTGATGACAGGGAGTGCTGGAACTCCCGTTTCATCAGCCCTCAGGACTAGTTCCTGACCATCCCCCTTTGCTGAACTTTTTCAGTGTCTCAGTTACACAGAGAGTAGGCCAGCATGCTCTCCAGTACAAATTTCTCTGACTATCTTCACCAAACTACATGCACAGTACACACTACACTTCCTATTCAAAATTCACCAAAAATGGCGTCAATTCACCCAGCCTCGGAGTCCCCAGGGGGGGGGACCATAAATGCCCCCGCCATCTGCCCCTCTCCCGGTGACGACTCGAGGTGCCTGGAACCACTGTCTGACTCTCTTCTTCATTTCTGCAACATTCGCGGCCTTTCATCTAACTTTCGCTCTGTTGAGCACCACCTCTCCTCCTCTAAACCTCACCTTCTTTTTCTAACGGAGACTCAGCTGTCTGAGGCAACTGACAGCAAACCCTTTTCTGTATCCTCCTACTTTCTCTATACTCATTTCAAAGCCAAAGGTGGCTGTTGTGTATACATACGCAACGACTTATCTTGCTCTCCTGTTCCTGAACTTGATTCTTCTGAATTCTCCACACTCTGGCTTCGGCTTTCCTGTCATTCTCTGACTAAATATATCTGTGCTGTTTACTTATCCCCTAATTCTACTGACTTTCAAAAATTCTTTGACTATCTTACTTCTACGATGGAACACATTCTGTCCATTTCTCCTTTCTCTGAAATCTCCATTCTTGGAGATTTCAATGTTCACCACCACCTTTGGCTCTCCTCTCCTTTCACGGATCCACCTGGTGAACAAGCCTACATCTTTTCTATCCTTAATGACCTAGAGCAGCTTGTACAGCACCCTACCCGTATCTCTGACCGCCTTGGAGAGAGCTCCAACATACTTGACCTCTTCCTCACAACTAACCCTTCTGCTTACTCTGTTAATCTTTTCTCTCCGTTGGGCTCCTCCGATCACAACCTTATTACCTTAACCTGTCCTATCACTCCAGTACGGCCTGTGGACCCTCCAGGGAAACGTCGTCTGTGGCATTTTGGAGCCGCGGACTGGGAGGCCCTCAGGCAGTACTTCTTTGATTTTCCCTGGAATGATTATTGCTTCCATGGCCGTGAGCCATCTGAGTGTGCCTTGCGCATTACGGAGTTTATTCTCTCGGGCATGGAAGCATACATTCCTTTCTCATATCCTTTGACTAACGCAAGAAAGCCTTGGTTTAATCACGCTTGTTCTAATGCTGTCCGCAACAAGGAGAAGGCCTACAAAAGGTACCGGAGCCAACCCACCCCTGAATCACATAATCTTTACGTTTCTGCCCGGAATCGTGCTAAGTCTGTTCTTCGCTCTACTAAAAATAATTTCATCCATACTAAATGCTCTCAACTCTCCAACTCGAATTCTTCCCGCTCCTTCTGGCACCTTGCCAAAAATCTTTCTAACAACTTTACCTCATCATCCTTCCCTCCTCTTTTCTACTCTGATGGTTCTGTAGCTATTTCTTCTACTGATAAAGCAGATCTCTTCGCACAGACTTTCTCCTCCAATTCCACCTTAGACGATTCCGGTGCTGTTCCTCCATCACTTCCCCCCTCTGACTTCCTCATGGCTAACATTAAAATTTCTTCAGTTGATGTATTTTCTGCCATCACTGGCCTCAGTACTAACAAGGCATATGGGCCTGATGGGGTCCCTCCTGTTGTTCTCAAGAACTGTGCTTCTGTGCTTACACCCTGCCTAGGCAAACTCTTTCGCCTTTGTCTGTCAACTTGTACCTTTCCTTCTTGCTGGAAGTTTGCTCTCATTCAGCCAGTCCCAAAGAAGGGTGACCACTCCCAACCCTCCAACTATTGTCCAATTGCTTTAACGTCCTGTATTTCAAAAGTTTTCGAGTCAATTCTTAATAGAAAAATTTTAAGACATCTTTCCTATCACAACCTTCTTTCCGATCTTCAGTATGGGTTCCGTCAGGGACGCTCCACTGGCGATCTTCTCACCTACCTTTCAGACTCCTGGTCATCCTCCTTTCGGGACTTTGGCGAAAGCTTTGCCATTGCACTTGACATCTCAAAGGCTTTCGATCGAGTCTGGCATAAATCTTTAATTTCCAAACTGCCCTCCTACGGTTTCTATCCTTCTATCTGTGCCTTCATCGCTAGCTTCCTTTCTGGTCGTTCTATAGCCGCTGTTGTAGACGGCCATCGTTCTTCTCCTAGATCTATCAACAGTGGTGTTCCTCAGGGCTCTGTCCTATCACCAACTCTCTTCCTTTTATTCATCAATGATCTTCTAAGCTGTACATCTAACCCTATCCACTCATACGCTGATGACCCCACCCTTCACCTTTCCATTCGGTTCCCTCAACGCCCATCTTAACGGTTACTTCAAGAAACAAGGGATGAGGCTATGGCACACCTAATGTCTGACTTGGCTCATATCTCTGACTGGGGTAAAAATAATATGGTTGTCTTTAATGCATCTAAGACTCAGTTCTTACACCTATCAACCCGACAAAATCTTCCACAGGTATACCCACTAATGTTTAATAATATTCAGCTTAATCCTGCATCATCCTTGAACATGCTTGGGGTTTCATTTACTCGGGACTTATCTTGGAAAGATCATATTACATCTCTTGTAAAATCTGCTTCCAAGAGATTGGGTGTGCTAAGCCGACTCCGCTCTTTCTTTACCCCTACACAATTGTTGACTCTATACAGGGGTTTTATCCGCCCCTGTGTGGAGTACAACTCTCATGTGTGGGGAGGCTCCCCACATACAGCTCTTCTCAATAGGATGGAGTCAAAGGCTTTTCGTCTCATTAACTCTCCTCCTCTTACTGACTCCCTTCAACCTCTGTCTCTTCGCCGCACTGTTGCATCTTTATCTCTTTTCTATCGCTACCTTAATGGTCACTGCTCCTCTGAACTGTCTGCTTGCATTCCTCCACCTCTACGGCGGGCGCGTAGCACCCGTCTGGCAGCAAACTCTCATCCCTTTTCTGTCCAGCTCTCTAATGCAAGAGTTAACCGTTACTCCCAGTCTTTCATTTATGCAACAGGTCAGCTCTGGAACTGTCTCCCTCTGTCTGTATTTCCTGCTGCCTATGATCTCCAGTCTTTCAAACGTAGTGTGTCCAGGCATCTCAAAATGATCGGATCTTGAATTTGGCTCTCTGTTGTATTTTGTTTTTCTCTTGGAGGGAACTGTTACTGCGGGCTCATGGCCTTTGGTTCCTTCTTCCTCGCATTTAAAAAAAAAAAAAAGAAAAAAAAAAGAAAAGGGTACAGCAGGGAAGAAAGGTTGCTGGTTCTTTGAAAGCAGTGATAAGAAACAGGGAAGTGAGCATGGAAGTGAAAAAGTTACTACATGACAGTATTGTGATACCAACTCTAACGTACGGAAGTGAAGCTTGGACGTTGTTGGAAGGACACAAGCCAAGAGTGAGAGCAGTGGAAATGAGTTATTTAAGAGGAGCCTGTGGAGTCACATGGAGAGACAGGCTGACGAATGAGGATATAAAGGAGCGTTGTGGTGTGGATGTGGATGTGATAGGAAGCGTTATGAGGAACACATTGAGGTGGTTTGGCCATGTGGAGAGGATGGAGGGTGAAATACTGACGAAGAGAGTGTATGTGAATGAGGTGGAGGGGGGAAGAGGGAGGGGGAGGCCGAGGATAAGATGTAGGGATGGGGTGGAGAGGTATATGAGAGAGGGGGGTGTGAGTTGGGAGCAGGGCAGTGAAATGGCGGGGGACAGGGCGACTTGGAGGCGATTTGTTTGTGGCCACCCCAAACGGGATTGAGGCGTCTGGCAATAGATAGATAGATTGGTTAGGGGATAAGGAGATTTTTGTTCCAAACCTCCCCTTCCCTTTAAATTGCATCTGTGGCACAAAGGAAATATGTTGGATTTTAATGTCACCTATCTGTGAAGCAGTATGATAAATGCATATTTCTAATTTGGGTGCTGCTTTATTAATACCATTGTTACTGTGTATGATATGCTGAGAATAAGAGAAATTCCTGTATTTGCTTGTACAGTTTTGTGTTATGTAGTTGAAGTCATCATTCTGTATCTCAGTCTATCATCCTTTCTTCATACTTCTCCTTTTCTGTCCTTTCTCTTTTTATTACCCTTCTTTCCACTTCAGGTAGCTCTCCACCAAATTACAAGCCTAATGGTTTCCTGCAGCCCAGGAAACCATTTACAATACTGCATGGTGACCATATAACCATTTAACAGGATGAAGAGGAGCCTGATATGGTGACCCTTCTTCAGGTAGCTCTACACTGAGTGACAAGCCTAATGGTTTCCTGCAGCCCAGGTTATTGTGTGGTAACCATATAACCAGATAACAAGGTGATGTGGAGCCAGATATGGTGCCCCTGCTAACTGGGTGGAGAGACACAAATGTGGCAGCCATCCAGGAACCAAACCTTCACCCTTTTACCATGCTCCTCGCTATGGTGAAACATGGTCAATCACAAGGAAGCATCATTTCACTTCATTTGGCAACCCTGGCAAGGTGGTTGCTTCCCTGTGGTTGATGGCTCTGTTCAGCCAGACAGACCGGGGGTTGATTAACAACAACAACAACACAGTGGAAGCATATGGGGTTTTAACGTCAGCAATTTGTGAAGTAGTATAATTGATATATTTTTTTATTTTGGTGACATTATTATATACACCTAATGCACAGCATTGTCAGTTAAATATGCTGAAAATAAAGCAGAGTCATGTATTTGCATTCAGTAGCTATACTGTGATAGTTGAAGTGAGTAATGGAGAGGGGGATGTATGACTAGTTAGCCTGTTGGGATGGAGATCTCTCACTTAGGCCTAAATGGGACGTTTTCTTAATCAAGCTTTTTGTTTGCTTATGTTATCTAGATAAGTTAGCATCCTATGTACCATTAAAGTTTGAGGTGGTTAGTTTATGATAGTTCTATATTTATTTAGGCTGTAATGATATAGAGTGTCGCTGTTTGAGAGTACGTCTAAAAGTATTACTGTATAAGTATCCACTGAGACTAAAATATATTTCTCATGTAATGTTTGTAACACTTCAGGCCTAGAAGCAAGTGAAAGACTATCAACCCCTGATTCTCATCGCAAGAAAAAGAGCCGCTTCATTGAAGATGAAGAGGAAAACATGTGTGAAGTGTGCAGACAAAATCTTTATGTTGCTTTGGTCAGTATTTATTTTTGTCTAATGATTTCTTATGAGCATTGTATATGATGATAATTAAAGGTCTTGTATGAAATAAGGATCACTACTCTTATCTTGCATGGATTAATAAGGATTATTTTTTTATTACTACACTTATATTCATAATTTTCATTCTATTAAACTTCATTTTCAGATAGTCCATTAACCTGCAGGAATTCCGTAACTTACCAAACCAACCATAATCTGCATAACTCGTACTGTTTTCTGTATTTTAGGTAACTAATTCCCAAGAAGAAGCAGTGTATTGTTTAGAACATGCATATGACTTCCTGAGCAAGAACCCATCCCACATGGAATACTGTAAGCTGATGTATACATATAGTTTGGTAAGTAAATGGTTGTGTTATGCCTGTTAGTTAAGTACTTTTCTGATAGTTATGAGCAGCAGTAGTCTGATGATTATATAACAGTAGCCATTTCCCATTTATTTTAATACCGTAAGTATATTTATTTGTTCTTTTACTCCCATAGTTTCTTTGGTAGGTGAGGGCACATCATCCACTCACTTGATATAGTGCTGCCCTCAGGTGACTGCCCTTTCCTCTCTTCCTTCCTTCCTTCCTTCCTTCCTCTTCTGTCTTTCTTCCCTTCATTTTTTCCTCTTCTTCTGCCTATGGGTGACTCTACAGTGAGTGACAAGCCAAATGGTTTCCTGTACACCAGGAAACCATTTACTATGCTGAGTGGTAACCATATAACCAAATTATTGCACCTGGTGGTTTAGTGGGCAGTTAAGGCACTCCAGTCAGATTGAGCCTTGCAGGTTTCTATCCAAGGGGTGGTTGGGGTTTATTGCTCACGTAATGCCACTCAGGGATGAGTGAGGCTGGTCACTCTCATCTTAAATGTCAGGACCAACTTGCCTAGTTCTGGGCTTCTACACTTCTCATGGAGTGTCACAGGATTAGATGATGAATGAATGAATGAACCAACCAGAAGACATTTTCTGTTTTAATGACATCTGCATATTCAAGTGACATCGACATAAACGAGTTGATCGAGGAGGGAAAAGTCACCCCCTTTGAATGTATGTACCATTCTTGACACTTGAGGAGTTGGCAAAACCTGCACAACTGTGCCCTCTGCTATCTCATCTCTGTCTGAGTTATCAGGGAAATGAAACTCTGTTGATGTCCGTCTTTCTAAGGTACACTCAACCCCCTGCTATCGCGTCTAATTGGTCACAGCAAACGCGCGTGATAGCTGAATACGCGATAGCTGAACTGAACAATCAATGGGAATATTTCCAATTGGTTTTTCGGTGGCCCATTTTTCTAACTTTTAACCACTGTCTGCGATTTCCTTCCAATCTCTCCTCCAACATGAAATAAAGCATTATTTTATTAATAATAACAGTATAATGAATAAATAAACAACATAAAAGGCCATCAAACTTTTATAAGGATTAAGGCTTGGGTGGTTTGATGGGTTCCGAGGCTTGGAAGTGACTTAATTGCCGCCAGATCTCTTTAGCTGTCTCCATGATTTCTTAGTGTACACAGTTAAAGGGGGTATTGCACGGTACATCGTATCAGGAATGGCCGAGGAAGATTTAAGTGGAACAACACTTGCACGCTATCACACACGTTCCTCATACTGTTGCCAGAGCCCCATCTCAGTTGTAAATACGTGATTACTTTATCGACATCACAGTTTTCTCGGCATAGGAAATATTAACTCTTTATATGGGTTTCAAGATGATTGATATTTATTCTAAAATACAGTATTAATAAATATTCAGTGTTAGGCTAAATTTCAATGCTGTAATACGATATATTCTTTCGAGTCGAATGGGTTTTGTTCACACTGTTTTGCCTGTCGTATGCTTGGCAGGAATCCGTTCAAAGAATCAGATGCATTCCAAATGCCCGTGGTATCGTCGGCAATTTTACCACGTTACCGTTCTGATTAACCATCGTATCCTCGGCAAACTTTGTTTGAAGTGCCGTGTGAATAAGTTTCACTTTGCCTGTCTTCAAACTCGATGCGTGATAGCGGTCTTGGGGTGCGTGATAGCATGTATGGTTGTACATTTGATGTGTGCGCGATAGCAGATAAACGTGATAGCTAAACGTGTGATAGCAGGGGGTTGAGTGTAATTAACTTTGATCATGCCCTCTTCAGGCACTGACTCAGTGACTGCAGTTCATAATGCTTAGTCAACTTCTTGGTTCTGTAATGAACCAGTACAGCAATGAAAACAAGGGAACAAGGTAGTCTGCCACCAGAGGGCAGGTTAATTGTGCTTGTCCACCACCAAGCTCCCCCTCCTTACCCCCACAAAACTGCCGATTTTTTTAGGTGGATGGATAGGAGATCTGAAACTTAGCCATCTCTCATGTCTTGCTGCATGTAATATTAGTATAGTTTATTCAGCTGTTACATGTATTGTTATGAGAATACATCTGCCTTCAGCTCAGCAAGAAATAATTATATTGGACATGTGGAGAGGATGGAGAATGAAAGACTGACTAAGAGGGTGTATGTAGGTGAGGTGGAGGGAGGGAGAGGGAGGGGTAGACTGAGGATGAGGTGGAGGGATGGAGTTGAGAGGTATATGAGGGAGGGGGGGGGTGAGTTGGGGGGAGGGGAGTCAAATGGTGGGTGACAGAGTGACTTGGAGGCGTTTTGTCTGCTGCCACCCTTTGCGGGATTAGGGCGTCGGGCTATAGATAGATAGAGATAGGCTTTAGCAGATTTCAGTAGAATGACCCCGCTGTGTAGAATTTTATTCCAAATATTTATCATCATCATGATCATCATCCAGACCTCCTTTCCCACCCTAGGGTAGGGTGAGGAGTAGCAACGTCTAGACAGCCCAAGTTTGCCCACTCCAGTGGGCCATGCATCCATTCATTAATGATTCAAGCCCCTAGAATCTTGGCTCTATCTGATACACCAAAAAGTTTCACCACATTCTCTAGCTTCATATAAACGTATCTGATAGAGTCAGTCTGAATGCTGTCATGTTAAAAAGGGGTGCCAAATGCCAGATCATGCACTTCTTCTCACAACGTTCATCGAGCGTCACCGACTTCCAGACCACTCTTCCTCACACACTCATCCACCATATCCCTCCACCTTCTCCTTGGCCTACCTCACCTCCTCACTCCTTCAGATTCGCCCAGCTATATCTTTTTCACCACCCTGTTGATATCCATTCTCTCCACATGACCATACCATCTCAGTACATCCTCTGCAATTCTGGTGTCCATAGACTTCCTCACTCCGTATCTTTCATGAATCACATTATTTCATATCCCATCCACTTTTTGTACTCCACATACATTCCTCAGCAGTCCCATCTCCATTGCTTTCACTCTTGACTTTCCATTTTCATGCCACACCATTGTATCACATCCTTATGTTAACGCTGGCACCAACACACCTTCAGGTAAGCCTTGTGCAGTGTAACACTCAAGCCTCAGTCTCTAATCAAGGCCTTCATATTATCACCAGCTATCATCCTTCTTTGTGTCACTCTACTTTCCACTTCCTTTGCACATTTTCCTCTCTTTTCTGTCACTGTACCCAGGTGTTTGAACACTCTCACCAATTCCAGTCTCTCTTCATTCACAGTAACATCGCACTGGGAGTCACCGTCTCTCACTGTTACCATCACTTTACTCTTTTCTACATTTCCTCTCAGGGCACGATGCTCACAGACATCTACAGAAGTCTGCGCTAGTCTACCAAGCTCTTGTCCGGTATTTGCAAGTAGGACTGTATCATCAGCATACAACAATTTTGAGATATTCCATCCATCACCATTCATTACCAATGCCATTCCACTCTCCATTAGTCGTGTTTTTACTTTTCTTGTCGCCCCATCCATATATATATATTGAACAACCATGGGGACATCACACAACCTTGTCGTACGCCCACATTGATCGTGAACCATTCACTTAGATGCTCATTTACCCTTACACATGCCTCACTACCATCATAAAATCTCTTGACACATGGCAGCTTACCATCGACACCGTACATTCGCAAAACCTTCCACAATCCTTCTCTGTCTGTTTTGTCGTATGCATTTTTCAGATCCATAAATGCCATAAACACCTTATAGTCCATCTCACAAGCCTTCTCCACTGTCTCTCACTGTAAATATTTTATCCACACATACTCTGCCACTCCTAAAGCCACCCTGTTCATCACTCACTAGGACTTCTGATATCTGTCTTACTTTTTCTGTAATAATTCTTCCATATACCTTCTCTACCACACCCAATAAACTTATGCCACAATACTTCTTGCACTCACTTCGCTCACCTTTATTTTTGTACAGGGGTACAATCACAACCTTTATCTACTCTGCTGGCACAGTTTCACTCCTCCATGCCTTCTTACACATCTCCATCAAGCACTTCATTCTTCTCTCTCCACTAGTGTACTCTGAATTGTCTTTGCATACACCTCATCAACCCCAGCTGCTTTCACATTTTTCAACTACTTCATGGCATTCTTCATATGTGTGAGTGTCCTGTTTCCTGGCACTGCATTCCTTCTCTGCATGCCCCCCAAACCAATCATGTTTACAGCTGCTCTGTTCTGTCTATTCCCATTCATCAGGCTTTCAAAATATTCTTTCCATCTGGTCTTTACTTCATCCCTATGGGTTAATAATCTACCGCCTGTATCCCTCACACTTTCAAATTTCTTTCCACTCTCACTTTTACATTTCCACACCTCTTTCCAGAATAACTTCTTATTTTCAGAGTAGTTTGCATTCGTTGTTTATCCTAGATCATCATTTACCTCCTTTTGTTTCCCCTTCACTAGTCATTCTACGTGCTTCTTGCTCTCAATATATTCAGTTCTTATTTTAACTGAACACCTGTTCTGTAACTACTCTAGCCATTTCTTCCTCTTTTCCTCCACTGCTCTCTTGATCTCTTCATCCCACTGTGCCGTACCTTTCTTCTTTGTTGTTACTCTTGCCACCCCACACCCCGCATTCCTAACTAAGCAGTCCCTTTGTGCATTCCACAGGCTGTCCAGATCCATTTCATTCCAGTTGACTGACTCCATCTCCTCCCGTACTTTGGCCCTGTACTCATCTGCCATTTCTTTGATCCTCACCTTCTTGACTTTCAGTTTTTCTCCCTGACTGCTCCTCTCTCTCCTGGTCCACCTCACTCCTCTCAGCTTGATCTTGCATACCACAATCATATGATCTGACAGACCTCTACATCGTCCTCTCATGGCCCTTATATCAGCAGCCATTCCCAGCATCGACCTCTCAATGAGAAAGTAATCAATCAGGTTCCTTTCAGCACAATCCCCGTTCCGTCTATACCATGTACATTTATGTGCATCTTTGTGTTTGAAATATGAGTTTCATATACACAACCTCCTTTCCTGACACATATTCTTCAGTCGCATCTCATTATCATTTTCTCCTGGTATTTCATTACAACCCATTATGTCAGTTTCAGGACCAATGCCTACTGTTTCATTGATATTGCCCATTACAATCACTTTATAGCTCCTGGGCATTTCTCCCACTGCTTCATCCAGCTCATCCCAAAACCTGTCTTTCTTTCTCTCACTCCTGTCATCACATGGTGCATACGCTACAATCACTGCCACTTTCACCTTCTGAAACTTGAACTTGACATACATACATCTCGAGCTGATGCATTTGTAATCTCTCATTCCACTCTGCCACACTTCATTCATCAACAAAGCAACTCTTCCTTGCATCTTCCTCGCCCATTCACACCAGATCTCATACATTTCACACCCTCCCACTCCTCCACTTCACACCCTTTCATTTTTGTTTCACACAATGCCCTCATGGCATATCTCACACTCTTGAATACATTCACCACTTCCACCCTCTTGCTCTGCTCATTCACACCTTTCACATGCCATATGGCCATGTGAATCTGCCCATTTGGTTGGGGCCCTGGGCAGGTATTGGGCCCTCCCAGGCTCTCCGGAACTTTTGCCATGATTAAGTGATTTTGGATATTGGAAACTGGGGGACATTTAACCTGGGCAAGAACCTTGGTTATACAGTATGGTTACCACCCAGTATAGTAAATGGTTTCTTGGGTACAGGAAACCATTTGGCTTGTCACTCAGTGCAGAGACCTTACGGCATCCCTACATTGAGTGAGTAGTGCATGTTAGGTGCCCCCACCTACCACCTAATATTTATTCAAATATTTATTTATCTTCTAAATGATGTACTAAAATCTGATTAAGAGTGACAGGTTATATGACTACTAGCCTTAAAAGTCACACTCCTTCCTTGTATGTGGGGAGCCACATATCCACCCATCCTCATATCCACTCGACCCATCCAGCACTCACTCTTCCCAGCCACCTGGGCTACCCACCAAGCACAGTGATGTCGGCCATCCAGCCTGCCCACCCACAAATGCCACCCACCAAGCTCATCAAACAGTGCCACCCAACACATCTACCAACCCTGAACCCACCCACCTACCCAACCCACCAACCGAAC
Source organism: Coenobita brevimanus (assembly GCF_032717465.1). Classification (NCBI taxonomy): domain Eukaryota; kingdom Metazoa; phylum Arthropoda; class Malacostraca; order Decapoda; family Coenobitidae; genus Coenobita; species Coenobita brevimanus. Next base: position 25,026,163 of record NC_137012.1, read on the forward strand.
CACTTACGCAGAACACCCTGGCCACACAACCTTTTCTGCCACCATGGCGACCCACTGTGTTACCACACACCCTGGCAACCCACACATTCCAATGACCCATCTTGCCCACCAACCACAATCACCCACCCTCCCCACCCAAGAATGCCACCCACCCTTCTCACCGAACAATGCCATCCATGACACCGACCCATCCAGTCTTCCCACCGTACCCACCTATCTCTCCTTGATTTCAGTGTAATTGCAGTGCTTTCTTGTTTAAAGCTGTGCGTGAGACACATTACGTCTTTTTCCAGTAACGATCCTCGTTCAATGCACGTAACTTGTGTGACGGAGCATATGGCTTATCAGAGTCTCTTACAAGATATCACAGGGTTACATTAGTAAGGTACTAGGATGCCTGTTTATGATATAAAGTTATGTTAGTTTTCTCCAATTCGTAAGCTGTGTATGGGAAAAATGTTAAAAAAAACGTCACATACGTTACTCCTGAAGTACAGTACTTCCACTTCAAGGTTGTGCTACAGTCTAACCGCAAAGCATATGTAATCAACCGTAGTGACAGTTACAACTCAAATAGATGCTATTTCAATAAAAAACAATGACAGCATTCCAAACATATATATACTTGGGTCAGTGATAAAAAGAAAATCACTAATTTCAGCGTGACTTTTTCTTCATTGACATGGTATGACATTTTTTAATCCCTCACTTTCAGTAGACAGTTTATAAACTTTTTCTTTTCAGATTCATAAAATTCTGTGTTTAAGTTGATATATAATTTTTATATTATTGATCAGTTCCAAGATTGACACAAAAGGTTGACATTTTCATGGAATGACCCAGGAGGTAATTGATGATCTAGGAAGAAAAATGGATGCAAATTACTCAGAAAATAGGAAGTTATTCTGGAAAGAGGTTCAGAAATATAGAAGTGACAATGGAAAGAAATGTGAAAGTGTGAAGGATGTAAGTAGTAGATTATTAACCCTTAGACGCACCAATGATGGGCTGGCCTGTCATGCATTTGTCAACCTCTGACAGTATGACGAGTTTGCCCATCATCCGATGTAATCTCTAAGGAAATATTTTGGGAGTCGTCATTTTTGTTGGATGACGGGCAAAAGTGGGCGGAGCTATGCCTGCCAAGCTAGTGTATGCGTGCTCACTCGTTTTCCTCTGCTCAGTGTTGTGTGAGGTTGCTGACAGATTGGATGTACCCCTCTTGATCTCCCACAGAAAGTGCCTATTTCTCTGGATCTGTTGCATTTTTTTCCCAGAAAATTTTTGTGAATGTAGCTAAAAGTGAGTGTGTGAAGGCTAGCAAAATGCCTAAGGCAAAGAGGTCGTTGTTTAAAGGCAAAGATTCTGCTAATGTTCGCGGTGAGGAAGTGCCTGGCACCTCTGATTCAAGTGCATATGTACTGAGCAAGAGTTACGCGCCACAGCCAAAATTTACGTGCACCCCCCGACGTGAAAGGGTTAACCCTTGGAGATGAAGTAAGGACCAGATGGAAAGAATATTTTGAAAGTCTGATGAATGGGAATGGAGAGAGCAGAGTGGCTGTAAACATGATTGATTTTGGAGGTGTGCAGAGATGGAATGCAATGCCAGGAAACATGACACTCGCAGAAGTGAAGAATGCTGTGAAACAACTGAAAAATGGGAAAGTAGCTGGGGTTGATGAGGTGTATGTAGAGATGATTAAGTGTGGTGGAGAGAGGAGAATGAAGTACTTGTTGGAGATATGTAAGAAGGCATGGAGGAGTGAAACTGTGCCAGTAGAAGGGGAAAAGGCTGTGATTGTACCCCTGTGCGTGAAGTGAGTACAAGAATTATTGTGGCATAAGTTTATTGAGTGTTGTAGGGAAGGTGTATGGAAGAATTATTATAGAGAAAGTACTAATAAGAGAGAAATCAGAAGGCCTAGTGAGTGACGAACAGGGTGGCTTTAGGAGTGGCAGAGGATGTATGGATCATTTATTTGCAGTGAGACAGACGGTGAAGGCTTGTGAGAAGGACTATAAGGTGTTTAGGGCATTTATGGATTTGAAAAAAGTATACGGCAGAGTAAACGGAAAAGGACTGTGGATGGTTTTACACATGTATGGTGTAGATGGTAAGTAGCTAAATGCTGTTAAAGGTTTTTATGATGGTAGTGAAGCATGTGTGAGGGTAAATGGGCATCTTAGGTGAATGGTTCACAATCAGTTTTGACATGCAACAAGGTTGTGTGATGTCCCCATGGTTGTTTGATATATATATATATATATATATATATATATATATATGATGAGAGAACTAAAAACACGAGTAGTGGAGAGAGGGATGGCAATGGTGATGAATGGTCTATCTATCTATCTATTGCCAGACGCCTCAATCCCGTTTGGGGTGGCCACAAACAAATCGCCTCCAAGTCGCCCTGTCCCCTGCCATTTCACTGCCCTGCTCCCAACTCACACCCCCCTCTCTCATATACTTCTCCACCCCATCCCTCCATCTCATCCTCGGCCTCCCCTTCCCTCTTCCCCCCTCCACCTCACTCACATACACTCTCTTCGTCAGTCTTTCACCCTCCATCCTCTCCACATGGCCAAACCACCTCAGTGTGTTCCCCATAACGCTTCCTATCACTTCCACATCAACACCACAACGCTCCTTTATATCCTCATTCATCAGCCTGTCTCTCCATGTGACTCCACAGGCTCCTCTTAAATAACTCATTTCCACTGCTCTCACTCTTGACTTGTGTCCTTCCAACAACGTCCAAGCTTCACTTCCGTACATTAGAGTTGGTATCACAATACTGTCATGTAGTAACTTTTTCACTTCCATGCTCACTTCCCTGTTTCTTATCACTGCTTTCAAAGAACCAGCAACCTTTCTTCCCTGCTGTACCCTTTCAAGCACTTCACCCTCCAAACCTCCATCCTTACTCATCACACTACCCAAGTACTTAAACATACTCACATTTTCCAATTCCTCACCATCCAACCTCGCTGTACATTCACTGACTTCTCCTCTCTCAAAGACCATCACTTTACTCTTCCCTACATTCACCTTTAGATTCCGTTTCTTACACACTCTCCCAAACTCATCCACCAAGCCTTGCAGCTCCCCTTCGTCTTCACTCAACAACACAGTATCATCTACAAACAACAGTACAGGGAGTTTCCAAACATCTCACCAGGGCCACTCCAACATCCACTACCCTACCTTGTACCTCTTTTATTACCCCATCCATATACAGATTGAACAACCATGGAGACATGACACATCCCTGTTTCAACCCAACTTTCAAAGAGAAAAATTCACTTAGTTCACCATCCACACGCACTGCAGCCTTCGCACCATCGTACATACTCTTCACAGCATTCAACAACTTCCCATCTACTCCATAAATTCTTAACACTTTCCACAATCCTTGTCTATCCACCCTTTCATATGCTTTCTCCAAATCCATGAAAGCCGCATACAACTTCTTTCCCTTCTCTAGAAACTTTTCCACTAAAGATCTAAGAATGAATATCTGATCTACACAACCTCTTCCCTTCCTAAAGCCTCCCTGTTCGTCTCCAACTAATTTCTCTGTTCTTTCTCTAACTCTGTCAATAAGTATTCTACCATACACTTTTCCTATTATACTAAGAAGACAAATGCCCCTATGATGGTGATGGATGGAATATCTCAAATTTGATGTATGCTGATGATGCAGTACTACTTGCAAATACCAGACAGAAGCTTGGTAGAGTAGTGCAGAGTTTTGTAGATATCTGTGAGTACCGTGCCTTGAGAACAAATGTAGAAAAGAGTAAAGTGGTGGTTATAGAGAGAGAATGTGACTCTCAGTTTGATGTTACAGTGAATGGAGAGAGACTGGAATTGGTGAGAGTTCAAATACTTGGGTTCAGTGACAGAAAATATAGGAAAATGTGTAAAAGAAGTGGAAACTAGAGTACCACAAGGAAGGAAAGTAGCTGGTGCTATGAAGGCCTTGATAAGAACCAGAGGCTTTGGTGTTGCAGCTGTGCAAGGCTTACATGAAGGAGTGTTAGTGCCAATGTTAACATATGGATGTGAGACTATGGTGTTGCATGAAAATGAAAAGTTAAGAGTAAGAGCAGTGGAGATGGGACTGTTGAGGAATGTACTGTATGTGGAGTACAGAGAGTGGATAGGAGATGGAATAATGTGACTCATGAAAGATGCGGAGTGAAGAAGTCTGTGGACACAAGAATCGAAGAGAGTGTACTGAGATGGTATGGTCATGTGGAGAGAGTGGATGACCATAGAGTGGTTAAGAAGGTATACCTGAGCAAATTTGAAGGAGGGAGGAAGTGAGGTAGGCCAAGAAGAAGGTGGAGAGATGTGGTGGATGAGTACATGAGGAAGAGAGCTATGGTAGTTGGTGAGGCTAAAGGACTGACAAGAGATCGAGCTGGCTGGATGAATTTTGTGTGGAGAAGCACATGACCAGGGATTTGGCACCCCTTTTTAACATGACAGCATTCGGATTGACTCTATCAGATAGGTACACTATATGTGAAGCTACAGTACATTGTGAAACCTTTTGGCCTATCAGATGGAGCCAGGATTCTGTGGACTTGAATGGTGAGTAAATGGAAGCATGGCCCATTGAATTGGGCAGACTTTGGCTGTCTGGATGCTGCTACTCCTCACTCAGTCCTAGGGTAGGAGAGGAGGTCCAGATGATGATGATGATGATGATGAAATGTAAGTGTAATGAAAAGCGAGAAAAGTTATATATATGTGTGCACATGGTTAAGCCTCTGATGTAGATCCAGGATCCAGAGACTAGAAAGTTAACTGAATAAGTTTTGCCCATTTCAATGTGCATACAAATGACAGTTCTCCACCTCTCATTGTTTTACTTTTGCTTTCTGGACCTTAACTCATCCCATCTTTTGAACACCACCACCACAGTCATGTTGACCAGGGCTTGGTTCATGTCACATTTATTAGATGTTCAGAATGTCTTCTGTCTACTTCTTGTTAATAATGAGTAACCACATTTGTAAGTTCGTCTTTCATTCAGACATTTAATGTTCATATATATAAACTGTTTTTTTTTTTTTCCACTGTAATATTCATTACTGTTTGTTATTTGCCTTTCAGTCTGAGCTGGATAGTGCAATAAAACAGATGGAGGAGCGGATACAGCTCAAGAGTGGGAAGAAATGCTCACCCAATAGCAAGAAAGGGAAGCGGGAGCATCTCGATTCCTTCAGTAGTACTAGCAGTTCCAACCTCTGAGTGAAATTGGTGAATTGTGTTTGGAGCAGTGTGGAAAAAAAGTGTATAATGATTGGATAAATGTTAGATGAATGAGAGAAATATAGAAGAGAATGTGAGAATCTTAGTTCATAGGAATTATTTTTGTGAAGAAGTAAAAGTGGAATTCCCTTTATCGGTGAATAATTGTAGGCAATTAAGGGGAGACAACCATAGTGGATGTGCGAAAGAGATGGATGAGAAATGAACATGGCAGTTAGTGTGTTTTGAACTACTGGTCAGCAGTTATTGTTGCATAATAGTTTATGAATATGAAGAAATATGTTCACAGAAGTACAGGGAAGGAAGCAGTGTGACAATAATGAATGAAATATTTTTGATTAATGCTGAGAAGGACTGCGAACCTAAGATGTGTGACAATGATTTATGTAGTGATAGATATGACAGCTTTATAATTGTATTGACCATTGCCAGATGATCTGTGTAGTCATGGTGTATACCAGTGCAGGTATATCAAAGCACAGTTTGTCTTGCATCCTGGTAAATTATGAGCGTTCCAAAAAAGTAACTGTAATATCTCTCAAACTTCCATGGTAAAGTTGGTCAGGTGCAGGTGTACCCTTTTGACTCTAACTTGGCATAAAATTGCCATCTCTCAATCTTGTGAGTGCTGAGCAGTAATAACAGATTAAAACTAAAATATGATGATAGTCATGAAGAAGTGTTATGGAAATTTTGTATAGCTATTTTTCTGCCATTAAACAATGTAAAATAAGCAACAAAAGCAAAAATATGGGCCAAGGTAGATTAAAAAGAGTATAGTGGGATGTCATAACAGACAGGGGAATTATAAATAGGATTAACACAGTGCCAGTAAAGTATGTGAGAAAACAGCTCAGAGATCTCACATAGGTTGCTGCCAGTAATCCAGTATCAACTCTCCTGTTTTCATTGTTAGTGATATAGATATGTGTGGAGGCTGTCTGAGAAGGTAACATATGAATTGACAGTTGTGTGCTCTGAAACTGGACTTCCAAGATTGACAGTAACATCTTCAAATATCTGTGCCAATTATTTTTTTAAATTATTTAATGGTGCCTGTTATTGTGTAACTGTAGATTATTTATTTTTATCTTCATATTACCTTTCATGTGTTTCTTTGAAACATCAGATATGGCATTAGGGTAAAATGGGGTAGTTTCACCTTGACACCAGTAGTTCCAGTTCAGAGGCCTATAGCTCCGAAACTATTGCATGGATTCAGCTTCTGTTGGGCTTAGGTTTTAGAGGAATGCTAACCTAACTAGGTCATGTGAAATTATGATCCATTGTGCAAAAAAAGCTGCGTTGGAGAAATGAACTTATTTACCGAAATTTTTCAGCATTTATTGCATCAATAAAACCTGGGGGGGGGAATATATATTTATCCATTATTTACATGTTTCAGGTTAAAAGTGGTTTGGAACTGTTTGCATTGTTTACACACACACACACACACACACACACACACACACATGCATTCATGCATGCATGCATGTGCATGTGCACACACACACACACACACACACACACACACACACACACACACACACACACACACACACACACACACACACACACACACACACACACACACACACACACACACACACACAACAGTACCCTGCCATGCACTCGTGCCATGGGGGTCCCCCCGACCAACTTATCAGCCATGAAACAGTTAGTGAAACAATGATGGATGCCAGTGATGTAAAGTTTGCCTAATGCATGGCATAGGCCCTACTGTATGGTAGCCTAGGCTACCTAAGCCTAGTTATAATCAGTTGTGTATGTTATATAGCGTGATATTATAACAATAATAACATCATCATCATCGTCATTTGGACCTCTTTTCCCACCCTGGGGCAGGGTGAGGAGTAGCTACATCCAGGCAGTCCAAGTTTGCCCAGTTCAATGGACCATGCTTCCATTCACTCATCATTCAAGCCCCTAGAATCTTGGCTCTGTCTGATACGTCAAAAACTTTCACCACGTTCTTAAGCTTCACATAAACATATCCAATAGTGTCAGTCCGAATGCTGTCACGTTAAAAAGAGGTGCCAAATCCCTGATCATGCACTTCATCTCGCAGCATTCATCCAGCCAGCTTGATCTCTTTCAGTCCCCCAGCCTCACCGACTTCCATATCTCTCTTCCTCATGCACTCATCCACCATATCCCTTCACCTTTTCCTTGGCCTACCTCACTTCCTCCCTCCTTCAAAGTTGCTCAGATATACTTATTTCACTATTATTATCCATTCTTTCCACATGACCATACCATCTCAGCACATTCCCTTCGATTCTTGTGTCCACAGACTTCCTTATTTTGCATCTTTCATGAATCACATTATTTCGTATACTATCCACTCTTTGTACTCCACATACATTCCTCAGAAGTCCCATCTCCACTGCTTTCACTTCTGACTTTTCATTTTCATGCCACACCATAGTCTCACATCCATATGTTACAATTGGCACTAACACTCCTTCATGTAAGCCTTGCACAGCTGCAACACTCAAGCCTCTGTTTCTTATAAAGACCTTCAAAGCAGCAGCTACCTTCCTTCCCTGTGCAACTCTACTTTCCACTTCTTTTGCACATTTTACTCTCATTTCTATCACTGTACCCAGGTATTTGAACTCTCTCACCAATTCCAGTCTCTCTCCATTCACAGTAACATCACACTGGGCATCACCATCCCTCTTGATTTCCATCACTATACTCTTTTCTGCATTCACTCTCAAGGCACGATGCTCACAGACATCAGCAAAACTCTGCACTAGTCTACCGAGCTCTTGTCCGGTACTTGCAAGTAGTACTGCATCATCAGCATACAACAAATTTGAGATGTTCCATCCATCACCATTCATTACCAATGCCATCTCTCTTTCCATTACTTGTGTTTTTACTTCTCTCATCACCCCATCCATATATATACTGTATATTGAACAACCATGGGGACACCGCACAACCTTGTCGCAAGCCCACACTGATCATAAACCATTCACTTAGATGCCCATTTATCCTTACACATGCTGCTACCAATATAATAACAGTAATATTAACAAGTAATTTACCAATAATAACAACAATTAAGTTGTGGCGGAATTACCTTGATGGGTGGGGTAATTTGCTTTTATTTTTTTTTTTTTTTTTTTTTTTTTTTTTTTTTTTTTAAATACAAGACAACTATAGGTTCTCTTTGGCAGAAGGACAGAATGTATAGATGAAACAGTAAAAATGTCAATGTTCCATATGTGGCAGTTTGTATTTAGCAAAAACCACCATTCATGGTGAAATTACCCCATTTTACCCTGTTTACTGTTGAAAAGAAAATAGGGGAGATGTAGTTCATATCAGCTGACCAGTAATCTGTAACTGGTTTTAGCATTTGTAGTGGTAGACAATCAAGGTAATGTAATGTCAAAAGGTAGACAACTTGATACATATGCATGTAACTGTGTTGTTTTATACATTTGAAAGTTTTTAACTTCATAATAAATGCACATTTTTATTAACTTGACTTTATATATACAGGTATAGCATTATGAAAAAGAAAGTATCTTTTAAAAATCTGGTTTCAAAATTGAAGTGCATGTTGTAAATTGTTCTCAGAACATATGTTGTTCTATTAATACTGTGGTTTTTTAAGTTCATATCCTGCATTTCTTTCTTTTTTCGTAAACTCCACAGGTGCTTCCTCACATGACTACATGCATATTGTGCTCTTTTTTATTCAATGCTGTTGAAGAGATGGAAAAGTAGTTTTATATCCATTATTGTACCATACAGTGCATGTATTAAAACTGAATATAATTGAGTAGTAAACTCTGTTTTATGCACAGATTATTCATTTTTTACAGACATTGAGCATAATAATTTACAGTCTTTAAAATATAATTGAAAAACATTTTGAATAATCAGCTTTATTTACATCTGTTTATTTACATTATTTAAATTTTGTAACAGTCTGAATTACATAATCTCTGTTTTATGCACAGATTATTCATTTTTTATAGACATTGAGCTTAATAATTTAGTCGTTAAAATATAATTGAAAAACATTTTGAATAATCAGCTTTATTTACATCCGTTTATTTACATTATTTAAATTTTGTAACAGTCTGAATTACATGTATGTTGATTTTTCAAAGTAGACTGTGATGGTCATTATAGTTTTTCATCATTCACTAATCAAAGACGGTAGTGAGGGAATTACTGTAGTGTCAGTTACTATATACTGTAAACAGGTTGCAGGTTTGCTAAGATTGTGAAGATCACTTATTGATTGGGTATGTAGTAGTAGAGAGCAGAGTGCATTTAGCATTGAAGGTCAGTGATGTATATCTGTGTATCGTATAGGGTGTTATGCACACAGAGATAGCTCAGCTGTCCCTGAGTTGTTTTTGATGGTTCTCTGGAAGACTGTAAGAGTAAATTACTGTAGTGGTCATAGTGACATATAAACTTTTATTGACGTTAGAGAAATAACTCTCTCTTAATGTACAGTAGTATCTGTAGATACAGTTTGGATAACTTCAGTGGCTCTTTGTTATACTGTAAGTTTCACTGTCATGTAATGTAACCTAGTTCTTATGATTTTTAAATATGAAGACATTGGGGCCATCATTATGCCTCATCCCTTATATCATAGTTTTAGAACTCTCACAGTAGTATCTGTAGATCCCAAGGTCTTCATTTATTGTTTTTTTTCTGCTTAATGCGCAAGGGAACATGAACTCGCAGGTAGAATAGTCTTACAAGAACTCTTATGAAGGTTCATGTGTAGACCTCGCATGGGATATAAATCTTTTTCATGTTTATTGAGTTGTGAGATAAATGTAAGTTGGAGTGATGGCAAACTAAGCAGCAGTCCCTTTGACCTCGTAGAACCCATCAGTGTTAGATCTCCTGTTTAGTTTCCACAGTCATTGTACCTGAATGTTCTGTCTTAGATTTGGGGCCATGATGTAATACAGTAGAGTTCCACTTATTCTAATACCTGTATACAGTGATTGTTCTTGTGTCCTTTTAGGCCATTTTAATTTTGGAAGCTAGTATAGTAGTCAAATAATTCTGATTCTTCATTTTCAAGGAAATTTCCTAACCATTCAATTATCAGTTTTTTTAGGCAGTACATAATCATAACTGTAACCTTGTTACTCTTAGAGAAATGACTGTATATTACCTGGAAATCAAATGTGGAAGATATAAAATTAGAGCCATTACCAGTGCTCTGTAAAATTGACCATACCTCCATTCTCTCCTCATTCAGACCGTCAAAGATCTGTGTTTCACCTCACAGGCAACAGCCATTCACACTAGGCATATTGTTCAGTTAAGTAAGTCACCCAAAACACTTGTGGGGTTGAAATGTTCTGTCAGCAGCTTAGTTAAAAACAGAAGAGGTACCGCTACAGCCCTTGTCATGTATATCACCATACATACCTAGTCCCAGCCAGTCCTGTTCATATCAGTTGTTTTACTTAACATTCATTTCTCACTTCTCAAGCTTTCGCATACCATATCAGAACATAATCTTACCCTTCATATCTCCTCCCATCCTGAAACTCTTTTACATGCAGTGTACCCATTTCACCACCTGACTCTATCCATTCCTTCTGCATGGCCACTCCATCAAAGTACACTTCCTATTACTGTATTAACGGTAGACCTCGCCTTATTTAACATCTTACTTTTTTTTTTTATTAATTATTTACTTACAGTATTTTTTTTATTTTTTTTTATTAATTATTTACTTACAGTATTTATTAATTTTTTTCCAACCCTTAACAGTCCCATGTCCACTGTTGTCTCTCTTCACTTTTCAAACTTATGTTATACCAAAGTCCCATACCCTTTGAGCTTGTTGACGTACTTTTTTTTTTTCCCTCCCCTTCTACTGCTTGCTATCATTAGACAAATTATTTTTCCTTTTAAAGAATGCTCTGATAGTGAAGAAGTTATAAAAACTATAGTAAATCTGACCCATCCATTTCAGAAAGTCTCTCTTAAGCTGAATGAAGTCTTCTGGAGATAACAAGAATTTTGCTACTAAAGAATATATTTTAGATTGAAGGGCTGAATGAAATTTGCAACAGTATATTACTTTAGTTTAAGACAGAAAATCAAGCACTGCAGAAAGTAAACAAATTACTCTTTACCAATATATAAATTGTGGATGAGAAAGCAAATCATTTGGATTTGGTCTGTTTGAAGTCTGGATAATTGGTATTCTACTGTAGTTTATCAACAAGGACACAAGATTATATCCTTTTTTTATCTGTATTTTTTAATGTTTTTGCCCAGCTGAAAGGTAGCTACTTTCATTGTTTTCATTTTTAGGTAATTTTGCATTATGACAAAAAGTTAGTGTTAGGAGTAATGGCTTGTGATATTGGCATATTGCAGCTATTCCTATATTTTAGATAAATTAATATCCCATAGAACTGACCTAGTTATATTACAAAGTCACAAGAAATATTTTGTGGCAGGAGTGCCGAAATGTTGTTATTTTTAATACATAATTGTAAAAATCCCAAAACTCTCACAGAAATTAATAGCCAGTAATACCTGTACTGTATTAGCCTGAGTGAGCGTGTCTGTACATGGATGTTAGTGTGCTTGTGATATATGTATTTAAATCTGTATGTCTGGGACTACTCAGCTGCATGTTAGCTGTAATTTATTTGCCCATAATAACGAAGCCTCCTCCAGAGTCTAGAAGATTTTTCATATATTCTTGGCTTCGTTTGAAGGTGCAGGAGTGCAATTCACATCTGTATGCTGCTTTAAGGCATCTGATAATTAAGTTGTAAATACATAGTCTCGTACAGTATGGTGTTTCTGTAGTTGGAGCCGTTTAGTGTCATAATATTTATCAGGAGTTCCAGCTGTTATATGAGATATGAGAGATGTTAAAATTCTCTTAAGTCTGTTCTCATTGATGGATAGGAACTGTATGCAGTCTAGTTGTCAGGATGAATGTGGTATATTAAACAATATTATTTCTCTGCATTCAGTTGTCCTTGTATATCGTTATGTAAATAGAAAAAAGTGCAGTGAGTTTGCACATTGGGGCTACTGCTAACTGTGCATTTTTACTTTTGCAGCACTGTATATTGTTCAGCATAGTTTATCATCACCACCTGATGAGTCCTCTTAACTCAAGATGTGCTAATATACAGGCTTCCATAGTTTTGTTTTACATTCTGTGATAATGCAGTTGAGTTTGTGCTGTACCCTTGTATTGACAGGTGTTCTTGTACTGTTTTTATTTTGATGGGAGTGTAGGATTTTTGTGACAAGTGAGGAGCACCTTTGGTTGTCATATTAGGGCAGTGCAGATCCTCTTATGTGTGGATAGGTTTTTAACTCCCAATAGGTGTGCTATCTGTACTTATATGCAGACACAACACATACTGATCTCCATTACCTGTCTACATGTAAGTTCTTGTGCTAAACTCTGGATAGATTTCTTCCCAATATATTTCAGCTCAATTTCAGGTTCATTTATTGTAAATACTGGAAATGCATGCTGACATGCATGTATGAATGATATTCTTATGCAAATGTCTACCATCACTTCCATTCAACTGTCCATATGCAGTATTGTAAGTTTCCCTCCTGTTTCTTCTGTGTTCAAATAGGTCCACTTTGGTCATTGAATAGATTGCCTTTGCTTGTCATATGTAAACACAAAATTTAGCACTTTGCAGTTTTAAGCAATAAGGTTTGATGAAAGCACAGACAAAATGTGCCAGCTTTGACTTTTGTATTGAATATCAATAAGTAGGTAAAATAGTATGTTTGCCAGTAATGCAGTGTACTTTTCTGTGTATTATGCAATGTCTTGTATACCACTGTGATCCATGTTCAAAAATGAATTATCAATAATAGAAATTAATTATATATATTAAATACAAATGTCATATAAATATAAATATATAGATATATATATACTGTATTTTCAGAACTTTTGGCCAATCTGAAACTCTTGGTAAATTTTGTATGGTTTAAAGCTACCTGCTATTTTCACACAAAATTTAGTGGCCATTGTAAAACTGAAGGGCAGGCAAATAGTTCAAGTTGTTCACTTCCTTATCTTTATTTTCTACCGTGGTTTTAGCTCCTCTGTGGGACACTGCCGATCTTGTACATTTGGCACAACTTTGGCTTTTGTACAGAACATATTGAGATAGTAAACACATTTTGATATATTACTGTATGCTTTCCCCTTAACAAAATGAAATTGTTGTTGCTTATCCCAGATCTGTCTAACCAAGCAGACACATCAACAACAGGTAAGCCACTGCTTATATGGTGCCATTCTACAGGTACAGTACAGTACAGCACATACATGATGTAAGGATCTGGCACCCCCCCTTGTAGCAGAATGTTCCTTACCAGGGTTAGATTAGAGCTCCATGGTGAGATGTAGGAATATATGAGGGGGTTTGGGTACCTGACACAGCAGCTGCTTAGATCCACCCAGGGTACACAGCACCACCATGTGTAGGTTCCTCATCAGTGCCACATAATGTACTGTGAAACAGCTTTGAACACTGCTGTCATTCATTTTGTGTGTAATAGATGGCAGATGGCTTGGTCCTCTATATGAAAGATACAGTCTTTAACAAAGAGGGAGCATTTAACTCGTAATAGGACCCCTAGCATCCCATCGCCTGTAATGGCAAATAATGCCAGAGTCAAAACAGATCCTTGTGACATTCCCTTCTCTAGAGAGATCACATTCCACTTGCACCTGGAGCTTCCTCTCTAACAGGAAACTTTGAGAAAACAGGTAACTGGCCCTTTAGACAATAAAAGCTGTCATGTTGACAGAATCCCAGTTTCTCCATGCTATGTTGTACACTTTACATAAAATAGAAAGTTTATAGGTAGGTGGGCATGCCAATCATCCACTCACTCAATATAGGGATGCCTTACGGTCTCTACATTGAGTGACAAGCAAAATGGTTTCCTGTATCCAAGAAACCATTTACTACACTGGGTGGTAACCATATAACCGGGGTTTTTGGGCAGGTTAAGTGTCCCCCAGATTCCAATATCTAAAATCAATTAATCATGGCAAACGTTTCGGAAATCCTTGGAGGGCCCCATACCTGCCCAGGGCCCAACCAAATGGGCAGATTTGCATGGCCATGTGGAATGTGAGAAGTGTGAATGAGGACAGCAAGAGGGTGGACGTGGTATGCCATCCCTACCAGTGGTGTTGGACTGGACAGAAGGCTGGGATGGTTTGGCCACATGTATTACTCGGCATATTCTTAAAATTATGTGAGTTGGATTGGATAAAAACATTTATTAATTCAATGACATTTTATTTTCCTAAAGTACAAAATTAAACTTCAGAATCCAATTGAACCATCTGATATTTGTAATAAAAAAAATAAAAATAAATTAAAAAAAAAAAAACTTTTATCACTGAAATAACCTTCACCAGTGAAATACCTGCCATAGCAAACCACCACCAAGACGTCGCAATCCCCACCCCAGGAGGAAACCATGGAGGGGTTGGTAAGGAGCGCGGGTTGTCTGAACTAGAGGGACATATGTCCCCTACGGTCCCACACCCGTATTGCCCGCAACAGACCCAGCGGGAAGATTTTAGTCCGAGGGCACTATCTCTCAAACGGACTAGCCCTCGACAGGTTCAGGATGGGACTAAAGCTCTAGTCCCAAACAGCACCCCTGTGACGGCCTCAGCCGCCCACAAAAGGGAGACGGCCTCCGTCGCTCACCAAAAAATGAGATGGCCGCAGCCCCCAACGAATGGAGACGGCCTCAACTACTCGCTAAAAGGAGACAGCCTCAGCCGCTCCCAAACAGAGACGGTCTCCAGCTGATCGAATGCTGCTCCTTCCCTCTCCCCTCCTGCAGAAACCAGCGATGACCTCCAGTCGTTTTCTGGGGAGAGAAGGGTACATCCCCTCTCCTCCTGTAGCTGCCCACAGGAGTACGACACTGGTGATGGCCTCCAGTCGCACCAGCAAGCAGGCGACGGCCTCCGCCCGCACCTCGACTGCACGTCATTCCCCCCTGCAGGGCACTGGTGACGGCCCCCAGCCGCGCCTGCAGAAGAGGAACGGCCTCTAGCCGCCCTCCCCCCTGCCCTTCTTCCCCGAGGTAGCCTCCAGGAGGATCCCCTCGGCCTGGAGAGTGTGTGGCACGACCCCGTGCTGCCCCTGGGAGTGTGTTCTATCCAGCCAGCACTCGTGGGTGGCAACCACCTGACGGACTCCTGCCTGAGATGATGCCGCAGCCCTACCCTGACGACGGCCCAGCAGAAGGGAGACCGCAGACGCCAGACTCCCTGAGGCACCCCTGCTACCCTGGGGCACGCCCTCTTCAGCTCCAAGCGACCCTCTCCTCAGAGTAGGCACATGCAAGAGAGCCTGCTCAGCCTGTTTGGTTCCAGCCCGGAGGACCAGACCACCCTGGCAGGCCCCACGAGCAAAGGACCCCTCTCCACGCCCGACCACAGCCCCCGACCGACGGCATCACTACTGAGGGTCATCCCGTGACCCTTGAGGGAAGGGACACCTGATGGGAACCCTCCTACACCTGGCCAACACCTGGGGCTCACCCTGTCCCCATAGTATAACCGGAGCCCCTCGCCCTACAAAGTGCAATAGTGACTGCTTAGGTAAAAGTGATCACAGTGCCTATAGAACTCACACGCAGTGCAGTACTTGTACCCTAACAGACAACCCAACATACTCTTGTGCCCAGATGTAAGAGTGTTGTGTTAGTGCCCGTATCACTGCGTAATAACCAATAAGGCACTCAGACTGGTGTGTTAAGTTACTGTTTTTATACAGTATCCGTCCAGTATCCTGCGTGATACTCATTAACCAGTCAGGACCCTGTTGTCCATCCAGCCCAAGTGATCATAAATAGTGTATTGTGTGCAATCCACATTGTATTGTGTAGAGGTTGTGCTTAGATTAATATACGTGTAAGGTTGTTGCCTAGAGTTTTTGTGTCCTGTTTTTCTTGTGTAATATACCGTTGCTCCGGTCTCGAAAAGAGAACCTAGGCTCAATTGCCAGGTGCTTTAGGGACGAGAAGTCGGCCTTAAAACACCTAACATAACAACCAGATTTATTAATGACTTACACTCTTACTCTCTGCTTCAAAATTATGCAAAGTTGGCCGCCTCTCTCTCTCTGGAATGTTGATTTCACTTTTCACTTTATAGGCCTTATTTCAAGTTTCAAAAGAAACTTAACCTTTTGTTTTATTATTTCTCTATTTCTGACTGACTAACTTAAAACTTTTAACGCATATTGTAGCCTGCAAAACTGAAACCGTAAATTGTAATACCCCTTCCTTCTCACTTTGAGGAAGAGGTTAAAAAAACAAGACCGTAAATACATATATTCCCTAATAACTATTAAGAATGGTGTTTCACTATGTGTTCAAATATAAATGATCAAAAGAAGTAGCGTTATCATTTAATAAGGTCATGACTTGGTAATAGTGAAGGCACAGTTCGGACACTGTCCAAACCAGTGTAGAGACTCATGTCTTGTGGAACGCAAATGTTCGGGATGGAAGCGTCTTGGTGTTAGGGATCCCCGATACCAGGCCTTGTGGAATTGGCGGTGAGTCTTTACACTGTGGTCCGAACCATCCCCCTCCTTAACTGTCCGAATCATCCCGAATATATATAATTATTTGATGGGTACCGTACCGTCAAGCTTCACACGAGTTTAACATTCGTGTTTCATAGGAATATGTTTTCCATGAAACACAGCTTCACCCTGATAATGCACAGTTCGATGCTTGGCATATTCATAAAGGTAGAGCTGACGATATACACTCAAAATATGACATGGGAGATGGAAAAAAAAAAAAAAAATCTGACCTGCATCAAAAAGTGTGGAGCTTCTAGTTTGGAGGTTCCG
This sequence comes from Coenobita brevimanus, assembly GCF_032717465.1. NCBI lineage: Eukaryota > Metazoa > Arthropoda > Malacostraca > Decapoda > Coenobitidae > Coenobita > Coenobita brevimanus. The sequence goes on from NC_137012.1 coordinate 25,043,389, forward strand.
TGTGGTCGAAGTAAACAATCGCTCCTACTTTCACGCAAGATCTCACGGCCCTAGGTCCCATATGTTTCTCAGGAAATGCACTGTCCTACTGTCCGAACCATCCCCGCCCTCCCCTGCTGGGTCTTGTGAAATTGTTCGTGCTGATAGAAAGAATTTCCTATATTTCTCTGAGAAAGGTTCTCTCCTAATCCGATGTGGTAACATGTTAGCCCTTATGTGGCACGACAATCGTTAGATTAACAAATTGACCACAGTTCATAAGGGGGTTATGGAGGACCAGGGAACCCGAGTTCAACCCTGATGCTGTCTACGACTACATCATCATCAAGCGGCTCGTTGACCAGTCAGACATGCAGATAGGGGAAGTCGATTGCCTCCGTAAATCCTGTTGGTGGTAAAAGAAGGCGTTCTTACACCTTGATATTGCCGTCCTGAACAGTTACGTACTCTTCAAACAGGTTTGGCAAAAGAATCTTTCTCTACGATAGTTCGGGAAAGAGCTAGCACGAGAGCTGCTTGCAGAGTATGCAACTGCACAGTTGACAGTTGGGAGGAGGGGGATGTACCAGGCGGCTACGACAGAAAGACTGAGCTGTGCACGGCATTTACAGCATCCCCGTCTTGGCGTAGGCCATACACCTGCAGGTCAGCCAGCCTTCAGGCACTGCCATGTGTGCAGCAAGACAAAACGCCGCTCTCCCACACGGAAGGAAACCCCCAACCAGTGTGATGAATGCAAGGTCCTGTTATGCCCTAAATGCTTGAGTATCACTCTGAAGGTCTGTGGGAAAGTGTAAAATGTGAACAGGTGTGCACTTTTTTTTTTTTTTATGGGGGGGCTTATGAGGAAAGTGAAAGTAATTTTTTTATGGTAATGTGATGCCATGCTTGATAATACCTTGAGTAACCCTACCTGATATATGAAAGAAAACCAAGAGTAAACGTAAGAAAAATGACTTAGGTAGAACTATAGTTTCTTTTCACTTGAAATATTTGTAAAGATGCCATGAAGCGTGTTTGTGAGCTAAAGTACAATTATAAGTTGTGTAGAACATAAGTATATGTTTTCACGATTTCTGGGAATAGTAGAAAAGAGCCAAAATTTATGTACAAGTGTATACCTCATACTGATCCGTGTTGCGTGCAGTGTGTTGAGCAATGATATGCATTCAGGTGCAATACTTTGTTGAGTAGAACAAGATTTTTTTTCTATACTTACTATTGAAACATATGCGAAGATGTGATATGAAGCGTATTTGTGAGATGAAGTACAAATAGTATAAGTTGTTGAGAGCATAAGTAATATTTTCACGATGCCTGCGAAGAGTTAGAGAAAAAAGGCCAATTTTTACGTACGAGTGCATACCTCACATTCAACCTTACCTGTATCCGTATGCTGAACAACTATATTTTCAAGTGCAATAAACCGTAATTGTGATATGAAGTACATTATAAGTGCTGTTGAACATACATTTTAGGGTAAGCATTATAACTGATGCCTGAAAATAATAAAGAAAAGCATTTCCCACACACCCACGGGGCATAGTGCCACTGTGTTACGGCTGGAAAACCAATGGCGAGCCACATGGACAGGGTGCTGACTCATCCTTATGACGGTTTTTAAGGAAAAGTGGAATGAAGAATGGAAAAGTTTGTGTGTTTAAGAAGGAAGGCCGTGCAGTATTACAATTACCACTTTGGTCAGTGCTGCCATCGCTAGCCAGGCTTGCCAAGGGAGCTGCCAGTAATGCATGCTCGGAGACTCCCCGTCAAGACACCGAAAACCACTCATCTTCTACTCGTCCTTACTCATTGACGGGACAAAGAGACCTGGGGATGGTTTCATTTGCAGGAAGAGTTGGTAAGTGTAATATGGTTTTTAATTTATTTCTCTAACTATTATACTTTTCCAGATATTAAAGTTTGAAAAAGAGCTACTTTGCCAGGGATGCCCATAGTGAGAGCATGCCTGGCTAAAAATATGATTGGCGTTTAGGGGTTAAATTGCTGAAAGATAATTCTTACATAGAAAGATAACTTTAACATACAAATTTGCATCTCCCTGCTACTTGGTGATAGACGACACCATGTTGTTAAAGTTGTATCAGCTGATTTCGTTGATCGCACTGACTTGGAATGTATTCTGTTATTTGGACAACACTTTTTTGCTTATGTTGTCTCTACCATATTAGAAACATCACTTAAATTAGCCTAGTACAGAGCTTGACTCATGTAAAGATAATATTAGGTGTGGCCAGCAGTGTCCAGCAATGGCCAGTATTACTTCGTATCGGAGCGACCAGATGCACATTCTTACCTAGTTGTATCTTTACAGGAATGAGTCAAACTCGTATTGTCCCGTGTCTTAAACCATATTTATCGTACATATCCTTAAAATTGTGTGTGTGTGTGTGTGTGTGTGTGTGTGTGTGTGTGTGTGTGTGTGTTCCCATTATATCTCATTAACGGCTTGAGTTATCAACATGAAACCTTCCCAGGGTATCAAGATATAGCCAAAATCTTGGCCGAGTTCGAAAATGGGCATTCAGGGTCAACGTCAAGGTCATCAAAATGGCTGCCAAAGATCAGGTAGTTTTATCGCCCACCTTTAGCCCTATTATATCTCATAAGCGGCTTGAGATATCAACATGAAACCAACTGGGTATCAAGATATGGCCAAAATCTTGGCCATGTTCGAAAATGGGCACTTGGGGTCAAGGTCAAGGTCACCAAAATGGCTGTCAAAGGTCAACTAGTTTTTATTGTCCGTCTTTAGCACCATTATATCTCATGGACGGCTTGAGCTATCAACACGAAACCTTCAGGGTATCAAGATATGGCCAAAATCTTGGACTTGGCCAACAGCATATTGTAGCGGGTGGTGAGCATTCGGCTCCCGAATGCTTTTCTTTCAATTTAGAGTGAATTCAGACCATGAAAATGAATGTTGTGGTTGTTGTGGTGGTTGTTGTGGTGATGGTTGTGATGGTTGTTGTAGTTGTTGTTGCTGTTGTTGTGGTTGTTGTTGCTGTTGTGGTGGTGTTGGTGGTTGTTGTGGTGGCTATTGGTGTGGTTGTTGTTGTGGTGATGGTGGTGATGGTTATGGTGGTGGTGATGGTTGCTGTTGTGGTGGTGTTGGTTGTTGCTGTGGTTGTTGTTGTTGTTGTTGTGGTGGTGGTGGTGGTGGTGGTTGTTCTGGTGGTGGTGGTGATGGTTTTGGGGTGGCTGTTGTTGCTGAGGTGTTGGTTAATTGTGGTTCCTGGTTCATCTGAAACGTGAACTCGGTGGACTGCAGGCTTAAGTTTACCTTCTCCTGCAACCCACCATCCTCCCTTTCGGAGGATAGGGAAGTAGCTGGGGAAAGCTTGCATAACCAGACAGTAGAGCCGCTCGCGCTATCGGTGCCACCATAGATATATTCCGACGCATTCTACACTCAAAAGCAGCACAGTGTTGCGGCATAGGTAAATAGTGGTCAACTTTGCCCATCGTCAGGAACTTATCGTATGCCTTGACCGTTCCAAGATGACGGCCGCGCAGACGCATCGAAAGTACTATCATGCGGCATTTAGTTTTATTTATGTCTATGGTGTCTCCTGGTGAATATAACTGAAATTCCTGAATACTGTACGAGCATGGTCTTTTGGGATGAACAGGTTTTTGTAACTTTTTAGTGGCCTGTGTTGTGATTTCATATTCTCTTTGTATGAATCATGCTGATACTTTACATGCAGTCAAATGACTGGACATACCCAACTGGGTCAAACTCAGCAAAGAAGGGTGGACAGAAGCAACTTCTGGTGTCAAATACATGAGACCAAATACAAATACAGATACAATTACAGTACACTAATTTGTCAAGAGGCAAATACAAATAGATATTGATTTTTACTGTATTTGCGAGTAGCTATGGATACAAATACAAATAAATATGTGATCATTGTACTTGGGCGTATTTGAAGCAAATATGGCAAATCTTAGGATCAGATACAAGTACAAATACAAATAGCCTATGCAACTTTTGACATTTTCAAATACAATTACAAATACAAATATTGAATTAACTGTATTTGCAAGTACAAATACAAATATGTACTTGGTCCAATCCCTGGTACATATGTATGACTGTTACAGATTTTCACTTTATAAGTCGACTGATGAATAGTCCTGATTAGAGATTCTGAGAGGTGAATATGTATATACAGTAATCTCTCATTTATCCAGTGTAAGTCAACCAACCCCCATGTCGAATCATGCGAAATGCCTGATATTGTGTCGGTCAGGGAAGTGTCAGGTTATAAGTATAGCCTACAACCTGCACTGTCTTGGTGAAAACTGACTCCAGCCCCCGTAACGAACCAAGCATTTGAAGGCATAGTGGCATCATGAGCGACTCTGACCAAATTTTTGCCAAAAATGGACTGACTTGGTATATTTAGACTTTGAAATTACAGGGCCTAGATTCATAAGTCGTTACGATCAATTCCCAGTCGTACCTGCATATTAAATATTCCTTTGTAATAAGAAAAAGATGCATGGGAATTTCTGCCTGCTTCATTCCTTATCTTCTCTGGAAAAAATAAATAAATAAATAAATAAATTTTCTGGTCCTGCAGACTCTGATGGAATCTGAAGACAATGATATTAATCAAATGTGGAGAGAGGTAAAAGAGATTTTGCATGAGAGTGCTAAGGTTACTATTAAGAAAAAGGGAAAAGCGAGAAGGAAAAAGTGGATGTCAGATGAAACATGGAATGCAATTCAGAAAAGGAAAGAGGCAAAGTTAAGAAGTGAAGAACAGCATGCTGATGGCCAGGTAGTTGAAGTACTTAAGAGCAAAGTACTGGAGTATATATTCTGAAGTAAAAAGACTGATTAGACGTGATAAGAGGAGGCTGTATGATGAAAAGGCAAAAGACAGAAATTAAGTTAAAATGACGGTCAGAGCACAAGAGCAGCGTATCAGGCCATAAAGGAGTTAACTGGGACTGAAAAGAGAAGGAAGGAAATACAGTACCGTACCTGTACGAGAAATGGTAACTTGGTGACTGAAGATTTGGATATAAAAGGAAGGTGGAAGGAGCATTTTGAATCTATTCTAAACAGACCAATCCCACCTGAAGAGGACATTTTGCCAGCTGAGAGAAATTTGCAGATAGAAACAGGGGATATAACCTTGGAAGAGGCACCAAAATCTATAAAGGAGTTAAAGAATTTTAAGGCTCCAGGAGAGGATGGAATATTTCCTGAAATGCTTAAGGTGGAAAATGATGAGTTGATGAATGCGCTTTTGAAACTTTTTAATGTGGCTTGGGATAATGGTGGAATTCCAGAAGAGTGGAAAAATGGAGTGATTATAAAAATACCAAAAAGGGAGATTTAAGTTTATTTGGAAATTGGAGGGGGGATAACTTTGACACCCGTAGTTGCAAAAGTCTTTTCCAAAATCTTGTTGAACAGAATAGAACCAATAAATGATAAAAAATTTTAAGAGAAGAACATGCAGGATTTAGAAAGGGTCGAGGTTGTAATGATCAAATTTTTATTGTAAGGCATCTAATGCAACAAGCTAATGAGATGAAAATGCCACTTAGTATGTGTTTTGTTGATTTTGAAAAGGCGTTTGATAGCGTTTCACGTGGAGCTATGTTGGAAATTATGAGAAAAGTTTGTAAATATTGTTAGAAGCCTACATAAAGGTACTTTTTGTGGTCAAACTTTACACGTTACCCTCATCCGATTTTCGAGTTTTCGTTAACATTTTCTAGTAGAACTGGTCATTCTAAGAATCTTTTCCTCTATGACATTTCTCTCGCATATTGATAATAAACGAGTTACTTCCACCAATCACAATCACAGACGAGCGCGCGCTCTGTCCGCTCACCCGCTCACATTTGAAAGTTTGTCCTGGAAGACCAAACTTTACACGTACTCCTCACGCGATTTTCGGCTTTTCTTTAACATTTTCAATTGTTTTTGTTAGTGATTTTCTGTAAACTGCTAGGTAAATGCATTATTTCTTATTTACACTCGGTTAGGTTAGGTTAGATGAGGTTTGGTTAATGTCATGGGGGGTCTGGGGGGCGAAGCCCCCCAGTTAGGAAGCACGGCCAGGGTTGGGGGGTCTGGGGGGCGAAGCCCCCCAGTTAGGAAACACGAATTCCCTAAGAAGCTTAAAATTATTTTCTTCCGAAGGATTTTAGTTTTTCATTTGATTTTGATAACAGTTCCAGCAGGAAATCACTCGCTTTTGCGTTTTTCCCCCACCCAACACCCCGGTTTCCCACAGGTCCCCCAGTATTCCTGGGGGAGGGGGAAGAACCGCAAAAAATTACATTTCAAGTGATAACAAACATCCAACCTGAGTGTTTTCGGTTGTTTTTGGTGTGATTTTTGTTGATTTGGACCGGTTCTTTCCACCGGAAGTCGCTAGTGGCGTTCAACAAAAACTAGCGACTTGCGATAGAAATGAAGGTTAAAATCGATCGAATCACACGAAAAACAACAGGAAACACTAAGGTTGGATGAAAAAATCGGATGAGGGCAACGTGTAAAAATGAGGAGCACGTGTAAAGTTTGGTCTTCCGGGACAAACTTTCAAATGTGAGCGGGTGAGCGGACAGAGCGCGCGCTCGTCTGTGATTGTGATTGGTGGAAGTAAATCGCGTGTAACTCGTTTATTATCAATTTGCGAGAGAAATGTCATAGAAGAAAAGATTCTTAGAATGATCAGTTCTACTAGAAAATGTTAACGAAAAGTCGAAAATCGGATGAGGGTAACGTGTAAAAATTGACCCTTTTTGTAAGGTAATGGTGGGTGGTTCTTTGAGTGATCCATTTGAAGTTAGGTCAAGAGTGATTCAAGGAGGAGTTCTTTCGCCTTTGCTGTTTGTTTTGATTTTGGATTATGAGAAAGGTTGTAAGGAGAGCAGGTGCAGGAATTAACTGGGAAGAAAATAAGAGGCTGATGGATTTGGACTATGCTGATGATATTGTACTGATTTGTGGAAGTATTTACGAGATGCAGAGGGTGCGTGATTGTCTGGTGGAGGAACGAAACAAAGTTGGATTGGTAATAAATTGTGGAAAGATTGAAATTATTAATATGAACGTGGAGGACCAAATCGATTGTGTAATTGGAAATAATGTGGTGAAGAATGTTGAAAATTTTAAATATCTGGGAACGATTGTATCATCGAATGGATCATTAAACAATGAAATTGAGGTGAGGATTAGACAGGCTTGGCTAGCTGTTGGAATGTTGAAATCTGTTTGGTATAATAATATGCTTTCGGTGTATACTAAAGTAAAAATTTGCAAGTCCATGGTTAGACCAGTTTTAATTTATGGGCATGAGTCATGGTACAGTACAATTGCAACAGATCAGAAAGTATTAGGATTTGAGAATCAAATACTGAGAAGGATTTATGGGTAAAGTGGCAAGACAGGGTTACAAATGAAAGAGTAAGGGATATTACGAGAGTGGAACCAGTTGATGAGTATGAGACTTCTCGCTGGAAATGGCTGGGGCACATATATAGAAAAGAAGGCCATTTAATACAGGATGTGCCAGAGTGGTCTGCTAGAGAAAGAAGAGGAAGAGGTAGGCCGAGGGAAACCTGGTTGAGAACAATGAAAAGAGAAGCGGGAGAGGAGTGTTGGTGGGGCCTGAAGGAGATGGCAAGAGACAAATATTGGTGGAGAGAGTTCATCGAGGCCATATGTATCCCGTGGGGTGCTACAGGAAATGATTGATTGATTGATTGAAATATTTTTTTTCATAACTACCGTATATAAGATTTATTTTTACGAAAGAAAATCACGAGAAGATTCTACATTTTCGTTGTCCTTCCTGTAATAAATACTGTAGATGAAAATTGTAAATGAATAAACAGATCATACTGTAGTTACGAGGGGGAACTGATCATAAATCCGAACCTGTGGATCAAAGTTCTGAGTGGCTTTGGAGATTCCGTAGCACCTGTTCTGAAGTGATTTAGTTTTCACATGACGCTTAAGTGCCCTCTTGTATGCTGTTGATGCAAACCATGACGATATTGAAAAGATATACGAGAAAATATGGAGGTGTAAAATGCATACAATAAATCGCTGAGGAAGAGGCTTTACAAAGATTACGGTCACTAGGAATTCGGAACGTTGATTAACTTACAATTTACTCTCAATTTGACCAAGTAGGAGGGAAAAGTAAAACAGACCACAAAGTTTTTCAGTGTCTCTTGTGTTTCCTGCAAATTGAAATCTGAGAGGGAAGGACTTTATGTTTATTACTGAACTTGGCCCCTAATACGCATTATTTTTTTTTTTTTTAGTTGGTTCGGGGTTGGCGTATGAGAGTTAATTGAGACCTTATGGCAAGAATACGTTAATCTGTCTGTGGCCATCAATAAAGTTAAGGGAATTGCAAGAATGTTTAGAAAATTTCATATAAAAAATGAAAAGTTGCGGAAGTATGTTGTAAGTTTGCATCGGAAAGAATTAATGGTGAAACCTGACTCAAAACCCAGGTAGAACAGTTTGCTAGATGTGTTGCAGCAGTTTCCAAAGATAAAAAATCTCCATTGCCAAAGTTATGCTTGATTGTGGTATTGAGCAGATTATGACAATTTTGAAGTATTATTTGATATAGTAGACGCATTACAGCCAGTAAACGTAGGGGCAGAGTAGTTAGGAAGCAGAGGGACAACATTTTTAGTGCAAAAAGTGTGTTTTCCATCATTTTTAATGAACTGAGTGAGGAGATTTCTCTATCCTCAGTGAAAATGAGGAATTCCCTCTACAATAGAATAAATGTAAAGAGAAGTAAAGTTTTGGTAGGCCTTATGAAGTACATACACTGTGGAAAGCTTTACAACAATTATGAAAGAAGACTCCCAGCATTGGCATCAAAGTCAGCCCTGCAAGAGCCAGCAAAAAAAAATGTTAGCAAGAATGTTTAATGTAGCATCTGAGGATGATTTAACCGGTTGTCAGACACAGCCTGATAGTGATAACGTTTCAGTCATACAATAACACTCGCAAATAAGCTACAAGCAGCAATAGATCAGGTCCATTGGGATGAGGTACCTTCTGGCCTAGTGGGTTTGGGTGCCTGGTGCCTCAGCAACCACGGATTAGCATCTTTTGGGGAAGGCGGTGGTTGAATCGGTAGAGAGGTGGTCTGTATTTCTAATGGACCCAGGTTCGAATCCCGGCTGGGGCAGGGAACAGTTTAAGTATTTGAATGTCGTAAAAAGCAGACTTTACTGATCTACCAGAAGTCCCACCGACATGTCTTTAAATACCCCCTCTAATACCAAGACATCAGTCCTGTACGAGACACCCCTAGCGTGTATTCAATATGGACGGTGGGTGTTAGCGCTGAAGTGGTGACATGTAGAGATTTATGGTGTGTAGGAGGACTACTGAGCCTTGGTAGCAGGCTGTGAAGCCTATTGCCAGAGTCGGATACATTAAAAAAAAAAAAAAAAAAAAAAAATAGAAAGAAGCATGATGACAGAAAGTGTACGCATCTAGGAAAGGAACTGGGTGTGTTTGAGACAACATAATAATTAGGAGCAGTTATTTAAGCCCTCACTTTAGTGCCACCCACATCAGTCAAGTCTGTAGGGCATTCCTTTCAGCTGGACTATTCATTACAAAACTAAGAACAAGACTAAATGGCCATTAGTGTTGACTGTTTGTACTTTCTTTAAAGGTATTTCATGAATAAGAATGGCTAATGGTCGTGTGTGTGTGTGTGTGTGTGTGTGTGTGTGTGTGTGTGAAGCGCATGAAATAATCGTACTTAACAGGTTATAACTGTGAATAACTGAATGTCGTATGAAATTTATGCTACCGGTATAGTTAACAAGGCATAAGGAACTAATGTATATAGATAGATAGATAGATAGATAGATATAGATATAGATAGATAGATAGATAGACAGATAGATAGATATAGATATATATGGAAGCAGACAGACATATAAGGTTAAGAATATCACCCTGTTTTCTTTTCTCCTTTATTATTATTATTTATTTTCACTTGTTGAAAATATATACTGCTCCAGGGAAGCGCCAGGCAGTACATGGTTTGCTTGTTCTTTTCCTCAGTTTTGGAAGCATTATAAAATAGAAGTCTGTTTGCTTTTGTTTGTAATAGGTTTTTACCCAATGACTGGGAAGCGCATCCAAGTATGCATATCACAGCTTATTTGTATCATGGGAAGCGTATAATGGTGAAGGAAACAGTAGTAGTTGTAGTAGCAGCAGTAGTAGTAGTAGTATAGTAGTAGTCACAGTACTGTAGTAGTAGTAGCAGAAAAGGCTAGTAGTAAAAAAATACAACAATAATAATAATAATAATAATAATAATAATAATAACGTGACAATAATAATAATGATGATGATAATAATAATAATAATAATAATAATAATAATAATAATAGTAATAATAATAATAATAATAATAATAATAATGATAATAATAATAATTATTATTATTATTATAATCATAATCATAATGATGATAATAATAATAATAATAATTATTATTATTATTATTATTATTATTATTATTATTATTGTTATACTACTACTACTACTACTACTAATAATAATAATAATAATAATAATAATAATTTTCATCATCATCATCATCATCGTCATAATTGTGATGATAATAATAATCATAATAATAAGTGATACTACTACTACTAATAATAATAATAATAATGATAATAATGATAATAACACTGAACAAAACTAGAAAAATAAGAGAGAGAGAGTAAACAAAAATCCTTAATTAAGGGCGCTTTTTTGCGAGAATTAAAAATAAACACCTAACCCAGCCTCATTCCTCAGACCGCCAGCTGACGCCATATTGGAAGCACTCTGTAAGGTTTGGTCGGCTAAGCAGTCAAGAGGTCGGATTCACAAACTTACGTTTAGTTCCTTCTCGTAAGCTTTTTTTTTTTTTTTTTCCAGGAAGAACAAGGAAAGGAGAATGCAGAACTCTCTTACGTCTTTTGTTCTTCCTGCAAATCAATAACCGAGTTACAAGAGGGAAATTATCGTCAGTTATTTTGTGCATCTCTGCTAAGGAGGCTCAGTAGAAAACACTGCCCTAAACTATCACATAAACTTCAAAATTAAATTAACTGTTGTTCGTAACTAAACAGTTCAATATTATAATTCAATGGTATGATAATAAACCTAAAATAAATTAGCCATTTTCAAACTGCCCAAAATTATCACATAAATCCTAAAATTAAATCAGATGTCTTTGGTAACTAAAGTTTTCAGTAATATAACTCAAAAGTTTGATAAAAATCTATTATATAGACAGATAGATCGGTAGATAGATTGATATAAAAGATATTTGAACTCACCTCGACATTCTTGGGATTCACACCAGCATATTTCGTATTCACACCAACGGATTTTGGACTCATACGAACATATTTTGATCTTACACCAACAGAATTTGGATTCACACTAACATTTGCACTCACACCACTGTATCCGGATTGACACTAACATTGGGACTCTCACCAGCAGCATTTACACTCATATAACACACTTAGTACTAGTATTATGCCAACAGAATTAGGATTATGCCAACAGATACAGGATAATGCCAACAGATACAAGATAATGGCAACAGATTTAGGATTATGGCAACAGAGAAAGGATTATGCCAAAAAATAAAGGATTATGCCAACAGATAAAGGATTATGCCAGTAGATTTAGGATCATGCCAACAGATTCAAGCCAATAATTTTCATTTTCACACCAACAGATCTAACACTAACAGCTTTTACATTCATGCACGTAATGTTATCCTCACGTCAGTAGATTTAAAACTCGTAATTTTTTTTAAAAATAGGTCCATGATTCTCCCGACAAGGAAATTCTCAGACCAACAGATTTCACTTTCAACAGGTTTTAGATATGAGTATGCCTCTCAGTTCATCCTCACGCGGACATATACCGTTTTCATGAGGTTTTACTTTATCCTCACACGAACAGATTTTTCCTGACGTATGTAGAATTATCCTTACTCAAAATTATCCTCACACTAACAGAATCATCACACCGACAGAATTATCCTCACACAAACTGAATTACCCTCACACAAACAATTCACTTCACACAAACAGCATTATCCTCATGCCAACAGAATTATCCTCATATCAGCAGGCTTATCCTCACATCAACAGAATTATCCTCACACCAACAGAATTATCCTCACCAGGAGAATTTTCTTCACAATTATACTTGCACCAACAGAATTATCCTCACACAAACAATTATCCTCACAAACAATCATCCTCACACAATTATCCTTACAAACAGAATTATCATCACACCAACAAAGTTATCCTCACCCAGCAGAATTATCCTCATACCAACAGAATTATCCTCACGCCATCAGAATTATCCTGACACCAGCAGAATTATCCTCAATTATCTTCACACCAACAATTGTCCTCACAAACAAGTATCCTCACACCAACAGAATTATCCTCACAATTATCCACCAACAGAATTATTCCCACAATTATCCTCACCAACAGTGTTATCCTTACACAGAATTATCCTCACACTAGCAAAATTATCCTTACACCAAACATCTGTACTCAAACCAACAGAATTATTCTCACACAAACTCTTATCCTAACACCAACAGAAATTATCCTCACCCAGCACAATTATCCTTATACGAAGAGAATTATCCTCACACAAGCAATTACCCTCACACAAACAGAATTATCCTCACACCAACAACCATCCTCAAACCAACAGAATTATTCTCACACAAAGATTTATCCTCACACCAACACCATTATCCTCACACAAACAGTTAGGTATCCTCACACCAGCACAATTATCCTCACACCAACAGCATTATCCTCACACCAACAGCATTATCCTCACGCCAAACATATTTTGAATTCATTTTGGACTCATTTCTTCTCGAGGGTGAGTTGGGTTTGCCTCAGCACCTCCCGCCAGGCCTTCTCCACGTCCTCGGGTTGCGTCATGCGGGAACACACGGCGAATCTGAGGGAGAGTGTGGATATATATTTACGCTCTCTCTCTCTCTCTCTCTCTCTCTCTCTCTCTCTCTCTCTCTCTCTCTCTCTCTCACCTGAGGAAGTACACGTCCTTGATCTTGGCGGGAACGAGATGAATAACCCCTCCAGCGTTGATGTTCTTCAGAAGGGCTTCATTCACCTCGCTGTTTTCATTCTGCAAGAAAATAAGTACCTGCTAAGCTCATTCCGAAAACAAACTACACTCACCGCCCCTTCCCTTCCCCCCCCCCTCTCTCTCTGTCATCACAATATTTCGTGGAGAATTTAAGAAAAAACATTGCAAAAAAGAAGTCGCAAGTAAACTTTTATAACAAGGAATCCAGATAATAGAATTTACCGGTAATACAAATCTAAAAGTAGACAGATATTATGGTTATTAACATAAACTTTGCACCCCGAGTGGTCCTCACCCCCCCACCACGCCAGCACCCAAGGGCCCCTGTGGCCCACGGACACGAAAGGAGGTGGATGGATGGAAGATGTAGCACATAGCGATGCGAGTGGTTGGAGGGAGCAAGACCACACGAGAGAGAAAGAGAGAGAGAGGGTAGATGGGTATGCATGTATGTATGTATGCACGTAGATAGGTAGGTAGGTTACCTTCAGCCTGAAGCACACCAGTCCCAGGGTAACAGGCAAGATCAACTCAAAGCGAGAGTCCTGCTTCACGTAGTCCTCGAACTGATGAGCCAACGCAACCTGGGGGGAAGGGAGTCTTATTAAAAACTGCCAACATTCCCAAAGAAAATTAGGATCTTCTCCATGCAGCTACAGTCCACTGAAGTACGTCTTTGCAAATTGCCATGATGATCAGTGAAGAGTGAAGAATATAGGATCCCAAAATCTGTGTTTACGTGGTGTGACCTCTGACACGATGAAACCTTAAAAAAAAAAAAAAAAAAAAAAAAAAAATGAGTAAAATAGAATTAAAAGAGAAAGTGTCTGGGGATCTTGCCCAAGGAACAGTTTTTTTTTTTTAATGTGTCCGACTCTGGGCATAGGCTTCACAGCCTGCTCCTAAGGCCCAGTAGTCCTCCTACGTACCATACACCTCTACATGTCACCATTTCGGCGGTAACACCCACCGTCCATATTGAATACATGCTAGTGCTGTCTCATACAGGACTGATGTATTGGTATTAGCGGGGGTGTTTTTACGACATGTCAGCGGGTCTCCTGGTAGATCAGTAAAGTCTGTTTTTATTAAATTCAAATCCTTATACCGTTCCCTGCCCCAGCGGGGATTTGAACCTGGGTCCGGTAGGACTGCAGGCCACCTCTCTACCGACTGAGCCACCAGTTGCATCAAGTTTGAAGTGAACTGGTGATGTAATTAAGGAATGGTACTAAACTGATAAGTGGGATCTTAATATACCAGTAGGAGGCATAATATAGCAGTAGGAGCCATGATAGAGAGTGCGAACGTTAATAGAGAGGTTAAGCAAAACCATTTGATACACAAAATATGTCCCATACCGACCATGGTGTTTATTGTGACGTCCGACTTGTATCCCCTTATGGTACTCAGAATTGCGTATCATGTGTTATAGTTTTCATTTAGTCATTTCTAGGCAGACTAGTCAGTTTGTGCACTGGGGCCCATTGTTATTGCTTTCATAATGTAAACATAACTTGTTAATTTTAACAAGACTACAAGTCCTCTGTTACCAGGCTCTACCTGCCTTACCCTGCCTTCCAATTAGTGCCTGGTATCTGCCTCCAAGTTACAGACCCTGCCTGCCTGTCTGCCTCTCATCTGGTTGTCTGATGTGTACATACAGTCCTTCCCCATTTGCTTACCTGCTTGCCTAATTGCCTGTCTGCCTGCCTACCTGCCAGCCAGCCAGCCAGCCAGCTTGCCTACCCGCCTTCTTGTCCCTGTCGGCCTGCCTATTTGTCTACCTGCCTGTCTGCTTTTTTTTGCTTGCCTGTCCGCCTGCCTACTTATCTTCCTGCCTGTCTGCTTTTTTGCTTGCAGGTCTGCCTGCCTATCTGTCTGCCTGCCTGTCTGCTTTTTTGCTTGCCTGTCTGGCTGCCTTCCAAGCTGCCTATTTTCCAGCCTGTTTGCCTGTCTGCCAGCATCCTTGTATCCCTTCATGCCTGCGGCCTGCCTACCCTGCCTCTCACCTGGTGCCTGATATGTGCCTGCAGACCCTCCCTGCCGTACATACGCATCACGAACCACAGCTTGAGGGAGCGGAACCTGCGGCCCAGCGGGATCTGCCAGTGCTGTAGCAGAGATGCCAGTTATTATTATGGACATCACTGTCCAGCCAGTGACTGAATTCTTCATAAATTTATTATCAATACCTTATCATAACCTTCATAACCTCGATGTGTTAAAAAAAGAAATGAAAATCGACCATCCAGTAATGCATCCGTCTAGCCATCCAACCATTCCATCATCCCTCCTACCACCCAGATATTCTCCCATTTAACCCACCTTGTTATCCCATCAATCACTCAACCAACCCTTCATCCGTCCAGTCAATCATCCACCCAAGTCTGTACCCACTCTGTAGTCCGGCATCTGCCCTTGTTGGTCGTGTTTTAAGTAGAGAGGGTCCACGTTGAAGGCGTCGACCACCTCGTTGGCATCTTTTATCCTGCAGACAGACAAATAGATAGATAAGTAGAGAGATAAATAGACATAGATAGAGTTTGATGGATAGAGATAAATAAGTAGATAGATGGGTGGATATAGACACCAGGTTCGATGAATAGATAGCTACACAGACAGATAGATACAGTGACTGAAAAAAAAAATAGTGATTACATTATATTTAGATGTCATTGAAAGTTCATATACTACTTTAAAGAGAATGTTTTGATAATGGTCTCACAAATATTTAATGAGTATCCAGTGATTCGCACCGTTGCTTGTCGCATTGAAAATACTCCTCTTCCTGCCATAGATATCATCGAACAACACGTTAACACGCTTCAGTGTACCATAGCAAGGGTTAGGGCTATGTGACCCGCCCAGTGCTAATTTTTTTGCAGCCAGGCTTGTTCCACTCATCCTCACAGATGACCAAAAGGAGTATCGTGTCATTTCTTCCTCGGGCATGATTTAATTGTGCATCGGATCCAGTGTTGATATCCATGTTCATTACAGGAGATGCTTGGGTTTATAGATATGATACAAAGACCAGAGGACAAAACTTCCAGTTGAAAACACCGATGTCACTGGGACCTCCAATACTTCGTCAGTCAAGATCGCAAACGAGTCATTCTGTTCGAGTTTTTTCGACATAAACGGAATTATGTGAACAGAATTTTTCTCCAGATATACAACTGTTTATGTTGCTTTTACCTAAAAATTTTTAAACATTTGTGTGAGGAGTGAGATGTAACGACATGGGAAATGGAGTGGAGTGTGACTCCTTCTCCATAACAACGCACTCAGCCATGCACCGCTTGTTACCTAGCAGTTTTGGGTCGAAGAGATAATTCCGTTAGCCTCACATCCTATTACTGACCTAACAACATTATGCGACGTCTGTCTGTTTTCAAAACAAAACACGACTGAAGTCACCCAGTCTGAAGATCAATGTGCTGAAGAGTATCTCGAAAAAAATCCAGTGACAAGAACACTGGAAGAAGTATGTGGATGCAGGAGAAAACTTTGACGGGGATACTGAAGTATGTGTCTCGTGTTCAGTAAAAGTGAGTTGTTAGTCATTATCAGAACTCTCTTTACATACACACACACACACACACACACACACACACACATATATGTGTGTGTGCATATATATATATGCAAATAAACCACTTAATAACACGGGATTCATGGATATGTTGATATCCAAAAGGAAAAAATACACACGAAACATCCCGAGCTCTAGTGTTTTCACATCTTCAGGAGAGATGTGTATACACGAAAGCTCTCAGGATATTTCGTGTCTCCTTGTGGATATATATACCGGTATATATATATATATATATATATATATATATATATATATATATATATATGTGTGTGTGTGTGTGTGTGTGTGTGTGAGAGAGAGAGAGAGAGAGAGAGAGAGGGGGGGAGGGAGTGAGAAATCACTTACCACATGGCAGAACAGTCAAAGGTGACTAATAGCCATTTGTGAGGGTTGAAGTTGAAGCTAGTAGCCAGCTCTAACCCATCCACCAGGTACCGGAACTCCTCACACACCAGCGCTGATCCTGTGGTGGGTGAGAGATGTGGTAAATGTTTGTAGTGCCGGGTGGTGGAAGCCGTGGATGATGTGGCTGTGGATGTAGCTGTGGTATTTGCATCGGTGGTGGCTGGCAGCTGTTCTTGTGGTAGCGACTTTAAAAAAATCTATGAGAGTGAAAAACACAGATTTAAGAAAAAATGGATACTAAATAAGCGAGATACCGGCACACACACACACACACACACACACACACACACACACACACACACACAAGGGGGTGGGGGCACTGGGACAATACAACACCCGCGCATACCAACCGGTCTGAGTCCCGAATGTTGACTTTGGCCTGTGACCCTGACCTTCAACGAATTTTTCTTAAAAAATAAGTTACTTGCCTAACCCTTATCCCGTGTACCATATTTGGTTCACACCAAATCCCTTTACCGAGCGACCTTGGCCCTTGGCTTTTCCCTGTGACTTTAACCTTTGTTCTCAAAACCTAGAGTTTATATCCTTCATCTAGCTTGATCCCTTCCTCAAAGATCAGTTATACCGGATTAAAACTTTTAGCTTACCTAGCTATACGACTTTGACCTTTGACTTATTTTTCTCAAAATCGATAGGTGAGCCCCTTGGATGACCCTCAACATCCACCAAATTTGAGTCAAATCATATCAAAACTGTTTTAGTTATTTTGTTCACTCACTGACACACGGGTCCAATTTGGACACTGTCCTGTGATCTGGACTATTGACTGATCTGTTCTCAAAATTGATTCCCTCCCTCCTTGCCTTACTCTCAGCCTTTCCTCTAAGTTTGGTCTAAACTGGATAAAATCTGTTTAAGCTGGCTTTGCTGGTTGAAACTTTGACTTAGCCTTGTGACCTAGACCTCTGACCTAGTGCTGCAAAAATATTAGATTTACTCATAGGTTGTCCCTCAACCCTCCACGAAGTCCGGTTAAAATCGATTAAAATCTTGTAGTTACTTTGTTGACACACACACACACACACACACGGCATCGTCGGATGTGGACGTCTGTACCGGCGCTCCATACAAGCTCAACACGGCCAGAGGCATTACCTAAATAAGTATCTTTGAATGAGTCAAGCTCTGTACCAGGTTAGACTAAATGATTTTTCATTATTAAAAGGAAAAGAAATAATAAGTTTAAATAAGACTGGTTGAAACAACAAAGAACCACGATGCGTTGAGTCAGCTGGGTTTGTTTATACTACAGAAAGACCGGGAAAGCGTGCACACTGTAAGTACATACTCTTCATTTAGTATTACAAAATGGATCCATACTTCAGTAAAACAAATTTGGAAAAGAAAAGGGATAAAAGTAAAAAGCAAAATGACGATTTCTACCAAGAACTAGTTGAAGTGGAGACTCACAATAGACTGGTTGAACGTGTACACAATCTAGAAATGGCTTTCAAAAATGAAATTGATGAAATAAAGAAGCAAATGCACTTGCAAAAGGAAGAGATAGATAAACTGGGAAAGGAGGCCAATAAGAAAGACACAACCATCAGTGAACTAACAGTGGAATTGAATACCCTTAGGAAGAAAGTGAGTGAAATGGGAAGTACAGTATTTAATCACGAGAGTGTTATGGAAGAGTTAAAAAATGACAGAGACAATTAGACAAGCAAGCAGTCTTATGGACCAGAGCAGTGATATTGAGGAGAAGATAACACAGGTGAATGAAGCTGTGCAAAGCTACAAAAATGATGTAGAAATCACGTATGCTGAAATGGTGAAAGTAAAGAAAGACTTGGAAACAAGGGTGGAGGAAAAAAGCATTAAAAAGGAAGTGAAAAGAATAATCCAAAACAATCCAAAGTTAGTCAGAGATTCAGTAGAAATAAATAAATCAATAGTAATCACTGGTATAGAAGAGGAAGAAATTAAAAACAAAATCACTAGAGACAAAAAGGAGATGGCAAATGTAATGAACTTACTGAAAGAAGTATCAGAGGAAATCTGTAGTAAAGACATAGAGGAACACAAAAGGTTAGGGAAATACGAGAAAAGCAAGACAAGACCTCTAAAGGTGACTTTCCAGAGTGTAAACACTGTGGAAGAGATACTAAAAAATGCAAAGAATCTTATGGAAAAAGAGGAGTTCAAAAATGTATGGATAAAAAGATGTCTAACATACGAGGAACTGGAATTACTGAAAGAGAAAAGGGAGGAAGCAAAAACAAAAAATGAGGGAAGATCAGAAGAGGACAAGAAGAAATTTTTTTACAAAGTAATAGGATTGCAGGTACGAAAGTGGTACACAAACAGGATGGAAGAAAAAGGAGGAAGTTAGTAGAACCATGTCATGACAAGTATATAAACAAAATGATAAAGTTGATGTACTCAAATGTGGATGGAATGGTATCTAAATTACTAGAGATGAATGATTATGTCAGAGAAAATGAACCACAAATAATATGCCTAACTGAGACAAAATTAACACCAAGGATATCCAATGACATACTAAACTTAGAGGAATACAATATATGGAGAAGAGACAGAAATTTAAAAAAAGGAGGAATTATAATATTAACTAAGAAAAATCTAAAAGTCAAGGAAATAAACCTAGATATACCATCACAAGTAGAACTGATTGCAGTAGAGATCGACACATCTGAAGGTAAAGTAATTGTAGCCAATTTGTATATGCCACCCAAATCAAACACATGGGAAAGAGACGAATATGAGGACCTAGCAGAGAGTACAATTCATAGTATAAGATCCTTGCTACATAAAATGGAAGAGAAATCGGAAAGAATTATACTAACTGGGGATTTCAATACAAATATAAATTGGAATACTCTAGATATAAATAGCCAAGAAAGCTGCTGGGACCAAAAGCTCCTGGATCTCGTACAAGAGTTTTTCTTAACGCAACATGTGAGGGAAACCACTAGAAAAAGAGGACTTGATGTACCTTCAGTGCTAGATCTAATATTTACTAGGCAAGAAAATGACATTGACAGTTTAATATATCACCCTCCACTCGGCAAAAGCGATCATGCGGTACTAAATTATAACTTCAGGATAGCATATGACATAGTAAACAGCACTGACAGTTACAAAAAGAGACTAAACTATAAAAAGGTAATTATCAAGACCTAAAGAAGTATTTCTTAGAAGTTGATTGGGAAAATGAGCTTAGAGGACAAGATTTAAATGCTGTATATAAAAAATTTTGTGAATTTTATGAAATAGGAGTCCAGAATTACATCCCACAGCACAAAGAAGCAGATAAGAAAATACAGAAATGGTTCAATACAGAATGTAAAAAATCTAAAGAAAGAAGAGATTTGTTGTGGAATAGATACAGAAGACACAATAGTGAAAGGGCATATAATAATTACAATCAGGCAAGAAACGACTATACAAGAATAAGGAGGAAGCCCAAAAACAGTTTGAGGAGGATATAATAAATAAAAGTAGTGATCAACCAAAGCTGTTTTACAGCTATATCAGAAGCAAAACCAAAGTCAAAGATATAATACAATCCATCACGGACGAGGGAATCACTTATACACAAGAGAAAGATATTTGTGAAGCACTAAATAAGAATTTCCAATTAGTTTTTACAGAAGAAAAAAATTTTGAGAGAGACTATGTGGAACACGCATGTCCACACGTACTACCAGATATACAAATAGCAGAAAAAGTAATACAAGAGGAGTTAAGTGGATTAGACAGAGGAAAAGCAAGTGGTCCTGATGAAATTTCATGTTGGGTGTTACGAGAATGTGCAAATGAGTTAAGTAAACCATTATTTTTAATTTTCAAGAAATCTTTGAGTCAAGGGAAACTACCTGATATTTGGAAAAAAAAGCAAATATAGTCCCCTTATTCAAGAAAGGAAATAGACAAAATCCTCTCAACTACCGACCAGTATCACTGACTAGTGTTGTAAGCAAGGTATTAGAAAAACTTATAAGAAAAGCTTGGGTAAATCATCTAGAAAAACACAGTATGATAACAGAAAGACAGTTTGGTTTCAGAAAAGGAAAATCATGTGTTACTAATCTGTTGAGCTACTATGACAGAGTAACAAACACAATACAGGAAAGGGAAGGATGGGTGGACAGTATCTATTTAGATTTCAAGAAAGCTTTTGACACAGTACCACACCAAAGACTTTTATGGAAACTGTACCATCAAGGAGGAATTCGAGGCAAACTGTTTTGTTGGATGCAAGACTTTCTCATAAAAAGAGAAATGAGGACAGTACTAAGAGGAAACTACTCATCATGGAAGAAAAGTGACTAGTGGAGTACCACAGGGTTCGGTGCTGGCACCAATCATGTTTTTAGTGTACATAAATGATATAAACAGTAACACTGGAAATGAGAGCTATCTGAATATGTTTGCAGATGATGCAAAAATACAAAGGAGAATTACTAACACAGACTCTTGTAGGGAGCTACAAGAAGAATTAAATAAACTTCATGAATGGAGTAGTACATGGCAAATGGAATTCAATGTGGACAAGTGTCATGTAATCAAGTTTGGTAAAAGTGGAAAAAGACCTGATTGGGATTATAAGTTAGGAAATAAAACCCTATACACATCAGAAAGAGAGAAAGACCCTAGGTGTGATTATCAATAACAGACTATCTCCGGCTGACCACATCAGCGAGAAGGTACGGAACATGTATACACTGCTTGCAAATATGAGAATAGCATTCACATACATAAATGAAGACATGCTAAAAAGGATAATAACATCATTCATTAGACCAACCCTGGAATATGCATCAGTAGTCTGGAGTCCTCATCTCAAAAAGCATATAGACAAGATTGAAAAAGTTCAAAGGGCTGCTACAAGATGGATACCAAGCTTAAGGGACCTAAGCTATGAAGAAAGACTAAATAAACTGAATCTACCAACACTACAGGAGAGAAGGAAAAGAGGTGACATGATAATGCTATATAAGTGCATATCAGGAAAGGAGAAAATAGACATAAATGATTACTTAACATATGGAGAAGCATCAGCAAGAGGACACTGCAAAAAACTGCATAAGAAGAGAGGTGATAAAGACGTAAGGAAATTCAGTTTCCCAAACAGAGCAATTGATCAATGGAATGCACTACCGAATGAAATAGTGTGTGCCAAAACAATTCACAAATTTAAGGATATGTACGATAAATATGGTCTAAGACACGGGACAATACGAGCTTGACTCATTCCTGTAAAGATACAATTAGGTAAGAACAATTAGGTAAGAACACACACACACACACACACACACACACACACACACACCGATCAAAACAACACCCAATCTCTCATCGCGAGCGCGGGAGCAATAAATACTGAATATATCAATAACCAGCCCCTCTACACACAAATAAAACACTAAACCTTCAGTAAATAAAATCCTTACCAGCATAGGCAGCATCGACGTGAAACCACATAGAAAATTCTTTGGCCACCTCTCCAATCTCCCGCAGGTTGTCGAAGGAACAGGCCGGCGTGGCTCCCGTAGTGCCCACCACCTGCAATTTGGTAGTGGTGGTGGTGGTAGATGTGATGATGTGGTGATAGGTACGGTGGCAGGTGTGGTAGGTGGGGTTTTAGTTAGGCAGGTGAGGTAGATGGGGGATAGACATGCATGGAGTATTAGTGATATAAATTAGATGTACAGGCAATCAATGGAGTACATATATCCTGAGTTTCGCTCACGTTAATATATGTTTGGACCACTTTTGTGCTCCTGAAACGACTTTTTTTTAGTGAACTGTGGGTGGTAGAGTGCGGAGAGAGAGGGAGAGAGAGAGAGAGAGAGAGAGAGAGAGAGAGAGAGACCTTAACAATCTCCCAACAGTGCTACCAACTCCGTAATAAATCTTAACATATGGAATCTCAAAACCAAATCATGTGGAATGCCATGAATTTCGAGAAAATTGTGAGAATGTAACAGTGAGTGGATGGTGGGGTGTGGCAACACTGGTGGATCAATAGGTAGTGGGTGGATTTGGTAACAGTGAGAGAGAGAGAGAGAGAGAGAGAGAGAGAGAGAGAGACAGACAGACAGACAGACAGAGAGCGAGAGAGAGAGAGTGCCTCATCCAAATTTAAAGAATATAATAAGTGAATAGAAAAGAGAATCCAGAGGAAAAATTAGTGCATTATATATTCCTCATTTTATAGAAGCCCCTCTGGTATACTCTTCATTATCAAAAGCCCTTCTGGTATCTTCATTTTTTCATATCACCCTTACGCAGCATCCAGTGTCATTAAGGGGTGAAGAGAAGTGATGCAAGAGATGATAAGAGTCACCGTTAAAAGGCGTTATCAGTAATTTAAGGGGTGAAGAGAAGTGATACAAGGGATGATAAGAGTCACCGTTAAAAGGCGTTATCAGTAATTACGCTATCACTTGTTTTTTTTCCTCTTACGATGCAGTAGTAATAGTAGTAGTAAGTTGTTGTTGTTGTTGTTCTGTTTCTAGCAATAGTAGTAGTAGTAGTAGTAGTAGAAGTAGTTGTAGCAGCAGCAGTAGTAATAGTAGTAGTAGCAGTAGAACTAGTAGTAGTGGTAGTAGTAGTAGTAATAGTAGTAGTAGTAGTGGTAGTTGTTGTTGTTGTTGTTGTTACAGTCCCAGGTTCATCTGAAACAAAAGGCCGATGGGCTGCAGGCTTAATTTGCCCTTCCCCTACGGTCTCTCCATCTTTTCTCGGGGGACATGGAATTAGCTAAGGAATGTTTATTTAACCAGGCAGCTGAATCGCGCGGTCATATCACCACATGAAGGCGTCCCTCACCAGCACTCCACTTGTGATACAAGACGGCTGCAATCACTTCTGTCTTATGAATTTCAAAGTAACTCTGTGTACCGGTACCGCTAATTTACTTATTTATTTATTTATTGATACCGTACTTCCGGGCGATATTTCTGGCATAGCGTAGACCTTTCGTACTGGTCAACAGGTTAGATATACTGTATATAGAATTCATTAACTCTCTTGAATACCAGAGCACCTTCCTAAATTTTACAAAGTCGTCTGGAAATAGCAAGATAATAATAATAATAATAATAATAATAATAATAATAATCCATCCATACATCCATCATCCTATCCTATGTTGCCCCATGAGGAGCGGAGAATCCCGGGGTTACGCAAGTTGGTCCTGACATTTAAGATGAGAGTGACCAGCCTCACTCATCCCTGAGTGGCATTACGTGAGCGGTAAACCCCAACCATACGTTGGATATAAACCTAAACAGGCTCAATCCGATTGGAGCGTCTTAATTACCCACTAAACCACCTGGCGCCATAATTTGGTCATATGGTTACCACTCAGCATAATAAATGGTTTCATAGTGTACAGGAAACGATTTGGCATGCCACACAATGTAGAGTCACCCAAAGGCAGAACGAAGGGGAAACAATGAAGGAAAGAACGACAGAAGAGGAAGGAAAGACGACAGGAAAGGGCAGACAGCAAGGCAGCACCACATCGAGTGAGTGGATGGTGAGCGTCCTCCCAACCACCAAGATATTAATAATAGTAATAATAATAATAATAATAATAATAATAATAAAATAATAATAATGGTAATAATAATCTATCTATCTATTGCCAGACGCCTCAGTCCCGTTCGGGGTGGCCACAAACAAATCGCCTCCACACCGCCCTGTCCCCCGCCATTTCACTGCCCTGCTCCCAACTCACATCCCCCCCTCTCATATACCTCTCCACCCCATCCCTCCATCTCATCCTCGGCCTCCCCCTCACTCTTCCCCCCTCCACCTCACTCACATACACTCTCTTCGTCAGTCTTTCTCCCTTCATTCTCTCCACATGGCCAAACCACCTCAGTGTATTCCTCCTAACACTTCCTATCACATCCACATCCACACCACAACGCTCCTTTACATCCTCATTTGTCAGCCTGTCTCTCCATGTGACTCCACAGGCTCCTCTTAAATAATAATAATAATAATATTAATAATAATAATAA
This sequence comes from Coenobita brevimanus, assembly GCF_032717465.1. Lineage (NCBI taxonomy): Eukaryota > Metazoa > Arthropoda > Malacostraca > Decapoda > Coenobitidae > Coenobita > Coenobita brevimanus. Next base: position 25,068,635 of record NC_137012.1, read on the forward strand.
TAATAATAATAATAACAGGAAAAAGACCTGTGTGGTGATGGCGAGAATAAAATGACAGACTTAATATAGGCAGTGAAAATCTTTGACTGAAAGTTTTATATCTTTACTATCATGACCCCCTCTCTCTCTCTCTCTCTCTCTCTCTCTCTCTTTGTGGCATTACAGAATCAAATCAGTTACCGAGGATCGAACTCTTGTGCATGGCAAGGTCACCACCCTACACCGTACCACTGTCTAGTTCAACTGTCTTCTCTTTCCCTGTTCTTCGTCTTACTGTCCGTCACCTTACCCTCCTACTGGTGCGTTCTAACCACCTAACCACAACACCTTCGAGACTGTGGGCTCCATCCTGCCTACAAATTTCGTCTTTTTCATCGTCACCTTCCACTCTTTCATTTTCTCATGATTTCCCTCATGTCATCTTTGTTACCTTCACCCACGCCATCATACCATCATTTTCACTCACTCATCATATCATTCCATCGTATTCACTTCTTCTTTCAGCATATCATACCATCTTCCATCGTCTTCGTTTGTACTATTTCATCTTCATTCATCATATCATATCAGCATATTGACACTTTCGCCCACTGTTTGATTCCGTTTTTCTCATAATTGCCTCATAACATCATATCGTTCTCATCTTCCCTCAGAGTATCATTCAGTTAGTATCATACCATCTTGTCTAAAAATAACTTGTAAGAAAATGGAAGAATATATCAACAGGGTATTATGATAGTGAATTTGAAGGTGGGAGAAGGCGTTGTAGGCCAAGACGATGGATAGATATGACAATTGAGTGTGTGTGAGAAAGAGGTATGGAAGCTGACGAAGCTTGGGAACTGACAAAGGATCGAGCTAGTTGGATGAGTTTTATACGAAGGAGTGTATGACAGGGTTTGGCATCCCTTTCTTAACCTGGCAGTCGTCGGATTTGCTCTGTCTGACAGGTAGTTACGAAGCTATGTGTGGTAAGGTGTACCTATGAGATTGAGCCAGGATTCAGTGGGTTTGAATGGTGACTGAATGGGTGTGTGGCCCACTTCATTGGACACGACGTTTCCTTTGCTTTCTGGACCCAACCGTATCCCACTTGCAGGTGAGAAAATGAGGCAGGATGATCATGATGATGATGATGATGATGATGATGACGATGGAACAAAATAAGCAGTTAACCTTTGGTGTGAAGGGAGAACGATAACGATGAACAGAGAATTGAAAATAAATAAATAAATAATAACAGACTCACTCAAATCCCGGTTAGAGTATCTGCTGCTGGGTAAGTCTTCTATAGAGATATTTTCACCAAAAAAAAAAAAAATAAAAATAAAAATCTCACGTATTACCTCACAAACAAGCATATCTCTGACCTACCAACACAAGATCATCCACATCATTAATCTTTTCAGTCCAGGAGAATCTTTTAATTTCTATTCATGCTATTTCCAGACAGTATTATTCAGCTCTGAGAGGACTTACAGTGAAGGAGTTAATGAATACTATATAACGATCGCAGTTAATGAAGGGTATATTTGTGCAAAGCTATCTCACAAATAATATCTCACAAAATAATCTCATATATACTGTACTACATATCTCACGCAGTTATTTGACGTGGTTATCCCCCCTACACTACATATCATACAATTATCTCACATAATCATCTCACAAAACTACAAATCTCACATATCTATCTCACATACACTATATACGAGTATCTCACATAATTACCTTACAAACACTTTATAGTTATCTCACATGACTGTCTCACAAAATTGTCTCAAAAACAGTCTCACCAGTGATGGAGAAAACTTGCAGTGCCATAGGAAAATCCATAACTGTTAATCTCTCTGTACTTTGTGTTCGGTAGGTTGCCTGACTGTTAAGCAATAGTCTTGGGTTCGATCCCCGACACACGTAGGTTAAATGTACTATCACGCAATCGTCTCAACCACTATCTTACGAAATTATCTCATCCTCAAATGACTCTCTATTCCCCTCCATTGATGTAATGGGTGAATGAAGGTGTGTGTGTGTGTGTGTTTTCGCAAGATGAACAAGGACATGAGTTTAGAATCTACGTATATATCTATTATTCTTTAGGATGATGAGTTAGAGAGAAAAAAAAAAAAGGCTTTACTTTACCAGTCATATTCTTGTTTTTCGTAGGAAGAAGGAAAAAGCATAATCTCCCCATCTATTGTCTCTCCTGCAAAGCAAATCGTAGTTATGACTGTGATCATAAGTCTACATGTGAATTAGGACCTGGAATGATAATTATAGTTTGGAGACAACAGTGGCGGTGCTTAGTTGTGGAGAGTATGAGGGAAGGTGGTGTGGCTTGGCGTGGGGTGATGAGATGAGATGTGGTAGAGAGTACATGAGGGAAGGTTATTTGGACTGACGTGGGGTGGAGATAAGGTGTGATAGAGGGTACATGAGGGAAGGTGACTTGGATTGGCGTAGAGTGGAGACGAGCTGAGATAGAGATCTATCTATCTATAGTCCGACGCCCTAATCCCGCAAAGGGTGGCCGCAGACAAAACGCCTCCAAGTCGCTCTGTCACCCACCATTTGACTACCCTCCCCCAACTCACTCCCCCCTCCCTCATATACCTCTCAACTCCATCCCTCCACCTCATCCTCGGTCTTCCCCTCCCTCTCTCTCCCTCCACTTCGCCTACATACTGTACACCCTCTTAGTCAGTCTTTCATTCTCCATTCTCTGCACATGTATGGTGGCAATGGAGATGAATGGCAATAGAGAAGTGTGGAGGTATTTGGGTGGAGGAAGTGGAAGTAAATTGTGAAATGTGGAGGTATTTTGGTGAAGGAAGTGGAAAAAGTAAGTTATAAGAGAAGTTTGTAGGTATTTTTCTGTCGGCCACACTGCATGGAATGTGTAATTAGTGGCAGTGGATGACTAGACATGGTGTGGTGGTGATGGTGGTGGTAGTGGTGGTGGTGGTTATTAGTGGTAGTGGTGGTGGTGGTGGTGGTTGCGAGTGGTGGTGGTGGCGGTTGCGAGTGGTGGTGGTGGCGGCGGTGCTGGTGGTGAATGATGGTGGTGGTGGTGAATGGTGGTGATGGTAGTGAGTGGTTGTGGTGGTAGTGAGTGATGATGGTTGTGAGTGGTGGTGGTGGTGATGGTTGTGAATGATGAAGGTGGTGGTGAGTGAGGATGGTGGTGAGTGGTGGTGGTGGTGATGATGGATGTGAATGGTGTTGGTGGTGATAGTGAGTGGTGGTGGTGGTGGTGGTGGTGGTGAGTGGTCAATAATACGTCCTCCTCACTCTCAGGGTACCCGCAAGCAGCACCTTGCAATAATCTACTCTAGTAAGTGTCGTTTAACCTGGGGCAGCATCAACAAATAAAATAAAAATAAAGTCTGCACGTTCGACTGTAAACATGATTCCGAGTCAGTTCATTATTGTCAGATATCCATTAGTTTTGCCTTACTGTTTACCCTATTCTTGACTATTGTTTGGTCAGCGGTTAATTATTGTTAGAAATCCGTTAGTTTTGTCGCACTGTGGTCTCTAATATTCACTGTTGTTTGGTTGGCAGTCATTTATTCCATTAACTTTGTCGTATCGTTCACTCATATCCACCAAAGTTTTGTTATGAAGTGTTTGGCATCTGTACGAGTGAAGATAAAAGCAAAACAAACAGTGATATGCGCAACTTAGGCTCAAGAAAGCTTATGAACACAACCCCAGTAAAACATTCATGCTGACTATAAACTGTTACTCTGATTGAGGACGCCTATGGAGCATATAGTTTCCCACGGAATTGACTGTTCCCGCTGATAACTATTTCAGAGAGAGAGAGAGAGAGAGAGAGGGAGGTTGCTAGCTAAACACCAAACTAAAAAATATTATAATTCATTTACTTCACCACTAAAACAAACAAGCAAACACACACACACACACACACACACACACACACACACACACACACAGATCCAGAATTTCACAAAAACTCTTCATTTAAACCCGCAGGAAAGTAAATACAAGAAAACTCAGAAGACTCACGAAGAACGGAACGAGTCCCTTTTCGATGTCGGCCTTGACCATGTCCCTGAGCGCGGGTCCTCTCATGGCGAACTCCTGGTCTGATGGCACCTGTCGCAGCAACACTCCAGCCAGCATACCAGCCCTCTCTACTGACGAGTGGGCCTGGTCTGGAGTGGGGGTGGAAGTGACAGTGAAATGAGTGGGAGTGAATGGCTTGAGAGAGAGGAGAGTGGCAGTGGGGTGAATGATAGTGGGGTAAGTGATTGGATGGGTGGCAGTGAAGGGAAGGGGGGGGGGAATATGGGGAGTGGCAGTGGAGTGGGGGTGGAAGTGACAGAGAAATGAGTGGGAGTGAATGACGTGAGTGAGAGGGGAGTGGCAGTGGGGTGAACGAGGGAAGTGATTGGATGGGTGGCAGTGAAGGGAGGGGGGGGGGAATATGGGGAGTGGCAGTGATGTTAGTGCTTGTGGGATGAGTGGGAGTGAGGCAAGAGACAGTATAGGGTTAGTGGGAATGGGAGAGGAAGCGAGGTGAGTGTAGTAGGGTGAGTGGGAATGGAAGAGGGAGTGAACAAGTGGCAGTGAGGAAGGGAGCGAGTTAACGGCAATAGAAAGGAGTAGGTTGACAGACAATGAAAGGAGAACTGTGTAAGAGGGACAGTGAAAGGGAGAGGAGGAGGCAGGAGGAAAATGAGCAGTGAGGGAGTGATGAGAGCGGGTGTGAAGAAAGTTGGAGGGGAGATGCTGCAAAGAACTGGGAAGAGAGTAAAAGTTGGTATATGAAAGAGGAGGGGGAACAGGAATAGTACAAGCTGGTCTAGGGGGTAGAGCTTGGACCAGACAGGATTATTCGAGCAAAATCTGTCGGAACTTGGAGATTTCGCAACGCGTCTTTCTAAGCAATTTTTTCTGCGCATTACACCTCACTACCCTCTTGTACGTTACGGATGCAATCAATATGTCGATATTAAAGTGATATAAATAACATACCAGAGAATGTTAAGGTGTTAGGTGAAAATTAACTCGCCAGTCAAAAAGTGCTATGAAACCTATGCCACAAAGAATGCGGACTTCAGGTTACCGAATTGAAATAGGAGCAGTAGGCTAATTCAGGATATTTTCAGTAAGTTATTTTGTTTATTAATCTGTAATTTCTCCTCCGAATAAACCTGTACTCGACCGAATTCGTCAGAATTAGTCGACAGAACAACATTACCAAAACTGTAACGTGTTCTCCCCAACCTGACGAAGATCCCTAACCCTTTTCAATTCGGGTGATGGTCAGCTGTAGTCAGACTGGAGGGTCGATTTGACTGATAACTAGGCAGACTCATTCTTACCTTATAACTACAGTACGTTTTATATATCTAATGTAATGCAAAAACGACCTTGTATTCCAGTTATGGTTTCATCAGGCAAAAGCAAACTGGCTATAGTTTTATCGGAATTAGTTTACAGATCCAGACCATGGTAAATATAACTGTGGCTACCAGAACCGGAGTGGATTGGATTTTGCCTGGGGGAAAAAAAAAAAAAAAAAAAACATACTGCCAGATTCAGACCGAACATGACTGTCATTATCAGTTCCCAGTTCTGTTAGGAGGAGAAGTGCGAGGGAGGGTGGGCCTAGTGTGGAGTAGGGAGAATGGGGAACGTAGGATTGTGGTGGGGGGTAAGAGAGAAGGAGGAAGGAAACAAATGAGTGGGAAGGCTATGATTAAATTTGAAGTACGACTGGAACTCGAAATTAAAAATATGGTTCGCTGTGATTCAAGCGATCCTGTTTGTCCTTTTTTCTCCAAAACCCCGGTCTGTCGAGTTTTGGGTTTACATATTCTGTGCATGATAATTCCAGTAAAATTTGTACCAGTAATCCGATACGGTAGATTAACTTTGTTAATTTTTCTCATGCTCTGGAATTAAGTTAAGAACGGGGACATAAGTTAAAATAATTACGGTACTCCATGAAAACATCTGGTAATAGCTTTCGATACCGTTCCTGCCCAGTAGGCTAAATCTGAAGGATTTCGTGTCGGTAATCGGATTCGGTCCCAACTCTCGTTTGAAGGTGCAATAAGTGGGCCTGGTTTGGAGTAGGGGAAGGGAGAGAGGTGAGCAGGAGTAAAGTAGAAATGTAGGGAAGAGGGAAAATGAGGGGGGAGGAAGACAGAGAGGAATAATGGAAGAGAGGTGACTAGGAGAAAGGGAGAAATGTGGAGATGGGGGACAAGGAGGAGGGAGGAAGACAGAGAAGAATAGTGGAAATGGAGTATGGAGAATGTGATCAAGTCTGGAGATGGGGAGGGCATGGAGGAGAGATAGATAAGGAGGAAGAGACTGAGAGTGGGAGGGGGAGACAATGGAGTAAGAAGAACATACAGTAAGCTGGAGTCACGACATACTGTAGAAAGTGAGCGTACTGTATAAGTGAGCGGCTGGTGTATGCGTCCCACTCCTGTCAGCTCATTTCAGTCTAACTGCACAATAGCCTAACCATCCCTAAGGAGTTCAGCTGTCTAACCACCCATCTAATCAGCCATTGAACTGACTAATGACATATCTATCCAACGAGCCATCCACCCAAATATGTAACTATACAAATGCTCACCCAGCTAATCAACAATCTAACTACCCATCCCATTAACCATCTATCAAGGTACCTGCAGAGCTACCCACCTAAGCCTCCAACCACCACTGCCCTCCGTTAGTCATCCATTCATTCTTACATTCGATTAACCACCCATCCAGTTAAGCATCCTTCCATACAGCCAACCAGCCCTCCATGCATCAGTTTATCCATTCTACCAGCCCTCTACCCATCCATTTATTTATCCAACGACCAACTAGCCACCCAGTCCTCGCACCTCAAGTGTACGTAGCTGAACTTGTGTGTGTGTGTGTGTGTGTGTGTGTGTGTGTGTGTGTGTGTGTGTGTGTGTGTGTGTGTGTGTGTGTGTGTGTGTGTATGCACGTATGTATATATGTATGTATGTATGTAAGTATTCACGTCAGTCCATCCATGCATACAGCCACGCACACAGCCAACCACCCAGTGTTCCCACCTGAAGTATAAGCAACAAGTGTAGAATGGTTGGTGTGTGTGTCGCCCTGTTGCTGTCGCTGTCTCAGGGTTTTGGTCCGCGCTGACAGCATGGCCACCAGGGTTGCCTCGCTCGCTGTACCCTAAGGAGAGGAAATAGTGCTTAAGTTATGGCTAAATGCTGTGTGAATAGGGAGAAGTGATGAGTAAACTGTTGGCATATGTTGGTTAGGTTATGCTTTTCCCGTCATGCATGTTCAAAATCAGTGTGGTATATTCGCAGCCACCGACACTGACGGCTTACTTTGGCCTCAGATCAGTGTCATGAGCGTCGTTTGCTGCAGGTCCACCACACTGATTTCCAAAGCCCATGGGGAGAAAATCAGAAGACGCGACAGAACTTTTGATGCTGTCTGTACCACAGGAGCAGTGCCGACTGTACCACAGAGGTAATGCTGTAGGCGTGGTAAGCACACCACGCTGCGTTTTTCACTATTGTTTAAACTCTTCTGGATTTAGTTTTAGCAGGAAGCTCTTGTGTTACTGTACATCATTAGTTGCCACGCCTCAACAGGCGTCTTCGGTCATCCATCAGCACTCAGAGACAAAATACGTGCTTTTGCTGACTCTCCTTACATTACTGAGCATCTTATCGGTGTCTAGGTAACAATTAGAAACGAAATACATGACAAGTGAGTGTAAGTGTGTACAGAGCTTTTAAGGATATGCTTGTGATTTTTAAGGTATTTTGCGAACATGAAAAGACGTGTTGTGATGAATGATCGAACATTATGTAATACATAATAAATATTACACATGTTTCACTTAAAATCGTATCGGTAACACTTGAAAATGTCATATTATTTCTGGTGCTTATATGACTACATTGCAATCAGAGGGGTTGTACGATGGAATTAGTGTATCATGTTGGATTATGGTTGTTGTTTTGGATGATGTAGAGGGGAAGTTCTGAAAGTGGATTAATCTATTCTATCTAAATATCTAGGCTGCTTCCCCCCCAAAAAAGGAAGGTAGCCGAGACAGGACGACACATTCCCAATTTACGCATCCACACACACACGTTCATTCGCATATTAGCCCCAAGGGGAGAAGGGACAGATCCTGTCCGTACCACACCACACGAGGGTCAACTGTGCGGTGCAATCAGCGACATCCGCAGCAGGGCCCGACAGCAGAACTGGTTTACCCCGGCGAATAGTACCGCGACATAATGGACCCATCCCCTTACCCGCACCTGACCTGATCAGCTGATCAGACCAGTTGCGGGAGAATATCCTCTCAGGGCTGCGTCACCATTTATTCATTCACAATTTTTATCCAGTCATTCCTATCACGCGCAGCCACTCTTCCTTGCTGAACAGACATCCCTCTCGCATCCAGCGCTCTTCACACTGTCCATTCATCCTATTCTTGATCTTCCTCTCAGCCTTACACCACTCACATCCGATCCGGTTACCTTTTTCACCAATCGCTCATCATCCATTTTCTCCTTATGCCCAAACCATCGCAATACCCTCCGCACAACTCAGTCAGCCATCTCCCGCACAACTCCAGTTTTCCTTCGCACTTCATTTCTCACTCGATCCATACATGTCACTCCACACATACTCCTCAGACACCTCATCTACATTACATTAAGTAACCAGGAAAATGCCCGTAAATGATAAATACGTGGATTATCTTATTCATTGTGATATATTCTGCCATTTATAAGGTTAGTGTGGCTTCTGAAAAACTTTATATCTCTGTTAAGGACGTAGTTGCTAATATAGTTGACGAGAGATTGCAAGAATATAATGCAAAATACATCAACGGACTGAAGGGACTAAGGACAGGTTGTGGTTAGGTGTTGTTTATAGTAGTGGTAGTAGTGGTAGCTGTAGCAGTAGTAGTGGTAGTAGAAGTTGTAGTAGAAGCAGTAGTAGTAGTAGTAGTAGTAGCAGTAGTAGTAGTAGTAGCAGTAGTAGTAGTAGTAATAATAGTAGTTGTTGTTGTTATTGTTGTATTCCCAGGTTCATCTGAAATGTGAACTCAGTGGACTGGTGCTAAAGCTGTCCTCCTGTAGTCCACCATGCTTCTTTTTGGGGGACTGGGAGAGAAATGAGAAACGTTTGTATAACCGGACAGGAGAGTCGCCCGGTTATAGCAGTGCCACCACATGAAGGCGTCCCTCTCCAGCATCGGCGTTGTTTGTATAGAAATATAGTTAAAGACGGCCCGGGGATTGATAAGGGGTGTCCAGAAGTTGTGATAAATGATGGACAACGCGGTGGAAGGCAATTAGTAACCCCGTGATTCCAGTAACTTTTTTTTTTTTTTTTTTTTTGGTAATTTTTACTACTTTCGGATTATTTTATTCAGTTTATGGAGAGGAATCAGTCTGTGACAGGGCAAATGGAGACTATTTTTAACCCATTAACCCCTTGATTCCAATATTTTTTTTTTCCGGTTATATTTGCTACTTTCTGATTATTTTATTAACTTATGGAGAGGAATCAGTTTGTGACAAGGTGAATGGAGACTATTTCGAAATCACGTTACTATAGATGGTCTTCAAAGGGCATTATAAAAACGTCTGTTGGTAGGAACTGAACTAAAAAGGTCACCGTAACGTAGAAGTTAAAAACAGCTGTATCACTTCGTTGACCAGGAGGTGTAATAATAACCAGTAAATGATCTAAAGGAACGAAGAAGCAACAGATAACAAAAATAACATGGTGGTCTAAATAGTAATAATAACGTGGTGGCCTAAATACCAAAAATAACGTGGTGGCCTAAATAACAATAATAACTTGGTGGCCTAAATAACAAAAATGACGTGGTGGCCTAAATAACAATATTAACCTGGTGGCCTCAATAACAGAAATAATCTAGTTCTTTCGTTCGTTTTGTTTTTAAAGGCTCCAACATGCTTGCATGTGTCGGCCTTGGTCACCTAATGGCGGCTCTCCACGCTGCACGATCTATTGCAGCCTCCCTGTTCAGTCCCTTAACCCTAAGGTCACACTTAATGACCTCGTCCCATGTCTTTCTCGGTCTACCCCTCATAACCCCACCCCCAATATTAACACTTCTCACCTTCATCACCCAATTATCATCCCCCATCCTCTCCACATGTCCAAACCACCTCAATCTACCTCTCCTCATCACAACACCAATACACTCCAGTCCCATCCTACCTCTCAACTCTTCCATTGTAAACCCAGCCCCTCCAGGCCTTGGACGCAGGGACGCACTGCACATCCACCTAATCATTGTCATTTCTGTACGTCTGAGCCGGCGAATATCTTCCTCCTTCACTGCCCAGGTCTCACTGCCATACAGCATTACACTCCTAACACATGCTGCATACAAAGATCCCTTAGCACGTAGGGAGAGCTCTCTCAATGTCAGGAGAGGCAAGAGCTCCCTGAACTTCTTCCAACCACTTCTCACCCTAGCCACAGAGCTAGCTCCAGCCCCACCTCCAGCACACAACATGTCTCCCAAATAACAAAACTCTTCCACACACTCAAGAGATTCACCAGCAAGTTCAATCCTTTCACGTCTGACAATCTCCACCTGCTCACCCCGGCACGCCGTACACATAAAATCAGCATTATCTCGCAGTCTACCTCTGATACCACTACATCTCTTATGCACCCATTTATCACACACACCGCACAAGATGGAATTACTTCCCACGCCCTTGTGGCAAACTGCACATGGCCACTCTCCCTCGTCTTTGACAGTACCGCCACCAACCCTAGATATCATCACTTTTGTTTTATCTGCATTTACCCTTAAACCCTTTTGCCCCATACCATCTCTCCACTTCCTAAACCTTTCCTCTGCCTCCCTTTCATTCTCTGCAGTCAACACTAAATCATCAGCATACAACAACTCCCACGGGAGTCCGTTTCTAAAGTCACGTGGAAGGGCTTCAAGTACCATGATAAACAACATGGGACTCAAGACTGACCCCTGATGCACACCAACATTCACGGAAAACTCATCACTCAAAGCTCCATTCACTCTCACCTGGGTGTGAGCACCCACATACATGGCCATAACCACCCTAACCAGCCACTCCTCCAAGCCAAGCTTTCTCATTGCCCACTTCACCACCTCTCTAGGGACTCTGTCAAAGGCCTTTTCCAAATCAACAAAAACAAAATAAAGATCCCTTCTCCTACCAATATATTTTTCCTGAAGCTGTCGAACAATGAATATGGCATCAGTGGTCCCCCTACCTGGCATGAACCCAAACTGCATCTCATCAATATTCACTCTTTCTCTAATCATACCTTCTAAAACTCTCTCCATTACCTTCATTATCTGATCTAAAAGCTTTATACCTCTATAATTTCCTCTTTCCAGGGCATCACCCTTCCCTTTATACACATTTACAATTACACTCTTCAGCCAATCACGTGGGACAACACACTCATAAATAATCCTATTTATCAGGTCAGTGACTAAACTCACCCCTATATCGCCTGAGGCCTTCAACATTTCGGCAGTCAACCCAGACACACCTGCTGCCTTCCCCACCCTCATCTTGCCTATTGCCTCACTCACAGTAGCAGTATCAATCAAAGGCCAAGGGCCAGACACTGGATCTGCTGGCCCCAAACCTTCCCTGTCCCAGTCAAACTCCTCATTCAACAACCGGTTATAATGCTCTCTCCATGCATCTTTAATATCCTCACTGTTCACCACTACCCTTCCTTCATCATTCTTCACACACTGCTCACCTATGATATCCCGATTATCCATCTTCACCTGACCTGCCACCCTAAATATATTTTTCCTTTCCCCATGATTTAGGTTATCAAGTAATTGTCTCTGTGACTCAGACTTTGCCCTGTATACCTCTCTTCTAGCCCTACGCTTGGCAGCCAAATATTCCTCTTTGCTACCACCCTTCTTCCATTCCCGGAAAAGCCTTCTTTTCTCCTTAATTGCAGCTTCTACACCCTCATCCCACCACCAAGTTACTTTATGTCTTGGTGGTCCTCTTGTCCAGCCGCATGTTACATCAGTAACTCTCAAGAAATTGTTCTTGAGGGCTCTGTACTGTACATTAACGCCTCTGTCTACGGCTCCCTGTTCAGCCACCACTCTCCTAAACTCGCTATAGAAGGCATCCCTTACTACTTGGTTTTTCAGCTTCCATATTTTCCTCCTAGGTACATAAGTCCTCTTTTTCATCACTTGTTCTTTAAGCACCATATCACAAATCAACAGTTTGTGCTGCTGCACACACTCCTCACTTCCTATAACTTTAACATCCCTCACTAACCTCCTATCGGCCCTCCTAACCAGAAAATAATCTATCTGACTGCTATTTCCCCCAGACTCATACGTAATTAACCTACTGTCTCTTTTCCTAAAATATGTGTTGCACACAATCATATCCGTTGCCTCTCCAAACTCGAATATCCTTTCCCCTTCTGCATTCCTTAGACCATACTGAACTAAAAAGGTCACCGTAACGTAGAAGTTAAAAACAGCTGTATCACTTCGTTGACCAGGAGGTGTAATAACAACCAGTAAATGATCTAAAGGAACGAAGAAGCAACAGATAACAAAAATAACATGGTGGTCTAAATAGTAATAATAACGTGGTGGTCTAAATACCAAAAATAACGTGGTGGCCTAAATAACAATAATAACTTGGTGGCTTAAATAACAAAAATGACGTGGTGGCCTAAATAACAATAATAACCTGGTGGCCTCAATAACAGAAATAATCTAGTGGCCTAAATAACAATAATAACTGCTCTAAATAACAATAATAACGTGGTGGCCTAAATAACAATCATAACTGATCTAAATAACAATAATAACCTGGTGGTCTAAATAACAGTAATAACGTGGTGGCTTGAAGAACAACAACTGATCTACTGTAAATAACAAAAATAACGGTGGCCTAAATAACAACAATAACGTGGTGACGTAAACAAGAGATAATAACTGAGTGCTATATTACCTGAATAACACCCCCGCCCTTTCCACCAGAAGCTGCGAGGAAATGTTGTGGCAAACCCAGCAGTTGTCCCAGCCAGTCCATCATCACCACCTCCAACTCTGTGCAGGCAGGAGACGATATCTACGAGGGAAGAAGGGTTGTGTTAGGCGTGGGTGTGAAGGGGAAGTAGGGGTGAGGGAGTGAAGGGGAAGGAGTAGGGGTGAGGGAGTGAAGGGGAAGGAGTAGGGGTGAGGGAGTGAAGGGGAAGGAGTAGGGGTGGGGGAGTGAAGGGGAAGGAGTAGGGGTGGGGGAGTGAAGGGGAAGGAGTAGGGGAGGGGAGTGAAGGGGAAGGCTTAGATGTGGGGGAGTGAAGGGAAAGGAGTAGGGATGGGGGAGTGAAGGGGAAGGAGTAGGGATGGGGGAATGAAGGGGAAGGAGTAGGGGTGGGGGAGTGAAAGGGAAGGGGTAGGGATGGGGAGTGAAGGGGAAGGAGTAGCGATGGGGGAGTGAAGGGGAAGGAGTAGGGATGACGGAGTGAAGGGGAAGGAGTAAGGGTGGGGGAGTGAAGGGAAAGGAGTAGGGGTTGGGAGTGAAGGGGAAGGAGTAGGGGTGGGGGAGTGAAGGGGAAGGAGTAGGGGTGGGGGACCGAAGGGGGAGGGAGCTGGGCAATGGGGATGTGCGAGACGCAGGAGGTGGCAGATGGGTGAGGGGAAGGCAGGGGGAAAGTAGTAGAGGGGGTTAGAGGAAGGCAGGGGGAGTAAGGGGGTGGCTGTTGGGTGAGGGTGAGGCAGGGGGAGGCATGAGTGTGGTTAAGTAGGAAGTAGATTGTTTATTACCATTTACTTTAACCAGGCTGCTTAATACACTGCATTCCATTAACCCTTACACGAAGAAACACCACTCCTTAGCTAAATAAAATAGTCTGGCGTTAGATGGAACAGAGCTGGGAGCAAGGCAGTGGAATGACATTGAACAGGGCGACGTGGAGGCGATTTGTTTGTTGCCACCCCTTACTGGATTGAGGCGTCTGGCAATAGGTAGATAAAGAGATAGACCTATACTAACATACTAAACAGTACACTATTTTCTATCCCTAAACTACCATTAACTATCCTAACATACTAAACATTACACTGACTCATTTTCTTTCCTAACATACTAAACAGTACACTGACTCATTTTCTTTCCCTAAGCTACCAGTAAGTATCCTCTCTCTCTCTCTCTCTCTCTCTCTCTCTCTCTCTCTCTCTCTCTCTAATCCATCAGTCTCTTACCCAGGTGAATCCTATACATCCGATGGCGTCACTCAGCATATCTGCAAGTATGGCGGGGTAGCTGTTGGCGGTGGGGAAGTAGGCGTGGAACTGAGGGGAGTGCCAGTGGGTCACCTGGGGAAAGTACAATATATGGAGAGACAGACTGACAAACGAGGAAGTAAAGGAGCGTTGAGGTGTGGATGTGGATGTGATAGAAAGCGTTTGGAGAAATGCACTGAAGTAGTTTGACCATATGGAAAGGATGGAGAGTGACAGACTAATGATGAGAGTGTATGTGAGTAAGTTGCAGGAGGGGGAGAGGAAGGGGGAGGCCGAGGATTAGATGGAGGGATGGGGTGGAAATATATGAAAGAGGAGTGTGTACGTTGGAGGAGGGCAGAGTAATGGCAGGAGACAGGACGACTTGGAGGCAATTTGTTTGTGGCCATCCCTTACGGGGTTAAGGCGTCTGACTATAGAAAGACTGAATTAATGTGGCTACAGTATCACTAGATCATAAACACGCACCTCCAAGACCCACGCCACCATCACCTCCAACACCTGATACATCCCTTCCTACAAAAAACAAGGAAACATATATCACTACGCAAACATAAGTCACTAAACACCAACACTCACTGAGTCTAAAAAACAACCATCTCAACGTTGGCAGTCCTTTCTATTCAATCACAAAGGAACGCTCCTCACTCCAGAACAGGCACGTAACATTATCAAGACAACAAAAGACTCCACAAGCACAGGACCAGACGGCATGAACGACCTACACGTCAAACAAATAAGACCTCAAGGCATCCAAGCCCTGACAAACATCAACAACTACTCAGACGCACACTGCAGTATTCCCAGTATTTGGAGACAATGAACAGTTATCACTATAGGCTACTTCAACCAAACAAGGATCCAACACTCCCCTCATCGTAGACCCATAACACCACTTGACACACCATACAAAATAAATGAACCGCCTCATTATCAACACAGTCACACCCCTTGTCCCCCTTGCTCCTTCACAATACCTAATTGGCTAATCTCACAACAAGCATCAGACGGCATAAGCTCCACGATATTATACCCTCTACAAACACCTTATTGACAAATCTCACACAACGAGCAACGGACGGCATCAATTTCGCGACACCTACAAAACGTGCACATACCACAGCAACAGATATTCAGAAAGTTGTCAGTGCCATACCCCGTCGCAAACTAATCACGAAGGTATCCCACTGAAACATGGCAAACAGTACCAAACACTGACTCGCAGACTACTTGTCACTCACACTATCTAAAAGGACTGTAGCGTATTTGGTGACTTCCCAAACATGGCATGGAAGCTGTACAATCAAAGACAAAAGTCGTGTCGTGAAATTTGGTTAAAACATTTGCTGAAAGGCTCAGGTTTTGGTGCACTCTGTTTTGTGTCACAAGGAAGGTTGTCTCTTAACCTTGCCCTTTATCCTTGCCAATGCTTCTCCTCCCTGCCACTTTTTTTTTTTTTTTCACCACGGAGTGGCCCTGAAATAAATGTTGATAACATTGGGTTGGAAGGAATTGGAGAGTGAGGAAGAGGTCCATCCCTGGTAAAAATAGTAAAACCTCACATCGATGAAAATTTCTTACGCGAACCCTCACTGGTGATGGATTTTACTGTAGCAATGCAGTACATTCCAAGCAAAGACCAACAAGGTTCTCGGATGGTTGATACTAGCACATCGTTTATAATATGCTAGGCAAGGAAACACAAATGCCACTTATTCTACTTATTTCTGAGGACATACTAACATAGGCCAAAAACTCGGCTCTCTGGTGTGTCTCATACATGATTTTCTTGGTGAATGGTGCACCTGTATTTGTGAATAATTTTACTCTTAAATGTTGTGTGAATTCTAACCCTTTGCCGGCCATTTCACACCATCTTATACAAGTATATATCTAATCCCTACGGTTGAAATGGGATGCCACGCTCACAAAGCATCTTTTGTCAAATGGCCAGATTTTCAAAACACGACCTTTGACTACCTCTCTCACTAGAGAGTGTCTGAGTGTCTAAGTTGACACAGGCTGCCAGGTTTGTGAAATGACAGCAGGACTTCCTGGGATCCATCTACAGGGGCTGTGGATAAGGCATGGCAACTATCGTGGCTGTTTATATTGGTACTCTTGGGTTTTTATTAGCATTGCTTGGAATCGTTTTGGGGCAGGAGACACAGCTTTATCCTTAGAGTTAAGTGAATTGTGACCAGTAATTATATGAATCATGTAACCATCTGTATTATGGAGAAGCTTCTTAAGACCATGGACAGTTGTCAATATCTCTTCCTCAGTTTGTGCATAGTTCTTTTCTGTCTTACTTAATGACCTACTGCCAAAGGCTATAAGTTTTCCTTCCTGCAAAAGCACTGAGCAGAGTTCAAAATAATTCAGTAACATCATTCTCAGTGTTAGCTCTTGATACGGCCTTAGGACACCAGCATGGAAGTAACAACACCCCTTGCCTTAGACTACCGGTAAAAGCAATACGTTTTCCTCCCTGCACAAACACTGAGCAGAGTTCTCAGTCCTGATCCTTAATACGGCATCACAAACATTAAGCAGGAATTTGGGCATATGACTCACCATGCCTAAGGATATCCTAAGGGTAGGTTTGGAAACTGGAAGCAGCAGCCATTGGAATCCACTGCTGAACATAGGCCTCCCCCAACCTTCTCCACGAATTCATTGATCGAGCCAATCTCTACCAGGTTTTGTCTGCAAACGTCTCTGTCTCATTCTTCACCTTTCTGATGTGTAATATTGGCAGTATCGAGTGACCCAGTCAGCAGGGCTATATAAAAGGTAGGGCTGGTCGGGATGTACCCTGGGGCTCCCCTACAAAAGGGGCCCACACAAGACAGAGCGAATACTGGTCTTGGAAATTTCATGTTCCTATAATAATAATAATAATAATAATAATAATAAAAAAACAGCGGAAACTGCTTCTCGTGTAGTCTAGAATTGTATAATATATTGTGATGTATTGGGGTAAAAAGGAGTAAAGTGTGACATACTGCAGTACACTACAGTGCACTAATATAATATTGTGTAGTGTAATATACGGTAGTCTATAATGTGGCGTGGTACAGTTCCACCCGCGATGTGATGACCCTCTTAGTGTCGGCCAAAATGTCCTATTAACCTCTTTGCGCCCCGTGTCCTTAATATGGGACGGATCTGGGCTTTTTCAAAAATTAAAACAGAAGGGAACCCCCGGGTAGGGACCTATGAGCTTCGCGACTATGAGCCGACAGGCAGAGGGCGATTAGTCTAGCACCCTTCCAGCAAAATCCCTCGCACAGCGACTCTGGGAACTAAGGGGTTAATTGTCGGGTGTGGTGTTGTGGTATGATATAGTACAGCAGCATGGAGCGTGTTACAACTTACATTATAGTTTAGCACACTCTTACCTTCGGAATGATGACCTTTTCAATGTCGGTCATAATGTCCTGCTAACTGCGGGGAGTGTTGGTGTAGTGTAGTGTAGTACAGTACAGCAGCGTGGTTTAGTGCATTATAGCTTAGTTCAGACTCACCCCCGGCATGATGACTCTCTCAATATCGGCCATAATGTCCTGCCAGGTATCCGGTGTATCTGGAGCGGCAGACGGCAGCAGAGGACGCAGGTACCCCGGCTGTACCTCTGGTAACACACGCCTGTAACACAGCACAACACAAAATCACCCCTGGCAACACGTGCCTGCAACACAACAATGTAACTAACTCCAGTACTTGTTTATTACCTCATTTTTAGTATCATACGTCTGCAAGACAACACAAAAAGCACAATAAATAAATAAATCCAGTATCTACTTGTACTGGCACCAGTCATACAAGCTGCACCTCTGACAACACATGCCTACAGCACATTAAGTAATCAACATATTACGTGGATCACTCATTGTTGTATCCACCCAAGTGAAAACTCTATACAGTATAATCATGCTGATTAGACAGGTACCACAGTAAATCTCAGTTGTGCCTGATGTCGAAATGAGACTACACAATCAAGCAACAGGCAAACCATGCAAATAAAACAGTATACCTCACCTCTGCCTGATGTTGGTGAGGTAGTCCACAATGTAGTCAGCCATCTCACGGGCCGCGGTTCGGAACTCCTCACCTTCCATCCTTTCGCTGGGTACCTGTATGCAGGTCAGGCCAATTTTAATCAGACTGTTAAGACCTTCTTTGTTAGTCTAGTTCTTGGGTAGGGAATTGCTGAGGGGAATGCGTTATGGTTCAAGTCCATGAGATGATCGGAAGTTTTTTTTATCGTGTAAAACGTAGGTTAGTTACCCTTAAATCTCCAAGTGTTCTAAACTACCATGGCCTAGCCTAGAGCTCCTATGCTCCACAAGAGCAATATGGGACTGGCAGTTACTTAGTTACTTTATTTATTTAGGCCATTTATTCATACTTTTGACTGGGTAGGTCACAAACTTTTTGCAAACCAGCTTCGTTGCTTCCACGAGACACAGGGAACACTTGGGGTTGGTTATATGATTACCACCCACGTACTATTTGGTTTCCTGGTTTACAAGCAGCTATTTTGACGTATCGCTCATTGTTGAGTCATCTCGGGGTAGCTCTACCCTTGGTGACTGTATGACAGCTGAGGGGAATATGTGGAGTGACGTGGGTAAATAAACAATTGAGAAAGTTAAAGAGCGTTGGCATGTTGTGGTGGTTGTGCTGGAAAGTGTTACTAGTGTGTTAAGATGGTTTGGTTCGTGTGGAGGGAAGGTAGAATGAGAGCCTGACGAGGAGAATGTATGTCAGTGAGGTGGAGCAGGAGGGAGGGAGGGGAGACGAGGATGTGGCAGGACCCTGGAAAGACGGCATGGGGCCCTAGTGCCAAAGAACGTCATGGGTCCTAACCCTTCGTCTGTACTCAGTAGTTGTAGTAATAGTAGTTGTACTAGTAATGATAATAATAATAATAATAATAATAGTAATAATAATAATAATAATAATAATAATAATAATAATAATAATAAATCATTGTTCATCCCTCCAGTCAGATGAGATTTTAAAACTTTATTCATGCACCTTTCGACAACTTTACTCAACTTAACGAGAAAAATCAGGTTGTGAAGAAGTTAATGAAGACTTGTCTCATAATTAATTGGTTTCTTCAGGGTTTAAGAAATCGTCTGAAGGCAGCCGATACAAAATGAAAAATGACGTCATCAGAGTGAAGGGGTTAATCCTGATCTGATATATTTTATGCGTTGTGTGCGAGACGATGATCAGTTTAATCGTGTGTGTAGGTAATCATCTATCTGTGTATCTATTGAAAGACGCCTTAATCCCATACGGGGTGGCCACAAACAAATCTCCTCCACGTCACCCTGTCCCCTGCCATTTCACTGCCATGCCCCCAATTCACCCCCCCCCTCTCTCATAGACCTCTCCACTCCATCCCTCCATCTCATCCTTGGCCTTCCCCTCCCTCTCTTCCCCTCCACTTCACTCACATACACTTTCCTCTTCAGTCTCTCACTCTCCATCCTCTCCACATGGCCAAACCACCTCAGTGTGTTTCTCCTAACGCTTCCTATCACATCCACATCCACACCACAACGCTCCTTCATATACTCATTAGTTAATCTGTCTCTCCATGTGACTCCGCAGGCTCCTCTCATTTCCACAGCTCTCACTCTTGACTTGTGTCCCTCCAACAACGTCCAAGCTTCATTTCCACACGTTAGAGTTGGTATCACAATACTGTCATGTAATAACTTTTTCACTTCAATGATCACTTCCCTGTTTCTTATCATTGCTTTCAAGGAACCAGCAGCCTTTCTTCCTTGTTGTACCCTTTCAAGCACTTCGCCCTCCAAACTTCCATCCTTACTCATCACACTACCCAAGTACTTAAAAATGTACTCACATTTTCCATTTCCTCCTCATCCAACCTCACTGTACATTCACTGACTTCACCTCTCTCTAAGACCATAATTTTACTCTTCCCTACATTCACCTTTAGAGTCCGTTTCTTACACATTGTCCCAACTTCATCCATCAAGCCTTGCAGCTCCCCTTCATCTTCACTTAACAACACAGTATCATCTGCAAACAATAGTACAGGAAGTTTCTAAACACTGCCCTCTCTCACTAGGGCCACTCCAACATTCACTGCCCTACCTTGTATCTCTTATATAACCACATCCATATACAGATTGAAGAACCATGGAGACATGATACATCCCAGTTTCAACCCAACCTTCAAATAGAAAAACTCACTCAATTCACTATCCACACGCACTAGCTGCAGCCTTAGCACCATCATACGTACTCTTCACAGCATTCAGCAACTTCCCATCTACTCCATATATTCTTAATACTTTCCACAATCCTTGTCTATCCACCCTGTCATATGTTTTCTCCAAATCCATGAAGGCCACATACAACTTCTATCCCTGCTCTAGAAACTTTTCCACTAAAGCTCTAAGAATGAATATATGATCTACACAACCTCTTCCCTTCCTAAAGCCTCCCTGTTCTTCTCCAACTAATTCCACTGTTATTTCCCTAACTCTGTCAGTAAGTATCCTACCATACACTTTTCCTATTATACTAAGAAGACAAATGCCCCTATGATTACCACACACTTCTTTTTCCCCTTTCCCTTTGTTCTGGGGAATAATTATTATACTTGACTTCCAATCCTCCGGGACTCTACCATCCTCCCAGGCCAATCTGCACATCTTCCACATCCATTCTATTACTATCTCTCCCCCATGCTTCAGCATTTCACCACACACTCCATCAATTTCTGGTTCTTTCCTCATTTTGACTTTCTTCATTGCTTCCACAACTTCCATCCTACTAATATCTTCGTATCTTCTCACCTCCCTCCTTCTCCCAGCCATTCCCCAGCCACTTGTACTCGCATTCCTTCCATCCTCTATGTTCAACAATTCCTTAAAGTGTTCTCTCTATCTGCTTACTTTTTCTCCCTTCTCCACTAGTAATCTACCATTATTATCTTTCACTCCCCTGCTAACTTCACTGCCACCCTGTCTTACTCGCTTCACCTCTTTCCAGAACATTTTCTTACAGTCCCTCCACTTTACACTCAAATTCCTTCCAAATTCCTCATCCACTCTCTTCTTACTCTCTCTTACTAATCTTTTCACCTCTCTCTTCCTTTCTACATATAACTCTCTCTTCTGCCTCTCAACTTCTTCCATGCTCCTATTTCTCATCCATTCTTTATGTGCTTTTTTCTTTTGTACCACAGCCTGTCTCACCTCTTCATTCCACCGTGCTGTTCCTTGCACTCTCTTTCGTCTTGTCTTCACCCCACGCACCATATCACATGCTGCACATATTTCTTCTGTGAATATCTTGCACACACCTTCCACGTCCCCCATCTGCTCCAGTTCATATTTACCCAATCGTTCCTCCATTTCTACCTTATCTTCCGCCTTTTTCTCATCCTCTTGTAACCTTTCCACCCTCCTTACAACTATTCCTTCTTCCCGTCCTTCCCTTCTTCTATTTCTCCATTTTACTTGGACCTTGATTCTGACCACCACCAAGTAGTAGTCAGACAGTCCACTCCCCCAACCTCTATATGCTCTTGCATCCATTACACATCTTCGCGTCCATTCATCCACAGACACATAATCAATCATTGTCTTCCTTTCATTCAGTTCACCATTCACCCTTCTCATCACTCACCATGTATACCTGTGGATCGTTTTGTGCCTTTAGAGGGTATTGGCTATCACCAACCCCCTCCCGGCACAAATGTCCACTAAAGGACTGCCATTCTCATCTGTCTCAACAGGCACACCCCACTCACCAACGACGCCATCCACCTTCACATTCCCTACTTTACCATTCATATCACCAATCAAAAACATTCCTTTCAAACTTTTCCATGCACACTTCCACATTTGTCCAGAATTCTTCTCTTACTCTGCTTGCACGATCTTGTGTAGATAATCGTGTGTGTGGATAATCATGTGTGTGGATAATCATGTGTCTGAGTAATCATGTGTGTGGGTAATCATGTGTGTGGATAATCAAGTGTGTGGATAATCATGTTTGTTGATAATCATGTGTGTGGGTAATCATGTGTGTGGATAATCATTTGTGTGGGTAATCATGTGTGTGGGTAATCACGTGTGTGGGTAATCACGTGTGTGGGTAAGCGTGTGTATATGTAATCATGTATGTGGGTAATCATGTGTGTGGGTAATCATGCACGTTGATAATCACGTGTGTGGGTAATCATGTGTCGGGGTAATCATGTATGTTGATAATCATGTGTGTGGATAATCGTGTGTGTGGATAATTATGTATGTTGATAGATGAGAATGGCAGTGCGTTAGTGGACACTTTTGCCGGGAGGGGGTTGGTGATAGCCAATACCTTCTTCAGGCACAAAATGATCCACAGGTATACATGGCGAGTGATGAGAAGAGTGGGTGAACTGAACGAAAGGAAGGCGATGATTGATTATGTGTGTGTGGATGAAAGGATGCGAAGATGTGTAATGGATGCAAGAGCATATAGAGGTTGGGGGAGTGGACTTTCTGACGACTACTTGGTGGTGGCCAGTATCAAGATCCAAGCAAGATGGAGAAATAGTTGAAGGGAAGGACGGGAAGAAGGACTAGTTGTGAGGAGAGTGGAAAGGTTACAAGAGGATGAGAAAATGGCAGAATATAAGAGAGAAGTAGCGAAACGATTGGGTAAATATGAACTGTAGCAGATGGGGGACGTGGAAGGTGTGTGCAAGATATTCACAGAAGAAATATGTGCAGCATGTGATATGGTGTGTGGGGTGAAGACAAGACGAAAGAGAGTGCAAGGAACAGCACGGTGGAATGAAGAGGTGAGACAGGCTGTGGCACAAAAGAAAAAAGCATATAAAGAATGGATGAGAATAGGGGCGTGGAAGAAGTTGAGAGGCAGAAGAGAGAGTTATATGTAGAAAGGAAGAGAGATGTGAAAAGATTAGTAAGAGAGAGTAAGAAGAGAGTGGATGAGGAATTTGGAAGGAATTTGAGTGTAAAGTGGAGGGACTGTAAGAAAATGTTCTGGAAAGAGGTGAAGCGAGTAAGACAGGGTGGCAGTGAAGTTAGCAGGGGAGTGAAAGATAATAATGGTAGATTACTAGTGGAGAAGGGAGAAAAAGTGAGCAGATGGAGAGAACACTTTAAGGAATTGTTGAACATAGAGGATGGAAGGAATGCGAGTATAAGTGGCTGGGGAATGGCTGGGAGAAGGAGGGAGGTGAGAAGACAGGAAGAAATCAGTAGGATGGAAGTTGTGGAAGCAATGAAGAAAGTTAAATTGGGGAAAGCCCCAGAAATTGATGGAGTGTGTGGTGAAATGCTGAAGCATGGGGGAGAGATAGTAGTAGAATGGATGTGGAAGATGTGCAGATTGGCCTGGGAGGAAGGTAGAGTCCCGGAGGATTGGAAGTCAGGTATAATTATTCCCTTGTACAAAGGAAAAGGGGAAAAAGAAGTGTGTGGTAATCATAGGGGCATTTGTCTTCTTAGTGTTAGAGGAAAAGTGTGTGGTAGGATACTTATTGACAGAGTTAGGGAAAGAACAGAGGAATTCGTTGGAGTAGAACAGGGAGGCTTTAGGAAGGGGAGAGGTTGTGTAGATCATATATTCATTCTTAGATCTTTAGTGGAAAAGTTTCTAGAGAAGGGAAAGATGTTGTATGCGGCCTTCATGGATTTGGAGAAAGCATATGACAGGGTGGATAGACAAGGATTGTGGAAAGTATTAAGAATATATGGAGTAGATGGGAAATTGTTAAATGCTGTGAAGAGTATGTATGATGGTGCTAAGGCTGCAGTGCGTGTGGATGGTGAACTGAGTGAATTTTTCTCTTTGAAGGTTGGGTTGAAACAAGGATGTCATGTCTCCATGGTTCTTCAATCTGTACATGGATGGAGTAATAAAAGAGGTACAAGGTAGGGCAGTGGATGTTGGAGTGGCCCTGGTGAGAGTGGGTAGTGTTTGGAAACTCCCTGTACTGTTGTTTGCAGATGATGCTGTGTTGTTGAGTGAAGACGAAGGGGAGCTGCAAGGCTTGGTGGATGAGTTTGGGAAGGTGTGTAAGAAACGAAATCTAAAGGTGAATGTAGGGAAGAGTTAAGTGATGGTCTTTGAGAGAGGTGAAGTCAGTGAATGTACAGTGAGGTTGGATGGTGAGGAAATGGAAAATGTGAGTACGTTTAAGTACTTGGGCAGTGTGATGAATAAGGATGGAAGTTTGGGGAGTGAAGTGCTTGACAGGGTACAGCAAGGAAGAAAGGCTGCTGGTTCCTTGAAAACAGTGATAAGAAACAGGGAAGTGAGCATGGAAGTGAGAAAGTTACTACATGACAGTATTGTGATACCAGCTCTAACGTATGGAAGTAAAGCTTGGACGTTGTTGGAAGGACACAAGTCAAGAGTGAGAGCAGTGGAAATGAGTTATTTAAGAGAAGCCTGTGGAGTCACATGGAGAGACAGACAGACAAATGAGGATATAAAGGAGCAAGCTTTGAGGTGTGGATGTGGATGTGATAAGAAGCATTAGGAGGAACACACTGAGGTGGTTTGGCCATGTGGAGAGGATGGAGGGTGAGAGACTGACGAGGAGAGTGTATGTGAGTGAGGTGGAGGGGGGGAGAGGGAGGGGGAGGCCGAGGATGAGATGGAGGGATGAGGTGGAGAGGTATATGAGAGAGGGGGGTGTGAGTTGGGAGCAGAGCAGTGAAATGGCGGGGGACAGGGCGACGTGGAGGCGATTTTTTTGTGGTCACCCCGTACGGGATATAGGCGTCTGGCAATAGATAGATAGATAGATAATCATGGGTGTGGATAATCATGGGTGTGGATAATCATGTGTGTGGATAATTATGTATGTTGACAATCATGTGTGTGGATAATCATGTGTGTGGGTAATCATATGTGGATACTCGTGTGTGTAGGTAATCATGTGTGTGGATAATCATGTGTGTAGATAATCATGTGTGTGGATAATCATGTGTGAAGGTAACTATGTGTGTGGATAATCATGTATGTGGATAATCATGTGTCTTGTCATGTGTCTAGGTAAATATTTGGTTGGTTAAGTGTAGGTTTTGTAAGGTTAGGTCTTGGTTGACTGGGTTAAGTCATTACAGGTTGTTAGGTCGTGTTAGGGTAGGTCAGGTCATCATGGGTTAGGTCTAGTTTGATTTGATTAGGTTAGGTCAGGTCAGGCCTAACTAAGTCAAATTAGGTTATGTGTATGTTAGGAAATTTGTGGTAGTATTATACACTTAGTTCAGATCATATTAGGTAAAGATAGGGCAGGCACACCAAATCCTAGTTTTTATAAAAATCACTAAACTTACTCAACAGATCTGTGTAATAAACTAACCTCTCTCCAGGGAATATCAGAGTAGCAGCCAAAATTTCAGAACTAGCCTCAGTGATGAAGGAAAAATGCGAATGTCGAGAGCGAGAGAGAACCAGGTCGAGGTGAGAAGGGGGCAGACAACCTCCCTTCCTGATGTCCAGACTGCTACTGAAACCGTGAGAGGAAATCTGTGCTGGAGGCTGGAGGCTGTTCGATACACTATATAGTTGCCACATGCGGGGACGTGCCTAAAGTTTGTCATCCAATTTAAGCTTTTTTTCTCTTTTTTTTAATGATATATTGTACTACTAGAAGCATTACAGTTATATTCTGTTTTTTCACTGTATTGTTAAATTTTGAGGAAGGAAAAGCCAGGTGATGTTGATGATGCTCTCTGATAGTCTGAAGGACGTTGGATTAGGCATGGGAGTGGCAGCAGTCGGTTCTCATGTGATATCAGCTGATTGTACGAGTAAGTGTGTGTGTGTGTGTGTGTGTGTGTGTGGTTGTGTGTGTGTGTGTGTGAGAGAGAGAGAGAGAGAGAGAGAGAGAGAGAGAGCAACCCTATTAGAGACGAAATCCTTTTAAAGCTGCTCTCTCTCTCTCTCTCTCTCTCTCTCTCTCTCTCTCTCTCTCTCTCTCTTTCATCCTTCCTGCCCTTCCTGTCTTTCCTTTGCAATCCTCTTTCCCAAATCCTTCCTGCTTCCCCACCTCTCTCTCTCTCTCTCTCTCTCTCTCTCTCTCTCATTCTTTAGCCTATGTCTTTCACAAGCTGAACGTCTATTTAAGCAACCGACCCACTTTTTCCAAAATTATTCGTTCCAACTCAATCTATCAAGTTAACTAAGAATGCCAAAATAAACAAGTATTAAAAGGGCTCATATAACGAAATCTGCCTAAATAAAACAAATGCATAAATATCCGAAATGCAAACTAATACACAATATTAACAGTTGATACTCGGTGAAAAATATAGTTATGTCCCTGATCGAAATATTTAGGAATTAGGCACTAGCTATTGATTTAAGGGCGTACGAAGGCGGTCAACTGGGGCGGCCATCTTGTGTCCAAATGCACGGTAAACTTCTTGGGTTCGTATCCTCGTCGGGTAAGGAGGCTCCCTAACACTTCCTTGTTAGCGATTAAGTTTTGGATATGACTGCTTAATATCCCTTTGAACCGCATTTTCGCAGGGTATGGCGATATTGGAAGGAATTACTTAACACAAAATAGGCCAGTAAGATGTAAAAAAGGAAAATAAATCACTCACGAAACGGTGTTAGGGAGCTTCCTTAACCGAGGAGAGTACGGACCTTGGAGCCACTGGATGGAGTGACATTTTCCATACTCATTTCACCCTAACTTGACCAAAAATCGCAGTCTCTCCATCTTGACTGCCCAGTTTTAGCAAGGGATTACTATACTATCCTATGGTCGTTTCACCTTAACTTGGCCCAGATTGTTGTCCCCTTGCAGCTAACTTCACGTGCGTGTAGTTCAGTGCTGAATGACTACTGTGGCTCTACAGTCCTTTCATAGCACTTCTTCGTGACGAACATCATATTCTAGTGCTAATCTCATGTTACAGTTCATTATTCAAGACGGAAAGATGTCACTTTTAGGCCAAGTTAGAGTAGGCTAAACACGTTATAATTACGAAAAGTGCTATGTGATGGATGTCGAGCAGTAGTATTGTTTTAATCTGCCAAAAAGCTGCATGGAATAAGCTGCAAAACGCCGGAAAGCTGGGCCAAATTAGAGTAAAAATAGTCTAGTGCTTTATTCCTGCTGCCTCCAGACGATTTTATTCATCTTAAAAGGAGACCTAATATATAGTGAAGGATTAAGTGAATGCTATATCTAACCCCTCCTTCCCCAGTTCGAAAAATCCCTAAACTGAATAAAATCGCCGCTATTGGCTTATTCTTACTGCTTCCAAACGATTTTATTCATCCTAGCTGAGACATCCTGTAATGAAGACGCCAGTGAAAGCTATAACTAACCCCACAGTTTGAAATCTTCTAAACTGAATAAAATCGCCTGGAAGTAGCAAGAATTAAAGTAATGAATGCGTTGTCGGACTTGGTCGGACTGAAGTGTTGGATATACTGCTCTTTCACTAACGTACAGGGGTGGTGGAGAGGAAGGCCTTCACGTTTTGGTGGTGCTACCTAGTTATACAGAACCCCATCAATGCCCTCTCCAGTACACGAAAGAGGAATGTGGATTTCAGAAGTTAAGGTGAAAAGAGTTTAAGACACGATTTTATTCAGTTTAACACCCTAAATCCGGATGGCGCACTTTTTATTTTACCCTTGCTGCGACCAGACGAATTTATTCAACTTAGAAAAGGCCTCTCATGTTCGGAGGGTTTATTAATGGCTGCATCTAACCCGTTCAGTTGGAAAAGTCTATTCTAAGCTTAATACAATAGTAAGGAGACGGGAAGAACAACACGGAAAAAACATCCCCGGACTAGGAAAGTTAAGAACAATCCTGTTAGTGAGGGGATCATTGAAGACTATATTTAAACTTCCCTGTTCCTAAAGTTCCTCATAAGCTGAATAAAATCGTCTGAAGGCGTAAAGGATTATAAAAAAACATATACGCCATGGGATCGAAGTTGTGAACCGATGACCAGTAGTGACAGTAGTCGTAGTGGTAATAGTAGTATTAGTAAACCCGGTGGACCACAGGCAGAAGTTTTCCCTTATCCTGTAGTCCATAATTTTCCTTTCGGGGGATAGGGAGGGAGTTGAGGGACGTTCGTACAACCACGCACGTCCACCGCCAAACTGTGTCGGTGTCACCACATGAAGGCGTCTCTTTCCAGCAGCAACGACAGTACTGGGTATATGGCCCACGGAGGCTGATTGAAGGCGCTGTCGATGTGGCCACTCTGGAAGAACTGCATTATTGGACGTTTGGCAGTATATAGATTCTGTGTGTGTGTGTGTGTGTGTGTGTGTGTGTGTGTGTCCGACCATGGGCATGGGCTTGATAATCCGTTCCCCGAGGTTCACCATATCGTCCTACGTGCCACACATTTTCACATGTCGCCACGTCGGGGCTACTATCCACTCTTCATATTTAGTACACGTTCCACCATGTTTGACTCAGGACTGGTGTAACGATATTATCATTTTTACTCTAACTTAACCTAAAATTGCCCTTTTCTTTGAATGCTGAGTTTTAACAGTAGGTCAAAACTTGAATATAATGCTACAAACGAAGAAGTGTTGTGGAAAAGATGTAGTGCCGTAATATTGCCTTTTTGTGTGTGTGTGTGTGTAACCATAAAGTTCCATGATATCAGCCGCAAAAGTATGAAAATCTGGGCCAAGTTAGAGCTAAATGAGGAGTGGTGGTGCTTTTGTGATGCTGTAGGGTCTTGTGGAAGATTGGTAAAGTCTGTTTTAACGAAAATCATTTGATCAGTCTGTTCCCTGCCCTAGCCTGAGATGGAACTGACATCCTTTCAGAAAGCAGACAGCTTCTCTAACCCCCTGAAAAATTCGGTAATGAAAGGTTGGGTGATGAGAGTGCAGCAAAAATGTCGGAGTTGGGCGGGTTCGTATCCTTATAGGGCGTCACCACTTCCTCCGTCTCGCCACCTCTCTCACCCCCTCCCCCTTATGCAACTGGTGGGTCTCTCTCTCTCTCTCTCTCTCTCTCTCTCTCTCTCTCCAATATTCTTAATATCGAACGAGTGAAAACTATGTGATGGAATGAAAAAGTGAAACGAGCTGTAAGAGATAGAGAGAGAGGTGGGGGGGATGGACATCGCCTCTTTTTCGTTGTATACGTAGACTACTTTGTATATCGTGCTTTTACGTCAGTAAACATGGTGGTATGTGAGGGCGCCCATATCATCCACTCACTTGATGTAGTGTTGCCTACTTCTTTCTTCATGTCTATCATTCTTTTTCTGTGTTTGTTCTGCTCTCTTCCTGTTTCTCCCATCCTTCCTGTCACTACATTACTCTTCTTTGCACTTCAGGTGGCTTTTCATTGAGTGGCAAGCTAAATGGTTTCCTGTAACTCAGGAAACCATTTATAACGCTGGGTGGTAACCTTATGGCCAATTACAGGGTGACGTGGAGCCTACTATGGTGCCCCTGCCAAGTGGGTGGAGAGATGCATATGCGGCATCCACCCGGAATTAAATCCCCAAAGTAATCCCGGCGCCTCACTGTGGTGAAGTGCTGTCAGTCGCATGGGAATGTCCGAATGTCGGTTCACTGAGCGGGGCGGCCCTTCAGGGGCGATTGCCTGCTGCTGATGGATCTGCTCGATCAGACAGACTGGGGTTGCACAACAACAACGGCATCAACAAATTTAATTAGTCAGTTAATCCATACATCGTTGATATCAATTTTATTACAGTCACTCTCATCAGTGCTCTACTTTGCTTGAGAATATTGCCAGTTTCCTACATATGCTGCTGTTTTCTGCATTATTCCCAGTACATTACATATCGTTAGTATTTTGAGTTGCTGAATACAGAGACTAAAAGTAGTGCATTGAGGAGTACCTTCGAGACCGAGATCAGTATAGACGGAAGTGTATTGAAGCACTGAAGAAAGTCAAAATGAAGAAAGCCTAGGAAATGATGGAGTGTGCGGCGAAATGTTGAAACAGTGACTGAATGGATATGCACTGGGAGGAAGGTAGGGTTCCAGAGAACTGGAAATAAGGTAGAATAGTTCCCCTGTACAAAAGGAAGACAAATGTGTGGTAATCATAGGCGTACAATTTTGTCTTCTTAGTGTAATGGGAAAGATTTATGGTAGGATTCTTATTGACAGAGTTTGGGAGCTGAGGAAAAAGCGACGGCTGCATTTTTTTTTTTTCTAATAACATTTCTTCCATCAGTTAGGCAGAAATGTGTCATGTCAGAATCCTTACATTCTGATTCACATCAATCTGTAGCTCTATAAAAGCAACTGTGCCCCCCCCCTGTGTGTGTGTGTGTGTGTGTGTGTGTGTGTGTGTGTGTGTGTGTGTGTGGTTGTAGACGTGCAGTTATCATGGTGCAGCTTGGTGGCCAGATGGCAGTATCGTAACCAGTGAGGTCTTGCCTAAGTGATGTATTTGCTGCTGCCATAAAGCTCATTTTGGGAAAAGTTGTAAAATACCATGTCAGCACTTTTGCGGCACCTCGGTTGGGATTACCTTTCCTAGAAGGGTAGTCAAGCTGTACCCCACCTGCTCGTGGTGACCTCGTTGACACCCTGTATTTTTATTTCTGCTCTTTTTATTTTGTCGGTTTTCTTTTTTTCTCCCAAATTAGGGTGACACAAATGGGGGTGGCACTACCCACGTTTATCCCGGGTAGTATTAGGCCTATATATACCTTTTGCTGTTGCTGTTTTTTTTTTTTTTTAACCAAATACCAACCATGAGCAAACAGCACCAATGCCCTCGCTGCAGTAGGTCTGTAGCAAAAAGTGCACAAGCGCTGAAGTGCGCCTACTGCAGCGAGTGGGTTCATTTGGCATGTGAAAGTATGGATGCTAATGATTATCCATTTATGAAGAGCCACCAGCTGGGCTTTCGCTGGCTGTGTAGCCAATGCGCTGCACCAGCGGATGAGGTCTTGGCTGGTGGAGGAAGTAGTGTCACTAAGAAGGAGCTGGAAGATGAGGTTGTTGGGCCGATCTTTCAGGCTCTCAGTGATGTTTCAAACAGACTGGAGGCACTAAAGACCAAGGTTTCATCAATCACGGCTGTCACCCAAGACCAGGCCAAGTCATTGCGGATGCTGTTCGGGGGTCTCTGGTGAGGGGAGGGAAGGATCTGCCCGGGGGCCAGTTGGCCCAACCATGGGTTTGCATTAAATTAATGCAAGGAGTTATGACACTGAAGTTGTTCAAGAGTTTGTACATCTAGCCGAGGTATGTGTATGGAGGAGAATGAGCACTGTTCTGAAAGGTCGTCAGGGACTGTCTTAGCCTTTCAGATCCGTATTTAAACATCCTGACTACTGTGCGTGACGCAATTTCCAGCTAGCTACGATACTTGGGAGTTCCATTTCATCCCGCATTACCTCAGTTTTTGCTGTCTTGGGACAACCTAGGAGAATCCTCACTGCCCCATTTTGTACAATTTCCAAAAGCTCAAGGTTGATTCGACAATACTGTACCAAGACAGGGGCTACGTAATCTAACAGTGACCTAACAGTTCTAATATACATCCTTCTGAATACTGGAATGCTAGCTCCTCTTCCCCTATTAGTCAAGACTCAATGGTGCAAGTCTAGGAAGGCAATGATTGTGAATGTAATCAATGCATTCTGAGCCTTTATGATAGGTAAGCTGGACCCCTAGGTATTTGTAGGTACTTACTCGTTCCAGTTTAGTAGAATTTTTACATGGGAGTTTGCATCTCTTCTCTAATCCCTGAAATCTGGTTTTCGACTCATTGTTAACGAGTCCCATGTGCACACACAGAGCCTTCAATTGGTGCAGGGCTTCACATAAAATGGAAGGGGATTAGCACTGGAGCAAGATATCATCAGCACTGATAATTACCTCCGTGCCAAGAAGGAAAGTGTGGCTTGCAGTTTTGTCCATTAGTCTATTGAAAAGCATCGGACTGAGGACATCCCCTTGTGGAGTGCCCAGTTCAATTTCTCTTTCGTCAGAAAGCTGTCCCCACAACCAAACCCTTGCTGACCGGTGATAGAGATAGGATCTCTATCCACCCAAGTAATTTCCCTTTAACCCCTTTGGCAACTAGTTCCTCCAGAATTACTTCTCTAGTTTGCTTTGTCCAACGCCCCTTTCAAGTCAATGAATGCCCTGCACGCTGATTTAGTATTACTGAGACACTTTACAAAATAATCACTCGTTGTCTTCCCTTTCAAAAAACCATGTAAATACGGAGAGAGTTGATCGCCAGTCTTGTACAACAACCTATTTAGAACAACTCTTTCCGTCATTTTACAGATACAGTACAGCTAACTAGGGAAATGGGGCGATAACCACCATAGCCCTTTGGAATTGGGATTATGACTGCACTCTTCCAGAATGTGAGCAATTCACTGTCCGCGTATGACATACTGAACAAATCCAGCAGAGGTGTGTCATATGAGGAAGGAGAGCATTAATAAGGTCATAAGTTATACCATCCTGGCCTGGAGCGGTTGATTTACCTTTTTTTTTACAGCACAAAGTAATTCGTCGTACGTTATGGCAAGACAGGTGACATCTCTCACATTAATATTGGCATCAACCTAGGAATTCCTGAAGGGCCTGTGGTAGTCAAGGCTGTCTCTGTGACTGGCAGGTAGGCTTGACTGTGCATTGGCTCACTGGTTGATCAAGGCATGGGCTTTCTCATCATGGTTTGGGACGGGGGTTATGCGGTTAGTTTTCCCTCTTATCCTATTGAAATGGTACCACACTCCCTGGAGGGACATGGTCCTCCCAGCGGTCGTAAGGGTGCTATCCCAGTGTCGTTTTCTGACCTCCTGACGTAGTTCAGTTAGGTACTGTGCGATTGCCACCATACTGTCAAGCACCTCATTGTCACTAAATTGTTTTGCCAGCGCCTCTGCATGTTAGCCAGAGTCTGCTGCCTTCCTAGTATTGCTGGATCAGTAGCATATGTAGGTTTACTGGTCAGTGTTTGGGGTAACTTATCTGAGTTGTGGTACAGCAACAAGACATTTATAGAAAGTTTTAACATCCAAAAATGATCCTCGTGTGGTCCGATACCATTTCTGGACATAGCAGCGGAGTATATGTAATTTTACAACTGGAATGACTACCCTTTTCCTTGCGTTGTAAATAGTGGTACATAATGTACGAGAAGTTTCTAGAGCGAAATGATCACTGAGTAAATACCTGAGTACGTGAGTTTCAGCAGGATTTGTTTCAAAGTCGAACAAAACTACATATAGTCGAGCCTGCCTCCCTGCATATGAGTAGGAACATTTTCACCTGTAAGTAATGCGGTATCAGCAGAATCAAGGAAATTTTTCCGGCGCACAGCTTTGACACTGGAGGTTTTAACGCTGCCCAGATCTGCATGCCTGGCATTAAGGTCTCCGAGCAGAATAGTTTTCTCCTCAAGAATCCAAGTGGGAAGGGAATCCATATTAATGCAACTAGCATGAACATAAATATTTACAATATAAATGAGTATGCTGTCAAGATGCAAGCAGACTACTATGTATTCAGTTCCACTGTGTACACCTTTTTCAAAGAGTGTAACAGGGAGACTAGACTTAACATACACTGCCAATCCCCTGGAGCTGCCTTCATCTTGATCCAGGGTGAAAACACCATAACCTCTTAGGTGGGGCACAGGCAATCAGTGTGTACAAATGCCCTGCAATTAAATTTGGTAAAAGTGGAAAAAGACCAGATGGGGATTATAAGCTAGGAAGTTCAACCCTACACATATCAGAAAACAAGGACCTAGGAGTGGTTATCAATTGACTATTTCCAGCTGACCACATAAATGAGAAGGTACGGAACATTCATACACTGCTTGCTAATATGAGAAGCGCATTCACATTTACAAATGAAGACACGCTGAGAAAGATAATAACATCATTCATCAGACCAACCCTGGAAAATGCATCAGTAGTCTGGAATCCTCATCTCAAAAAGCACATAGATAAGATTGAAAAGCACAAGGGGCCGCTAGATGATGGGTACCAAGCTCCGCTAGAAGATGAGTACCAAGCTTAAAGGATCTAAGCAATGAAGAAAGATAAGAAAAACTGAACCTACCAATTTTACAAGAAAGAAGGAAAAGACGAGACACGATTATGCTAAATAAATGCATCTCAGGG